>NC_137698.1:25020973-26220973 GCF_964034855.1 Anser brachyrhynchus
ACATTAATAAATCAGGTGACGTCAGATCTCATGTTACAATACTTGCACTTATCTGCCCCGCCCTCACCACAGAGGACTACGTGCTAACTGTAAAAGATTTGTCATACCAAACGCTGTAACCTTTAGTCATTTTTTATGTTGATTTTGATGTTACCCAGCCTGCCAGTAAAAACTAAAATTCACGTGAAATGTTCTGTACAGAAGCATTTACCTGACTAAGGATTGCTCTGTACTACGACATGTAACTATCAGAGCTGGCACTTGTAACGCAGCATGCGTCTGTTCCCTGCAGCCCTCCGGCTGTGTTCAGACAGAGTGACAGACCCCTGCTTAGCTGCTGGCCCACCGCCTGTTTTATTTTTTTTCCTTGCCTTTTCTGAAGCATAGACATTTGCAATACCTAAGCAATATTTCAATCCCGTTAGTGCTTGTAGTCAAAGAAAAGGGACAACACTGCACTTATTTCTCCTTATTTTTCCTCTGTTGTCTTTCAAAATAATGGATAATTAAATGATTATATATATATATATATATATACATATAGTGGATCTGGTTCCATCCTCCTTTAATTCAGTTATCTAATTGCAACAACTATGTAGAAACGTAGCAGAGGTCTCTTCCATAGTGAACAGAGGCTATGCACTGACATGCATGTGTTGTGTCTATATGGTCACCATACTCCCCACTGTGGATCTCTCTGAGATTAGACTTAGATCTCAAGTGTCTGCATCTGGGACTCTTACCAAGATACTGGAACCAGTATATCCTGTTCATCAGATCATAAAAAGTCATATATGCTGGTACCTGGACTCACTTTATTCCTGGAGAGAAATAGTGACTGATTCTTCAAACGTAAAGCACGTACCTAAAATAGGTGAGATAAATTGGTCTCTGAAACTGCCTGTTTCTCTTCTCTGGTGAAAAAGGTTGATTAACATAAATATAGATATTTACAATGTAGACCAAAAGAGATAAAAAAAAAACAAATCCCACAGCACAAACTCTGCAGTGCTTCTAAACATCAACAATGGCACAGCAATGGTAAATTCTGACTATTCTTATCCAAATGCAATAGATGTGAGGTTTTCACAAAGTTTTGCCTTCCTCTCTTTTGGCTAAAAAGCACTTAGCTAATGTGTGTGGGAAAATATATCTTATAGGTTTGAAAACTGTAAACAGAAAAATTATGAAAGCTCTCCTCTGTTGTTTCTATATCAGCTTTATCAGCTTTTATTGTTGCAGGAAGAAGGTAAGAACAAGAATGACGCTGAAAAGATCTGAAACTGATACTTATTTTTTCCCTAACCAAACTTAACCTGAACATCAGCACATTGTCAATACTGTAACAGAATATATTAGGCTTCAAAGTACAAGCCTGGTGTTGGTTATTTCCACTTTCAGGTAGGAAATAAAAAATAAAAATTTTTCCTCTCCGAGGAAGTAGAAGGCAG
Source organism: Anser brachyrhynchus (assembly GCF_964034855.1). Classification (NCBI taxonomy): domain Eukaryota; kingdom Metazoa; phylum Chordata; class Aves; order Anseriformes; family Anatidae; genus Anser; species Anser brachyrhynchus. Next base: position 25,022,425 of record NC_137698.1, read on the forward strand.
CAGAGCCCTGCAGGAAGCAGCAGGACTCACCATCACTGGCAGCTGAGCTGTGCAGGTTGGATCTCTCTTCTTACCAAGCAGAGGCAAGAACAGAGTCTCTTTTCTCTGGAAAGGAAGCAACAGAGGAAGAGGCTGAGTACTGGTAACAGGAACTGTAGTACAGAGGTTAGGGGACCTGGTGCTAAAGTGAGAGCTTTACATGAAATTTTACAAGAGCTTACATGAAATTTTAGACACATTGGAATTGTTCATGATATCTGTTCTGGGCAGTCAGCATGGGTACTATCTTTCAACAGGGGCTTATACATGCAAATAGCATGCAAAGACAGACTGCATGATGGAACTACATCAACACGGACATGACTAATTCAGGACTCACCTGTGGAAATTTTCTCACCATATGCCTCTTATTTCAGCCACTCAAGCAGTTCACATCTGCCAGAACTATTCTAGTTTCTTTGTCTGATGGAAAACAAGCTACTGATTAACAGAGATTTCTAGAAATGGAAGTTTTAACAACATTAAAACTACCTATTAATGTTTTCAAACAACTAAGCTTATCTATCAGTTCTTGTTTTCTTGGTAAACCAAGAAAAATTAGTCCTGCTGCTTCCTGCAGGGCTCTGCTGCCTTCTCCTTCCTCGGAGCCACTTTGGCTGCTGAGGCTCTCCGGTAGGGGAGAGCTGACCTCCACTTTCCCCTGCATGTTTACTTCTGCTCTTTACTTCTGAACTTGCCCTGAAAATACTCTTTTTATTTTTTTTTAATTTTAATTTTAATTTTTTTATTTCCTACCTGAAAGTGGAAATAACCAACACCAGGCTTGTACTTTGAAGCCTAATATATTCTGTTACAGTATTGACAATGTGCTGATGTTCAGGTTAAGTTTGGTTAGGGAAAAAATAAATATCAGTTTCAGATCTTTTCAGCGTCATTCTTGTTCTTACCTTCTTCCTGCAACAATAAAAGCTGATATAGAAACAACAGAGGAGAGCTTTCCTAATTTTTCTGTTTTTTCTTGTTTGTCTCCGATATTGGTTTTGTAACTTACTGTTCCAAGCAATCTCATGGGACTCCACACACTGACATTGTTCTGGGAAACAAACAAACAAGCAAAAGCAAATAAACAAGTTACACAAGGAAACACACTAAAGAAACTTAGACCTCCAGGAAAACTATTACATTTTTTCTCTGCATTGTTAAAAGGGATGACTTGGTATTGGACGAGAAAATCCAGTTCTGTTCTGAGGAAACAGAAGTGACTGTGTATCAGCTCATAAATTACAGACTTCTTACTGTTAGATTTGCTTTACAGATTGTCAGAATATAACTACAAAATATAGTGTAAAATTAATTTAATCCTTAACTATCTGGAGCAGCTGAAACTGGATCATGTTCACAATAGCAACAAACTATCCTAACAATGACATCTGATTGTTAAGATCAGCCTGTTGGAAAATGTCCATACAATGAAGATAAGAATATATCTCAGAAGATGTTTGAATAACTTTAATAACCAGATTTCTAGAAATGTATGGACTGCAGCCATGGAAAATGTAGTATCACTCCCATAGGAAACTTCTGCTTTGTTCTGGGAGCTCCATCCTTTCTGGAAACAGTGTAGGTGATGAAAGTTCATTTTATATTAGCCAACACTGTGGTTATGGTCAATATGGTGTGGCTGTGAAATAGGATATTGACATATTTGGCAAGTTACCTACATCCTGCTGATGTATAGAAACACAGAGCTACTTAATATTGTCTGTTCCTCAATCAGATCTTAGTCACAATCAATCATGTTCAAGAAACAAAAATATAAATTTTTGCCTCTAACACTTCCAAATACAAAAATATAAAATATAAATTTTTGCCTCTAACATTTCCAACTGGTGTTGGAAATGTTAGAATGAATGAAGAAATGGAGAAAAAATTGTCTTTAGGTGCCCTCTGTCTTCCTTGGGATAACACAGGAGGTTGTGGGCTTTGCTGCAGATGTTTTGCTATTGACTTTTAAAACTCAGAAGGAAGTTCCCTCTCAATGGTGGAAGAATGATGCCTAAGAAGGTCTTAGGCAGCCTTCTGTGTTTTGACATGTCTCTAAGCAATTTAATTATTATTTTTGGAATTTAAACTATTATAACCTGGCACACACCCAGTGCAGAGAATGCAATAGAAGACCTTATTATCTGGAATTGCTAATTGTATAGATTAACAGCTTATTTTGCTGACTAATATTACTTAAATGAGTATAATGAGTCTGGATCTCTGAGACCCAGTAAAATTAGAAGGCGTTCCCTGTTCTTCAGCTGTTAGCTCTCATAGGAAGGTTACACCTGCTACTCTAAGATGATGAGAAGGCTGAGGCTGAGGTTAAGAACAATTTGTCTTCATAAAGTGCAAGATGACCTGGCTTATTGAATGAACCCTGGATAGCTGAGCGGCACTGATAAAGAGGCAGCCTAGTTAAATCCCACTTGTAGTGTCAAATGGATCTTCAGACAATCAGTCTTTTAGCGAATGAAACAATGATTTTAATAAAATAACAGTCTGGCTCTGGTAGGAAGGACTAAAATATCCTTTTTCTCTTGGAATCAAAAAGATTGGCCTGCAACTGAAGACTCGTGTTAATAATTGCAAAAAAATCTCATTTTTAAATCCTCCATCTTCTTTATTCTAAATGCTAAAATTTCACTGATTTCTGAACTTCTCTTTGCTTTATTTGTGAAAAGTGGTATAACATTTATCAAGCAATTTTACTAAACTTCAGGTCAAATTAATTTAAGAAACTTACTTTCTTTGTTGGAATATTTTGTGCTGTTTTTATTGTTGATTATTATTATTAATCACGAGCACATTTGCTAGTAAGATCTCAATTCTAATGTCTGAAGATCTAAACCTAACAGCAATTCTTAGTACTTGCTAATTGCAACTGCTTTCTTGCCTTTATTTATGGTTAACATCTGTCCTAAGAAGACATCAAGTTGCATATCCAGATTTCAAGAAACTTCTGCATGCTCCTTCAAGTTTGTCTTGTGTGGAGCACTGTATTGGAATACAGACAGTATTTATTCCCTCTAACCCTTTAAATTTTCTCCTTAGTTCGTGCAGAAGTTGATAATATCTTTTCCTAAAGACACAGCCCAAGCCCCCTTGTCCCATGCCTCCTAGCAGCCAGAACTGGTGCACTGTGGTGGGTTTTGTGTTTCCCAGAGCACACCATAGTGTGGCAGGCTACAGCCACTGCTAGCCTGAGCTTTTCTAATGAAGCACAGGAACATCAGCCTTAGTCCTGCTCTAATTTCCGAGGAATGGCTTCAGTTTATTCTTGGAGTGAAGGTGGCCTACAGGAGACAGTCTTGTGATATTTTGTGATAAAAGAGAACTTGCTATTTACTGTAGGATATCATTAAAGCTAGAGACGTCCAGTAGACCATCTGACCAATTTAACACTTATGCAGACTACAGGCACTGAAAAAGGTGCACATTAAAAATGTGGAGTGCACCAGTCCAGAGGTGCAAAAATATCCATTGAGACCTGTGAGTACTCCACCAGCTATAGGATATGCTCCCTCTCGCCTTAACTGCAAAGCTCTGAGCAGGGCAGAAAATTACCAGCATCAAATAGTGCTTAAGTACTCAATTAGCATGAATAATATCAGGAATCAGATTAAATGGTTTGATGTAGTAAGACTGAATTTGAGAGAAAGATGGAAAGATTTCTGAATTTTAGGAGTGCTCACAGGAAAATATTACAAGAAGTCTGCAAAAACATGGGAAAAAAAAACACCACGGTAGTTTCTGTAGAGTAATGTAATCTTCAAGAAAAGTAGTTTATAAACCAAATAAAAAGTATACATTCAAAAACAGACAAAAATGCAATATCAAAGAAAAAAAAAAGGCACACCCAATGAATTGATACCTAGGATGAAGATTTTTTACATTATTTCAAAATCAATAATAGAGAAGAAAATTCAGTATAAAATCAGTATTTCCATTTGAGACTGAGACTTTACAATATTGTATTGTAAACTAAAACAGCCTAAAGTACATTTAAATACACTACTCTTACTTTCTAAAAATATATGGCTTTGAAAACCAGTAAAGATCATAAATGAAATATTTTTCACTTTGTGAAGAAAGAGAAAAACTTTTCAAATAAAAATTACTTCACCTTCTTCATCTTTCTGTATTTTACACAATGATCTACTGTTATGGATCATCCAAAATGTACTTTTATGTCAAATACATTTTTTTTTCTGCTCTACGTGTTTGTTTGTTTGTTTGTTTGTTTGTTTTGAGGAAGATGAGTGGAGGAGAGATGGAAGGTTATTCTTGGTTTCTTTTATTAGTTAGTTCTTCCTGGAAAATTACTTTTTTTCTTTCTTTCTTTCTTTTTTTAAGTGCTCTCATTGACTTAACACATTATGAAGCATTGTGCTGTGAAGTGTAACATCAGCTTGTATCAGTCACACTGCATTACTTTACATGCCTAGCCTAATGTGTCACTGCACAATAACAGCAGAAACATCTTACATAAATAAAAGCAGCAGATGAAAATATTGTAAAATTATTTTTGTAGCCAGATATACTGCTTGTATAAACATGCTCCCAATTCTGAAAGCCACCACACAATTTCCCTGGGACAGCAGGAGGTTATCTACAGCACAAATGTCAGCAGAAAACAGACCATCTTTCAAATGTTAGCAAAAGGAAGCATCTCCTGTGGCTTTTTTAGAAATTAGAAATACCTACACATTGAAAAGCAGCTTTTACTGTTCATACAATCCTCTAACAGTCAAATCTTCTGGAGAAAAATTACTGCTGTTATGGATAAGTTTGTCAGCATTTTGCTTATTTTCTTCCATAAATCTGTAGATATAAGGAGACTACTTTTTGACTGAACAGACCTCTCTTCTTCTCCTCCTATCCCTGCAAGCCGAAACAGTTTATTTTTAGCTACACTTTATATACTCACTCTACATCAACAAAATTAATTTAAATATTTTTGTTATGTGTTTTCAGATTAAGAGTATTTGTTTTCCAGGCAAACATGTTTCAGTATTTTGTCTAGTTATCATTATACAAATAACCAAGTTCATGGGCAAATCTAGAATGAACAGACAAGAGTTACCAACAGAAATTTCTAAAACAAAGCTAAGTTACTGTCCTTTGTTTTAGATGTAAATTGTTCTGCTTTGAAGTTGGGTTACTGATTAAGACATTTGGTGGCAATCATGAACTGAGCAATGAAAAGCTTTCTCGAAACTCAAGTTAAAAATACCATATATTTAGGTAAGGGATTATTTTTCAAAGTGTGAGTTAAATTCTTCAATGAGTAAATGATCTATCAGTTTTCAAGACTTTAAGTCTCTTATCGTGAGGTCTAAACATTGTTTCATAGCACATAATTCTCAGTAGTTTGATTTAAGCAATACAGAGCTCCATTTTATTTCCCTTCTTCTGTTAAAGTAATTGTTCATATATTTGTATTTAACATTAGTCTTATGTACAACTTTTAAGATTTAAAAATATCTGTAGGCCCATTGAATGTTATTGCCACTTGCAGTAGGCTGAAAAATCCAGTCTTATCTGCTCAGTTGAACTAGAGCAGAGCTAGTTTCATATCTCATTACTACAGAAAACCCTGAACATGCATACATGCCACATGCACACAATTAAACTGTTCTTATCTCAGGCTGCTCTCAGTTCGCATCCCTCCTGCACTATGCTCCAGAAAGGCTTTCAGGACAGATAATTGTGCACTCTTTCCCCATTTTCTCAGAATTCTCCTTTTGATGTAAGAAAACATAAAACATTGTCCATAGTTGGACTGGACCAGAAGGAAATAAATCTTTCCTCTTATTTGGTTGAAGTCCCTGAGTGAAAAAGTGCACACAGCACATCATAAAGATGGCTTGGCACCCTCCCCAGTAGAGAAAATGACTTTACTGAAGTTCTGAAGTGCAATAAATTTGCACCATCTTCAAGCCACCCCCTCTGCAGGAGATGTTACTCCCACTGGAGTTATCAGAAGTGATTTTGTGTGCAATTCCTAAAACTTACAGTGCATTCAACAAGTAGAACCTAGCTGACACATGCAATTTCTCTTACACTTTTCAGCTCAATAAATATACATTATTGCTTTCAAGGACCAGAGGACTGAGTAATTTGTGTCAAGCATGTAGAAAAGATGAGCCTTATTCTATTCTGAGTTTATAGAAGCACTATGGTTGAACTACATAACATGTGCTTTTGGAAATATCATGTGTTCTGTGGCCTCCTCTATAGACATATTAGAGCTGATTTTCACTACAACATGAGAACAACACAGTCTTCTATCCATGTTAGCAGGATTGTTGGGTATTTTTCCATTTCCTATCATACACCAACTTTTCCATCGAAACTATACTTAAAATAGTTTACAGCTTCCAAAATAACTTCAGTGGCAACTACTGAAAATTAACATAATATTTTCACATAAACTTGTATTATTACCTTACTACAACTTTCAATGTGAAACAGATAATTTTCTTTTTTAACAGCTCTGCAACATCGTATAAGGAAGCTTAAAAATTTAACTTAGATTCACTGTATATAAAAAGTTTTAGATTTTTATGCTTTTAATTGGACATAGTCATAATGTTATCTTATTTAAATATTTAAATCTTTTTATTTAATTTCTGTGAGGTGGTAGTTTATCAATGATTGACTAAAACCTGAAGAGCTTACATGTGTAATTTATTTACATATGAGTATAAATTCTGTTAACTCTAGGAAAGACAAGTTAAATCAATGACTGTTGTAGTATCAACTTCTTCCTCCTAAAACAGATTCACCGTTCTCTGATTACTGCAAATATATTAAAATATCATTAATGGAAAGAATCAGTAAGCGAAACTTTTTTCTTTTTCACACAGATGATTTTCAACAAACACATTAAATACAGGACACTTAGAAGAACCAAAATGCTGTCTAAGGCAACATCCAAGAGGAATAGTATTGTCAAGTGAAGTAATTGTGTGTTTCCTAAAAATTTACCTTCACCAGATCTTCATTGGGAAGACATCAAACCTCCCCACCATACAGTCTTGTTCATTGCAAAACCTAAACTGTCATTTTTTAAAATAAAGATTTCTTGTTTATCTTCACAGTTGGAGGTATCATTTCATCATGCAATGTGTGCAAGTGAAAATATACTTCAGAGGCCTGGCAAACTTATTCTTCAGTAAATGACTTTGCCTCCATGGCAATAACTAATGAACATGCATGCAGAATACTCCTGTAGTCAACTTTTTCTTTCTTTCTTTCTTTCTTTCTTTCTTTCTTTCTTTCTTTCTTTCTTTCTTTCTTTCTTTCTTTCTTTCTTTCTTTCTTTCTTTCTTTCTTTCTTTCTTTCTTTCTTTCTTTCTTCCTTCCTTCCTTCCTTCCTTCCTTCCTTCCTTCCTTCCTTCCTTCCTTCCTTCCTTCCTTCCTTCCTTCCTTCCTTCCTTCCTTCCTTCCTTCCTTCCTTCCTTCCTTCCTTTCTTCCTTCCTTCCTTTCTTCCTTTCTTCCTTTCTTCCTTTCTTTTTCTTTCTTTCTTTCTTTCTTTCTTTCTTTCTTTCTTTCTTTCTTTCTTTCTTTCTTTCTTTCTTTCTTTCTTTCTTTCTTTCTTTCTTTCTTTCTTTCTTTCTTTCTTTTTCTTTCTTTCTTTCTTTCTTTCTTTCTTTCTTCTTCCTTCCCTCCCTCCCTCCCTCCCTCCCTTTCCCTTTCCCTTTCCCTTTCCCTTTCCCTTTCCCTTTCCCTTTCCCTTTCCCTTTCCCTTTCCCTTTCCCTTTCCCTTTCCCTTTCCCTTTCCCTTTCCCCTTTCCCTTTCCCTTTCCCTTTCCCTTTCCCTTTCCCTTTCCCTTTCCCTTTCCCTTTCCCTTTCCCTTTCCCTTTCCCTTTCTTTCCCTTTCCCTTTCCCTTTCCCTTTCCCATCAAATAAACCACCATCTTCAAATGTTACTTAATCTTCTGTACTTTAGGAGCTGACACTTAGAAGCTGGCTGTAACTCACTGATGATACTGGCAGCAAAATGACAAGGGACATCACCTGGTAGCACATTCCAGCTGCTGATGGTCTAACTGCGCTGATGCAAGACTTGCAACATCAGGCAAGTTCAAGAGATCCTGAAACAAATTATGAAGGCTGCTAACATTGCAGTTAGCCAAAAACTGACTTAGTATAAAGCCAGGTCCTGTTTTCAATGTGTCCAGGAGGTATTACATCTGCATAAAAGAACCAAATCTGCTCTTAACTCTTTCAATGCTTCATATATGAACTGTAATGCTTGACTATATAATAGGAGTTTCTGAACTGTATTTTCTATACATAAATATAAATATGAGTATCATTATCACTTTTTTTTTTTAACCTATAAATGTTAGTGCAATCATTAAAAAACAAATGCGGGAAATTGTCCATTTACTATCAATAATGTAAATCTATATTTTGAAAGCCGACTGCAGCAGTGGGAGCATAACATTGAGAAATGGGAAATGCCAATTCAGTCATCATAAAGATTTGGAACTACTAATTTGGTTTAAAAATGTTTTTTTGAAGGTGGAATCAAAATCATATTCCTATGAAGATTAACGATTTGTTCATGTATTACCTGGCAAACAAATTTAGGTCAGCACAGAAAAGAATTATTTTTAAAGTATTTAGAGTGGTTGTCATTAAGATTCTCTGAGGAGATCTTGGCTCCAGTAGATATTTTTCCAAAGACTTCAGCAAAGAAAAGATTTTGCCCTCTGTGAAACGTGTAAAACAAATATAATCTCTTTTTAAATACAAAAATAAATTACTTAAAACTTTTCAACTTTTTAGATATTTCTAAAAGTGACAAGCCAAAGCAAGAACATGAGTTACGTGTGAATGCCTTGAGTAATCTTGACGAAGCATTAATAATCTTAAAATAAAACAAGAGTTGAAAGAACAAAAGTCGAAGGAAAATAAGGCCCCTTTTTTCCAGTGTATGTGTGTGGAACAGCACAGCATTTAAGGAGTTGTGCTTGCTCAAAATATAGTTGAACAGAAGTATAATAGATGAAGTCTGAAAAATTTTGCCAATACCTCAGAAATTTCAATGTACTGTTATATTTCAGCTTCTAACACTGAGAAAATATTTTCAACTTCAGAGGAAGATAAAATACTCCAGAGAAAGCAGTGAAAAGTGTCTAAATCGTCAGCACTATAATACATATCACAACAGATTGTTGATATGTTATTTTGCCTACCGAAAAATCACAGTCACATATACAAATGTTTTGAAACAGAAAGAGATAAAATATCATGATACCAAAAATCCAGAAAATAATTGCATTTATTTTGTTTCATTCATCTTTACTTGATAATGCACATTTGCAAACATTTATTAAGAAAATACTAAGAAAATAGCACCTACCTTGGTAAGAGGAGAAACTGAACTTGGTTTAGCTATCTTGGATTCTTGAATTTTTATCAGGCTAAGAATTACCTTTATTCCAGTGGAAGAAATCACTAAGCATGTCTTAAGGTATTTCAAAAGTATAAAAAGTCAGTTTCATATTATTATTTTTTTTGCCTGGTATTAATTCTTCATGTATTAATTCTTCATGGAGACTGAAATGAAATAGTGTCATTATTTGCATTTAAAAATTGTGTAAGCATTTCTAAAATACATTTTCTTCACTTATTTACAGAGAATCACACATCTTATCACGACTTAAAATTTTTACTAGCTCCTATTGACAAAGACCTCCCTTTCTGGCTTTACTAAAGTTAAAATTGCCTTTTTATTTTAACTTTTATATGGAAAACCCTCCTGCCAAGTTCATCGTCATGAAACCGTTATAGCTTAAAACAGCACACTCTAAAAATGCATGATATATTAATATGTTAAAATACATCATTATGCACTGACAGGCAAATCCATCTATACAAAAAGAATGGTGATAAATTAAGTAGTGAAAATTATTGAATGAAAAGCACTTAACAATTTGTAAATACCACATTTATATGTATGTCAATTTGCAAAGAAATGCCACATGCATTTATGGCTATATAATTTTGTTTCATTAGAAAATACAACAAATATTTGTCTTCAGTTAAGTGACCATTTCACAACAAGATGTATATTTTTAAAGTATTTTGTGGAGATACGGATGGTATTTCTCAAAACTAATTATGCAGAAATTTGTGGCTTACTGAATAGCGGTTTTGCTGATTTTAACAGTCTTAGGATATAGTTGAAGTAATTTATACCATTTATATGCATAAACATGTATGCCCATGAGCAACTTGTGATGGAAACAGAAATTGTTTTTGTTCAGATTTACTGTTATATACAGAAGGGTTTTTCTTGTTTTTTTGTTGTTGTTGTTGTTGCTCATGTTTATTTAGATACCGTGGTCTGCTTAGCCCAGTCACACTTGCACCCCTCTACTTCAGCTGAGTGGAATTCCTTATACATGTGCTTCCAATACAATATCAAAGCAATCCTGCGTTCAGAGAGAGACATTTAAGATCCTTCTTGTCACAGCCCTGGCCAGGGCAAATTAGGTGTGTAAGAGGAGCAAGGAACAAAAATCTTTCTGTGGTTACTTCTGCACTGTTCCCTCAGTGCAAGGGGAGCACAAAAGCTCATGAAGGAGCAAAGTGTGCTTAAGAAACCAGGGAAACGAGGCACACAATGGTTTTTGGTTTGGAGTTCAAGCATTCTTTTGGCTTTTCATTCAGATAAAACAGGAAATAAATTCAACTATTTTGTGTAGGGGTACCCTATAATCCTACTTGTGTTGTAGACACCTGTTTTGAGTATGGAAAATGTTATTACTAAATACTTTATCATTTATTCTTCCATTTTTCATGGAGATAAAAAAGATCTCCAGCTGTTACAGTTGCAACAGCTGGAAATTTTAGCTGGGGATTTCTGCAATTAAAGCAAGAAGTGAGGTTGTAGCTGGTTTGGAAATACAGATTATATCTTTTTCTGGTATTTCAGCTGTCTTTATTCAAGTCACTACTGCTCCTGTTTAACTGGGTATTTCTATATGCACTAATTAGCAAAGTTCTCTTCTGTTGCCAACATGAGCATACAGCATTGCAGGCATGCCTAGCAAGCGGAAAAGACGTTAGACTTAGTTCATTGGGATAGCCTTGGCATTGCTGTTACAGGCACCAGCCTTTGATTAGATCCAAAAGCAAGTGTGTGTATGTATATATGGCAACAATGTCTCATACTTCAGAATACAGCTTCTTTTCAGTCTACATTAAAAAAAAATAAAACTCTACAAATGTATTTTTCTCCATCTCGTTTGAAGTTAACTAGATGTAGATAATAAACCAGTCCTGGTGGGAAGAAAAGGTACACCTAGTGTTTTATTTTGTCGGTTATTCCAAAGGTTGTTTTTGATTAGTTTCTCCATAGAGGCAGAAAAACACAAATGAACTTTCTTTAATTGAAATTTTATTTGACCTCTTTGCCAATTAGTGCATATGAAAATGTTAGTTTACCCAGGGGCAGCAGTAACCCAACTAGCAGTAACTGACTTACAAGAAAATGTTACTACATTTTTATTCTATTTTATTTGCAATAACTTATGTTTCAGTATATATATATATTTTTTTTCCACTGCATTTTTATTCCTCCCTCATTAACTAATAACAAATTGTTTGCCATACTCTTTCTATGAGTAGTTTACTAAGAGAGTTATTTGAGGCAATGTGGCAATTAGGGGACCATAGGACAATAAGGGGTCCTATGTGGTCACTAAGAGGATGATTTCTTTTATACAGGCATACCCTGCTGTCTCCTGAAAATATGTTCTGAAGAAGTTTGACAGTAATTTTACAAATAGTCATTTTTCTCATAAGAAATTACATAATAGAGAAATTATGTAGGCAGAGACTTAAAAATATATGCAATGTTAATACCTGAGTACAATATGTTGTACTTCAAGACCTTTCCCATTCTTATCACAATACTAACGCTCAAAAACAAGTGAGACTTCTACAGCATAATACAGAATAAATGCAAGAGGACTGCTGCTGAACAGTCACAGACAAGATGTTCCATGCATTTATTCTAATGTCAGTATAAAATGTAGACAGCATTACCAAATAATTAAAGATATTGTACTACAGGCTATTGTATCTGTATTCATAGCAGCTATTTTAAACATAACATTGCATTCAGTAAGTTTCATGCAGTAGGGTGAGGAATGGAAACTGCTGTGATAACAATGACCAGAGCAGATTTTTAAATGTGTGATGATGATACTCTGAAATGAAAGAAGTGACTACAGTGCTACTGTGGTACCTTGGTTAAGGCTTGTGAGTAATGCCAATAATAGACAATCCTCACATCAGGACAGAGAAATATTGTAAATGTGACATGGAAAAGTAACTTTCATTTATTTCAAAAGAAAGATGTAGAGAAATGCTTCTGAAACAAAAAAAAAAAAATTATGAGCATCATTAGCATTTCATGGCACAACACCCACAACAAAAGCATATGTCTTTTTTAGAAGCTGTTGCATACATTCATTCATTTTGTTCAATTACAATTCTTTCTTGCTCAAGGCATTAAAAATCTTGTTCAGTTATCTGAGTCATATAATTTTAACCTCACACATAAATGCTAGAATTTTACCATGAACTTAGAAGTGTAGTTTTTCTTCTGCTCTTTTAAAAATCACATCTACAAAGTTTATTTCTCTCCTATACCTCCAAATTCCCAAATCAGGTACCGTACTGTTTCATTATGTTTCTTTTGTTTGTCCAGTGGCAGATATTTTCTCCAAAATGACACTGAATTTTGCAATTTTGAAAATAAGATTTTTTGATGCAATTACAAAATAATAAATAAGTTACGGAAGTCAGAGGATGCAACAGATAGTTTAAATCAGAAAACAGACTTTTAAAATGTATTTTTTTTTTTTATTGCATACTCTAATAAAACCTCCCTAACTCAGATGAAATCTAACACTTAATAATTGATTTGACTTTTTTTTTTTTTCTCATTTTGACACCAGTTGACTTAGAGAAGGCATACATATGCTATTTTGTGGAAGGCCTGTCAGAAGTCATATGGGTCATTTTGAAGCTCTCAACTGAATATATTCTGTATTTATTTATTTATTTTTTAAACACAAAACTTGGGAGCAAAATATTGGCTCAGTCTACTGTAAAAACAATGACTGTTGGTGCCATTCTACTAACTGTTAACTTCCTTTGTTCCATGCCACATGTAAATACAAGAACACAACTGCTTTGACAAAATGACAAAATTTGAGAGAATGACATTCTCAATTCAAGAAAATCAGATATTGAACTGAATACACAAATTCTTCATTTGAATGCTTTAATCCCATGAATCTCTCAGCTTCCTTTCCTGGTAAGAAAATGAAGCAAATATTTTTCAGATCATTAGAAATCACTTTATAGAATTACCTGATGGTCTTTTTCTCATAACCTTCCCACATGCCTAACCAAATTAATGAAGAAAGAACTAGACATATATAAATAATAGGTGTGATGTACTCATAAGCCTTGTGTAATTTTCTTTCTCTTCAAGGTTTTAGCCTAACACTTACTGATAATTTTATATGCCTTATTTAAAAACAGGTTGGACAATAAGATTTAATCGGAATAAAAATAAAAAGCCTGGCAATGCACATACTTACAATAATAATAATAATAAGAAGAAGAATAACAACAACAACAACAACAACCATTCTTTTCCTTTTATTTCCTTTCAACCATGATGCACAATCGGCATGGAAAATAAAACCATGAAAACACATATTAAAGTGCATTGCTTTGAATGATGTGTATCAATTTCATATAACCTCTTAAACTAGGTTCTTTTTTTGTCTTTTTTCTTTTTTCCTTCCTTTTCCATGAGTAAGTGAAGCTACAGATATGACTCCTAGAAGCAAAAAAATCTATTTATGGCACATTTTTAACGCAAGCAATATGTCTGTTGCAGAACACAAGGTGGATGGAAGAATGAATAATCAACAGCAGACCACGACATTAGCACAGCACACACTTCAATAATCAGTGTTTAAAGGTGCAGTGCCCTGGGCCAGCTATCAACATAATCGATGTATCAGATATTGTATCATATATCAGGTATCAATGCTAGCTCTACCAATGATAAACAAGTGATGAAGAACAATAGAAAGAAAAAATATTAAGATTTATCACTGTATTTTTAATATAGATAAGGGCTAAGCATTTGTTATGGAATGTACAGACTGCTAGGGATAAATTAAATGGCTAACAACCTGGCCATGGCAAACTTTGGTACGCCTCCCAAAGACAAACTTGTTTTTTAAGACTTCATGATTGTTGCAGATTCTGAAACAGAAATCTAATTCCAAAAAATTCACCACCACCACAACCAAAACCTAGACATTTTGGCTGCAATTCAGGTGAAAGGGTAGCATTGTAGAGAATTGGTATGAAGGGAGGCATATGATTTCTCTGTGTCACAATAAGTAACCTGAGCAGAAAATACTCGAAATATTTTTTTGTTTCAGGAGTCAAATTATATATTTTAACACTGCTAATTAAATATTTTTCATGTCAGATTCTCTTTTTTTGACTTTCTAATTTAGCCTTTTAACTTTCATGAGATAACTTTAGTATGCTTAATTATTTTCAACTAATTCATTATTAATATTATTGTTATTATTATTATTATTATTAACCTTTTATGGTTAGCACTTTTTCAAAAATCATTACTAACCTCATGGATGTGATCAAGTATTGTAGGATCTCAATGAAAACTCTTATATAATTAGAAAAGCTATATATACAGGAGAAGGGACTGTAAAGATAAGAGAGGCAGTCCAAGAATTACAGTTTCTAAATTTCAAAGTAGAGGCCTGAGGGCTGAAACATCTAAACATCTAAACATGTTAAAAATGGGGAACATATGCAGGAAAAAAAAAAAAAAAGTAAAAAAAAAAGTAAAGTAAAGTAAAAAAAAAATGCTTAAAGAAAAATGGGAAAAGGTCAGATACATGTGCAGTGAATTCTGGCACAGAATTTCAGAAATAGAATTGCCCATTGTGTCTTTTTTCCTGCTGTAGCTCTAGGAAATTGGATGCATATAAAGCCAGCAAACAGCATAAGAGGTTGTTCTGTGAATCAAAGAAGGTGATGAAGTGTTACTAATCTTTCAACTAGAAAGAAACTTCCTATGTACTCTGATGATTTAACTCTAATTAGCCAAAGGCCAGCATATTGCTTTCTCTGTCTACAAATGTTCATGCAATGCAAATGAGAATGTTAATGCAAATAAAGGTGGAAAGCTGAAACAAAGCAAAAACATTTTACTTCTTAATGGTGATTCCTTGCTTTCTCTTACCAGCTGCTACATGTCAACAATACCAAACAACTGTCTCCTATGTTCAAATGCAGAAGTTTCCTTGCATTAATTCAGTGTTAAGAAGAAACCTGAGCTATATGCTCTATGTTTAACTCTGCTTCACGTTCAGATCTGGCAGGGTAAAAAATCCTCATCAAAAATCCAGAAAAGATATATAAAAAAATACTAGCCCAGAAAGTCTATAGGAGTAGATTCCTTAAAATATGGTATCAAAATTAAACCAAGACCAGCTT
This sequence comes from Anser brachyrhynchus, assembly GCF_964034855.1. NCBI lineage: Eukaryota > Metazoa > Chordata > Aves > Anseriformes > Anatidae > Anser > Anser brachyrhynchus. The sequence continues at coordinate 25,038,060 of NC_137698.1, forward strand.
GGAGATTATTTGTCAACATTGGTATGTGATTCTGTAGCTGAATTCCATCAGACACTTAAAAATTCAGAATTAACATCTCACATATAATTCCTGAAAATTTCGTGCTATCAAAATTTCATGTTGAAATGGCATATTCTTGTTTAGTTGAACTTCTGTCTCTAAACCAAGTCTAAGAATATCAACAGATAAAAATAGTTTTTTCACTTGAAATGGAAACCTGACAACATACATAAATGACCTAATATAGCACCCAAAATTATCACACTGACTTTCATTAGTACCTGTAATACTCAGTGCAGTAACTGTCAGCACTGTATTCTTCTCTTCACTACCTAGCTACTGTTGTTAGTTTAAATGAGGTATATAATATATAAAATCATTATTATACAAAATTAAATAAAATATTAGAAAGTTATTACTGTCTTAAAAAAAAAATAGATGAAATGCATCATTTCATATCCCAGGGAGGGGAATCCCAAATCATTAGTAGTATCAACAGTAAGAAAGGGGTACATACTGCAAAATAGAGCTGAAAATGAATGTTTGATTGATTTTATGAACTTTATAAGAATGATTTTCTTTTCAATCTTGAGACATAATTAAAAATATATATATTTAACAATGTAAATTCCAGTTAAAATTGTTTCTGTCAAATTGGCTTACTGCATTAAAAGAAAGAAGACAGAAGTGTTATGGGACGGAGCTCTGAAAAGCTCTTCAAGTATAATCTGTCCCTGACAAATGTCTTAGCACTTCAGAATTGGGGGTCATTGCTCCTTGCAGCCCAATGAATTACAAAATGGGAGAGAGAACAACTAACTGCATCAGGAAAACCTGAAGTACCAGCTTACAGTATTTTACTGGCATTTTGCAGATGTCATATACATAGTCAACTCTGGAAACAAAAGAAAGGTTTTGACTTGTGCGTCCCACAATCCAAGTGAGGACCCTCTGGGCCATTACCAAAGGAAATTGTTTTCCCAGTATATTCTGTAAGACAGGGACAGATTATCTGTTTTAGAGAGAATTTAGAGATGAAAATTCAAAGTGAAGACAGAAATCGTCTTCCAGCCTAAAGTAGATGTTTCTGCATCCTTTCTATCAGCAAAGCTTTCAGCTAAACAAGCTGTGATTTTTCACTCTCTTCATTCTGTTTCTGCTCTGTGGCTTCTTGATGGTCACTTTTTTAGGGTACCGTTAAGAAAATGTTTTCCAATTATAGGCACTTGATTCTCCTTCAGGTGTTGGACAAGAAAACTGGGTAATTCACCAGGTAGGCAGTGTCAAGAGAGGGAAAGACAGCAACAAGCAAGAGATCATTGTCCACCACTGCTGCCCACACATGCAATGAGTGACCTGGAAATGGTCATTTGAACAGCTGTAACCATAGGGCCTGAACACACCTTTTTTGTAAATTTAGCCTCAGAAAACTGATCTATTGAACAACAAAATCGGAGAATTTTCCTGATCACTCTAATGGCAATCAGTTCAAGAATTAAAGTGTACACACGCCCTTATTTCCATTTGCAATGTTCATTTTGTTGTCTTCATCCATCCAATACTTTATCTCCATGGTAAAATTGATTTCAAGGGAAAACAAGAACAAATAAAGATCCCCAGTGGGGGAAAATAAATAAATAAATAAATAATAATTATTATTATTATTAATAATAATAAATGAAAGTTATTTAGATATTATAAAACAAAAGTAGAAAAGTTTGCAACCCAATATCCTAATTTTATTTCCTTTAACTTATGTGTTATAATCATATCATCCTCAATCAATATATCATCCTCAACCAAGAGCATAAAATTGATGAGGATAAAGACGTTAGAACGTGGTAGCTCTCTTCTAACTAATTGTATATAATAGTCATTCTAAAAGTTTACAATACATAAGACAAATAAAGACATATTCTTTAATACCATATGGCAAAAATCTAGGCAGCAAGAATCAATTTCTTGCTACATGGTTTTTAACTTTTGTTATAAGTCAGTCCAAAGCTGAACTTAAAAGCTGAGAACTGCTTTCCATTAAATTTTAATGGGAATTTCACTTGGGTTTTAACTGATGCCAGGGTTGTTTCTAAAACAAAGAAATACAGTATATAATTCTCTAAGTGTGCAAGGTATATACATGGAAAAATCAACTATACATTTCTGTAAATTATTCTGAAGGCATTGCCATTTTTCTGTTTTGTACTATTTACAGACATTGTCCTTTAAGGGAAGACAAGAATGGCTTCCATCAAATAAAACCTTTTTCTTTGTTTGTTTGTTTTTCTGAAAACTGTTTGTGATGTATTAGTGGTCAAATTATCATGGCTTAATGAACTGTTCAAAATGAAGATATATGCTGAAAGAAAATGAGTTTCCACATTTTTTTCCTAGACATGAGTTTTTATATACAAACAGTGAGGCTTATGCACACTAATTAAACAATGAATACTCTTCAAAATCCTGCAGATTTAGGATTCCTAAAACCACGTGTCATGAAATAAAATTCATGAGAAATTGGTCAAATTAGAACATGGTTTCACAAGAAGATGCTCAATTGCAGTCATATTCATTACTGGTATTATCAAAAAGTCATTTCTTGTACCAAAATAAACATTAGCATATCTAAATGAATTATAGATTATAACTTATTTACATTTCTAAAACTCTCTCAGGAGTTTCTAATGCCTTATAATGCCAGTAAGCAGATAATCTGTGGCTCTTCAGATCAGTGTGGGTGGGGAGGGGGAATCTGTTTAAGTATATTTATTAATATTGCAGCATCTCTGTATCTTTTTTTCCTTAAAAGACAAGATTCTGTCATATTTCAACTTTCTATTGAAAGCTTTTTGCCCACCTTTAGAGAAAAACACAGATTTTTCGCAAGTTTGATATACTTTCATCATACAAGTACTCCTGGAAAATTGTTTGTTACACTTTTGTTGTAACTTTGCATAGATTCATACTAGAAAATGTCTGTAACCTTTCCTGTATTGTCATGCTGACTCCTGAAGAGACACTGGCATAGTTTAGAATATTTATTATCCTCCTTAACTTTTTAATTTGATCTCTGGTATCTATGGTAAAGGCTGATGGTTGTGTTCACAAAGGTGGTAAGTTTTCTCAGGAGTAAGATTGAAATCATCCTTGCATTCAGCACAGGCTGCCAAATACACTCATGTTTGTTATCTTACTGTTCCTGTGAACCAATGAAGTGAAATGGAAAAACAAACATTAGGAAGTTAGGAAATAAGATAAACAGGAATAAATCAGGAATGAAATAGGCAAATAAATCAACTTACATCGAAAAATTTTTCAAAAAAAAAAAAAAGTAATTTCTGATATCTTAAGAGTATTTGAAAGAGTGATATAAGTCTGTAACATATATGGATAGAATTCTGGGAAAGAAAAATAAGAATATATCTGCAAATGTAGACATTTTGGCAATGATTAAATCATTTTTTTTCTTTTACTTTCCATTAGATGCAGTCATCATAGGAATATAGGTTGCTTTCTGGCACACTTACAGATGCAATGAAATCTGTACCTTTCTGTAAACTGTGAAACTAAAAATTTCAAACAGGTTCAACTGCTATCACCAGCAAACTCAAAAACATCATATTTATTTTAGTAGCACACATGAAAATTTTGTGTAACTGCAAGCAACTGTGTATTTCTTTCACATTCTCATCCCTCTTTAGTGCCTACTGGTTGTACCTAATGGTTGCAAAAAAATGTGCATCTCAATACCTTTTTATACATAATTTTATTATGATTGACAAATATAAATTCATAACAACCTTCATTACCAGAAAAAAATAATTGTTTGTTTTTTAATATTTATTATCTAACTACCTACTGTAACATCTGACTGTGACAAGTAATAGCTATAACTGTGATCATTTGAGGCAATTTAACTTCCATATCTGTAATACAGTCTCATTTGACCTCTAGGGCACTTAGAAAACACTAAAAGCAAAACCACCCTCAAAACTCAATAACAATGTCATGTTTTTGGCTTAATATGAAGATTTTGAAACCATTCACAATGAAAATTTATTTTAAAATATATAATACCCATAATTCCATCAGTTTTCTTGCTTTACATTTTCCTTTAATCTGTGAATTTATGGGGTAAGCCTTTATTCCTCTTAAAATAAAATCTCAAAGAAATACATATACTAAATTCCTGCAACTTCTCAAGACAAAACAATGATTTACAAAACAGGTTACTGGAAACTCTGGTGGAGTGGTTATTGTATTTTTCACACCTAAACACATGACTCCTGATATAAATTATCAGTGAAAGAAAAGTAGGCCTGTTCTCCTTCACTTTTAACTTCATGGGCTACTTCACAACTGCATAAGCATGAATCAGCTAAGGCTTTGGAGTTACGGATAGCTTGTCAGCACAGAAAGAAACACATTCTGGACAGAGGTGTTAGGAGCCAGTATTTCCAAGTTTTACATCTGTATCTGTAAAAAATTTCCACTTCCTTCTCAGCTATTGGGGAACAGAACAATGTTCCCCAAAACTTTTTAAAAAGTGTTGAGGAGGGTTTGCAATGTGTTAGGCGTGGGCAATATGTTATGGTTCAGCTCTTGTGATTAACAGAACGAAAACCAGACTGAACACAGTATTCCAATAGCCAAATTTCCATCTGTACTTGTCCTCAGGCATAAACTGCACACTTGCTTGGTAGGATAGCATCTGCCCACACCTATGGACTGTAATCACAGTGCAGTTTCATTTCCCTGCCTCTGACAAACTGAACCTGTATCCAATCTGATGTCCAAAACTGATGTGTTCAATCACTAGCCTCTTCTGAGTCATCTGCCTCTGCTGATTCTTGAGACTCTGCCCCTACTTTCTTGCCCTTATCCTTTATTAATCTTATAGAATCATACAATGGTTTGGGTTAGAGGAGACCTCCTTAAAGGTCATCCAATTCCAACCCTTTGCCATGGGCAGGGACACTTTCCACTAGACCACGTTGTCCAAAGCACCATCCAACCTGGCTTTGAACAATTCCAGGGATCCAGAGGTTCTCTAGGCAACCTGTTCCATTGCCTCACCATACTCTGAGTAAATAAATTCTTCCAAATATCTAATCTAAACCTAACCTCTTTTAGTTTAAAACCATTACTCCATGAAATTATACTAGCTATATGATGACAAAAGAACATGCAGAGTATCACTGGAGGCCCCACAGCAACGATCATCTCACCAATACTCAGTTAAAGTAATTCAGACCTGGGAGCTGCTCAAAACTTGGTTTGGGGATAACAAAGAGGGTATCCAAATGGGAAAGACTGACATATACACTAAATTCGTATGCAATGTGGAGATTCAAAAGTGAAGAAAGAAGAAAATGGAAAGCAATAATGAAAATTTCCCAAACTGGACTCTAGAATGAGGAAGAAGAAAGAATCCATGTGATAGTTATCCAGGCAAAGATGACAAGAGAGAAAAAATAAAAAAAGAAAAAAAAAAGAAAACAAAACAACAACATCAAAAAAACACCTTTTATGAACATTACAGTCACTTCACCGAAGAACTTTGAATGCTGACAACTCACTGCAAGATTCTGTGCCACCTTCTTGAGTGAGATGGGTACTGGCAGTCTGATTGCCTGGAGAGTGAAAAGAAGTATGAGCGTTACACCATACAAACAGGAGTACATATTAGTAAGCTTCTCAATTACATTTTATAACTGTATTAATGAAATTTACTTAGCATTAACTAGATCATTTAGAGTGTAAATGGCAGCATCACTGAAATTGGACTAACCACAATACATTTTTTGCTCAATTTTAATTAACATTTAAGATCTTTTGTTAGACTAACAATATTTTTTAACTTCCTGTATAAGAAGTGAACTTCATAATAATCTGTTGAGTACAAAGATAAGAATTTTCATGTTTTTAAAAGATTAACAGTAAATATTTTTTCTTGTGAGAAATCACATCAGTTGCCAAAGCAGAGTAGGCTTTTGTTTTGCCTTCCAGAAGGGCAATTTGATACAAAAAAAAAAAAAAAAAAAAAAAGGAAATACTGTTTCATGTATATTTGTTTTCACTGAGAATCAAAGTTTAATTTACAATTATTACTTAGTCAGAATTTGTATTTCATATAAGATATGCTTATGAAAAGACTTATGCTTATGCTTATGAAAGACTTCAAATTTGTTATAAATTGTGATTTTATGTAGTTTAGAACCAGTATAGATGTCATTTTTTTTTTTTTATATTGTATATGGAGGGCAAGAATTGCCTATTTTCTGGTCCATTGCCTTAATCACAATATCATCCTTCTACATACAATCTGGGATAATAAAGAAATTATATAATATGGATTTTTCAAGCTTCATTTACAGCAAATTGTCTGTAACCAGGATACAATTTTATTGAGTTTGTCTCTTAAGTAACATTCTTTATCTCAATTTGAAAGTAACAAATCTTCTGTATGCAGTGAGCACTTTTTTTTTTTTCCTCCTTAAATTGTTATAAGTTATTCACAATCTCATCAGCAATGAATGAGTGTATATTCAACCATTCATGGTGTGCTCCCTTTTTTAGGCTGGGTAAGTGACCATAGCCAAAATATTTCCAACAGTCAGACCTGCCTTTACAGACTCCAATTTACCTTTATAAACTAAACAATAGCACAAGGACCAAAACCAAATCTGATGAACTTTTTTGCTAATGAACTCATTAGATGGAATACTTGTAGAAAGTGGATCACAATTTTCTTTTGGATCTTTACTTTCCAAAATCAGCTGTGTGTAGTAGTTCAAAAGTCAGCATGTAGTAATGCAAATATTTACTGCCAAAAGCCAGTGAATTAAGCACCGCCTGTAGTTAGCAAGACATTATAGAAAGCTACACGATGATAACTCTAAGTTTAACTAATTCAGGTTTATTTGCATATGAAAAACAAGAAACATCTACTGAGAATTAATATACTCCTTTCTCAAGTACCACAAATATTTGATGCAGAAAATAAATCTCTCCATAATTAAGGTGTTTATTCCAACTCCCAAATCCATCAAAATATAAAGCCCAGAGTCAGTAGTGATGCCTATCAGGTATCAGGAAAAGCAATGGAATTACCAGCAGCAAGCATTACACACTCTCAAAGTGATCATGTAAGAACATTTGAAATTCCTTTTCATGTCTATCAGTTAGAAAGATTTCCCATTATGGACACACAATGAAAAATTAAACCCACTCTCTGCCACAGACTTTTTTCCTTTACAACAAATTTCAAAAGTTTTGTCTTGTGTCTTATCAGCTGTAGAGGTCTGACATGATCAGTCCACATCTTCAGACTGAGGCATAATTCAAGTAATCATATAAACTGAAAATCAAAAGCCACATTGATTCATAAGTCTGTAGGGACCTTTTTTTTTTTTTTTGTGCAAATTTGAAGATTACTTTCTGTGTTACTATTCTTTTTGGAATATATTAATTACTGTAACCCTAAGTATTGAAAAAGAGATTATAGCATTAAAAAATAAGTACAATGTCTACATCAATAACAATTTTATTAAATGACAACTATAATTACATATTGATAACATCATTAATATTATTATTTTTAACTACTCTTAGCACAGTCATGACCCAGACTATAGTGAATACCATCTTTTTGTCTAGTTACAATAACATCTGTGTATTCAGTGGTAAGAAATATATTGTCCTGTCAAGAAAATATTTTTTCCTCAAAGTGAGCTCTTTTCATCGCTACTGAGAGTTTTTTATCCTTGTTGGTCAAGACATTCCAAGATATTGAATAATGACAGTAGATCTAAAAATAATGATGAACGAACAGTAAGTAGCAGAGAGGGTCAGAGAGTAACCAATCTTTCTGTCCACTCCATGAATCCGAGATAGCACTGATATAAACAGATGAATACATGAACTTGATGCACTTTTTATCAAAATCTATAACTCATATTTTGAGCATAAATTTTAAAAAGACTTCTAATTAAAAGAAAATAAATATATCTGAATGGATAATATTGCTTAAACTATCACAAAACTCTAAAATCTTAAGAACAGGAAACCATAAGTTAATTTTTGAACTATATTACAAAAAGTAATTAATAAATAAATAAATAAATGGTACAAGTCGTCCCAGATACATTTATCCAATATGTTACAATGACAGGAGAACTGATGAAGATGCACCATTTTCCTTGTAATTTATATTCAGAAGCTAGTAGTGTAAGTAGTAGCAAAACTATTGCTTCTCCTTCTCCTAGTCAAAAGTTCTCTCTATTGATAAGCAGAGAGGAAGAGTAACATATTATTTCAATTCATTTTTGGATATATACTACGGAATTAAATATTAAGCTCTCAGATTATCATTGACAAGGGCTAATCTGAAGAACTCTAAACACTTTAGAATTAATCTAATCAGCTTTGGGAACTGATTTTTTTTATTTTTTTTTGGGGGGGGGTGTAAATTACATACAAGATAATGCCTTTATTCTTACTGTACTAGATTTCATTTTTACTTATGAAGTCAGCCTTCTTGTTCCAAGATTATTTTGTCTGTTCTTCTAGCATAAAGACTTGTATCCATACCTATCTTCAGGCATCTAAGCAGATCTACGTTAAGGTAAGTAGATTTAAATTATTGCAGATTTCAGGTTTGAATCTTTCTGATTATGGTTTAAATATGCTCATCAGAATGAATAAACATCAGTTATTTATACAAAGTTTATACGAAGTTCCAATTCATTTTTTCTGTGTTAAATTATGATTTATAGTTAGAAACAAATTGGTTGAGCAATGATGTGCTCAATATAATCTATACAGAGATAATTAAGGCTGTTAAACAACAATAAAAGGCACAAGTTTTTTCAGTTACTAAGTATAACCCCTTTGCAAAACTAATGGTAATAGAGAAGCCTTGGTTTTTTAAGGTATTGTGTGAATACTCTCATATTTTTATTTTGTCAGAGGAAGGGAAAAGAAAAGCCTATATAAACTTGTTGCAATAAACTCTTCTTGTTTACTGCTGCTACGCTGAGTTTAAGTTAAGGTCAGAAAAATCCTACCAGAAGACCTTGTCTGAAAATTCAGGAAAAATTGTTGAATCAACCAAGAGTTCTGCTGTGAAAAACATTTTCAGTACCAAATTCAACAGGGTTTTCCTTTCCCACTTTACAGCCTAAACAAACACTATAATGGTTGAATATGTGGAAGATGAGAATTACAATCCTGCACAAGCTGAGACCTCATGCTACAGTACAGGAAAAATTCCAGGGACTGTTTCCTAACTTAATGTCCTGAATTAGTTCTTACAAATTATTTTCCTTGGATTAGCTTTACAGACTGGATAAAAACATGTTGGTCAACTAAATTTTGTAGGCAGAACTAGTTATAATTAATTGAAGAATTTTTAATGAACTAAATGAATTTTGTGTCAGGTTGCTACCAAGTTGTCTGTGAATACTTAGCTGATATTCTGAAAGCATTTCATAAATTTAATTTCTTAGTTTCTGACATGATGTCTTCGAGAACAAGAGAATTTTTCATTACCATTTCTGATAAACAAGAAAAGCAATTATACTGATAATTCAGCAATGCTATCTAATATTTGAAATTTTAAATTGTTGTGAGTCACAAAAAAGGATCATTTTGCTTTGGTTTAACTTTCCCAGATTGGTGAGAAAAACAGAACTCTGTTTTATGTGATGATGTACTTTTGTATGTTCACAGTTTCTCATCTAGCCTTTATTCATATAACCTTTCCTAAAGAATCAATAAATGTGCACTCACTTAGATCCTGCTGTATTACAACCATATTCAGTTTACATCAAAATGAAATTGTAATGTAAAGAGATTGACTTTGAAAGTCAGTTTCTTGTACGACTTGAGATGCATGGTAATAGACTGTAGTGAGAAGATGATAAAAATATTTTTTGCTCAAGTTTCCTGCAGCCATGCATTTTTTCATCTATGGCAGAGTAGATGAGAATGCGGTTCAGGAATCTTTGACTGTGAGAGTTTTTTTCTGCAGGTAATAGGTTTGCTTGATTAGAAATTACAAGATAAGACTAATACGATTGTTTCATTCAGAATCCTCTTATATTTTAAGAGTACATACACCAGAATTTAAAACTACTAAGTTTAAAATGTAGTCTCATTTATAAGTCATATGAACTTGCAGCTAACATCTGATGCTTCTCTCTCCTCTTCTCACAAAGAACAGCAGGGTACAACTGAGCACAACAAAGCCTCCAAATAAGATATTAAATATGCTTTGCAAAACTGATACAGAAACAATTCATTTGACCAAGAAAGACTTGAGTCAGAAGAGGAGGGAAGCGTTTTCTTTTCCAGTAGTTGATTTGATTTATGATAGCGCAGACTGAATGGGGAACTACTTTTGAGAAAGTTCAGCTGGGAGGTGCCCTGCATCCCTTTGCACAGCTCAAGTAACTTCAAGGGCAATACCTGTGATGGAGACACTCCCTCTATTTTGTGCTGGCAGCACTCTGGCTCAGGTGTTGCTACTAAACAGGCCTAATTGGACACAAGCATTGTAAATTCATAAGAGTCACACCTTACCAGGGACTAAGCCTTGTTTAAGGACATGAATTCCAGTGCAGTGTAGTTGAGGAACTGCTAATAAGAAAGAGAAAAAAAAATAGCATATGTTACATGAATGTAAAAGGATGAAGTTAGAGTACAACTCAACAATTTTACACTACAACTACTTGTAGCCACTAGGGCCCATTGAGCTCACCTATACAGCAGTGGGCTATACTGTGATGATCTCCGTTTGAGCAGGGATGCCTCTCAAGGCTACTATGTGAGGCTGAGATATCCTGTATCCAATGTCTGCTGTTTGCAGTGAGGTAAGTGTCATCTTTTAAATGCATGCAATATTTATATGTGTCAAGCTTAAATAACACTCTGTATGCATCAAGTTAACTTAATTATTTGGTATGTAGTAAGCAGTAGAGAGTTTGACTACCGTTTAACCATAATAGAATGCTTGACTGCCTTCTCTATTTGATCATTAATTCTGTTTTATCATTGCCTAATAAATACTTTTGGTCAACCTCATGATGAGTACTTGTTTCAATAATTCACCTGTAACAACAAATATTATGTAGATTTTCACCTAAAGCAGCCCTCAAAAGTTCTCTGCTGATTTCTACTATTTTGTGCTCAGATATACTCACAGATACAATCATAAAGTATTTCCTCTGAAACTTTGTTTATGATAGGTTATCGCTGTTAAACAGACAACAATTGTTTTTATTAGTAGAACCACAATACTACCAGGTTTCCTTGGGCCCCATATCTGTAGATCAATATTTCCCCTTGAAGGAGAAGCTATAAACTCAGTTCTGCCTGACTTACAGTAATAATAAGACCTCACCATCATTTTCAAAACTTTTTCTTTCATATATAGCCTTAGCTCAAAAATTAAACCCATCTAATATCTCTTTTGAAGAATGAATTATTCCTATATGATAAATGTCTAAATAAGGAAGAAGCCTTACCTGAAATTGAGACACTATGTATCAGTTTCACTTCATGTCTTGCAAGCAGTAAGAATACTTATATATTTTCCAATATTATGCTTCTGTACCCATGTATGTGTAAAATTTGTCCTCTGTCAATAAAGAGCAAAACACTTCTACCAAAAGCTGAGAGAAAAGAAGCTCCATTCTGGATCTTATGAGCAAACAGCCCAGTCCTTGATTCATTCTTCCATTAACAAGAACATCCTTCCTTCCACAATCTCAAATAGACTGAATTTGCCTATTATGTCTCCTATAAAAGGTAGCACTGAAGTAAATTTTATTTCACAGAAACGAGCTCTGTCTCTCTCTTTTTTTAATAATTTATTTTCCCTGTCAATAAGAGCTGATAATAGCCTCACCACGTTATGGAGGGCTCAAGGTGATGTTTGAAATATGAGATTATTCCAGAGAATCAAAAGATATTAAAAAGAACAAATCCTGCTAGATCTCACCGATAACAATGTCTTTATAATGAACCCTTTCATGTTTATTGCAGTTTTTTAAACTCATGAATATCCTTTTCCCATTCTGCCTTATTTTATTGAAATATTTTTGATGTATTCAATTTGTAAATGACAATTTCATATTCACTGAGGTGCTATATTTCCTTAAGAAGATACAGAGCTAAGAATCTGACTATTTAAGGAGGAGCTTTCCAGCTTTCTACCACCAAGTTTCCTGAAAACATTAGGAATGTAATCTCTGGAATAAAAACCAATAGTTTTGCTTATGCCAGTGAGCATATTAGCACAAGGTGATGAAGTGGTATTGCAGTCTTGCCAAATGTTATGGCTATCAGTTAAAGTAGTAGAAGTTATTTGCGTATGGCAGGATCTAGTTTCTTCACCTCTGTCTCTAGTCATCTTGTTTCATTATGATTTACGTGGATTCTAAAATTTTTATGTCAACAGTATGAATAAAATTTTAATATCTCATAAATTAAATTAAACCATTACCAAAAGAAAAAAATATGTAACTATTCTCACTATAGTAGTTCTATTTTTTTTTCAGGAGTAATTACTGTAATTATTTTAATTTCCTGACATAAGCAGTATCTTCTTTAATCAGATACAAAATAATTCATAGTACACCTTCCTATGAAGCAGTGGTTCACTTGCTTGGAAATGAAAATAAAAATATAGCTTCTGTCAAAAAAGAGCAGGTTTGAGTGTTGTATATCAGAGATTCACAGCTACTGCTATCATCAACATTCATGAAATAGAAATCATATTTCAGTTGTGAGGTCCTACAATGCCCACTTTTTTTCTTTTTTTTTTTTCCAGAACACATGAGTTGGGATACTTTTACAAGTAGTATAATTAACCAAAGATCCCTGGCACAAATCATTCTTTAGCAATACATTAGAGGCATTGTGCAATTCTCCTAAGTGACAAATCTAAATGTTACTAACACAAGTCTGAAAAAATGTTACCTGAAACGTCAGGTTACATGCGTAACTCTTTACCTCATTTATATTCTTCTTCCATCTAGCACAGATAAAACACATCTACCATTTGATATTTCATGTGTGAAAGTCTTGCTGAGATTCATCACAACCAAGTGTGTCCAATTTTCTCTCCTGGCATGAAGCATGTAGTAAGTGTGCATCAAAACATCAAAATTTTTCCAGCTCATGAATGTTTATACTCTTTCAACCATTGTTGTGCTTGAAATATAAATGTTTTGAACACACCCATATTATTAATAGAAAACAAGCAACCATTGTTGTGCTTGAAATATAAATGTTTTGAACACACCCATATTATTAATAGAAAACAAGTTTGCTTTTGTTTTTTAATCAAGAAAAAGAATCAGAATTAAAAGAAAATACTTTTACCATCATAAAACCTCTGGACACATATAAAACTGATGTGGCAATTAGTTATATATGCCAGACTTTATACAGTACAGCATTACCTGCAATGTTAGAGCATCAGAAAACTGGGGATTCCCTTCTCTGTTGCAAAAGGGATTACTGCAAAGTGAAAAATCATCAGAGTTGTGAAAAATATTTAGTATAAAAGACAACTATGTGGTTTTAGACTCCCTTTCAAACTTGAAATTGACTCTAACCTTTCCTAAAAGTTATTCTCTCAGACTGTTTTGTTTTCTACCTAGAATTACCTTAGCTTCCTGCTCTCCCAAAGATTAGTAATATTTCAGCTAAACATCCCATGTACCTTTCTTGGTTTTATCCATCTCTGTTTTGAGGTTTATTTTCTTTCTGAGATTGAGCTGACGCTTTAAAACAGAATGTATTATGGCAGGCTGAGTCAGTCATAATGTGTTTTGGAACATAATGAGAGATGGTTAATGCTGAACAAAATTGTTTGAAGTGCATTGGACAAAAATTTAAAAAATTGCATGTTTTCCTCATTCTTGAAAATGTTGGATAGTCTGTAAATATTTTTTTTTCCAGAATTATATTTTAAAAATAGAAGAAAAGCCATATTTCCTTACAGTTTCAAAATCTTTACAGAACACTGTTATGTGGTTCTAAAAGTCTTCATATTACACAAATTTTATTCACAGTACAAATTTAGCTGATACAGCAAAAAAGTCAGGAAACATTTAGTAGCACTTAGCTTAATTCTTACTCTTTTGGGAGTTGGTTGTTATTTTCAATGTTGCCATAAATTTGACTTTTTCCATAAACTTAAACAGGAGTAGGATTCAACCTTTGGAAATGAATGCATGATTATGGCATACAATGTGATTGTTCTCAAAAAGGAAAGAAACATTTAGAATTGTGTCTGCTTCTATAACATGGAAAAGAAAATAGGAGTTCATGTTTTACTGCGTACAATCTCATTTAAAAGTTCAAGAGACAAGCCATTTTGTTTGCAATAAACAGCAGAAGGGAATGTTTTTGATGTCAAAGTCACTTAGATACATAGCCCTACTTAAATCAATATGAATTAAGCATCTAAAAACAAAACTTGTAGATCTGGGCCTATGGTACTTGTACATCAGAATAATCAGGAGAGATTTGGTATGCATGGTTTGTTTCCCTGAAGGTTGAGCAGGAGTTGTGGTCACCCAGCATTAGAAATGACTCAAGACAAATAGATAAATAAGTTTCACAGATCTGAGCTTTCTGGAGGACTGAGGCATTTGCACATAAGGACAAACATTCTGTACTGATCAGTGATTTGCACCTAGTCCAATGGCAACAAGCTTCCTATTTATTGTGTTTTGTGGGATTTATTGTGTTATTTCCTTGCCATCTGTGCTGGTGTCATGTTGTGGAAAGGTCTGAAAGTATAGATAAGAACAGCAGTAACAATTTATTCATTTATTTATTTTTTTACAGGAAATACTGCTCAGCTGATAGCATGTGGCAGTGCTCTCTTTTTTTCACAGCTTCAACTGCTCTAAAAATATAAATGAATACCCATCACATTGTCTTTAATTTACCTTATACTACTGCATGGACACTAAATTAAAATTACCGAATTTTGCCTTTTTGGAGTTAAAAATGCTTTTCTTAATTTTTATTGTTGTTGTTATTTTATTGTCAGTTATTTTGTTAAATACTGTTTGACTACTGCATTGAGGAGAGCTGTAATATTTTGACATCTTGTATTAATGGAGTGTACAAAAGGTTCAGAATCATTTTGCACATTACAATATACCTTTACTCTGTTTTCTAGTCTTTAGTCTTTATTTTAAATCATTGTCTACAAGCTCAACATTAACTATTCAGTAACACTACAGTAAATAGAACTAAATAGCACTTGTTGTCATTGTGTGTTTTTGCATGAAATCAATGGTAGTTATAGAGGTATTTTCAAAGAGATACAGAGCTTCATTGTGATTTTCATGTGGAATCAGCATGCTTCATGATAATTCCAATTTCATATGCGAATTAAGAGGATGGGGGAAAAAAAAGGACTGAGAAGAACAAAATATTTTTTTATATCTAAAAATGAAACTAATAAAGTTAGGAGATAATCATGTTAGGAGAGCCAGAAATTGAAAGAAGATTCTCGGAAGGAGGGGTAATAAAAACAGAAGGGGGGGAAAAAAAAAGACATAATGGGGGGGGGGGGGGGGGGGAGTCAAAGATAGAAACAAAAAATAGTAATGATAAAGAAGCACTGAAGAAAGCTACAATCTAGGTAATACTGTAGTCTCATTAGGAAGTTCACAATAGCAGAAGTATATACACAATTTTCTGTAAAAATAAATAAATAAATTTCTAAACATTGCATCTTCCCCTCAGCACTTTCTAAATCTACTCCCTCCTTAGCATGTACCTTTATATCCAATAATGTGAAGAAGATGTTGGAGGAGGAGAGCTTAGTAAAGCTCATGTATTGTAGGTTTCTTACCTACTCTAACCCAACTGACTGAAATCATAAAGGCAGGGCTGTGCTGAAGGCAGAGATGAAGCTTTGCTTATACAAAGCCATCTGCCATACCCTTGTCTGCAGAGCCATCCCAGGTGGTGCACAACCTGGTTAATCCAGGCTCTGTACAGTTGGATACACAGCTGAGACATTTATGCTAGGAGGGCTTTTCAAGCTTCTTTGCAGACAATGATGTAGCTGGCACTCTGTCTCTGCTGTTGGAGCAGAGATCAGGGCTGCAGCAGAGCCTTTGTCTTCCCAGCGACTATTGCTCAAGGCTGTATTCAAAGGTTTTTTAGCATTGATTCAGCTGTAGCCTGCAAGAAGAATCCACATTTTGTAACTAAGAAGTGCCAAAATGAGTGTGTTCATCTTCCCCCAAGAAGTAGAAAAGTTGTAGCAAGACCATTCTACTGTCAAAAAAATCAAACAAGAAAGCCCCCAAGATTATTCGTTCTAGATATTCAAGCAATCAGATTGCTGATTGAAACGTTAAGTGGGAGACAGGAATGAAAGAGGGAAATCTTCCACAACAAAGGAGCTGAAACATGGGACATGGCTTTTATGCACTGGACTGCTCAGCTACTACAATAAATATTATTGTCTCAGTAAAAAATGTAGCTTGCTAACAGGGCATGATTTGTGGTAGCTCCATAAGAGTGTGCTATACTAGGAGGTCCAGTACAATAAATACATAATGAGGATAAATTCTAGAGCACTGTGAATTTTTGTGATTATATTGTACTGGCATAAAAGTTGAGGTATTCTTAAAATAATAAATGCAGAATGCTAAGCAATATGTAAAAACAACAAAGGACATGAAATAAACAGGAAAGAAGTCAAAAGAGAAGCCTGTAGAAATCAGAAGTCAGAGAGGGAAAACACAAGAACAAACACACAAAACACTATTTTTTTTTCCCCCAAGTAACAAGTCTCAGCTTAGATTTTGCCAAATCTTTTAGACCAGCACTACTTATTTTATTGCATACCATGATAGTACGAGTGAATAAAATATCGGATAACAGTAGGCACTTAATGATTACATGAGTAATATTAATAATTCAGTAACAGATCAGTTTTGCAAAAAGTGATTGAAGATGTTTGGATTTGATTCTCTGCTTTGAATAACAAGTATTAGATTAACTTTGAAAGGCAGAACTGTTTATGGTAAATGTCAACTCCTTTTTCAGGAAATAAAACAAATAGGTTGAAAACAGGTTCTAGTTCCTTTGCCCCCTTCCCTCCAAACCAACAGAAATTTTGTGAGACGAGAAAGTGTAGCTCATCTCCTGGATCGTGGAGTACTGTTATTATTGTTATGCACAGTAAGGGAACCATCTATTTTTTAATTTATATTAGAAATCTAGAATTGTCTACCAAGTAAATATATTAAGTATAAAATTTAAAACTATTGTTATTCTCTTTCAAGTGATTTATAAGACTTCTGGAATGAGAATCTGGTGCTAGACTAATTTCCTTTCTCATATCTAAGTCCATATTAATTGTGAAGACTAACTGTAAGTAAACATAAACTGTAAATAACCCAAATCATGAAAATTCTCAGAAAACATGTCACATAAAACAAATTTTGAGATCACTGAAGGCCACAACTTCAAATGGAAGTTTGCCTGCAAGGGCAAACCTGTTAAGATTTAGAATAACAACATGCACTATTGAGCAAATTGTGTTACTTCTAGTATCATTGTAGCATTGCTAAATGCCAAAGAGTCTAAAGAAAACTATTATGCAAGAAAAGCTAGCCAAGGATTATTATTTTTATTTTTTTTCAGATACCAGAATAAACTTAAATTTTAAAAATGAATTTCTATAACAATTGTTTACTAACCAAAACAGTGCTTTTATGAACTGATTTACAAGATCATTGATGTCTTGCTTTTCATTAATTCTTTCATGAATTTCATGAAACACATTGGACGTAACTCTCAAACACTGCCAGATGTATCAAACAGGCTGTAATTTAACATGCTTAGGTGGGCAGAAATTCGAAGCATCCAAATTAGCCAGCACCAGTATAATATTTTTTTTCAATTTAAGAGACTAAGAATAATATCAAAATCTATTTTGATACCCTGAAATGTATTCTATATAAAACTTTTACAAAAATTTCAAGAAGCTATTGTATAACCCATAAAAAGCTGAACACAAGCATTTATGTAAAAATAGAATTCTGAAATTTGAAATAGGTGGAGGCAACTGTCACAATTTTGCCAGCAAACAACAACAACCTCCACCAAACAAATGAAACACAGTTTTGCACTTCCCTTACTTGGTTATTTTTTTATCCCCCCCCAAACCCCCCGCCTTCCCCTGCACATGGAAACATGCAGCTTCAGGAAATATATAAAAAAACTGGACACATATCCTGAATAAAAACTAAAAAAAAAAAAAAAAACAACACTGGTGCCAACATAATAGGATACCATTTGCTCTGCCTCAATTTTCAGACTCTGAAGTTGGAACTTCTGCTATAGTCATGAGAGAGAACAACTGAACCAACAACATTGCAATGAGGCATTTATTAGTTTCCTAATGATGTGGACATACAGGAGTGTGTCCTACAAAAAGTCATGGAGTTGATTAAGCAACTGAAGTGCCTTTCAAAAGAGGTGAGACAGATCTGGTATTGTTCTGTCTAGAGAAGAAATGCTCAGTGAGAATCTCATCAGTGTGTATAAATACATGGTAGAGGGTGGTAAACAGATGTAGCCAGACTATTCTCAGCGGTGCCCAGTGATAGAACGGGAGATACTGGACACAAACTGAAACTCAGGAAATTCCATGTAAACATCAGATTTTTATTTTATTTTATTTTTCTTGCAAGGATGGTCAAACACTGGCACATATTGCCTGGAGAATTTGTGGAGTCTCCAACTTTGGATATACAGAGAAATTATATAGAGATAGCCCTGAGCAAACTGTACTAGGTCGCACTGTTTTGGACATAGGCGTTCAAGTAGGCAGTCTCCAGAGGTCCCTTCCTACCTTAGCTATTCTGAGATTCTGTGATATAGATATAGATAGATAGATAGATAGATAGATAGATAGATAGATGAGACAGATAACCACAGAATGAAACTTGAATACTAGTTCTATAAACAATCATAGATCTAGGTAAGAATCAGTTTCACCTATTTCTGTGTTGTTCAACATCATCTGTAGTCAGATGTAGTTTGTATATCTGAGTGGGTGTAGAACAGGAAGACATGTCAGTGCTCTTTAAACAATACATGAAAGTGTCCAAGTCATAAATATTATGTCAAGGACTTGTTATAAAATGAAACAAACAAACTAACAAGACAGAAAAAACATGTTAATACTGTGCTTTTTAGGATCACTAAATGGTTATTGTTTAGGAAAAGTACATGGAATCTGATCTGCAGCAACATAAACCAGTGAGATAATAATAATAATAATAATAATTATTTATTAAAAATAAAATTATTATTATTATTATTATTCTACTGTCACGTAAAATAATTTTTAAATTCAAATGAACATATTTTTAAAATCAACCAGTTTTGAATACTTTTTTCCTCTCTGGAGCTCTTACAGTTATTTTAGAAAAAGTTTAGAGAGTCTCTAGATTCAGATGCAATTACGCTTTGATAAGAATAAACACAGCTAAATCAGTGTTCTTTATCTTCTGCAATTTCCTTTCTGCCCCTGCCACACTTTCCTTTCTTTCTATCACACAAAGACTCATATAGCTATTTATTTTTAACAACATCTTATTATAGGATGCAATACAACAGCTATACTCCACTATCTAATTTTATGTGGTAGAGATAAAGTTGTCTCTGTTTCAAACTGTACAGATCACCCTGTGCACCACTAACTGTCTTAAGGCAGGGTGTCTGCAATTATCCAGACTTCCTCTACAATTGGAGAGAACAGCAGTTTTCATAGGAAGATTCATTTCTATCCTAAAATGAGTGTCCTGAATAGGTCAAGCCTATTTTCAAATATTTTCAAGCCAAACCACTTTTCAAAGGTGTTTCTTTTTTTGATTGCCTAGGAAAGGAATGTGAAAACTAGTTCAAAACTGACCATTTAAACCTTCTATTCCATATGGGGACTAGATAAGAGGAATCTGTCTTTACTGTCCATGGCAATATTGATAAATATATATATATAAAAATATGGTTAAATTACTTCAAAAAACAAACAGTATTTCAAATTAATACTCATTATTTAAACTTTTTAACTTTAGAGGTTGAAGTCACATAGGAATCTTTGCAGAAATATGAAAAGGTGTATTTCAGAACTGTCAAGGTCTACGAGTGTATGACTGTATCCAACAAGCTACAGATGTCTGGAAAACAGCTTTTGGCAAAAAAATAATAATAATAAAAAAAAGTGAATACAAATACCTGGGAACAAGTGTAAGCTGAATGAACTTAAGATGATGACAATTTTATAAGCACAAGATTTTAGCCTCTGTACGGTTGGAACAGTTAAATAATTACATGTCACCATGACAAAAATCAGATATAGAAACCTGAAAATAACACCAGCTTACATTAACCAATATCAAGATGGATGTTTCCATCTGACTCAGTTCCCTTTGAAGCCACTAAGCTCTGTTGAAAAAAATGTTAATGTACTAATTCTGAGCTAAGTTTACAAAGAAGTAAAACAAACTCAAGGAAGCTCAATGAAGATTTAAAAAAAAAAACATTTGACATTCACACACACACACACCAAAACAAACAAACAAACAAAAAACAATAAAAATAAATCAGAGCATTGCATAATAACAAGGTATATGTACTTGCATCATTTTATGAATATCTTTTGTAAACAGTGTAGACATATACAATTGAACTTTTTGCACAAAGTAAAATTATTTTCTGAAGTAGGTATACATTTCTTATGAAATCTATTCAGTTAAATATTATATTTATAGATGATGTCAGAATCCAAACAAAGGGTTTTAGTATGATTTATTAGCAAACTATGGTGTCAAAACAAGGATTTTAATATACCTTAGGAAAGTTATTTATTTTCATGGCGCAGTAGACGGATGTTTGTTATAGAAGTTATTAGATTTTGTGGAAGGGATAGTAATTCATGAAAAACAAATTACACTGCCTAGAGAAAAAACAAAGCTGCATTTATTGACTTGGATATAACAGCATACTAAGGATTTACATGGCATTTAAAGAGATTTTGAGGCATGGCCATAAAAATTAGTACTCTTTCTTGTGCAAAATCTGATTAGTAAAAACATATAACAAGTCAAATCCAGAAGGAAACTATTTGATTTAATTTTGGCAATACTTTCAGAAGTTCACTTTGTCCATAAAAACTTTTTTTCAGGTTTTATTTTGTACTCATGAATCTCAGAACTAAACCAGTCTAAACATTCATTCTGGAACACTGTAAGAAGCTATTAGCAATTCTGTTTCAAATAGGCTAGCAGTAAGGAATTGACACAATAAGTCCAAGCCCCTAAGAATTCTGTAATTCTATGAAATATTTAACATAATCACACACCAGTCTATTTCATGGCTGTATACCCTCCCATGGATGCAACATTCAGGTAAGATGTTTCACAAAACCAAATAAATAATAAAAATGACCAGCAATAATTCTTATCTTAAGCTTAGAAAAAATATTTAATAAAAAGATTCTTTCTTTGCTAATCAGAGGTTAAAAAAAGTTACAAAAATTATGAAAATAATTTAATTCCACACATAAGTACCTCAGATTGTGTTAGAATATGCCCTTTTCATTGTTTATTATTCCTAAAACAACAAACTCCATATGTGTCCAGATTAAAATTTCAAGTAGTTATTTGGCTGATAAGCAGTCAATTAACTAATACTACAGCATATCATCTTCAGATTTTCTCCAGAAAGTGTAGTCCCCTCAGAAATTTAGAGTCACACTTTGCTAAAGGATTGGGAATAAACCATTCTGGGCTCAAGCAAAAATTCCTTAGAAAAAATTCTAGTGAAATAAAATTAAATAACAAAACCCAACAACAACAAAGCAACAATGACAACAGCAGCAACAACAGAGATTTATTCCATTTAGGTCGAAGAACGTAAACAAACTTGTGTATCTGATTTCCAGAACAATACTCAAAGATCATCAATAAGGATATATCTCAAATTGCCTGCATGAGTTTGTACTGATATTCAAACACTTTTTAAATTTCCAAATGGTTTATACACATGCATACAGACCGCTTACCTTCTTAATAAAATACAGATGGATAGACATAGAGATATATTGCCTGTTTAAAGAACTGTCTGTGTAAAAATCAGGTTTCCCTTAAAGGCAAATGACCCAGTACTAAAGCTGTATTCACATATTGTGCCTGTGTGCACAGCCCTAAATGGTGTGCTGGACCTCCTTTACAGTCTTGCACTTTGTTCTGTGCATATAAGGAGACTTTCCACTACATGCAATGTGAGTCCATTTCCAGTATGCCACATAAATTACAAACTGTTTTTTCTTTCCAATACATGCAGATAGCTTTGAGATGCATAATCATCATTAAAATGATGCCACCAAAGTTCCAAAACCTTATAATTTCTTTATTTTATGCCCTCACCTAAGCATGATTCTTTTCAGTGTTCAAGCATTTTCTTCTTATCAGACATCTTCAAGTTGTGATGGATCAGACAATTAAATACACAACACTTCAAAAAATGCATAATAAAAGTTGTTTGTTTGTTTAAAGAGAAAAGTAGAAGAGGAAAATCATGTTAGATGAGATCACATGTTTTCACATATCTTGCAAAAACCATCAGATGAAGTTCATTTCTCAGAATTCCATTTACAGTTGCTTGAAACTATTTTATTCTGGCAGGCAGCTGAAAGGAAGTGCAAGTTAGCCACCCAAAGATGCACAGCAAATTCATCAGTAATAAAATTGCTAACAGACACCATTGTAGGAAATTACAGTTCCACGGAAACTTCCCAGGAGGTGATTTATGAAGTGATTTCTCTCAGCAAGCATCACCTTAACAGCTAACCTGGGTGATTCAGAACTTGAGTTCTGAATATTTCAATGGGTTGGCTGATGTACTTAAATTTGTCTATACCATTACAAGACAAAGTGACTGCAATAATTGCTACTAATTTACACTATGAAGGCTACATAATAGTTGCATAAATACCAAGTTTGGCATACCACATCTTCAGTATGTCACACAGACTTATTTTACAGAAGTAGATAATTTATGCAGCTATTCTGACTCGTATTTCAAAGGCTTTGTGATGAAGGTAAGTCTGGTGAAATACAGATTCCAACAGAATCATGCATTAGAAAATGTTCCATAATGAAAGCAAAAGAGTAGACTGGAAGAGACTACTTTCTCAGTTTCAGGAGTCAGTCTTTGCAAAAATAATTCATCTCCTATGTTACACTAACTCTTCCGGCTTATCCTGTTATGAAAATAATTATTCATTTCATACTTTATTAACCCCAAGAAATCTGTTGTGCTCAGCAGCTGGGATGTACTGGATGGTTTAATAACACAAAATGAAACTGCATGCTGAAAAGCCAAACAATTCTCTCAGAAGGTACTCCATGCATAAAAGCAAGTTTTCCTTGCCTATAAAGATACCAGGGTATTAGACTGTGAATGCTGCTTTCCTAACAAAGAATTTAATGATTTCCTTAATTATCTATGAATTTTTAATGTTTTCCATGTCTGATAACAATCACCATTATAATCTAAGGAGCACAATTAGATATTCATCTAGTTAACTGTTGCCACACAAACAATACACTCAAAGTAATTTCCACTCTTATGCTGGTATTTGAAGCTGAATCTTCACACAGATATCTTCAGTTCTAATCATATTGTAGGGGGACCAAACAAATTTTTCTTATGTCTGCAACAAGCAAAATTACTTAGTCATCTTTCTTATCTAAGTTCTACGTAACCTAAGTAAGGTTTAGCCTAATTCAGTACATACAGAGACTACTAAACGAGAAATATCCTGCACTTCCTCATCCTTCTGTACCTTTTTTTCTCCCCATTTCTTTGTATCCTGTATTCAGCACTTACACCTGTCAATTTAACTCCCTCAAGTCCCCTTTTCTTCACCCAGTGCTTTCTTTGCCCATCCATTGTTTTTTCCCAGTTTCACATCCTACTTCATCCACAGCCCCACCATAATATTTTCCAAAGTTTGTAATTGGCCTTGTAGCCCATCACACCAGTCCAGCTCTACAGTCCGTTTCTCTGAGACTTGCTACTGATTGTCAATGTAATACTGTCCATCACAAGAATACAACAAGTATGCCTGCCAGCCCAATAATTTGAACACCCTGTTAGGCAGGAGAAGTGCTGTGAAAAAGTGTAGGGACATTGGCAGAGGAATTTCGGTAGCTCAAAGGCACTGCTAAGCAGTTTGAATATCATTAGTTGTTTCAAGGATAATAGTCAGTGTTTTAAAGAGCAATAAATATTTCTAATAGCCCTGTGCTGTCTCCTACTGTAATCAGTGTCAAAGTTTCCAGAATAAAGCAGTCTATTAAAATCATTAACAAATACAACTCTGGCTGAACCAACCCTGCTTGTTTGTGAGAAGCTATTTTTTTTTTATTTTCCTTATTATTTTTTTTCCCTCCTTATCTCAAAAATATTTATTTGAAGAAACAAGAATCAGAGATTGCTTTTAAAATAATCCATAAAAATATATTCCACAAAATCACAATGAAAATAATCGTCTTTTTTGTTTAGATTTTAAAAGTGCTAATAATAAAAAATAATTTTGTGAACATGAGGCATCACACTGATGTTTTACATGATATGACATTATCTTCTTGTCCTGACCCATCCTTTCCTTCATTTTTGTATTATAACTTTTAACAGGCTTTAAGCCTATTTTCTTCTTTGTCAAGAAAATTGAATTCCTCTTTGCCCATGTTTAAGAAAAAAAACAGACTACAAGACAACAAAAGGTGCCATAAATTGAACAAAAATTCTATTTAGCTCAGTATGTTTGCTCTTATAACATCAAAAAAAAATAGATGTTTAGGATAAAGAATGGGATAAACATACTCTTCGTCTCTTCATTCTTCATTCATACTCTTCATACTCTTCATTCTTCGTCTTTCTGATTGACATGATTTGTACGTGCTTAGCATGGTCAGTGAGTGCATTTTCAGAGTAATTATTCAGCCTCCAAGTGAAGCTCATGCAAAATTCCTATCTGCAATAAACATGAACAAGAAATTTCACAGTTGTGATCCGTTGCATGAAAAATGACTTTATTACTTTTGAACCTGTCTTCTACTACCTATTTTGATTCCTTGAGATATTTATTTTGAGCAGAAGAGATAATAGTTTTTCCTATCCATCATTCTCCAGACCAGTTTTTGTTTCCTTGACCTTTACTTTATTTTCCCCTCATCTAATTCTTAAGACTGAAATATGAAAGTTGTTTTCTGTATGAAGGTGGTTCCAAAGCATTTTGTTCATTCCTGCTGCACCACTTTTCTGAACCTTCTACTACCTAGTACATCTGTTTTGAGATGAAGGGTGGAAAGTGTATAGAGGTCAAAGTGACAAAATTATTCTTTTTTATTATTATTATTTTATTTTTTTTTGAGTGAACTGCCTGGGTTTCTGCAAGTGGCTTATTAACAAACTGAATATACATCACCCATTTGTGAAAACATGTTAAGAGATCATGACAAGCAGCCAGAAACAGCAGAAAAAGCACATGATCCCATGACTAAAGAGAATTATTTCTATTCTGATTCACAAGAAGAAGTTATTCATTTGGCAATTGACTATGCTCCCGTGGGCTTCAAAACACTTCAAGTGCCTCCATAACTCTGCAGGAAAGATGTGAATATACAATATAGATTTGCTGAACAAGTTGAGACATAGTTTCAGTTGAAACTATGGATCATCCAACATGCTGAAGCAAATGTCTTGTGTGAGTGCATCTGAATATGAGGAAAAACAAAAACAACAACAAAACAGCAACAACAAACAAAAAAACCATCCATCAATAGAGTGGATTCAATAATTCTTTTCTACAAATTCTTTCTTAGGCCTCTGGTTTAAGAACTGGAGAAATCTATTATCTTGGCAAGTTGTTCAATAAAGAGTTTGCTTTTGTATGCATTTCATGTGAAAACACATTTTAGCTCTGTGAATGTTCAGCCAATCACTAAATGGCCACAAATCTGTCAAACATCTGACATATGTGCATGTCTTCATGCAAATACATGCTATAACTTTCAGTAATAAACAGTCATGCAAGAAAAAGAGTGAAAGAGTCTGGGACTGTTCTCTGTTCCTGCCTAGGAATCAGAGGAAGGAAAATAAAAGAGAGAAAAATGTGTCTGAAACCATTACAGTGTCAAAAAGTACATGAAAATCATTACACCATACTTCTGAAGACCGTGAAAAGTGATTGGAGGTCTCAAAAATTTTAATTTCTTTATCATTACCTGGCACTTTAAAGTTGTGAAAAATTATATGAGTTAGCTCACAGCTTTATTTTTAAGAATAAAATTACAGTATAACTATTATACACTATATAGTATGCATAATAAAAAAAATAAAGTCAAAACTAGTGAAAGCTGGAAATTTACAAGCTCAAACTAATGCTAAATTAAAATATTTTCATGCACAATTTAAACAAGAGAGAAAACTTTCCAAAATGCTCAAGTTTTTTAAAGTTTTTAATTTGGACCTCCAGAGTCCTACAGTTATATTTTGATAAAAATAAAAATATTTCAAGTGTTTTTGAATATTTTAATTAGCAAATTCATCATACTAAGCAATTATGAGAAATCATTCAATTCCTTCTATACAACAGGAGTCCTCATAGACTTGAAGAAACAACATACATTTAGAAAGTATTTTTCATCAGCAAGATAATCTTCAATAACTGTTCAACTATGTTGGCCTTTTTTTTATATATCACAGCTGGGTGATATATATATGTCACTGGATTATATATATACCATGACTGGGTGATATATAACTATATCTATCATTAAGCACACATTTTAGTTGGAATAGGTCAGGAAAAAAATCACTTTCTGGGACTCTTCAAAACCTTGACTTATTTTCTGAAATAGATAGTCAATTTTTTTTTTCTATATTAAAAAAAAAAAAAATCCAATTCATGTTATTGAAAGAATAAGTTCTGGACATGATATTAAATATAAGTAATACATGAAAAATATTTTTTTTCCAAAAATATTTTACATAAAGTACATACTTTTGAAATATGACAGCATCATGATTTTAATGTCATAAGCTATTAAAAAGATCTGGCATGATTTCAAATTCACAACTCAAATCTTCCTGCTTTATGCTGTAAATATTAGCAGGAATAAGTATCACCAAAATCTTCAGGTCTGAACAAGATCCTTGACTACTGTCCAGAGGTGGTCTATACCACAGGTGGCAAAATAAGACTGTCAGTGCTAATCAGCTAAAGAAAGCTACAGCAAAGTCAAGTTGCCATTGTATTTTCCCTTTGACAATTTTTGCTGAAAAGACATTCAGGGCAAAAATGAGATGGAAGAAAAGTGGATGGAGTACTGACCAAGATTAAATTCAGGTTCCCATGTCTGAATTAATTCGTCTTGCATTTTAATCATCTTGTCTGCCTTGAGAAAAGTACGTACTGTTCTTTCCCACTGAGGTCAGTAAGAGTTTTACATATAGCACTTGTCCCCCAGAGATCATTGCTTAATTAAAGTACAAAATAAAAGTTCTATGATGGTGTTCATTAATCCAAGGGCTAGGAGTAGGTCAGTGGTTAAACTAACAGCAATAACAATGGATTTTGTATTCATGTCAGTACCGCTTATTTAATCCTCAGGGAAGAACTGTCATGGCCTACTTGTCCAACTGTGAAAGGTGGCCTCCTCGAGCTATGTTTTGAATAACTGTCATAGAGGAGCAAAAGCTTCTTCAGAGCCTCAAGGTCCCAGACTGTTTAGTCTATCATGATGGTAAAAACTCTGAGGAGGTATTTCAAGTGAAACACATATTTAAAATTATGCCTACGTGATTTTGCATAAATATAATTCCATTTTTATCTTAGCGTCAGCAAAACCTGTTCCTGAGTCACATATTTCAAACAACTTCAGTAGGGCAAAATTTGCAGGGTGTGACCTGCAAGTCAATAATATTTTACATTTAATATTAATGCTACATATAATTTAATATATTAAATTTAATTAATTTAAATATAAAATAGTCTTTTCATATCAAACCATCTCTAAAGGATTTATCATCCTTTAAAGGAAATAAAAATTGGAATAATATTCTATTATCTAACAATATTTAGTTCAAATATTTGTTTCAAGGCCAGAGTTTTGGTCCACTGTGTAAATTGAAATACATATTTTTATGATAAAGAGTGAAATTTACTTTTCTACATGTAAGAGCCATCCTTCCCCCCCATTGTATTCTTTTTATATTTCTTTTTTATATTTTTATATTTCTTTTTATATAAATCTATTTATAAGATTTTAAACAATAAATCCAGAAGCAAGCTCTGAAACTGTTCCTTAGCTTCTCAGCAGTTTTTCTTGCAACCAGTATCAGAAATGCCTCCTGATGAATCAAGCCAGTGGCTCCTCTTCTGGCCTACCCACATTTCTTTTCTTTAGAAAACAATCTGGCAGAGACAGAAGGTCCTGAAAAGGTTCAGATAAAATACCTAGCACACATTCCTTGATGGAACCATAATTTGGTGACTATTGAAAGCTGAGAATTGAGCTAAACAAATGATAAGTGCCAAATACAGGACATATTACCATAGTGTGCACCAATCCCTTTCTATTTCTTGAAGACTATTTGACTCCTCTTTCCCTTAGTAGGCTGTTGGTGCATACTAATGACGTTCAGGTTCAGATTCCCAATTCAGGTTGAGATTTTCCAACCATTCCCACACTGAGCTTGGTCTAACATAGCTGCTCTGGAAGAAAATACACCAAGGGTTTACCTTTTATTCCATTTACCCCATTTCTGTTTATAAGACGTGAAAATCTTTCATGTTCATTAAAATACTTCTCTGTTCAAGGTAATATAGTAATGAAATTTTCAAAAACACATAAATGATCTCAAATGAGATCTGTAGTAAAGCAAGAGGGGACAGTTCCCACTCTTAGCACTATGTCTATGCCCATAAAAAAAACTGTCTAAGATTCCTTTCTTAACATGCCACATTGCCATAGAAACATCTGGAGTGTTTCCATTCAAAGCCATTAATTGCTATCACCTGGAACATTTTTTCTACTGCTTGAAACATAGTTCTGCAAAACAAATGTGTTTTACAGTCTCAAAACATTCCATTGCTGCTACTACAACTGACTTTTAATCTTAAAGTGTCATCTTGATCTTGTAAACTAGACTATTTTAAATGGAAGATGTTAATTATCTTTGTCATGAGTACCCACATTTAGCAAGGATATCTATATATAGTTTTTGAGAAGGCTTTTCAAATTAACTTTTCAGTTATTTTGAACACCAAAACACTCAAACATTATTCTGCACAAAAATGTTAATTTAAAGAACAGATTAAGCTGTTGGCAGGTTAATTATTTTTCTTTTCTGTGACTGATGATTAATAACCACAAATTTATCTCCTGAAGTATTTTTTTCCTTCTTCATAACTGAATATTTTCTAATGATCTGATTTATTCCAGTCCCTTATTGCAGGCCTGCCAAAATGGTAATGCACAGATTAGCCTCACTGAGAGGAATTTATTTTATAGAGGCTCTGTTGCACCCAGTTTTTCATTTCTCTTTTCTAGTTTCACACTACTTTAGTGATTCTGTTTCCAATGGCATCTGCCAACATATTGTCTATAAATATCTTCAGGCCTGGAACCATCCAGCAACATTCTGTCATATCTAAGCCTAGAGATGCATGTGACTAGCTTGCATTTCTTTTTGAAAAACTATTCTACTTAATATTCTACTTAATTACAAAATTTAATTGCTTAAAAAAAAAAAAAGAGAAATGCACACAGAGATAGATTTGTACATGCAAATTAAATTTGACAGTCAATGACTGACACTACGTGTAATACATATGCACACATGCTCAGTTGAAAATACAAGTTCTATCTAGTTATATACATTTTGCAGAATATAAACATCCTTCACCAGCACATTATAACAAAATTTGTAAACTGACTTTCCCATTCTATGGCTGCCTCAGTGCATGCGCACACATACACACATACATACATACACTTCCACAGCAACAGTGCTATATCATGTAGAAGCCACTGCAATCACCTGCAGCTCACAATTACAATTAAACATGGATTTGTTGGAAGCTGTAAGCAGCCACAGCTGGAAGCAATTGTGAGCAACTATTCACAGTCAGAACCAGCGTTCCTTCCCACTCTGTGTTCAAGTGCAGTCATATAAATAAAACAAGGTAAAAGGAAAACAAACATTTTACTCCTAGCTCCGTGCTGCCTGCCTTGAATGTTACTGTACCTCTCAGTGGAAGAAGAGCAGTATTGGGAGCAAAGCCTTCAACATTGAAATAAATGAAATTGTTAAGCATATAAGTTTCAAGACTTCAGTTTCTCTAGACAGCTATTGAGATCTTTCCAGAGACACAGTCATTGACCAAGGTATGAATTGCAACTATTCAAATTGTGCTGGACATGGCTGAGGCTTGTTAGGAAGGACTGTGACTTGTCAGAGGAGTAACAGACGTGCCACTGTGGATGACCTTACTAAATAGCCAGGTAAAGCTTGAAAATATACCACATGTAAATAATGTGGGTCAGAAAGTATGATAAACAAATGAAAAATAAATGTAACTAAGAAGTAAGTAATCTTTAAATTAAATATATATATATTAATCATGAACTAATGAGCAATCAGGCAAATAAACAAAGGAATCTATCAAAGACTAGCAGTCAAAACAAGATCATTATTTGTCACTTGCATTGTCTAATAGTAATCTGAACTGAATCCGTTCTAAATAACTCACTGAGCATGTGGGATGCCTAGAAAAATGAAAGTGGTAGGTTCTGTGACAGAAAACCTCAATAGCTAATAGTGGTCAGAAACAAGAGCTAAAAAGATGTCAGATGGAAAAAGCAAGCAACTTACTGCACTCATTGCTAATAAATATGGATCTTTTATGTGGAAAGAGCTCTATAATTTACTACTTATATTTGCAATGTAGAATAAGATAGAAAAGCCAGCAAAATTTTAAATTACTGTCATGGTTTTAGCTGGGATAGAGTTAATTTTCTTTATAGAGGTTGGTGTGATGCTGTGGTTTGGACTTTTGATGAAATTAGTGGTAATAACACACTGATATTTTCACATCTTGCAAAGCAGTGCTTGCACAGAGCCAAGGACTTTCCAGTTCCTCATGCTGGCCTGCCAGCAAGAGGGCTGGGGATGCACCAGGAGTTGGGAGAGGACACAGCCAGGGCAGCTGACCCAAAGTGACCAAAGGGCTGTCCCGCACCATGTGGTGTCATTCTCAGCAATAACAGGTGGGGCAAAGAAGAAGGAAGATGGATAGGGTGGTGCTTGGCTTAATGGCTTTCCAAGCCATTATGCATGAGGACACCTGCTTTCCTGGAAATGGTTGAACACCTGCCTGCCCATGGGAAGTAGTAAATGCATTCCTTGTTTTGCATTTCCTTTGTCTTTATCTCAATCCACAAGCACTCACACTTATTATCTTTCCAATTCTCTTCCCTATCCCACCTGGGGAGCGTAAGCTAGCAGCCGTATGGTGCTGAGCTGCCCATTGGGGTTAAACCACAAGTACATGTATGAACATGGAGACTCAGAAAACTCACTTAATAGAAATTAGGAAAAATGGAGTTTTAAAGTACAACATTGACCTCGTCTTAGTCTAAAATTCAAATCTGTAGACTATTTCATTCTTACTTCATTGGTTCCTTTCACTGGATGATCTGAAACTATAAGAAATGAAATATTGCAGGTAAAATAGACAACACTTTCAGAGCACTTTCATCACTTACAAAACCACTCAGGAAACAAACTGAAACAATCTACAGACTCAAGAGATCTATAACTCTGAAATCATCTTATATTCAGAAATAAACTTATGAAGCAGTTTTCCTTTGGATGCTTCCTCAAGTCTATATTTTTTATTCATTGAAGAAAAAATTAAGAAAATAAATAAGAGTTTTTGTTGAGCTTCTTTACTTTAAGCACTTTATATTATGACTAGGTAGAATACTTTACATTGTACTAGGTAAAATAGAACCAGGTGCATGAATTTTACAATTTGTATTAGGCAGCATATCTAAACAAAAAATGTTTAGGAATACAAAATAAAGAATATATTAATTGTATAATATATGTTTATAAAATTGATATCAAGTTTAAAGAGGATCCTTCAGAACAAAACTAGTCCTGAAACATGATGATTCAACAATGCCATGGTGTATGGCATCTACCCTACCCCCTTCCCCCTCCTCTTAGATGGAAAAGAAGAAGGTCTAGAGAGACAAAAGGAGGAAAAGCCTGGAGACTGTCCCATTGATTTGAGTTTATTTGTTATATGATTTTTTTTTAAAATAATTTTTCAGCTTCAGATGTCATTTTACTTCAAGTTTCTTTTGATAGCTTAACAGTATAACACAAAACTCAAGAAACTGCGGGATACAACAAAAATTTATCTTATCTCAAAACCAGGAGAAGACTTATTTTAGAACTCAAACTAAAACTCAAATGTGAGGAGCTACAGGTGGCAGGTACTAAGATTCATTTATATGGTACAAAGTCACTAAATTTCCTTGGCTGATAGGCAGAATACACTCATCACCTCACTAATGTAGTCACATTAGTTTAAACTGGCTTGTGTGTAATTCAGTCGGAGAATCTGCAAAGCTCATTAACACCTGTTTTCAACTTATTGAATATTATATATTTATATATATTTTAAGCATTTGTACTGTTTTTCATACTTCTTGCACATGTCCCTAAGGGTGCACGTGAGCCAGATTTTCATCAAGAGTAAAATTTATTTTCCTGTTGTTTGACTGGGGGCTTACAGTGGTGTAATTATTTAAGAGAGACACTGTATTGACCTACATTGTATTGACCACTGTATTGACTACATTGACCCTGAACTTTTTTGAAAAGAGTAACTTAAAGGTTGCAAACATCTATCCTCTGCCCCCTTCCCCTCACCACCCCCCAAAAAAGTTATCTTTTGGGGAAACAGAAGGTTTTTTCCTTTCTGTTGTTATTACTCTGTCAACATCTATCAACATCTTTTTTAGCATACTTCTAATCCAGTTTGTTCTAAGCTCAGATATGCATACGGACTTTTTTTTTTATTTGAAAGCAACATAAATTTGAGTGATACAATGTATAAAGTCAGTCTAATGCAAGACAATAACCTTTTGAAACAAAAGCAGCAGTATGGTGTGTGGTCTACAGACATTTAATATCCACTTACAAGAGTGCAACACCATCAAAGAGGACTTCATCCTTTATAATAATTTTTCATTTATTGTTAGTGAAAATGCATTCTGTCATTATGAATTTTGAAGCTATAAAGGTAAAAGTAAAAACATTCTAGCAACCAATAAATAAAGTCAGATCATTGACAAAATGAAAGCAGCAGGGTTAGATGGAAATTATTAAATTTTAATAAACTTCTAAATAAGTTTTGTAAGGATAAAATATTTACTTAGACTTGGGGAAAACAAATTAAACGATTTCTATACAGCTACAATAAATATTATTCAGTACAAAGAGAACAAATAGTAGAAAAAAAAAAGGATTAGGAATTCAGTTTCTTACCAGTATTCACCAAGTGCAAGTACACAAAGAAAAATCAATATAACAGATTGTAACTGAAGAAAGGTAATCATATATCGCTGAGCCATTTATAAATAATATGTCAAGCTATTACTTCAGACAACTAGACCTGCAGAACAACATACCAAAAAAATTGAGGAAAGAAAAAAAAAAAAAGGAAAGAAAAAAAAACTAATCACAACTTGTTGTCCAATAATCTTCTTTTCTATGCACATGCATGCATTTCTGTAGACTGCATATTATGCTTAAACAAAATACACATTTAAACAAACACTTCTGAATTAAAAGATCATAGCTTGATAAATAAATTAGTAGAATAGTGATGTGTAGGGGGGTTGTTTCCAGCACTCTGGAAAAAATATTCTTATTCTTTTTCTCCTTAAGCAGTTCTTAGTGGCCAAAAAGTCTCTTTATCTACCTCATCATAGTAAAGACACTTCAGAAAGAAACAAATAGTAAATGCATCAGATTTTTTTTTCAAGAATCTGTTATATTTGTTACAAGGAAAGTAATAAAGTAATCTATGTCAAGCTATTTACATGCTAGTATATTAACTACCCAAGATTTAATCTCAAATAATGTATTCATGCTGCTTTGCAAGGGTGGGAAAATATGCATGATATCCACTGCAGAATGTTCTTCCTCTGAACATTGTTTAAGCATACTTTAGTGCAGAAGCTTTCTTTGAAAAGTTCATTGACCTTGAAAACTAGTGATAAGTGGAGCATGTGAAACACAAACAACAGAAAAAAGTTTGGTTTTGTTTTTTTTTTTCAATAGTGGTGAAGAAACTGATCTCAAGATGAATATTTATGATGTATGTGCAAATTTTCTGAGAAAAAAAAAGAGAAGTTCAGATTGCAGCTGAGTGAAACAGGATTGATTTGTATAACTTCAATCCATGTTGTTTTTATAATCTAATATCTAACTCATGGACATTTTATTTTCAGGACAATTGTGTCAATAATTTAAAATTAAGACATAGCAAGGACATTGGAAATTATTAAAAAACATGAAGACATTATCTAGCATACATTTTTTCTCATAATACTTCTCTGTGACATTGACTATTAGAAGATCAAATTCTGATCTCAATTTTGCCTTATTTTTACCAAGTTCAGAACATACATTATTTGATTTTGTTCATAATTTCCAAACTTCTAATGAAGAAAGAAGATAAAAACAATGTGGCTACATCCAGTATAAATTTTGGAAGTATGGACTTTAAAGCAAAGCATGGGGTGGAGGTGATGATACCAAGGCAGAATTAGAGTTGGGAGAGAGACTTCAGCGGTGGGATAGTGGAGATCAGGGTCATAACCCCAAAAAAAGACGCAAAACATTTCTCACTCTCACATGTGTAGGCCTTGGAATTTAGGTGCCATTGGCACCACCAGTGTTGGGTCATGCAGTTTAGAAATTTTATGTTATTTGAACAACAGGTTGTATGACAAATAGTGCAGACAATCTAGTGCTGTCTACACAGTAGTACATTTGGCAAGTAAATAATGCCTTTACCTTTTTTTTTAGAAAGCAAAGTCACAGTGGCATGCATATATCTAGTAAAGAATGGTTTGACTTGATTGTGTTCTTATTACATTTCCACTAAATGTTGCTTGAGGGATGAAAGTGTACTGTCACAGAAAACTGTTACTGACATTAAACTGCTTAAGTCAATTGTGGAAGTATCAACTAATGGACTCCACAATGAATAACTGTGTTATAACTACACTGAATGATACAGACACTATGTAGACCATTTAAACATACAGACAGACAAAAACAGGTTGGTGCCCAAAATGAGAAAAAAAGTAACTGGAAAGGTCATATCGAATAAAAACATATTTCTGTCATATAGTATCAAAATCATAGCACAGAACCAGGAAATGTCAAGTCAAATCATGTCACAACGTGACAGCTTTTTGAGATCCTGTGTCCAATTGTACTTGGTGCTGGACATTTCAGAAGATTTTCAAGTAGTTGTCTACAAAGACTTGCATGATATACTCACAGAGGGACTTTGTTAATCCCTACACAACCATCCTGTCACCACTTGCTACTTTATGTGTCCTATATTCAACATCAATCATTCAAACTTATAGTAAATGCAACTTCAAGTAACAGCATGGCTTAAAGTTTCATATTCTGTGGATCAGGGAAGATTGTGAAAGGACAAAGATTCCTTTCTGTTGAGTTGCTTTCAACTATGCTATTCTTTGCTGGAAGACCCATTTCAACTGAATCCCCTCAAGTGAGCAGAAAATCACATTAACTATCCGTTGCTACTAAACTTTTATATCATTTAAGTTTAACTATTAAAAAATGGTGTTCCTACTGTAAGTTAGTCAAATAGTGGAAAAATGTGAAATTCCTCAATCTTTCACAGCCTAATGTTGTTCTTTATGGTAAATTAACCTTCTAAGGATGTTTCTCCTTTCCACAGTTATAGAGACCTAAAGCAAAACTTCGATAAAAGGCTTTACACACTACTCATAGCAACTTTCCACACCAATATTTTTGAGTGGAAAAAATAGAAAATTCAGATTACATATGTGTTTGGCGCAACAGTGGATGTCCAGAAGTAGTTCTAAGATAATAAACTCATTTAAATATACTAATTCACTTTTCCTAGTAAATCTCCCTAAATGGAGATATTTGTTAGTAAACTTATTTTCAATGTTGAATATTGGATGTAGAGTGCATATATCATTTCCAGCAACTTTGTTTCAAAAGGTGATTATAGGAAATCAGTCTGAAGAAAGGCTATATACACAGACAAGAGCACTATACGCAGTCCTGAACAGTCTGTACTTGTCAGCAAGGCCCTGCTGAATCCAATGCCTCAGGGCAACACGTTTCTGCAAATTTTTGTGATAGGTTACCACAATGTTATGGTATAAAACTGTGTGGCACACATCAAATGCTTTGGAAAATATATTCACTCCTAAACAAGTATTTAAAGTTGATGTAGTATGTCTTCACATTATTTTCAATGAAAAGATGCAGCCTGCCTTTCTGCAGAATATGCATAGGTTTTGTCATTAACACTGGACTTTTCATTTCAGTGCTAGTGCATAGAGTATTTCAGAGCAGTTGCTTGTTGGGTAGCTGGCCTTAACTCCTGCCCATCACTGTTAATAAGCCTGTGTGGGATGAGGTCATGGTCTCAGCATATCTGATACGACATGAAAGCATTTTGTTCCCTTGTGCAATTGGCAGATGCAGCATCTATTCTCATCCTGAGATAACCTAGCAACAGCAGCATGTGACCACATGACCAAAACATGCAATTAACTCCCACTTCACAAGGTTTACAGCTCAGCAGCTTCACTACCTGCGGCTTATTTCAAATGCCACAGCATGCTTTCCAAGTGATTTGAGCAACTGATTTGCTATGCACAGCTACACAATTTATATATATATATATAAAAGCACTACAATGTCCAAATCCTTCTGAAGGCCGGTTTTGCCATAAAACAGAATAAAGTTAAAGGACCTGCACGAGAGATCCAGTTTTTAGGAATAAAATGGCAAGATGGACGTCGTCAAATCCCAATGGATGTGATCAACAAAATAACAGCTATGTCTCCACCAACTAGCAAAAAAGAAACACAAACTTTCCTAGGCGTCGTGGGGTTTTGGAGAATGCATATTCCAAATTACAGTCTGATTGTAAACCCGCTCTACCAAGTAACCCGTAAGAAGAATGCTTTTGAATGGGGCCCTGAGCAACGACAAGCCTTTGAACAAATTAAGCAGGAAATAGTTCATGCAGTAGCCCTCGGGCCAGTCCGAACAGGACCAGATGTAAAGAATGTGCTCTACACCGCAGCCGGGGAGAATGGTCCCACCTGGAGCCTCTGGCAGAAAGAACCTGGGGAAACTCCAGGTCGACCCCTGGGGTTTTGGAGTCGGGGATACAGAGGATCTGAGGCCCGCTATACTCCAACTGAAAAGGAGATATTGGCAGCATATGAAGGAGTTCGATCTGCTTCGGAAGTGGTCGGTACTGAAGTGCAGCTCCTCCTGGCACCCCGACTGCCGGTACTAGGCTGGATGTTCAAAGGAAGGGTCCCCTCTACACGTCATGCAACTGATGCTACATGGAGCAAGTGGGTTGCACTGATTACTCAGCGGGCTCGAATAGGAAACCCCAGTCGCCCAGGAATCTTGGAGGTGATTATGGACTGGCCAGAAGGCAAATACTTTGGGATATCATCAGAGGAGGAGGTGGTTCGTGCTGAAGAAGCCCCACTGTACAACAAGCTACCGGAAAATGAGAAGAAATATGCCTTGTTCACTGATGGGTCCTGTCGTATTGTGGGAAAGCATCGGAGATGGAAAGCTGCTGTATGGAGTCCTACACGACAAGTTGCAGAAGCTGCTGAGGGAGAAGGTGAATCGAGTCAGTTTGCAGAAGTGAAAGCCATTCAGCTGGCTTTAGATATTGCTGAACGAGAAAAGTGGCCAGTTCTCTCTCTCTATACTGATTCATGGATGGTAGCAAATGCCCTGTGGGGGTGGTTACAGCAATGGAAGCAGAACAACTGGCAGCGCAGGGGCAAGCCCATCTGGGCTGCGGCATTGTGGCAAGATATTGCTGCCTGGGTAGAGAACCTGGTTGTAAAGGTATGCCATGTAGATGCTCATGTGCCCAAGAATCGGGCTACTGAAGAACATCAAAACAACCAGCAGGTGGATCAGGCTGCTAAGATTGAAGTGGCTCAGGTGGACCTGGACTGGCAACATAAAGGTGAATTATTTATAGCCCGATGGGCCCATGACACCTCAGGCCATCAAGGTAGAGATGCAACATACAGATGGGCTCACGATCGAGGGGTGGACCTGACCATGGACACTATAGCACAGGTTATTCATGACTGTGAAACATGTGCTGCAATCAAGCAAGCCAAATGGTCAAAACCTCTTTGGGATGGAGGACGATGGCTGAAATATAAATATGGAGAGGCCTGGCAAATCGATTACATCACACTCCCTCAAACCCGCAACGGCAAGCGCCACGTACTTACAATGGTGGAAGCAACCACCGGATGGCTGGAAACATATCCTGTGCCCCATGCCACCGCCTGGAACACTATCCTGGGCCTTGAAAAGCAAGTCCTATGGCGACATGGCGCCCCAGAGAGAATTGAGTCAGACAACGGGACTCATTTCCGAAACAACCTTATAGACACTTGGGCCAAAGAACATGGTATTGAGTGGGTGTATCACATCCCCTATCGTGCACCAGCCTCTGGAAAAGTTGAACGATACAATGGACTGTTGAAGACTACACTGAAAGCAATGGGTGCTGGGACATTCAAAAATTGGGATACACATTTGGCAAAGGCCACCTGGTTAGTCAATACTAGGGGATCTGCCAATCGAGCTGGACCTGCCCAATCAAACCTGTTACGCACTGTAGAAGGGGATAAAGTTCCTGTAGTGCACGTAAGAAACATGCTGGGTAAGACAGTCTGGGCTACTCCTGCCTCAGGAAAAGGCAAACCCATTCGTGGAATTGCTTTTGCTCAGGGACCTGGATGCGCTTGGTGGGTAATGCAAAAGAATGGGGAGGTCCGGTGTGTACCTCAAGGGGATTTGATACTGGGTGAGAATAGCCCATGAGTTGAATTGTAGTATGTTAATTATTATATAATACTGTATGTCATCACTACCATGATTGCTATATATCATAGATGAAAACGGTGCTTAATTACAAGGTATTGAAAAGAGTGTAACCTGAGCATGACATAAATGGTATGGAATAAAGGGTGGATATCTGTCCTGGTTCCAGTTAGGACAGAGTTAATTTTTCCTCATAGTAGCTGGTAGGGTGCTATGTTTTGGATTAGGATGAGAAGAGCGCTGACAACATGCCGATGTTTTAATTGTTGCAGAGCAGTGTTTACACCAGGCCAAGGACTTTTTGGCTTCTCGCTCTGTCCTGCCAGCGAGCAGGCTAGGGGTGCAGCAGGAGCTGGGAGGGGACAGACCCAGGACAGCTGACCCAAACTGGCCAAAGGGGTATTCCATACCATCTGACGTCATGCTAAACAATATATAGGGGTGGCTGGCCGGGGTGGGGGGCCAGCTGCTCGGGGATAGGCTGGGCATCGGTCAGCGGGTGGTGAGCAATTGCGTTGTGCATCACTTGTTTTCTTACACATTATTATTATTAATACTATTATCATTATCACTATTATTGTTATTATTGTTATTATTATATTCCTGTCTTAATAAACTGTCTTTATCTCAACTCACCAGCTTCACTTTCCCGTTTCTCTCCCCCATCCCAGAGAGGGAGGGGGGAGGGTGAGCGAACGGCTGTGTGGTGTTTAGCTGCCAGCCGGGTTAAACCACAACAACATTTTACATTCAAATTATTATTTAGAAGTAACAAGCCTTATTGAAAAACTATTACTTCTAAACTGATAATGCACATTACAGAACACAGATGCTTTCCATCTGTGCTAAGACAAAGATATGGATGACAAACTCATAATTCCCATTTCAAATGAAGTGGAAGCCATTTGTCCATAGTCTGAAATAAGTATACAATATCAATATGTGGAATTTATACAGGATTTGATTTGATCTTAGAACTACCCAGACACTGTTTGGTTTTGCTTCTAAGTCTATGTAAAAGCCAGAAATTTCTTTTCTTCTTACCTTATAGTTAATAAATGATTATGTAAAAGCCATGTCCTTTTATTGATTTTTAATGAGTCATATCTGCAAAACAATGTAGACAGCTTTCTGTATTTTAAGAGCCCATAATGTATCACTTTTTGTGTGTGTGTGTGTGTGTGTGTGTGTGTGTTTTGTTGTTTAGTTTTATTCTGCTCACAGAAGTGTCCATGTCAGAATTCTGTATTTGGTCTTGTACTTTATGCACTGGAGGAAAAAAAAAAAAAAAAAAAAAAAAGATTAAAATTGTAAAATTGTTGAAACAGACAAGGGAAATATCCTGAATTATTTTTTCTTCAGTCTTCCATCACTGACGGAACCATCACTGGTTCCAGAGGAAATAATGACTGATGTTCATACTTGAGAAAACTGCAGTGATACTAAGAATCTATGCATTCCACTATACTCTCCAGAGGATTTTGGCATAGCTATGATGTCTTTATTACATGCAATTGCCTACAACATTAAGTCATCTGGAGACCTTTGCCATTTTATTAATTATTAAAGCCTAAAACCAGATGCAAAACTCATCTTTAGTCATTCCTCATTTTTGTCAGCATTTTGATGTGTCTACTCTAGTGCGGTAATAACTTTCATAGCGCAATTCTTTTTTCCCTACCTCTTTGTATAGATTGTCAGAATACTGACAGAAACTCCCTCTTCTCTAGTGGGACTAATCAGTAGCAAGTAGCTGTAACCACTTGTCCACAAAGCCTGTTGCCAACACATGCCCCTTAAATCATGGCCCATCCATCACTGCTGCCTGCTTGCAGAAATGAGCAGATGTTCAGTCTCCTGACTGCCACTGGTATGACCACTTGTGGCTGCTAATATTAGTCTACAACTTTTACTCAAATAAAAGAAATGAAAATAGCAGGTGTTCTTAAAAGTTCTTCAGATGGTTATTATTAGATTTGATCTAAGACTGTCCAAGACATCTTGGGGGAGGGGGGGGATCGGATTATTGAGGCATGCATTTTGAAAATTTTCTGCATATGAAAAAGAATTATTGACAATTCTATATGACACATTGAAAATGCCACTACAGTGGTGGCTGGAAGAGGGAGATTCTGGTCTGGCATAAGCAGATTAGAATTTGTACAAGTGCTGTCATATTTCCCCCAGGTACCCTGCTTTTCAGGCTACTGTCTGTCCTTGATATGGACATCTAGGATAACAGCTGTTTTCATCCCTTTGCTAGATAAAATAAGTTCTGGAGTGTCAAAAAAAAAAAAAAAAAAAGGAAGAAAAATTATTCCAAGTTTTAAACTATCACCCTAATTTTATGCAAATTCAATGATATTTTAATTATGATCTCTTTTAGATTTATAATATTTCAAACAATTTATAGGGTATTGGTGTTGCACAAATGACTGCTGAATTTCAAATCCAGGGAGCTATAGTCCTACCTCAGCCACATTTAACCCGTCCTCTCTTGTATTTTTTTCCAAATGTATATCATATTCTCATGGGAGCCTAAATAGTAATTTTCCTCTTCAGTTATTCTCACCTTTTCCCCTTCACACCTATTGTGCAAGGCTATTTTTTTCTCTCCCAAAAATATATTTTTTAAAAAGTATACCAAACAAAAGCTGAAACGTGAGGTCTGTTTATAGCCCATGATGTGAGGGGAGAAGTGCAACTAAATGGAACTAATTTGAAAGACAGAATCATCACCCACACCCAGTGAGAAAAAAAGGCAGTAGAAAGGTTACAGGTAATCAATACTCCGTTTCTTCTGCCTTGGTTCATAGAACTGCGTTTCTCTTGGAAATACAGAATTTCACAAGGTAGAAGCTTTTAAAAGCTTCCTGGATAGCAAGGACATGCACTGATAGCTGGGCTTCAGCTTAACAGCAGCCACAGCACTCTGTGCACTCTGGGTCCACAGCTGAAATTCACAGGGGAATTCTTATGCAAGGTTGAAGGCTCATTTGAGCCTAGCACCAAAGAGAATGCTTCTAGGTTGCAAACTCCAGCACAAGCATTTTCCCTGTCTTCTGTCTAAAGGGGAGCAGGAATTTGAACCTGAAACCAAACCTGGGAGTAACAGTGTGGAGCAAAATGAGGAAGGGCAGTTAGGAGCAAAGCAAGTGACTGGAGAAAGAACATAGAAGGGAGAAAAGAGGAAATTGAGACATGATTTAAAGAAAGATCTAAGGCTTCTGATATTTGCTCAGGTTAGGCTTTTCTTCAGTCAAGGATTTTCCAGTTCTGTCTCTAAAGCAATGAATTTTGTTAGATTTCATCTGCCTACTACAATCACAAACATTAGGAGCCACTCCAGCCTTCCTGCAGGTCTAATAAAACCAGGCAGAGATTTAGGAGGCTATGTTTTTTTTGTTTTGTTTTGTTTTTGGTTTTCCTCATTTTTACATTTGTTCTCTCTTTAGAAGGAAAGGACATGTACATCAATATGAAGATATAATATCTTTGTTTTTCATACTCTTTATTTTTTCAGTATGATTTTGCCATCATGTCATAATTACATCATTTTAAAAAAAGCATGACAGAAGAGGTATAAATACCTTTCACTTTGAAGCCAGAACTACCTTTTTAGAGTGCTAGTATTGTATAGACTCCTGTTTACATGAAGTGATATTTCCATATAAACAATAAATTGGATGCTCAATAATGAGCTGTTGCATGTTTGCTCCTGACCGATGGACCTCATGGTACGGACCCATATCTGGAGCAGTTCTTGAAGAGCTCCTGCCTGTGGGAAGCCCTTGCAGGATCAGTTCAGGAAGGATGGCATCCCATGGAGGGACCCCACCTGGAGCAGACAAGAGTAACCATGAAGGAATGTCAGAGGCAAAGGGCAAAGTGCTATGGACTGACTGCAACCCCTGTTCCCCTGTGCCACTCAGGGGTAGGAAGTGGAAGAGGGTGGATGGGGGAAGGTGTTTTTGATTTGTTTCCTTTGTTTCTCACTTCTCTACCTTGTTAGTAATAGGCAATAAATTTCTTTAATCTCCCTACACTGAGTTTGTTTTGCCTGTGACAATAATTATTGAGTGACTTCCTTGACCATATCTCAACCCTTGAGCCCTTTTCATCATATTTTTTCCCCCTTTCTTTGAGGAGGGGGAGTGACGGAGCAGTTGTGGTGGAGCTCAGCAGCCCAACCGAGTAAAACCACCACATAAGCAAAGAACAATTTATTCTAAAACTATTTGTTTTAGAAATAGATGTAAGATGTAGCTTAAGAAAAAGTTTTGGGAATGACAAGAGAATGATAGAATACACATCCATCACTGGAGACTTCTGTACAAAATAAACCCTATTAGTTTAGTTTAGAATTACTGTCAAAGCTGATAAGCTAACCATGAAACTAAGTTATGGTCTAAAGTTGTTGCAAAAGCAGTGTCAAATCATTACAAGGACATTTAAGTTATCCCAAGCACTCTTGCAAGAAACCTGTAAATTTAATAACAGCTGGACAGTCAAGTAGCTGAACTGGACAATCCCTGAAATGGGGACTGCAGAGAGCATTCAGCCTATACCAAAAACAACCAAAACAGAAGTAATCAAACTAGTAAGACAATGAATATAATTCCTACACATTTTTATCTTTTAGCAATTTCTCTATCCTGCCAGCTCTGATAGAAAAGCACATAAAAATAAAACAAAGAAAAAAACACACAATTAATTTAATCCCAAAGTGAATGTGTGTCTATAACTAAAACACCACTAAAAAGATTTCAGACTTAAAAATTCTGCTACTATGAAAGAAATCTCACTTCTTGAATCACAATTTTATTCACTAAAGCTGAAAAATCCCAATCCTATTCCTGTCTTCACATCAGCGTTCCTTCAGTGCAATTAATTTGGAATACTAATGCATTTCATACCGGACTTGTCATTGATTTATTTATTTTCAATCAGGAG
The DNA here is from genome assembly GCF_964034855.1 of Anser brachyrhynchus. Taxonomy (NCBI): domain Eukaryota; kingdom Metazoa; phylum Chordata; class Aves; order Anseriformes; family Anatidae; genus Anser; species Anser brachyrhynchus. The sequence continues at coordinate 25,082,352 of NC_137698.1, forward strand.
TGCTTTCATCTAAAAATTCAAAGCTTCTTAAACAATAGATAATTGGTAGATACTTAATATTGATATCTGTGTTTCAAGTGAATTTACAGCAGAGATCTAATTTCTAGTATGATGGTGACACCTTCGTGTCCTTGACAACAACTGTGCAGCTTTTATTATTCTTCACCTTTCTCCAGCCATATAAAAAATGTAACCTAGATACTATGATACTAAATATTACAATTCATTTTTAAATAGCTCTATTTCACCATGAACTTATTTTTTATCAGCCACGTTATTAGAGCATAAATTTTACTCTAGTGACAATGTGTCATTTTAGGTATACGATAACAACTGAAAATGGTAAGAATAACTTCAATCATGTTCTCATCATCAGCCACCTTAAGAGAAAAATGAATATGCAACTGGTATTTAGTTGTCCGAACAAAATACGTTATACTCAACAGCAACAAAAGCTACTGAAGACTGAAAATTACTCTGTGTTAAGACAGGAAGCCTAAACCCAACAATATTTCACTTTCATGCATACAGTATGGAGGCATCTTGCATTGACTTCATCAGAATTAATAAAATCACCTTAAGTGACTTACTATTTTAGGACAGTTCTCTTTAAAGTTTCATAAATGACTTGGATGCAGGATTCAAATATATGCTAAATAACTCTGCAGATGACACTAAATTTGGAGAAGCTGTTGAATCCCTATAGGGTAGAGAGGCCTTGCAGAGAGATCTCGACAAATTAGAGGGCTGGGCAATCACCTTTATGAATTTAACAAGAGCAAGCACCACATTCTGAACCTGGGAAGGGGCAACCCTTGATATATTTACAGTCTGGGCGATGAGAGGCTGGAAAGCAGCCCCTGGAAAGGGATCTGGGGGTTCTGTTTGACAGCAAGATGAATACAAGTCAACAGCATGCCCTGCTGGCCAAAAGGACTGACCGTATCCCAGGGTGCATCAGGCACAGCATTGCTAGCCAGTCAAGGGAAGGCATTGTCCCAGTCTGCTCTGTGCCGGTGCAATCTCACCTCAAGTACTGTGAGCAGCTGAGGTCACTCTGTTCAGTCTAGTGAAGAGGAGACTGAGGGAAGACCTCATGGTGGCCTTCCAGCTTCCTCACTAGGGGGAGCAGAGAAGCAGGCACAGATTTCTCCTCTCTTGTGACCAGCCATAGGACTAGAGATTTTTCCCCCATAAAAGACGTTTCAAAGAGATAAAATACGTCAGCAGCCACAGAGAACTCCAGTTAGCAGCAACTTTTCAATATGGTTCTTGGTAATCAACTATAATTTTTTTTGTTGTTGTTGTTTGTTTTTTAATGAAAGAGAATCTGAAATAGTGTTTAGAATTTTTAAATACAAGTAAATAAAAGCAACTCAACCTGTATGTTAGTAATTTTTGGGTGCTGGAAAGTAACCTACAGATTCCCTGATAACTCTTGGCACAAGTACAGAAATGACAAACATTCATACTATCCCACAATTACTTTTATATTGCATTTCCTTTGGGCAGTGGAAAACAAGACAATCAGGTATTAGAGAGTGGAGCAGAACAGACAGTAACTGAGCTGGAAATCAACAGCGTTATTAAACCTGTACTTCCAAACAATTGCTCTAGAAACACTTCTGATTTTGAAGATAAAGGTTGTAATTTGATCAGGCTATTAACAGAGTTAAGAGTGTTCATGCCACTCATGATTTACATGGATTCTCTTTTGTACAGTACCAGACATTTGTTAGAAGTCAAGAGTCTTAATAAGTAGACAAAATATGCTTTAGTTCACATTCAACAGCCTATAATAAGCTTTACATCTTATGTACATGGTATTCTCTCCTTCTCCCCACCCAAAATGAAAAATGGAACACCACCACCACCCAAAAAAAAAAAAAAAAATGCAACTCAGAGCAGCTACATACAAAGATAATAGAATAAGGTAAGGGACTGGTTAGGTGTATCACATGAGGTATATCCCAACCTCATTCAATCTGAGAGCAAGCCTTCTGCAGCTGTGTAACTGTAGTTAAAAGCCCCAGTATTTGAATAAACATTACAGTGCAGAAGAGACAAAATAGGCCCAGAAGAATTTTTGTCCGTAAGAAGTTCTGAACTGATGTAGTTGTGGAACACACACACAGCTCTATATCTGCCCCTTGAACCAATAAAGAACACCCATGGCCAGAGAAAGCCAACCCTTTTCACATTCTTTCTGAATGTCCCTCTTTACCCCCAGGATGTATACTCAACCAGCAGAAGTCCATAAACATGGAATTAATTGCATGTACACGGAGCTAAAAGGCAGTCATCAAGAATGATTTCACTATCATTCTAGGAATACCTGAGTGTCTGTGGGTCATGTGCTCCCAATTTATAACTCTGCTGTTACCCTTAAAACACATTATATAATGTCTTTGCAGGATTTATCAGGTTCAATTTTGAAATATCACTCTGATTTAAAGACAATTCCAAATCTTCATGGCTAGACACCATTTTCTAAGTGCTTTCATGAAGAAACAATTTTATATCACAATTTCCTTCAAAAATATTTTTAGAACATTTTAAATTATTTTTCAAATTATTTTCAGAGGACAAGAGAAAGGAAGAAAATACTGCAGGTGGGTAAAATAATAATAATAATAATAAAAACCACATAGCTATTCTTTTTGACTAGTTTAAGAAAACCAAGCTTTTAAAATCTCTTCTGACACTCCTTTTCATCCACATCAATGTTTTCATCTTGTCATGCTTCTTTACATTACATTTAGTTCAGTGTTTGTTTTGTTTTGTTTTTTGTTTGGTTTTGTTTTGTCTCTTTTTGGGGGGTAGTGGTGGTATTGTTTGTTTGTTTCTTTTTAACTCTTAATTTTTCCTCAATTATGTTGAAGAGGGGATGAGGAACACTTGGTTACAGAACAGTTTAATGAATCAAAAAAGATTATTTCAAACATTCAAGTTTGACCTGTAACCATGACATTCCTGAAATAGTCCAATTATTACTATTCACGGTGTACAGCAGTTTTTATAACTGAGTAAGTTCAAAGTCAGCCTTCATAAAAGCCTTGGCTGCTACTGAAATCTGTAAGATTCCTCACCAGAAATGATTAAAGCTCTATAAAAAGCTTCCATTTCCATAGAAAACAGTTACAAAACTGGGAACACAACATTATTACAGGAGGAACTTGCATTTGCTTTCCCTCACCTAGAAGCCAACCACAGTTATCTTCCACAGAAACAATTGCAGTAAGTTTAAGGAAAAAAATCATCTTATACAGAAACACACTTGCCTTTTATTTTAGTTTTTAATAAATGTGTACTAGTGCCAAATGCAACTGCAGAGTAGACACCTGGACAAAGTACAAATGTAGCGTATAGAGAGAGGTTTTTCTGTTTTCCTCTCCTTAATGGTAACACATGTAGCTGCCAGTTCAGCAAAACTGCATTTGAGGAAAGGTTTATCATCTTCGTAGATGCCAGATTGTAAAAACATGTTCATTTCAACTCTTATAAATAAAACACAAAGGCTACTACTGACTTTCTCACTGTACATATAACTGATATATATATAACATGTAAATTTTTTTTTACATTATATTTGAGAAAACAAAAATTGTATTTGACCTGATTGACTTTGTTAACAGGAACTTCAGCTATATTAAGAAGCTTGTAGTCACTCCTCTGGGATGAAATTCAAAGGTAGAAATATTAGATAATTACTTATGGGAAGTTACTGCCACAGATGGAATGGATGCATAACTCAAAGGCTGGGATGTAAACAGTTTTGTGCTTTTCATATAGAGAAGAGGTATCTTCCCCTTGCTGTTATGGCAGAAGATTAGGATTCTGATAACGTGGGAGAGGATGCACAGCAAGAAGTGCACCAAGTATTTTGATAAGGCTTGCACTTAAAATAAAAATTGATCTCTGTATTGGTAGATCATCTGTGTCCTCTCCATATGACATCATTGTATCTGTACCTTTTTTTCCAGCCAACCAGCTAGTCTACAGAAGCAAATGTAAATTTTGGATAGGGGAATAAAATCAGTAAAAGACAACTATGTTAGCGATTTTAGTGCAGACATATTCAAAGGACATCACTGCTACTCATCCTGAACCCCGGCACGGAAGTGCAGCTAGCAACCAATATCTACCAATTCTAATCTTTAAAATACTTACCTGAAGAAAATATTAATTCTTAAAACAGTAATTTTTAGCATTTGGCAGTTGCTATGGTTTTAACAGTGAGGAATTCTGTTAAACACATACGCTGATATTAACGTAGCTAGTAGCTACAGCAATTATAGCTAGCAATAGTAGCTATAACCCCTCTCTTGCAAAAAAACATATATAAAAGTACTTTTAGGTTTTCTAACAGCCTTCTCAAGCCCAACTGGCTCAAGTTATTCACACTGGCCATTAATGTTAGGGTGAAGATGCGTATTTCTCCTAGATTATATTCCATGCATCTGATCATGACTTAAAAATAACATTATAGAAATTTCATAATTGCCTAAAGCACCTCTTATTTTGCTAATATAGTTAAAAAAATAAAAAATAAAAAAATAAAAACACTTTTTCAATCTTAATGGCAAAATTTAAAATACTGGCATAAACGTTTATTACCTACTTAAAGTCAGTTTCTAAAATAAAGTACGTAGGTATTTATTCTATTGAAGGATATAATTAGTAATACATATTTGAAGAAAAAAAAACAACAAATGTTTTAACTGCTACTTCACTTTCTGTGATACTCTAGTCTATAAAATAAGACATGTCATTGTTTTGCTGGGACTAGCTGGCAAAAGTAAAGATAACTGTCCAAGGTCATAGACTATCTAAAGATCCATCTATAATGCCTAGTTTGTTAATGTATTCATTTTCAGAAAAAAATAAAAATCTTCACTTTAGGAGTTTGAGCCAGAGCATGCAAAATGAAAATAAAAGCTAACAGATCTTTATTTGCATGGCTACCTTTAATCCAGTTGTGGTCTTTAGCATTTTTTCTCTTGAAGACCAGTTTCTCAATCCAAATAAATGGATCAACAGTACTTATTTTGCTTTAATACAGTTCTTGATGTCTATGGAAATCACCTAAAATCTACTAAAGTCCTCAGAAAGTATAGTGACCATTATGTTAATATGTTATCATCAGAGAGAAAGCAATGGCTGAAAGCACCCCATAGAGGAACACCCTGCACAGCTTATGATTTACTATCAGTTAATTATAAATCCTTCTTTATAAATACCTTCTTCCCAAGAAAAGCAGAGTCATTAGGTCTTCTGTCTTATATCAACCACTTGCAGTCTATTATCATGTTAAAAATAAATTAGAAAAGATAAAACTGCAGAATAAACCATAGCAATTTTTAAGCCTGTGAACTTAAATGGAAATATATTTATTGTAAGGGAAATTATTTTTCATATAACAGAGCACTGGAATCAGAATAACTTATCTCAAATGATTAAAAAAAGAGAGAACAGTCTCTGATACAATAAATATTTCTGATTACATTTCCTTTAGCCCATTCTTCATTGGACTATTTATAGTCTAATCACTGGTTTTGTGTTAATTCAGGGAACAACATTATTGATTCTTTTTCCCTCTTCAGATTCTCTCAGTATTCTCCTGGTCTTTTAGCTGGTCTAAAAATTCTAATACTTGAATTTGGACAAGGATGATGGCAGTTATGGATTACTTTGTGCAAAGATTATAGCTTTTTATGATCATTCCAAATGATTTTCCATTTCTTACCACTGTTACTAGTAAACACATGAATCTTCTTTTTGTACAAGGCAGTCTAACTTCAGCAAAAGGTTTTGTTTTTTAAATCATACCCAGAAACATTTTACATTCAAATTAGGTTTGTATTTAAAACATAACACATTTATAACATAGTCTTGTACAGACTTTGAAGTAGAGTCCGTAACTAATTCTGATGAAATATTTTTTAGACCACAGGAAACAGTTATACACATATGTATATATACATGCACACACTTATGTATATGAAAAATCAGTCTGATTTAAGGTATATAAAATAATCAGTCTTCATACTTTATTTGATAAAGCCTGCAACTGCAAAAGTCAAAAGAATTATTTTCTTTCTTAAACCCTATGTGTATAACCTGCAACTAATGTACAGCATTACAGGACAAAAAATCTTTCATATTTGATTTTTACATTTTAAATTTTGTGTTGAGTTATAGAATCAATAGAAATTTATTTCTAAAGAACTTGAAGTGCTTGCTCAAATTAAGTATTTTCAGTAATATTGATGAACTACTATTAAAAGTTTTCTTATGAAAACTTTTGGAACGTTCTCCTAAATTACAGAACAAAAGAAGCACAATTTAACTGAAAATGCAAAATGTGTCTTACAAGTTGTAGCATTTTCAGTTTCCATAAGTTCAAGGAATAGGATAAGTGATAATCAAAAAGTTTTGTCACCTTCATGAAACAGAAAGTGGATACAACAGATTTATCTTCGCTTGTCAAATAAGGTGGGGAGATACAAAGGGTTTATATTTTGGAGTCTGGAACTGTGAACATAGTTTTCCATAAGAGCCAGTCTGTATATTCTTTATCTGTATTTCTTCTTTCTGGCTTCATTTCCACACACACTCTTGCAGTTCTTTATTGAAAACTCTTCTGTGATACCAAACAAGGAAAGTCAAATTCTGAATCCTGCCCACCCCCAACATTTTATCTACAACTCTACAACTGAACTATAGGGGATTTAACCAAATAGTTTAAGTTGTTGTTGTTGACATGGCTGTCAAATAAGAGGTTGCTTACTCAGTGAAGGAAGCTGACTTTGCCAAAAGCAAGAGCAAAGAACAGACATCAGAAAGGGGTTCATTATTTATTTAGATAAATAAAAACAACAACAAAAAAAAAACATACCTTGCTGCTTATAAGGATAGATTCTTGATAGCATCATTATTTTATAAAATATTTAATTACAAGCAAAATATTACCCTATCATACAACATAGAATCCAGTTCTAATACTGCAAGGTCTTCAAGAAAGAGGCAAAGTGGGAAATACATGTTCAGGTTCCAATCAATTTATTTTTGTCACATGATATACAAAAGAAGAAGATGGATTAAAAGTCATAAGCCATAGAAACTACTATACTATACTAAGGTATACTGAGTAAGTCTGTAGATAACACTGGTCTAGGAGGAGGCATTGTCTCCCTTAAGGGTAGAGAAGACCTGCAGAGAGATCTTGACAAATTAGAGGGCTGGGCAAATCACCAACTGTGTGAATTTAACAAGAGTAAGTGCCACATTCTGCATCTGGGATGGGGCAAACCCTGGAAAATAGTCCCCAAGAAGGGATCTGGGGGTTCCGTTTGACAGCAAGATGAATGCAAGTCAACAGCATGCCCTGGTGGCCAAAAGGACCGACCATATCCCATGTATCAGGCACAGCATTTCTAGCCAGTCAAGAGAAGGGCTTGTCCTAATCTGCTCTGCCTCAAGTATTGTGTGCAGCTCAAGTACTATAATCAGCCTCACCTCAAGTACTGTGTGAAGTTTTGGACATCACAATATAAAAGAGACATAACTACTAGAGAACATCTGATGGAGGGCTACAAAGATGGTGAAGTGTCTAGCAGGGGAGACATATGAGAGCAGCTGAGGTTACTAGGTTTGTCCAGTCTAGCAAAGAGACTGAGGGGAGACATCATGGTAGCCTACAGCTTCCTCACGAGAGGGAGCAGAGCAGCAAGCAATGATCTCCTCTCTCATGACCAGTGATAGGACCCAAGACACTGGCACAAAGCTGAGTCAAGAGAGGTTCAGGCTGGATGTTAGGAAAAGGTTCTTAACCAGAAGGGTGTCTGGGCACAGGAACAGGCTCCCCAAGGAACTGGTCACAGCAGCAAGTCTGCTGGAGTTCAAGAAGCATTTAAATAACACTCAAACACAAATGGTTTGATTTTCGACAGTCCTGTGTGTAGCAGGAGCTGAACTCTTGTGGATCATTTCTAACTCAGGATATTCTGTAATTGATTCTACTATTCAGCAAAGTAACTTCAGTCCTGTCAAGCCCCAGGAATATATTCTACTTTGGCCCTTTAGTTCTGGAGCTTGAACAAAAGTAGTAGGAAATCAAGGTTTTACAGAATTAAGCTGGGAATTAAGTAATACCTAGAGATATGCATCTTAAATTGTCATCTATCAAATTTTTAAAGCATTTGAAATATTGTTTTCAAGGACAAAGTAAAGTTTTTCTGAAGATTAGCAGACAGGAAATAATCAATTGTAAATTAAACTTCTGTAAGATTTCAAATTTTTGAGAATTTTTTCTCACATAGTGGTAATTAGGGTAACTCCAAAGTTGTGAGTTATTCTACCTGAAATTGCTTTTCAGAAATCTGGAGCTGATGCTACTTTTCTAATACAGGACACTACCAGTGCTTAGAAGCTTTGAGAAGATGACAATGGAGAGCTCACACTATTATGGATTTTATTTATATGTAGAACAAGTTGATTTCTGTAAAGTTTTCATTCTTTGCCAGTTATGAAGCTTAGCATTGTTTAGTGTCATCTCCAGCTGTAAAGGAAGAAATGCAAAGACAACAGTTCTTACTAATCACATTTTTTCTGAGCAGTAGCCTCCTCTCCCCACCCCCACCCCCCCAACCGAATGATGCTTCTAATCTCTTCAACATTGATAGACAATAAATGAGTATTCTGTTTATGGATCAGAAATACAGAAATAAATGCTTACTAAGAAAATTACTACATCTATTATGCACACTTCAATTTTGATATTAAAAAGAAAAATTCATATTTTACAGAACATTTTAAAGTTTACTGTTTTAGAACAATGTCATTTTTTTTCTTTAAATATACATAACATTTAAAAAAAAAAAAAGTGTTTTAAAGAAGCAAGTTGAATTTTTTCTTCAAATGACATCTCCAAAAGCTTTTTCACAGATTCCTTCCCCCCTCCCCCCCCCATGGCAGTCAGGACTTGAAACCCTAGGCTGTGAAGATGACACTTTGCTTTAAAGCCTGCAAAGAAAATTCTCTAATAGCAACCCCTAGAGCCTCATTTATAAGTGTTGGTGACAGTAGGCCTAGAAGGAACTATCAGGTTGCATTTCCCAAACAGATTTTAATAGTTTCAGAGACTTAAGCACCAAGAGGAGCAATGAGACAGAGCAAGAGTCAGCTAATTGAAATGAGGGAGAGAAAACAGGGTACACATGAATTGGGAGAAACATTCTTAAAACTAAAAATTGGCTTAGAAGATCAACAATACCTACATTTTCCACAGAGGAACTCTTGAAAATCAAAATAAAAAGCAAACTGCTAAAATCATGTTAATGTTGCATTGAAAATTTAGCTCTTATGCTTGTACAGTGTTACAATCTGTAAAGTTGTTCTTGCAGTCTACTCGGAAAAAGACTGCCATGGACTCTGATACTAACTTTAAATAATTAAGTACAGTAAGACCAAGTTCCTAAAGAGTAAACAGATTTTCTTTTGTCAGACAGCATTAAATTTTCTTCAAGCACTACGTACCATTATAAGTATTATTGACCTGTTCTCCCTGTCCTCTCTTTAAGCTGTTGCTGTTCTTCCTCCTCTTCCTCCTCCTCCTCTTCTTCATCCTCTTCCTCATCCTCCTCTTCCCCTTCATCATCACTCAAAGATCCCAGCACAGCTGCCATATTGAAGCCTTCAAGGTTCTCCTGCAGTTGCTCACATCCCTCTTCTCCCAGACAGTTACCATTGAGATCCAACTTCTCCAACTCTGCTTTATCTTCAATAGCTTCATCAACAGTTAGAGCAGCATCTCGTTTGATCTCACAGAAGGACAAATTCAATTCCTTTAATTTATGAAGCCCTTCTTTAACAGCATCTGCAATAGCAACAGCACCCTCCTCATCATTTCTTTTTTGTTTAATTGCTAGATATAAAGAACTCCACTCAGCCTAATCAGTCAGTTTCTTGCTTAAATAAGTTAGCGAAGAATGATTTTTTAATGAAAATTTCTATTCTACAGTCATATTTTTTTTCCATATCATAGCAATAAAATACTTTAATATTTTGAAATTTTCCCTCTTGATCCAACATACAAAGGGTAGTAAATAATATTCCAGTGTTTTTTTCTAGGATCTAATAATATAATTAAATATAACTAATGCCTAAGCACCAAAAATTTGTAAATTAAACAAAGGGGTTAATGCTTAATTCAAAGACTTACAAAGCTTTTTTTTTTTTTTAGGATAAAAGGTCCTTTCACATTATATATAAAGTTTAATAGAGGTTTAAAAAGTCCTTGCAGGAAAAAAAAAAAAAAAGATGTGGAACATAAACAAAAAACAGCTAGCAAAATAGATCCTTTGGACCAAAACTTACATGGAGAAAGAGGTCTTCATCTGCATAAAAATATACAAAAAGCTGTGTGTTTTGAAAGACAATAAAAACTCAATAAAAACAAAAGCTATAGAATGTGAACATAAAGATTCCCTGTGCAATAAAATAGCTGTCTATATATACAGAGTCTTCAAAATAGTTACTTGAATATGTTAAACCAGATAGCTGGACTAGACAAGATAATGAAACCAGATATGTAATAAAGTAATGGAATATGTTTTCATGTCACTGGGACAGGCAAATTTAAAGACTGAGTACATGGCAGGGAACACTGCAACTTTTCCAAGTGTAACCTAAATAAAAATGCACTAGAAGCAAGACAGCATTAATTTTCACTATCATAGAAATATTTGAAATACAACCAAGTATTCTCATCTATTGAATTAATCAGTTGACGGAACTATTTGATCACAAAACTGACGTAAGCAAACTAGTGGAGATACTACCAAATAAATAAGTGTTAAACTTACAATAGCAGTAAGGACTGAGTCTGCAGAATGAAAAATGAGTGAAATAACTAATGCTTTTGCTGCACCAAGCTTACTAAAAGAACATCAATGGACAATGAAAATTAGGAATGTAACTCACACATTGAGTGGAAGTGCAAATTAAAGGCATGCTGTGTTTCTTCCAGTCTTGAATTGCAATCAATTTAATTTTGCAAAACTGTACCCTTCTTACCCCTTTGGTTTTGAAAAGGGTGGTCTAAGGAGAAGAGTCAGTTTAAGCACCCAAGGAAAAAAAGACACTTCTGCCATCTGTGTAGGAAGTTATTGTAACAGCACAAGGTTAATCTGCTTTAGGGTGTTTGTTCCCCCACTCCCCAGTCCCCTTCTCTTTCTAGAGAGTATTTCAACTGCAGAGGTATACAAAGTGCTTTTTCTCACTGTGATTCTTAAACAACTTTATCTTCTTCAGCCACAGCCTGTAAACAACTTGGTTGGACACGGCCATTAATTTCAGGGTTTGTCTCAGGCAACATTTTCCTACTATATTTGTATCCTACTATATATGTATACTACAGCAAACCTTGAATATCAAATGGCAAGACTCAAGTTTTAGCTTTAAGATCAGTTAAAAATTTCCTACTTGGAGCTACACAGGAAAGTTCAGAGGACGTTGTTTAATTACCAACACAGAAATACCCAAGCCAGCATGAGATTTCCAGTGCTGAAAGTTCAAACATTAAGGAGCATACAAGAAAAGAAGTAAACAAAACACTTATTTTCTTAAAGATTAGACTGTTTTGCATTTTCTGTATTAATTGCCTTCCCTTCTCATGTGGTCATATGATGTGGTCATCTAGCAAATACTTTGTTGCTAGTTACTAATGAGAAGGTGAGAAAGCAAGCTGTTGCAAGAGCTCCCTGACAGAAAGAAGCTTCTCGAAGAGCTCCACCATGAAATCTGCACTTGTCTCATTAATGACACTATCTCATCATTAGCACCAGATATTAAACATATTCTTCCATGAGTTCTGTTACTGTCATTCAACTAGTCACATTTCAGGATATTCAACCTATTTTCCTATTTTTCCATAAATACCTCCCCACATCAGGAGTTTTAGCTTATTCTACCACCAAGCTTAAAAAAAATAGCTAAAAGCTGTAGTGAAGTTAAGAAACACATTGAAAATCTGAGTTTATAATTTCTTCACGTAACCATAACCTAAAGTAAATATTTTCTTTGGTGCTAATCTTAACCTGAATCATATTTCTAGTTTTACAGGCAATGCTAATAAAAGTTGTAATATGTGAATAACCAATAAGCTTAGGGTAAGAGATGACGCATGGCACCTATACCATAGCCGTCTCAAACCTAAGCATCTAAGCACAAACTAACAAATCAGCTAATCTGAAGCTTAAATTATTCACCTAAATTTCACTGAATGTAATTGCATGTCATTTCAAGAGACAGATTTCAGATATCAAATGCCCTTAGATTATAAACTCAATTCTGTAAGTATCTACATTTGTGCCATCGAAAGCACTTCCACGTGGTAAATATTCCTTACTCCCTCACCCATCTTAAGCATTCCACTCTGTGAAGCATAAAAATAGGAACTCAACCCTTGTAACGACGAAACAGATTGATCTGAGCCTCTTTACAAACAAGCAGAAAAAAATCAACATCTTCATCCAATACATAAAAATTATACTAACATGTTCTAGACTGTATTGTTGTCCTCAAAATTTTACATAATACAAAGTAGGAGACAAGTCAAAATGCAATTATGAACAGTTATGAGCAGTGATATTTAAAATCAATTGTTGTTTCATCGCAATTTACATCCTTCACAAAGTTAGGCATGCTTTAGTACTTTGCTGGTTTCACACCTGGCAGTTAGCTGAGTGTTAGTTCACAAGTACAATGTCTGATATTGAGACCATATGTTTTAGAATTGTCAGATCTAAAAAGACATACATTTGAGAGATTAGAACAGAAGTGTTTATTATATTCTTAATTTAAAAAAGTTTTAGTTATTGCCCTCACTACCATGACTGTTTTCACATTTTCTTCCCTGCTGGAAAATGTTATTAGCTTCATGGGACAGCCATAAGATTGTGTAGAGTTATGACCTGCATACAACAACCCATTAAACCTCATTTTACCCTATATTGAATACAGGGACTTGTATTTGTCTAATTCTTTCCTTTTGTACATTAACCCTATGTTTCCTGAAAACAAGAGATCAAGAATCCACAGCTTTGCTTTGTATATTTTACTCTACTGGTGATCTCTATAGAGGCAAGATTTATATCAAATCTACTCACTGATGGTAACAGAAAAGGTATGCCATAAGATTTTTTTATTTATATATATATATATGTTTTGGTTTTTTTTTTGAAACAAAGATACAAAAAACATCAAGGAGGTACATAAGTGAAGAGGAAAGTAAAAACCAAAAGCTGTATCATCAGTGAAGCAAAGAGTCATTAAGTACAGGAGAGGATATTTGTTCTACTAAAAAAGCATCTCTAAGTGAATGAAACAATGCTTTTAAATGAAAAGAGTTTAAGGGAAGGAAGAAAGTTTTAGATGCTGCTTTAAAGGTGAAAAGTTTATGAAATTTATATTAGAGACTACTTAGTGGAGTACATTAAGTAACATGATGCAAGAAGCATAAAGAAAGACAGCATCTATTGAGGCTTCATCAGAGAAAACATACAGAAGGTTAGCTTGATTTAAGGGAAGCCTCTATGATTTAGCCTTGGTTTAAATATATTCAGTAGCCTTTATTTTAACTTTGGTTTATGTCATCTCTGTATATTGCTAGCTGCTTTACTCCAATTCAATGTTTTGCATAACTGGAGTAGTCCCACGTACCTACTGAGCTCTCCTTTTATAAGGTAGGAAGGATACCACCTACTGTGCTCTAAGTATCTTAGCTAGCACAGCTGAAAAGCACAAGCACAGACACTACCTTCTTTCTGTTCCACTTCAGTAGAATTTAAGAATTAGTTAAATATTAATATTATGGAATATAGTAACCATCCTCCTCTTTCTGGACCCCTTCCTTCCCCTTTATAAAAGCTCTATTGATTTATGGGCTAACTTCCTGTACAAGGTGCACCTTTTGTCTAAGTTATTAACTGCTTGATGTCAACATAATCTGTACTTTTGAACAGAAGAGTCTGAGCAACTGCTAATTTCTATAGACTACTTATAGGTCAGTTCTCCCCCTCCATCATACATAAACATGCTGAAAACAAAAAGCTAGGCCATATTTTCATGAGACTCCTAGATACCCTGGAGTTGGACTTGATGATTCTTGTGGGTCCCTTCCAACTCAGATATTCTAAGATACAGTATTGTTTCTCTACAGACTAGAAAATCTATATCTTAACAGTTTCATAAAAGAAAAATGTTCTATGAATAAGATGAGATTTCCCCAAAGCTAGCTGAAGTATCTGCTGTCTCTTTTACAGAGAATATGATTTAAATGTATTGCAGTTAGATTTTGAAACAACAATGGAGTGAAAATGTCTTTTAGTGCAGACTTCATCCTTATGATTCTTCCAAACTTTTTCTTCACAAAAATGTTTTCACTAGGGCATCTACGTTGGACATTATTCCCACTGATCTCAGAAAAGCTCTTGCATTTAGAAGGTATGGAAGTGCTTACAGGCTTTGTTGAATGGAGGCATTAAAGGCTCAGAGTAGCAACAACATGGTAGCTAACAGCAACAGCAGCTTTTTAATCCTGCAAGTTTCCATTGGTTTAAATGCAGAGATGGAGAGAACTTGATTCTGTAGTTCCAGGAAGAAATTATTGCAAACAATAAGAAATAAAATTAGACGTTTTATAAAATGAAAAGCACCTTCATTGTCATCATAGTAAAAATAAAAATGCTTTAACTTAATGTTTCAAGTCACCCTCCTGAAAGAATAAAAATTTTTACTGTTATACCAAAAAAAAAAAGAAGTTTCAGAAAAAAAGTCGATATTAGTCTATAGATGTAGCTAAGCCAACCAGTATATATTTTGAAATAATCACTGAGCCTTGAAATTAACAATTGATCCAGTACTTTGGACATTTTATCTTCCTAATTTCAAGATTTTTTATTTTTAATAAAGCTTCGTCAATAGAACAATCCAAATCAGCAGAGAAAGTAGACCAAAATTTGACGTCTTTCAAAAGTAATTATTACCAAGGAAAAATAATGTTAGATTTCTTTTATCTGAGCAGCAATTGGCTCCATTACAATTTCCATGTGGGAGTTTAAAAAGAAAAGCCTTTCTGGTGATGACAGAACTTCTGTTAACAACACTATATAAACTTCAAGAATTTATCTGGACTATGTGAAAGGAGTAGACGGAAAATTAAAAAAAAAAAAAGCTATTCAACAGCACTTTTGTATGTTTTTAAGGAAGAATAAAGTGAGTACAGTTGTTAATTACAGCCATGTATCTATTTTGTTCAGACAATATTTTTAGCATGATGGTATGTTCACAGTAGGCACACTATCATAAAAAATCTGTTGTTGCAATTCTCCTACACAACTAGAGAGAGATATAAAAAATGAATCATTATACCACTCTGCTTAACTGCAGCCTCTAACATAACTAAATTGATACCTCAAGCTTTGTCCAAATAGTGGGACGGACTTTATAACACAGAGGAGCTGGCAACTAGCTGAAACCTGTCCAGATAGTTGCCAGCACCTCCAGATAAAATCTCAGCTTCTATGTAAAATATGACCTTATCAGTTTTGCGCTATGCAAAAGCACACTGCATAGCTGTACTTGTGTTTTAATCATTTTGCTTCCTGTGAACGGTGTCTTATGCATCAGAAGCTTGTGTGTGTGTAGATTCTCTCCTTAAAACACTTGAATATTTATTAGACCTTTTGTGCCTGTAAAGTATCTTTCATCCAGCCACACTAGAAATTACAAGTATATTGTTTACAACACACGAGAGCTTGCCCTGACTGGTATTCTGTCTGTCCTGCTCGTAGCTGCAATTTGTCATTAGCGTGTGTGTGTATTTGGGGGGGAAGGAGGGGATATGTGCACAGAGGTGAACACAAAGATATTCCTGTCCTTTAACTGCCAATGGTTCTAATGCTGATGTAAGAAAACTCTTCTCTCATTTCGTTTTCAAATGAGAAAAAAACAAAGCCAAACTGATTTCCCCTCTAGCTGCTATTGTAATACACCTCCTTTGTTAACGTGTTTGTTAATGACTAAATCTCCAACTTTTAATTGTGGTAGGCAGTAAAAAATTATATTTATTATCTTATAAAGGCTAACCTACATAAGATTGATCTATTTTAGTCTGACTTCCAAACCTAAACAAGAGATTTCATTATCAGACTTCAGGTTAGGGCTATGTACATCAGGGTAACCTCATTTTGACTAAGATTTTGTGGGATTGTCAGAGCAGTAGCATGATGGTGCTTGGCAGATCCATTACAACAAAAGGGTCAGTGGTATATATGTTATATAACAACGTTATTTTAATAGTTGCTGTCATATGATTGGAAACTCTCCCTTTATCACATCAGTCTATTTTAAGACATTGTTTCCACTTGAAATGATATTGAGAAAGACTATACTTGCCTAAGGTAATATGAATATATTATCTCACAGTAGCATGAAGAGAAATGGATGGCACCTTTGAGAGAAATACTCCTCTGCAACTAGATGGTATAAACAAGAGATGCAAAGCCAATGAGCTGCAGAATTCTAAGAGAACAGTGTGCAAAAATTCAAAGTAAAGAGCCAAATAGGTTAAGTTTGAAGCAGGGTGGGGGGGGAGAGCCAGAGAGACCAAAGGAGGAAGGGTATACAAGTAGTAAGGTCTTCAAAGAGAGTAGAGCTCAGTAAATCCAGAATAAAAGCAGTCTCCAAGAATAAAGTTTTTATTTAAAAAGATATATGGCCTGCAAAATTAATACCAAATAGAGAAAGGAACATGTACATGGATCATTTGTTTTTCAGAAACTATAACAGAGGATCTCCCAGTTTTGCACAGGTATCTTTACTTCATATGAAGAAAAATGCTACATGTTTTAGAAAAGGAGAAATAACAGTATGCAGTCATTCTCTCTTCACATTTCTCTAATTTTACAGAATTTACTGAAGATTACAACAGGATTAAGGAGAGGAAAAAAAGACAGGGAGAGGTTAGACTCAGAATACTTGACAGCTTGATAATTAGGACAATTCCTTGGGTATTTGCACAACATAAACCCAAGAGACAAGAATTTGAAATACATCCTGAGTGCTTAACAACTACTATCACAATTAATAAAGAAAATTGGCCAGCATTTATGTATTTTATTTTTGATCTTCATATGATACATTTTTGGGGAAAGTGTTGCTTTATTTTAGTCCCTCAAAATCTGCAGTAAAAGTTTTTGCCATTAAACAACTTTGGCTGATGTTTTTGATTCTTTAGATGTTGAACTTAAACAATTATAAAGCCTTCCTCCCTGTCTAAGCTTCCTGAATTAGTTGAATTAGCCATGATTTTAGTTAAAAACAAAAAAACTACAGCATGGAAAACTGATATCTAGTCCCCAATTCATATTGTCCCCCAAAAATAGAACACAGCTTCTTCTAAAGTGAAATTAAAAAAATAAAAACCTAGAAAACAAGCAAATATTTACTTACAATCTCAGTGGAAATGAAACAAGAACAGGCAGCTTGACTCACAAGTCTGAACTTAATTCTAACATGTATATGAGCAATTTTCTACTGCAATGAGATCTCTTCAACTCTAGTCTTTACTCTGTGGTCATCTCTGAAATGCATCCTTTGAGACAATCTAAGGAAAAATCTCAGAAAAGGACTGAATAGTATCATCCCCTGATTTAAATAACAACCAATTTCACTGCAGGCCAACAATACTAATAACATGTCCATATCATTGATGGACATATAAAATATCAAGTCATAGTATCTTTACAAAGATTTCTTTCTTCATCCATTTTTTATCTTTTGCAACCTCACAGGCAGTGCTCATAGGTAGACAAAAACTGTAATGTCATTTAAATAATACTAGGGAAAAAACCCACAATCTTCACTTTGTGTTAGTAAAAGCTCATATCAATTATTATTTATAAGATTAAATACAGCAGGTTCTCCTTTTAATCTGTTTTGCAGACTGGATCAGCTTGGATATCCTGCAGAACAGGAACTACTGAATCTCAGCTACAAGTATTTGGGGGTGGTCTCTTCGCTTGTAACTGTGGTTAAATCAGAAGTTATGATCTGGGAGGAAAAAAAAAAACTTTTTAGGTCATGTCTATTGCTTTGTGTGTGTGTGTGTGTGTGTGTGTGTGTGTGTGTGTGAGTGCGCTTTTGTTTTTATATATAAGCTGGAAACATCCAATTTCAACAATCTTCTGATAAAACAGATATGTTTCCATTATAAACTTTCAAAGGGCTTCCTGAGGAGGCCTGAGTTTAGGGGACATGCTACAATGAGAACATCACAGTCCAAAAATCCAGGAACACTCCAGCAAATCAACATGACAATTCATAACTGCTGACTGATGGAACGCAGGAAATCATCTTATTTTAAAATATGCAATATATGAGCTAAGTGAGTTCTAGTGAAGGGTACATGCAGGTATAAGACTTCTGAAGAGAATATATGCTGTTATAGGCAAAGAAGAACTAAAGTTCTTCTATTCAAGTTAAAACATACTGATGTTCTTTTAACACTTCAAATAATCACCTCATCTGTTGGAAGGCAGCAATTCTTGGATACCAATATTAAGATAAGGAAATGAAGGCTGAGGTAACAGCTATCCTACTCAAGCTATTTGCATATAGCATGGATCTGTTCTAAGGCCACATTCAAACACTGATTAGAGGAAAAAACTATTGGACTTTAGGTTCATCTAAGATTTTCATAGATCACCATAAAGTAACAGCAGTATTTAAATTGACCACACAATGTAAATTTAGTTCTGAAGTATTTAAGAAAGATGAATGAAAACAGTTGAAGTGTAATGAAGCAATTGTTCCAACTTGAATGCCAATTTCTAAAACGATATCGGAGAGTTACCACAAAAAACAAAACAAAACAAACAACAAAAAAAAATCACACAAAAATGCATGGTGAACTACAACTTTCTCTCATCACAGATGTCAGACATCCACAAACTGTATTTCATGTGATTCTGTGGTCTTCCACATAAACATCACAAAAAAGCCACAAGTACAAAAGAATGTTACTAAACTCAAAAAATAACATATTCCAAGAAAATATAACAAGGGTTGGTTTTGAAATATTACGAACCTTCCAACCAGTGCATTCATGATATTTTAAAAAGGAACATTTTGTAAATATGTCAAGCTACTTTCTTTCTAAATGTTATTAAATAAGTTAGAATAAAATGTTGTATACTAAGATTTTCATATTTTTCTTTACTATGTCATCTTTTCAATCACAATCTAGTTAAAAAAGTACCCTTCTACATTATTAAAGATTTTTATATTCCTTTTGTCCTATTCAATATATTCAGATTCTATTCAAGAAGACGCAAGTGAAAAAGCAGCTACTGAATATGGTTACACTACTGTTGTACCATTTTTATTTAGCAGACTCATGTTACAAGTTTTTTGTTTTAAATAAAACCTTGAAAAAAACACTTCTATGCTTTTCCTACTTTTGGAAGCTGCATAACCAAGTCACATAATGAGGTGGTTTCTGTAGATATTATGTGGATGTTGTAATCCAAAAAGAAAGCTAACAGTACCTTATTATTCTGCTACTGTATTATTCCAGACTCTGGTATTATTTTGTGAGTGTAATTTATATTTATATATTTATATGGGTGTAATAATATTAAAGTCAATAATTTACTGCCTTTTTTCTAAAAACTTCTAAGGAAACTGACAAAAATATTAAATATATTGGATTAACTCATCTATGAAGTATTATAAATATAGGTAGTTCTCTAGCCACAGAACTTATGAAATGTAATTCTTGCATATTAGTATCCACAATGTATCCAAAAATATAGTGAAACAGGCCAAGACTTACTGAAATTAATTTCTCTCTAATCAATGCTGCATTGCTCACACTGTATTCAGAACACTACAAATCTGAATCAAATCGTTTGCAAAGACTTACCATAATGGCTGTTTGCCTTAAAAACCATAGGCATTCCTTGGTAAACAAAAAATAACTGTCTTAATGGCTGTATGACAGGTCAAGGAACTCATACCAAATACCCATTCACAGTATTATTTGGTTTTCATTTTTCCACTTCTTTGTAGATCTGTCCTAGACAAGTCACAAATAGCTTGGCTCCTTGTGTTTTCACTGCCCTTGAGCTTCTCCTGCTGCTGCTGTTACCCCTGCAGCACCTTCTGTCAACATCCTCTGGGTGCTCCAGCTGTTGTCTATTGTCAGCAGCCACATACTTCTTCATCATTTCTTTCCTTTCTGGTCCCACTCAAGTTCCTTCTAGGTTACTCTACCTCCCATAACCTCAGAGCCTTTCAGCTCTTTTTGCTGATGTTCTCTAGGTTTAACTTCATAATAACCTGAGGCCTACAGCTGCTCCTCATTAATATCCTCATACTCATTCCCTTTCCATTTCCTGTCATCATTCCTACTCATTTTCAGAAAGGGAAAAATGTGATATTATTCATTGTTCCAGCGGTTCCTTTGAGAAATGAATAGAGAAATCTATCTCAAAATCCCTGAATCAGACTTTGAATTCTGCAGGAACACTGAAAACACTTTTGCTAAGAACTTACAGGTTCAACTTGAGTAGAACCCTTTTCTCTATGCTACACTCTTCTAGAGGGCTCACTCCACATCATAGTGCATTCTGCATTACATGCAGAATAAAAAGGTACCATATCTAATGAGTTGTTCACCAATTTTACTGATGTTTTTCCAAATTCCTTGTATTCTCAGACTGAAAAAAATAATTTATCATTTTGTATCAATAATTTCAAAGAATAAAAACTATACAAAAAAGCAGAATTTAACCAACTCAAACTACCTTGTAGGTTGACATCAAAACAAAATCCAAAAGAATTTATGCTTCTAAGTATTTCACAGGGAAAGGAGAGAAAGACTTAGCTTTTCTGTTTGTATTGTTAACTGCAGTCTCCCAACCCAGACTACTTAACAGCAAGGCAAGGCAGGCTTTTCTCTTGGGACATCATTGTTGCATATACGTTCCAGATAAGGCAAGAGAACAAGTTGTTCGGAAGTCTACTGCTCCTTCCCCTCCGAAACATAATAAAACATAATGCATACATACAACACATAATAAAAAAGAGATACTGAAATCTTTACCCTTAAAGGATGTTCTTAATTTTCATTTAAGATATGCATAGTCAGGATTAATGCAACAAGATTGGTTTAGAAGCCCAAAAAGCATTAAATATTCAAACATCCAAAAAGCTTTAAGCAAGTTTTGGATTTCTAAATTACTCATATATATGAGTTTTCTGAGCCAGAAGTAAACAGTTTCACAATGTGTTTTTGAATATAGAATTTTAATCTTCTCCATCATGCATACAAACAAAACTCCTTAAAGCTTTTAGATCGTTTTACTAATACTTCACACCAATACTTTCCATTAGGTTCTACTGAGAGAGACTATGACAACTGAAGTTTCAAATAAGAAGGCAAATAAAATCTGTTACCATCCAAAGGGAAAAAAAAAATAGCTAAAATGAGCAGCCTTAAAGCTCAAGAGAAAGAAGGAATTATTCTCTTCTTAAACTGGCAAACAACATACATCAATGCAGTGTCTATCTAATCTCCTTCTGAAGTCTATTTAGTTATTTGTTCAGTCACAGCCAGCACATGTGTAAAATTTGTATTAATTAAAAAACCTTTAAGACATTTTTCTATTTCTAGGTTTACAGACCTGATGTTCATCATCCAACACGATTAAGAAGCAGCAGCTCATTAAATCACCCAGAAAAAGAAGAGTAGAAACATTCATTTCAAAAGGTCTGACAGTACAAAACCATTTAGAAAAATCATAGCTAGTACTCGCTGACACTACCTTTGTGCGCTCACCCTCAGCTCATCAGACTCAGACCCTAAGTAAATGGAAATCAGATCAATTTTCCAAATACACAGAGATGAATTTCAGAAATAAATGCAGAGGCTTCAGTTAAACTTCACACATATTTTGTTCCTAGTATTCACTATGAACTAAGGTTAAAATTTTATCTTTGTAAGACTATGTGCAAGTACCAGAACATCCACCCATTAACATTGGATCACCCTGTACATGCTGCCAGGGTATATGCATATAATTTGTAGTATAACCGACTACAGTAAAGTCAAGCCACTTTACATTTGTGTCCTTGTCCTCCTACTAGCTTCTGAAATTGTAGACAAACTCGGTATTAGATTTTTAAACTAGTCTCATCATTTCAATACTGTATATTAAACTTGGCTCATAATCTACCACATATGTAATAGAGCTCATAATAGTTTTTAATTCTTCTGGTTTTGACACAAGGAGTCAAATTTTGGCATCATTCTACAACAAATAACATATTACATTGTTGAAATTTCAACTATTGCATGTAAGGCTCTGACAACTTACAAAATAGCTCATAATGCAAATTTCTAGTCAATGAAAAATGCTTTAAGTAAATTGTTTCTGGGTATAGGATCCTTACTTAAATCCCCATGCCTTTACTTTTTAACTACATTTTCCAAAAAATTGTGCTGGCAACTTTGCAGTTGAATGTGTTTAACTAGCTTGTGAGTAACACATGAACATAACTAAGACATAAGAGCTATGTAATTAGGTTGCATCAATATTTTTCAGCAGAACTGTAAAATACCTACAGCCAGCTGAAAATAGTTTTAATTAGGATAGCACATGCATCATAATAGCATAAAATGCCAGAACTGTTGTTTTACTTGAGCAAGTTCAATTAAAAACAAAACAAATACACACATCCTTACTGGAATAGCTGTTACCTCTCTCATACACGAAACAGCAGATACTGAAATCTAGCTTGTTTTCCCTTAAGTAACTTACTCATTCAACTTGTTTAATGCCACTGAGACCATAAGCATTTTCAATTTAAGTAATATAGAATATCAATTCTTGAAGTTACTTGAAGTTTGAGTCATCCCAAGTCAAATTCCTGAATTATGCTGGGTCTAATTCAAAGCCAGTAATGTGCTACAAGTGGCTGCCCACAGATGTTTTTGCCCACAAGGATTGTTAAATTACAGGTGGAAATCATAAAAGATATCAGGTTAGAGAGATCTTGTATCAGATATGTATGCACGGGAGTAAGAAAGAATTAATCTCACAAATGGAAAAGCTGGTCCAAGCATTTCCACAGAACAGAACAAAACTTAAAGAATAAAGTTAAAGATGAACACACTTGGTGTGGAGTTGATAGAAGGGTAAAGGGGAGAGAGATCAGATGTTAGTGGCAAATTAAGAGAAAATGGAAACTAATATGACACTGGGGAAGCAGCTCTCCTCTGCTCTTCCAGGTGGTCCTGGGCTTGTTTACTGATTGTCTTCTTAAAGAGTTATTCCAACTACCTCTCAGAATAGAAAAAAAAATAATAATTAAAAAGCTTTTACTCCTAATAATCCCTACCAATAGTAATTTAATAAAATTCAAAGCCACGTCAGGGCTTAACAGCCATTAAATGCAAGGAAAACAGCAGATTTCTAGCAGATGATACATCATATTAGAAAGTAGTGTTTAGGGCAACAAAAATGCATATACTTGTTCAAAATATAGATGATACTATAAATACAAGAGGAAATAAAAATATTATAAGAATTCAGGAACGTGGATAAGAAATATGGGTAGAAATAAAAGCATAAGGATATAATGCCCTTCATCTTACTAAACCATGGAGCAACACAGCGAAAGGAAGTTACCACCTTCTCACTTTGTTCTTTTTTTCCTGACATTTCTTCTGCCAAAGAGCATTATGCGGCTGTAAGATGTATTCCCCCATAGATACTTTGCAGAACAGAGGTGCAGAAAAAAGATTTAGGCCATCACTGCAGTTCACTTTCTTGTGTCCTGATGGTTTTTGTTTTTGTTGTTTTAATAAAGAGGAAGCTTGTTTTCCATTTCAAATACAAGCCCGTCAGAATTTATCTTATTTTCTCTTTGTAACCCAATATGCAACAGACCTATTGTTTTCATAGCAAATTTATTTTATGCAAGTAAAATGAAGAGAAATTGGGTGCCAGAAGACGTTTTCTATTCCTCCTGCCTGACAGTAGCCTTCTAGTTCCTACTTGCCTAATAAATCCAATGGGGATTACAAATAGAACTGAGAAAATCTAGGTTCCTCATGTAAATTTGAACACCTAATATTTACCTTAGTCTTGTCATACTCACTTCTATTAGTCTTGCACTAAATTAAGCTACTGATAGCAACAAATAAAGTTGGAAGAAAACAATAAAAAGATAGAACAGAACTAAAACTAGTTTTCTATTTCCCAGGTCCCTAAAAGGACCAAGAATCAGAGATGCTCATCTCCAAGGTTAATCATTTCTGTGTATTTACCTAAGATCACTGGATAATTTCAGTGGTAGAAACAGATGCTCACAGAACTAGGTGAATTTTGCATGTCACAAGCTCAATCTGATGAGACCAAATCCTTTTTGGATCTGACCCACTATGCCATTACATTCCCAAAATACTGAAAGTAGACATCCTTCCTCTCAAGCCCTCCCACCCACAACCCCAGGGTATCAGTGTTTAACAGTAAGCTCTAAATATGTTTACTTCATAAAAGCCAGTAGAAGGCTTACAAAAACAATTTCAACATGCTCTTTTGCAGTATTTACAAACCAACTCAAAAAAAAGAGGTGATTGAAATGAATGTGGTTGTCTAAGATATCACTCAGGAGAACAGTGAATAAACCTGAATCATTCTGAATTACTTGAGTAAAAGTGGCAATAAAAACAAGATAGATTTTTGCAACTGTGTTGTATTTTACATAATACTGCACTTTAAAGCTCTGGAATAGTTGTGCTGAATTTATCTATGCTTGGCAAGATGATTTATGATTTTATATCATTATAAATAGTTCAAAATTTGAATATATTTGTACTGCGTAAAACTAAAACTTGTGAGTTTTAGTAGCGTAAACAAAATTGAATAATGGTTTAGCAGTTTTTAATGTACCAGATAAGATTATCTGAAATATGGGGAAAGACTTTTATTTTCAAGTATATCCTAAGAACACAATCAGAGTATCAAATATGAATCAATACATCTGGACCCCTATAAATTCTTAGTAGCAGGATAACTGCTTTCTGAAAACATTCTGGTAAAATACTTCCAGAACCCCTATCTTCTGTGTTCCCTCCTGTCCTTTTCTCACTAGTTCCCCCAGGGTTTAGCAGTCTGATAGTGTGTGTGTGTGTAATAAAAGATGTCATCTCTTCCCTTCCTTAAAGAAGACATCTGTGAGCCAGGTATGTAAGTTTGTGTGCCCAGTATATTGCTGTCCCAGACATTCCAACCTTCAACTCCCAGAGGTGTCTGGAAAGCTGAATATTCATCCATCAATTTTATCACAAATTCCTATGTAGTCAGCACTAGGCAGCAGTTTAAGATATTATTCTTAACTGGGGGTGGGGAGATATATATATATATGTAAATGGTTTTCTTGTTTGTTTCTGGCTTAAAATTTGATCTGTTTTAATGAGACAAAATTGACCGATAATACCATTGGTATATTACCTTAGAGACAATTTCTTCCTTGTTCATAAAGTCTATATGCAAAAATTGTTTTTCCTGTCCAATATTAATATCAGTCATGTGATCTGCCTTAAAAAGTTCATACTTCCAGTTGATGTCTTCTCAAATGGTTAACAAGTCACTGAGCACTCAGAAGACAGACAGAACTGTGATTGTTTAACACTAATGTATTTAAACTTCAGTTTACTATAGATGTTGAATTATTTATCAGGAAGTTTTAAAATTTCAAAGAACTAATAAATTCAACTGATTAAGCATCAGCTATTAAAATGTGATTAAGCCATGACTCAACACAACATTATGTGTCTCACCGACACTATATATTTCTTGTTGAACTTTACTTTTTGCCAGTGAACTAAAACTGAAAGTAATCAATTGTTTTCTGTATCTTGTGCCTTTGTGCACACCACTGGAAACTGTAGGATATAGAACCAAAATCAGGTCAAATAAAGTTGCACCTAAACCAACAATTACACAAAGACGTATTGCACAACACTTGAAATGCAGTAAAAACAACCTAAGCCAAGCTATCAGCTAGAAGGTTTAATTTTTCCTCATATTCCTCAAATCCCACAGGCTTTTCCTGAAAGATTCTTTTAAGCTTAAAAACTGGTGGAATATTGCTGCTCAGCACAGTTCTTGATGTTAAGATTAAGGAATAGCTTGATGTATTTCATCATTTGTCTAAAAATTTGTATCATATCAAAACTTTGTCAAGAGGAAGACCAAACATGAAGAAAAATTAAAAAGTACATTTTAGAGGTTACATGAGTTTTCCCAAACTAGCACGGAATAGGGAAAAAAAAAAATCATCTTCTCTCCTGAAAAAAGTGATTTAGTAGATTATGCACGTGGCCAGGAGTCAGCTACGTGTATCTGCATAAAATGACAGAGTCTCCATTTATTTTATTGAACTATATACCACAGAAAATTTGCAATAGGTTACACTGATGAAGCTTGTACCAGACTTGAGAAACCATTCTGGATTTTGATGGATTGTAAGGGTCATCTTTAAGTAGCTAGATAGATACAACTTAAAATAGCATTGGCTTCTCTTTCTGTATATCTACAACATCAGGCTGGATAAGACTTGGTGGCGAACATTTCCATTTTTAATCTTCACTGGAGCAAGCTATAAAATCTCTAGTAAGAGATTTGACCTAGCCTTGTAGCAAATCAGGTCAAAGGCAATACAGAGAAAACATGACATCGTCAGACTGACATACAAGCTGCATTTAATAACCCACATTATAGAGAAGTTCATCATGCTGTTGCTAGTCGCTTCAGATTATTTTGATGAATCTGAATAAAAGTAAATGCAAATACACTTATAGCTCTCCCATTTACTATAGCACAACTTACTGCATCCATAGTTGGCTCCAGGGGCAGTTATCAACAATAGGAAATATGTATCCTAGCCAGAAAGGTCAGGTTGGAGTTGGTAAGAAAACAATTCTCTTGGCTTCACTAGAGACTATGGTAGGCACAAGAGTAGAATTCATATGAGCACTGCTACAAGCAATGACAGCATGAAGGGTTTCCTCATGAATAAAGTTGCTTGTATAAATCCCATGGCAAAACAAACTTTCCTTTCAGGAATTATCACCCCTGAACTTATTGATTTGTTTAGAATTATGTTCTGTTTAATTCAAAGTAATAGTTCTAATAACCATACACAAAATAGATATGATTCTCTTTTCAACTCTGCTCACACTTCCCTTCTGTGCTCCATTAAAGCAACATGAAATATGAGATATTCCATAAAAATTTATAAACTTGTCTGCAAGACACTTATGGTTTACTTCTTGTCTGTTTCTAGAATAACTTGTGCTTATGTCTTTAGGTCATCTCACCAATATCTCAGTAATGTCATGTACATCCTAAACACCACCACACTGCTGAGAACGAGGAACATCCTCCTGCAGATCTCCATCCCTTTAGAAGGAGCACACTAATCAGCACATTACAAACCTGATAAAACACAAGTAAAATTCCAATTTAAAATGAGTATGTTTAAAAAGAAACAATAAAAGATAATCCTTTATTGTTTTGTGTTTTATTTAAAGGGAAAAAAGTAAATTTTATCTTGTGTGGAAGATAATTACTGGTATATTAGCAATAATCACTTAATGATTGGTCTGACAATTTCATATCAACTTAGCAGTAAAAACAAACATCTCATTCAAACTACAATATTGATATCACATTTTCCTGTTATCCAAGGTACTTAGCAAAAAAATATTCCCCATCAAAATGTAACCACCAAGATTAGAAAGCAGAGATTTCATTCCTCATCTTACTGCAGGAAGTGTGCTGCCATTGCTTTAACTCATTGTTTTTTGCTATTCACTTCCTTTTCTAGATGCAAAATCAAGAGAGTTAATCAAGGGCCATTAGGTCAGACATCTCCTAGAATCATAGAATAATGTGAGTTGGAAGGGACCCACAAGAATCATTGAGTCCAACACCTGAGTTCACACAGGACCACACAAAAATCAGACCACAGCTCTGTACTTTGCTTTTCTCCCTCTACCCTTAGGTGCTGTTGGTGGTTTTGTTAGTTTTAAATGACTAGGTCAGTATTCAAAACAGAAGATATTTATAAAGTGGAACAACCTTCTCCCCCAAATTCTAATCTAATGCAGCCAGCATGCACACCATTCTCTCCTGTCCCCCTTCCCAGGCTGAAGGGACATGTGACTACCACTTAGAGCAGGCCAGAAGTAGGCAAAGGTCTCTTTTTTTTTTTTTTTGATTCTCTTCCAATACAGAGGCCATAACAGAGAAGCATTGCTAAAATTCTGACAGAATATCAAATATCCTTTTGCCAAGGGAGATGTGCACAGGACACGACATAAATAGCACTGACTCCCTTAGGGAAATGGAAAGGCTATTCTATAACTGAAATATCTGGCAATTTCTGATTATGTTCCCCTGACTATTGGATCTTTTGGGATTTCAGTTTTTGATACCATTTCCCACAGTATAGTTCTGGACAAAGGATACAGCATACAAGTAGACAAGTACATAATAATGATGGGTGAGCAACTGGCTGACAGGTTGCACTCAAAGGGTTATAGTAAATGACGTTATATCAGATTCTGCTTTTTTTTAAATAATAATAAAAAAGTTAATTTCAGCTAGCCTGCCTAACAGGGCAGCACTGCCCTGCTTTTTCTGCACAAGTTTCAATTATCAGGGGAAAACTGAGTATCTGAAATGAAGACGCAGTTCAGTTCACTAAGTTTGCTGTTATAGACCTCACTCTACCACTGCTTTGTAAAATAGACTAATAGCAACTAGTCAAAAATATTTTTGAAAAGTTATTTTTTTTTCCAATTATTACATGCAAAGGACAGTTCCAGCAACTAGACTACCACTCTACCACTACTACTAACTCTGGCGCCTTCTAAAATATTAACATGTTAAACATTTAAGTAGAGGAAAAACATTTATTAAATTAGCATTTCCACCTGTTTAAATAAGGATAAAAATCTGTTTTTCTGTGCCGTTCACACAGGGAAATGTTGGAACAAGAGGGAGTTCTGGTCATTACAGCTCAAGTCCAAAAAAAGCCATGGACTGCATACTAGTTGGCAGTATAATCTATAAAGCAGCCTGCGGCTGAAGATCTATGGTGAATGAGAAGCCTTACTTCAGCAAAAGGCAACCTTAGGTTAAAGTCATTTGCAAAGCTTTATAAAGAGTTACATATATAAAAAACTGCCTGTGGATTTAAAAACAAACAAACAAGAAACCATGCAAATAACCATGTATCATATCAGATTCTGTGTAGTAGAAATACTAAAATATATATATATTTTTATATATATATATATATATATATATATTTCTCCATTTACTATCCCACAGGCTAAAGCCTGAATTCAGGTTGGCCCTGATTGTATTAATTATTTCCAAAAATGGCAACAGTTGAAGGCTAGTACGTATTAGGCTGAACAGTGAGCAAGTTCTGTTGTCAAAGCAAATGGGGAACAAATACAGACAGAAGCAAAACCAAACAAAAAATCCATCCACTTCTTTCCTTCTTTACTGTGGGCTTTGAAACTCCCTCTTCTTTCTTCCCTGCTTTCTCTTGGTTTGATCTTTAAGGCTGTGAACAAATCTTAACCTTAAGATGAAAATGTAGTTTTCTTCTTTAATTAAATAAGACTTCCTTCAGTTACCAAACAGCAATGCAAACTTCTACAAAAAAAAAAAAAAAAAGAATGTTGCAACAAAACCTTTCAGTTGTATTAAAAACAAAAACCTCACACTAGTAAAACACTCATATATCTTTCAGTACGGTTTTAAAATGCTCCTAAACTAATCTCATTACTAACCTTCCAATGAAAACACTGTTCATTCATTAGAATATCATCTCCTGGGGGAGAGATGGAAAAAAAAAAAAAGTTAACAAATCACAAAAACAAAAAGATGACAAAACCATGATCACACGAAGCATTTGCACTGGCTGTGAAAGAAGCTCCAAAATGATCTGTCTGATCACGAAATGAAATCTCTTTGAAATTCATTAAGTCAGACACTATCAGCCCAATATGGCAAATCTGACTCAGGCAAAACTGTCACTGACGTCAGTGAAAGCTTTGCCTTCATGAAAAAGTGAGAACGGATTTCACGACTGGAACCTAGTTGTGTTTCATTTCATTACCATCTTATTTCACAAGGAAAAAAAGCCATTAAAATCAAAATGATATTCTGTTCTGAAAGGAAAACTGCACATCCACAGAACAAGCAGGGTATGAACCGCAGTAGAATTTCATTGTGGCCTTTATTTTAACTTTCCGTTAGATGTCAGAATGGTGCAGAAATCAACATATATTTTCTTTATGAGTGTTGGCTTCTCTCAAACTGATTTATGAAAACAAATCTGCTACTAGAAGTGCTGTAGGGTAGACAGAAGGTTTTAGGGAAAACACCAACACGCTAAAAAGGCTAAGAAAAATAGGCAAGAACAACACAAAACAAAATAGTGTAGGAGTGCTCAAGCATTCAAGAATTTCTTAAAAATCTTACAAACACAGAAGAACACTTTGGGTGAGTGTAGAATAAATAAATGTATATTAGGTATTGAATTCTGGAAAGAAGTCTTTTTGGTTCAACTAACAGTTGGCATTAGAGTCCTTCATCTGTCTCTTGATTTTCAGGAATTCAGTCTTACATCTTCTCTTAACTAGCAGTTAAGCTTAATTATTTCAAAATTAACAGCTCTACTAGCACACTGTATGATAGTTTATAAGACCTTTTTGTTAAAAGTAAGATTTTGCAAACCCATTTTTGGTGAAAAATAGATATTAATATTTTTATTTTCAGAACTTAAGAATTTCTGAAAGATTTATCTTAGAATTTGAAACTGCCAACAATTTAACTTGAAACTATTTAATTTTCTCTATTTTCATTTACCAAAACATGTCTCTTGATAAGAGCTCATAATGCAAGAATATTCACATGGAAGTTCAGAAGTAGATCAGATTTGAGTCTAGGATTACAAATTACAAAACACAAGCAAAGAAATCATAGTCATGCAACATAATTGAAACCAAG
Organism: Anser brachyrhynchus; assembly: GCF_964034855.1. Taxonomy (NCBI): domain Eukaryota; kingdom Metazoa; phylum Chordata; class Aves; order Anseriformes; family Anatidae; genus Anser; species Anser brachyrhynchus. The sequence goes on from NC_137698.1 coordinate 25,113,518, forward strand.
TTTAGAAAAAAGATCTTGAAAGTATTTTTATATGTTTTCCTTGTGGGGCAGGGGGTGGGGGCAAACCTCCAAACCCCGTACCTCAGTAGTCTCAGTAGTATCTACCTTTAATATAATAGCTAGTTGCTCCTTAAAGCAATTTACTGTACTGCTGCTGAAAAAAATAGAATTGTTCAGTTGGAAAGGACCTTCAAAGATCATCTAATCCAACTGCCTGAGCACTTCAGGGCTAACCAAAAGTTAAAGAATGCTATTGACAGCATTTTCAGTCTCTTCAACTCTGACAGGCATGGGGCATTAACCACATCTCTAGGAAGCCTGTTGCAGTGTTTGACCACCCTTAAGGTAAAGAAATGTTTCCTTATATGTAGTTTGAACCTCAACTGACACAGCTTTGTGCAATTCCCAACTGTCCTGTTATCGCTTCCCAGGGAGAGGAGACCGGCATCTCCCTCTGCTTCCCCTCTTCAAGAAGAGGTAGGGAGCAATGAGGTTACCTCTGAGCCTCCTTTTCTCCAAACTAGACAACCTGAATGTCCTCAACATCACCTCATAGGACATGCTTTCCAGCCCTTTTACCAGCTTTGTTGCCCTCCTCTGGATGCATTTAAGGACCTTAATATCCTTTTTATACTGTTGAGAGCAGAACTGAATGCAAAACATGCATATATAAAAGCATACGGATGTATATGAAGTTATATTTTCATTATTTTTCTGTTGCTTTTTCACACTAGCCAGAAAGTCTTTTTCCCATCCCAGATACAGTTATTCAGGGATTTCCAGGTGGAGGATCCACTCAATTCACCATAAGCTGTAATGCCATCACACCTGTGTGACCAACACATGATCACTAATTCTTGAAGAAGTGGTCAGCCACACATTGCTATGAACTAGCTCAATTTTTCACTGCAGTCACTAAACTGTAATGAGTAGATCCTCCTCCAATAATCCTGAACACAGCTAAATTGGTTTTATGATGATCCACATCTCTGGGAATTAAATGGGTTTTACCCGAGACTGTACTTCAGCTCTCCCATTCTGGATACAGGAAAGCAAAGATTTCAGTTATTCAGCTCAGAACTTGGTTCATTTCTGTTACAACCTCAGAGTTGGAAACTGCCATAACACCTGCAATATGTGAAGATCTGTCAGTTTTGTTCATTTTACAAATCTGATCCCATTTGCCATTCTGGTGGGAAGTGGTGTCTTCATCCACACACATTACTACAAAGATTGTTTCTGCTTACCATAGATGATGTTTAACCACCACCCTTTGAACAGACATCCTGCTGAACACATTGAAAAAGTCATGTCAGATAACATCCCATCCATGTAAAGAGATTTTACAAATTCATAGCACATTAACAGTTTTCCCTGTTACAGTATTACTTCAAGATTGGCAATTAGGCAACATGGTGTCAGCAACCTCAAGTGTGACACCATATGTCAGGACTCTGTTGGAACTAACAATAACAGATAAATGCTTGCAATCTCTAACATGCACAGGCTCCTGATTGCACAGGGAGTCAGTACGCATGAATTCTTACAGGCTTTGAAGAATTCTCTCCAAGGCCTTTGTGAAACTTTTCATTAAAAAACATTTACACCATCCTGTAACAAAAAAAAAAATAAATACAGTGAAGGCATTTGGATGCTTGCTTGCCCCCCCCCCCCCCCCCCCCTTTTTTTTTTCCCCTCTACATCTCAGTTGAGAAGCTAATATAATTGTACTGGGAATTACCTTCAGAGACATAAGCCATTAAATACTTCAGCAGTTTCTTCTTTGTGCAAGGATGTTTTGTGAAGATGTTTTGGTACAGTCAAGTCTTATCTGATAAAAAGATAAGATCTTATCAAAAACAAATTCAGTCCATCAAAAAGCAGTTTTCCTAGTTTAAATATTTTTAAAGTGCATTCAGCAGCTTTCCATTGCTCTTTATTTTTTTCCATTAGATTTTTCCTACCTACCATGCAGCAGACAATAGTGCTAAGAAGAGAATTAGCCTATGATTATGCAAAGTCAATTCATGTCTCTTCCTCCTAAATTTTAATTAGAAACATGTACATATACTTGTAATTTTCTTCAACAGGCTGTCTTTATGTTTAACAGAAATAAAAGATATGTTCACCATCACAAAGTGCTGAAAGATATAGTCATTTTTTGGCTGCTTTCCATTGGAGGAAGAGTAACACCTCCAAGGGGGAAAAATATGGAAAAAAAAAGAAATATTATCGTTGTCTGTTCACTTTGGCAAAAGCAGGTACACGTGCTTCATGATAATTTAGTGTCCTCAGTAGTTTGGTGCTAAAACACGGTTTAAATTAATTTCCATAAATTAAGAGTTACAATATCATCTGGAAATTTATCTGGCATTATTTGTATGCTGGAGAGGAGAGGTCTAGTTTTAAGCTTAGTGTTAAATATCAGTGTTTAATACAATGCTCATATTAAATCTTTCACAAACTTACATTTGTAAAATCAGATGATTTTAGAGATCTTGCTGACATCCTCTTTATTATATTGTGTTTTTTAAATAGAATTCAAGATAGAGAGAGACAAAGCAGTTTGGCAGGACCATTGAGTCTGGAGCAACTGACATCTGTTTCAGGAAAAGATTTTTACCCTTAGAACTAACAAATTTTGGTGTTTCAAGAAAAAAAAAACTAGTTCATGCTAAGTTGAAAGCTTACAATATTTGTTTAAAAAGTTCATGTTAAGAAAGCTTTTAATATTTTAATTATTATGCAAGAGAAAAAAAAATCAGAGGAAACGTTGGACGAGAATGAATTCAAGGGTTTCTTCATATATATTTGTACAACAAATGAATAGTGCTTTAATCTTCACATAGTTAATACACCAAAAATGGTTGACATTTTACTAGATTGAGGGACTTTAAAATTTGTAAAGTGACCTCTGTGACTGCTCTTATCTCTCTGTTGCTGAAAATTCATGTAGTTTATACAGATATAAAAAGCCTCAAGTAAGATTTTGAGGGTATTGAATTATCAATTCTAATTATTGAATTATCTTATGAGTATTATACTATGTAATTGAGAGACAACTGGCAATTTGTAGTTTTGCTCACTTCCCAGACAGTAAAAAGCTCATGTGAGGTATTTTAATCACTACTGGTCATAAATTAGACTTGACTTTGACAAGTAGCCATGAAAACAAAACAAAACAAAACAAAAGAGTTCAAAACTATTCTCCTAAGACAAAGTCCTTTAGCCTCAGCTACATTGCAATAAACACAAATCGTTCAGAAGTCACTGACAAGAAGTATCATCATCTAAAAATGGTTAGCATGAGTCCTAGCACAACAAAATTATTGCAAAGGCTATATATTTTATGCTAGGATATTCACAATATGCTGAAATTCCTCCCATTTGCCTTTTTTTAATAAACAACAATTACAAAAGAATAATTGCTTATAATAAATTAAAATAATTTAAAATGACATTTACACAGCTTGATACACTTGCATACAATAGCTAGATCTTAAATATTTGAACACTGCTAAAAAAGAGAGGGGTGACACAGCCATCTTATTGACTGCAGTCTCACTTATCACTGCTCCTGGAGAATAACTTATTTTTAGATAAATATTTCAAAGATATGACTTTTGCCTGATTTACAGCTGGAAAAATCTGGTTCACTGCAATGAATCCCAAGAAATCTGTTTACAGATTTTGTAAGGATCCAAACATCTCAGAGTTTATTCTCCCCTTCCCCCCCCCCGCCTCCGGCCCCAGTTTCACAAGACGCCCACAGTGTATTTAACTTCAGATGTCATTTACACATGTACCATTTCCATAAAAGGATTTTATTGCCAATAGTCATCAAATAGCTTTGTTATCAGTTCTAATAGCCCAATACTTCACTGTTTTATACTTGTTTCACCTAAAGGCTTTTGGTTATTCAAAGCAGGCTCCCAGAGGTGTATAGGAATGCATAATAATTAGAAAACATTTTTTCTGCAGTAATAAGCCAAAATGAATAAGCCTTTAAGAAAGAGCACTGTAAAGCAAAGGTCACATGCTGGTTATTTTGAACTGAAGTTCTTTTCAAAGCACACTGCATGATCTCCCTTGTCATCAATTTTAAATACAATAATTTAAATAGTACATAATAGTAAAATCATAAATGCCAAGTTAAGTCTAAATATATTTCTGAAGTCTTTGTCCTTTCTCTGCACCAGTTACACATAATGAGAAAAATCTTTGCATGATGTTTTAACTGAAAGAAAAATACTTATTATAGTTGAAGACTGCGTTCTTCACAGGTATTTAGGTGTTTTGAATAGTGGAAACGTTTTATATCTAATTTTTAAGCACTGTTTGAGGTATACATGCTTTAATAGTATAGTTTACTCCAGCCATTGCTAATACTTGTGAGATACTGAAATAGACTGTAAAACAAGGAAACTATCTAGTAATGCCTGAGGAAGTATAAAAGTGTGATGCTTTTAAGAAGATGATAAGTAGCTTTGGATGTTATTTTATACATATGTATTAACACTTCTTTATTAATACAACACTTATCCTTGTTTTCTCCAATTGCTCCTGAACAGTGTGAAAAATTTGTCTGTTCTTACTGCTGCTGAGTACTGCTCAAACTTAGTGGAGGTAGCAGCTATCTACTCCTTAAATGAATTTTGTTACTGTATCTTCCAATAAGGTTTTCTTAATGGATTTTGTAATTTATTTTTTTTTCTAAATGGATTTTTTCTAAAAGGATTTTGTAACTTGTGCTAGAAGATTTCAATACAGCAAAAGTATTTTAGACCTTTCTCTAGCAGAAGGATCTTGATATTCAAGAAAAATGAGTAATATTTCCAGCTTGTCATGTCTAGCAGGGAGTCTTATATATTACAAATGTGATTTCTTCTCTACATCCATCATTAGGGCTCTCAACAAGCTGGCCTGATGTCACATGTATATTCAGCCATTCCGTTATGCCAAGAAGGTGGTAAAAAAAAAAGAATAAAATCAAATAGTAATGCCATATAACAAATTTTGAAAATAGAATATACGTTTTCCAAAATAGATAGCATTGCTATATCCAAAGGATTTGTAAACACTTTCAAGGAGTAAAATCCAGCTCATTTGCTGACTTTTATGTTCCATTTCCTTAAAAGTGGAAGGCAGCACTGCCAAAGAGCTTGAGACAAGAAAAGACACTATTGGTTGCAATCTGTATTCCTGAAGACTCTGTTCTAACCCTACTGAGGCCAAGGAAATGCACAGCAGTTTAATTTATTTTTGCTGTTACTGCCTCTCTGCTCCCTTGGTAATAGGTCTTACATTGCTAGTAATCCTAATTGGTGAACTGACATGCTACATTTGTAATGCAAGGTTACTGACACTGCAATTTTTCATCCAACTCCTCTTATTCCAAGGAACAGGTCACAGAGGCTATTTAGCTCTGTGCATTCACATCTCCAGATTGAAAATATGGATCTCTTCAACATCACTTCTGCATACAGACAAAGTATTAAGAGATTTGAACTTGCTCCATCTGGGTCTTGGTGGTTCCAAGACCTTACACCCAGGAGAACTACAGGCATCTTTCTCATATGTCTCTCTCATCTGCAGGGCACATGAGTTTTTGATGAAAACATCAGCAAGAAATAGCTTTACTGAGAAAGAAGAGTGGAAATACCAAAAATGTACTTTTGTCTTCAACCCTAATTACATTTTTCTTGCTCTAATGCGCACCCACTTGGTCCTTTCCATCTTTCAAGTTAGTGTCTTGTGACCTCCTCTCACAGACTGTTAGCATGTGAAGAAGGAACAGTAGGATTTGTAGCTACTTGCACCGCTTCTTTTGCAAAAACCATAAATAGTTGAAGTAGTGATAATAAGTTGATCTTATTAATTCTGATACTTGTAGAGTTGTACGAGGTGATTAAGTATTCAAAAGCGCTTCCCCTAAGAATCACCCGGGGAGACTGTTTTCTCACAGAAAAGCAGTGACTGAAGTGATGCTGACTACATAAAAGGTAAATGAAATGATAAAATGCACTTTTCAACCTCCTACAGAAAAAGCGTGCAAGATTTGAATATGGGAAACAATCAAAGATTTGAACATGGTAAACAATCAAATACAGCTTCATTGGAGTCAAGACTTGAGAATTCTTAAGTGCTGCAACCCTTTGTTTCAAAATTAAATCCCTGAGGTGCGTGGTCATGCAAAATATATCTTTATTGGGGGTAGACATATAGAATATGCATCCTTCCCATTTATAATGAAATCAAATAGTGTTTTACACACCAAAAATTTAGAACTGGTATATGTTAGCCAGCTGGAGATTACACATTTAGTTTTCCTTATTGATGTAAATACTCTATTCTATAATCAGCCCTATAGCAGCAAAATATGACAACCAATTTAACTTTTTTTTGTGCCTTTTTTTTTTTTAAAACTCACAGTAAACTCCATTTGCAGTAAAATACATTCCCTTCCACAACATAGCTCCTAAATGGAAACAATAACTATTTCGTCCCCCCTTAACTGCAAAAATGGAGCTAATAATCAAGAGATATTTCCATATTTTTGGAGTGCATCTGTGAAGGTGCAGTGGGTTTACGGGGCAAGGTTTTGGTAGTGGGGGTTGCATGGGGTGGCCTCTGTGGGGACCATGGGCGAGCAGGTGACCTGGTAGGAGCTGCTTACAGTGGGGGACCCATGTTGGAGCAGTTTGCTCCTGACAGACGGACGCTGTGGTACAGACACATGTTTAGAGCAGTTCTTGAAGAGCTGCTGCCTGTGGACAGCCCCCGCAGGATCAGCTCAGGAAGGATGGCAGCTTGTGGGAGGGAAACCCTGTTGGAGCAGGGGAAGAGAGTGACCGAGAAGGAGTGGTGGAGGCAAAGTGCTATAGACTGACAGCAACCCCCCTTCCCCTGTGCCACTCAGGGGGAGGAGGTGGAAGAGAGTGGATGGGGGGAAAGGTGGTTTTGGTTTCTTTCCTTTGTTTCTCACTTCTCTACCCTGTTAGTAATAGGCAATAAATTTTACTAATCTCCCTACACTGAGTCCATTTTGCCTGTAACAATAATTGCTGAGTGATCTCCCTGCCCTTATCTCAACCCTTGAGCCCTTTGCTTGGTATTTTCACCCCCCTCTTCCTTTGAGGAGGGGGAGTGAGAGAATGGTTGTGGTGGATCTCTGCTGCCCACCTGAGTAAAACCATCACAGGAGGTCACTGAAAAGAATATGTCAGGTAGGTAATGATTTTCCATTTCTCAGGCACCTCAGTGGAAGCTCACATTCATCACTTCCAAACTTAAGAATACTAAAACTATGAGATGGTATGGGAACTTGCCAGAGTGACCTCCTGCCAACAGGAATGGAACTCCCCTTTCCATTTTATTTATTTATTTATTTATTTGTAAATGTAGAAAATAGATTAGATGAATATTTTCACCCTGAAATAACTACGCATTTTGATGTTATAAGAACTCCAAAACAAACAGGTAAAATTACGGATTTCTAATATTCCCCTTCCCCACTTTTTTTCATGTCTCAGATTATTCTCAAGGATGTTATAGTCCACAATCTTACAGAAATTAGGAACTTTAAGAAGATAACTTGTTGTTTATTAGCTGAACTATTGAAGTTACAGTAAAAGGCAGTCTGTGCAGTCTCAATGTTGTAACCATACCACATAAAAACATTTTTTGAAATATCACTCTGAGGATATATAGCACAGCACCATTCCCTCTCCCTAGGGCAGTACCACAGGGTATCTGTGCTTCACAGGTGTCAAATGAATGGCAAAGCAAATGTTTTCTGAGTACAGATGTTTTCAGAGTACTTGCATGACCAGCATTGCAGTAACTGAGCAGGAATCAGTAAGATTCCTCCTCAATTTCTGAGTAGCTGTCCTCATGAACTGTTGAAGTTAAGAAATCTGCAGTTGACTTTATTAATATAAAACTTTCAACTTGGGGGAAAAATAAATAAGATGACATGACCTTGAAATAGTTCTCAATTCCACTGTAATTTTATACTATTAAGTTTATCACAAGCGAATGAATGCAATTCTGTAAGTTCTCCATGCAGTCTGGTTTTTTATGAAATTAATTACCCGAGTTAGCTCATATGCTTATTTTGTTAATAAATAAGTCTCAAGATCTACATCAACTGTGCACAGAGTAGCTAAAGTAAAATTAATGTCACCATTGTTATCATAATTGAAATGAAGTTGCAGACAAAAATGGTAATTTTAATATGCAAAAGATATACCATTCTGGAAGACAATGTGTTCTTACGGTTCATTTTCATTTTCTGGTTCTGAAGAATCTTTGAATTATTATGACTATGACAAAAAAAAAAAAAAATTTGAAATTCTGTCCACTCAGTGACATCACATAACAGAGATGGTAGAAAATAAACATTTGAAATCACGTTATGGGTATGATCAATCATTAATTCAGGAGCAAGTGTTTTGTGTTTTTTAACCCATATTTCAGGCAGCACTTAACACTACATATATGCATGTTTAAATACTATCTGTACTCAAGAAGGTGCCTTCAAAACAAATACACATTTCTGGTCACGGCATGTAAGTGTTAATAAAACAGAAAAGAAACTAAATATTATAGTTAAGTAGCATATGTCTGTCATACCTACAATCCAAAGCAGCACATTCACTCCGAACTCCTACAGATGAGTGTCAGGGGGTCACACTAACCTACTGTTGAAGCATCTGGGAGCACAGAGTTCAGAAATTCTATAAGTGGTCATCCAGGAACAAAACAACTGCAGTACAGGGTCAGAGGAGAGGTACTGAAGATAAACCAAAGTGAAAGCCAAATTTTTATTCATGTAAATTCTGAGTCAATTCAATGAAGTTCAGCTTCTAGATGCTTTAAAGGTGAGATACATCACACACACGATATATGTAAGTAGCAAATATTGACTTCTGATGAGAGGCTTTAAAAAAAATACTATACAGTTAGAGAAGAAAATTATCTGTTTTGTTTAACAATGAATGACAGTCTGGAAAGGAGATGAGTACCTTAGAGCAAGTCTTCAATTACAGTGCATTTGGAGGGGAAAAAGAGTTTCTCTCCTCTTACATTTGGTATACAATCATATACAAGTTATAAAGCATCAGTTAGCCTTTTCAGTCTATGCTTTTTATTATTATTATTAAAAAATTTATCTTGTTAATGACTTCATCCATAACCCATGACTCCTATCAGAAGGAATACTTACGAAGTTATGTCTAAAAGGATGGAGCAATACACAAAGAATAAGAATTACATTGCAGTTGAAATGTGATAGACTGCCATTTCTGAAAAACAGCAACAACAAAAAATTTCACTTTGGCACTTAATGAATTGTCTTAAAAAAATATATATAGAGAAAAATTCAGGTTCAGAAACTTGTAGCCCTTCATTGCAAGACAATCATGATGTGCTAAATGGGCAGGGCATTTTTCCTCTGTCTTTCCTGTTTAAAGAATTACCATCAAGCATGGTAAGAGCCACAACTGACAGAGCCAAAGATTACTTATTAGACATGGATGCTTGGAGACAGCATAGCCCAGATATCAGAACCAGTGATCAGGTTAGGAAGATATCATTACAGCTCTATGAAGACACCTATTGATTTCAAATTATAACCATCTGTTTTCTTATCAGTAGATAAGAGGACTTAGAATTCCATAAACAAACAAAAATGATCACTTGGACACTGAAATGAACTTCAAAACTCCACTTTTGCAAAATATTGTTTTAAAACAAGTACTCAACAAATTTAAAGAATTATTTCTAATCTAATATTTAATATTCTCAAGACTATGTATTATATGCATTTCTAAGTACCGAAGAAGTACACCATCACTTTAATGTGCCAGCCCTTAGAGAAGTGAGCATGAACAGACATGTTCTGTAACACATATAAAATAAATCATCTGAAGCAGGTGGATCTCCTTTGTTCCCATTTTCTAAAATTAAGTGCTCCTTGCACAATAAGTCCTTTACGTAGCTTTAACGTTACCTGAAAGCTTAAGCTCCCATAATTCTGTAATATTTTGAAGTTATATCCCTTTAAGATATAACTGCACTTCCATTCACCTCCCTCCAAGGGAGAATGAGGCTAGGGAAAGGCTTATTAGAAGGACTACCAAATAGATGCATTAAATTAATCAACAAAGCCAAAGAGACTGTACAGGACTACCTCCCAAAGCTTTCCTTAGGCCTCTCCACTTATAAAGCAATTTGTCACACACAAATAGAAAAAAGACAGTGAGTGGAAAGACAGAATACAGTTTCTAAAAGAAACCCTAGAGTCAAGTATTGAAATATTCATACACACACCACTGTCAAGCTGCTGTAAGGCAGACGTATACACAAACACACACACTAAAAAAAAAACAAACAACAAAAAAACCCACTATTTTTAGTTGTATGGCCAAATTCCAGACCATGTTATGTCTACTCATAGGTAAGTGATTTCATTCTGATACCATTTTCTTGTTTGTTCAGTTCAGTTTACAGGGTTGCTCCTTGAACTTACGCTTGCTTCTACTTCCATACTCTTTGTATTCAGGTTAGAAGCATGATCATCTACACAGTCTCCATTCGGGGTAAAAGAAGAAAGAAAGGCAATATCAAACAACTCCTAGAAATAATTTTAAAATATATGCACAAATCCAATACTGACTAATGAATTGTATTACTAACAGAAACAATTCATCACATCACAAGCCTTTTCCAGTATGTATTCCCTCTCATTAGCATCTGGATTTCAGTGATGACCAGCACAAACTGAAAATACTTAGGGAGAGAGCATTAGATAAGAGAAAAACCAAGTACTATCAATTTATATTTCAGGAAAAGATTAAAGTATAAAAAATAGAAAATTAAACAAAAGCCTTTTCACAAATTTGTTATGAATACTCTAAGTATGAAGTAAGGTGCAAGTCATTAAAACCTAAGTTAGGAGATAAAGTAACTTAACAATTAATACAATGAAACAAGCAAGCAGGGAAATATTAACAGTGTGGAAAGACCAAAATTCACGTTTTCTAAACTTCCACTCAGTTAAATCTCATCAGCTTCAGTACTGCCTCCCTGACTGTGCACAATAAGCTCCTTCACAGTGAACTCTAGTAGAGAAAGAAGAGATGACAGGATAGCAGAGACTTCCTCCAAGCTCACCATACTCAAGTAGCACATGGTGCATCTACAAAATATCTGAACCAGTCCCCTAGCATTCAAAACTTGAATGAAGTTTTCTAAGTTTCAAGACATCCCTGGAATTTTTCAGAGAAACATATAAGAAAGAAACAGCAAGAAGTCAACCTTACAAGGCTTCCCACCTTAAAGTCATTGCTATGTATGATAAGTCCCTGTACTACAAAAGTAGTCATAAGAGGAAAAATGAGAGAGAGAAAGCTACCACACAAGGCAACTTCAAAGAACCATATTACTAAGAAACAAGTTACTAAAAGAAAGAAAAAAATAGAAATAACAACAAATACAAAACCATTATTTAGTTACCTTCTTTAACTTTTTTTACCCCTCTCTTACTCACAAGGGGCAGCAGAGAAGGCAGCGCTGATCTATTCTCTCTGGAAACCAACAATAGGACCAGAGGAAATGGCATGAGGCTGCATCAGGGGACATTCAGGCTGGATGCTAGGAAAATAAATGTTTTTCACTGGGCATGTAGTCAGGCACTTGAACAGGCTCCCTAGAGAAGTGGTCATGGTTCTAAGTCTTCCAGAGCTCAAGAACCCTTTGCACAATGCCCTCAAGCATGTGGTATGATTTTTGGGTGGTCCTGTGTAGGACAGAAGTTGGACTCGATGACCCTTGTGGGTCCCTTCCAACTCAGGACATTCTATAATTGTTTTGGGGTAGTTGTATTTCTTCATCTTCAGCACCAATTTTTTTTTTTTCTCCCTGGAGAGACAAGAAAGAAAAATTGCCTAGGTCCAGCTTTTTGTAGTTATCTTGTTAAGTTTAACTAATGGTTAACTGATTAATTTAATTCAGTTGCTGAATGACTGATACTACCTGTAGTTGCAGCAGCCTTAGCTTGGCGTTTGAATTAGAGCAGTGGTGGGGACTTCTTGTTGGAGAAAGCTAATTTAGAGGTTTCCCTACCCCCAGAAGTGGTTATACTTGCATATATTTTATTATTGGACGTATTTCTCAAAATTCTTGCTTCACAGGAAATTGTTTTTACTTTAGGGAGTTTATGAATATTTTGTTTAAACTTCCTAACCTTTGTTTTTACTTTGTCATGATTTTTACTAAAGTTTTAAAAATTAGTATTTATCTTCAATGTATTATGTCTATGTATATTGTCTGTATGGATAGCATATCAGCATTCAAAACAAGATGTACATAAACTGATATTTTTGTACTATATATTTCTGCATTAATAAATATTAGTTTTAAAAAAAATAAATTCAGTCAGGCATATCAAGTTAATAACTTTAGTTCTGAAAACTAGACACAATTCTATATCATTGAATATGACAAAAAAAGAAAAAAGTCAACTGCAAATATATTCTCTGAAAATAATACCACCGCTTTTTTTTTTTTTTTTATCACCAAAGCATGGGTACAGTGTGCTGGATAGAGAGGTGCTGAGTCTTCACAGCCTAGCCTTTTTGTAGGATCAAAGTAAGTGTAAAGTGCTACTATGTGAGAACTGGCACACCTACATCATAGCTCAGGCTGGGATTTGAGGCACAGTCCAGAGCTTAAATGGGGCTGCATTGGGGTCATTAATGGCCATCAGTGCAGTTATAGGCATGACATGAGTTTACAAGAACGAACCAATTAAGACACTCATTGAGAGGTCTGATATTTTACTCTTTGCCTACTCAGAGTTTTCAATCATTCGAAACAAAACATAAAGTAATGCATGAACCAGAGGCATCATCATTTACTGATCACTACAGAACATAAATTGTTTTAAAAGCTATTGAACCTGGTAGATTTAATGAGCTCTAAAGAACATAAATGAAGGACCAAGACAAGCATGGCACATAAAGTAAAATCTAACAATATGGTCCAAAACCTAGGAACAGGGATATTTATGTTTATTTTATTTTATTTAGTTCCAAATGAATACTGCATGTATCCCAAATATTTTCTTGGTATTTCCCTACATATTGGGATTTTATTTATTTATTTATTTATTTATTTTAAGGAAAAATACCAGTGTCTTTATATAAAGTCCTGAACTGGCCTTATTCAGAATACTTCGTTTTGTTCTTATCCTTTAGTACTGAGAAAGAAAAATTCAAACTGGAAATAAAGGTGTGAAAAACTACTCAGGAGACTGAAAAAGCTCAGTTGACTTGGTAAATGCATTTCCTTAGGTAAACACAAAGAAGAACAATAATTTTGTTAAGAAAGAACAAAAACCAACCAATCAAATGGAAAACTATGTGAATTTAAACTTGCCAAGAATAAATCAGAGATGGAAACTAGAAATAAAAATCTTATTTTCGAAGCAATGAGGTACTACCCCCTCTTAGAGTAGCAATAGAAAAAGGGTTAGATAATTTTACAATAGAATTTATATTTGTCTAACTGTGGATTACTTCACATGGTGTGATTGCCCAAAACAGCTGTGGACTAAGCATAATGTCTCAGAATTCAACTTCCAGACCTACATTCAGATTCACAGTACACACAGGATCTCATTAAGTAGAGGAATTAGCACTGTGCAAGCAGGTGTATATCCTGCTCCCTTCCCACTACCTTCCCACATGATTAATTAGGTCAAGGCAGAGCACTGCAATGGTATGCTGTTCTTGCCAAATTATTTGAAGCCGGCTCAAGTAACAATGACTCATGTAGAATCATAAGTTATATCAAAATCTTCTTTTGGTATATTTCTGCTTGGACCATTTTGACTGCAAACTTTGTAGGGAAATTCTCCTCTCTGTCCCAGTGGCTTCCCATTCAAAGTCAAGCCCATTAAAATTCAAAAGCCCACTTCCCATTCAAAGAAAGCATTCTGTGTGAAAATAGTTAAGTGGAAGCTAGGATAAACATGAAGTAAGATAAAATAGGATAAGATAGCCATGGCTTATCATTGACATTTCAATGCTGTGTTACTTTTCCAGCACTTTGAATGCATTTACCACATTAAGTAATATTAAAATTAATAAATAATAATAATATATAACAACAAATTCCAACAGTGAATTATGCTACTATAAGGCTATACTAAAACCACAACTACAAGGAAAGTTGCTAACTGTAAAACATTTATTTCATAATGAAAAAATTTTAATCTTTTGTTAATACTGTTACAATCCTTTATCTTCAAGACCCAAGGCTTGATGAGAATGTTTTATGCAAAGTTACTTGTTATTACTTTCATAGTTTTGAAATATCATGCACAATTGACTTTGATTCTTTAAATCCTTCTCCTTGACAACCACAGATTCATATCAAGTACAACTGTTGCCTTTCTGTGAAAACTAGATTTTGCTGACATACAGCTATTGTCTTTCTGTAAAAACTGGATTTTGCTGACATACAACTGTTGCCTTTCTATAAAAACTAAATTTTGCTGACATGTATTGATTTTGTTCCTTCTGAGTTGCACCTTTTCCTCTGAACATTGTTGAGCTGCACTTTCATCTCTGAATCATTCCATCAGCCAACTGGAACAAGTCCCAACATAAGGCACTATTAAGCATTGTTTTAAAAATAGCGGAATACATCTTTTCTGTTTGTTTTTTTGTTGTTTGTTTGTTTTTCTCTGACATTGAGTAACATTGGAAACATAATGGAGATTATGAAGTTTAAAGTCCAGCTGATAGTTTAATTTAGAAAAAGAAAAAAAAGAAAAAAAAGAAAAAAAGAAAAAAAAAAGAAAAAAAAGAAAAAAAGAAAAAAAAAGAAAAAAAAAGAAAAAAAAAGAAAAAAAGGGAAGGGAAGGGAAGGGAAGGGAAGGGAAGGGAAGGGAAGGGAAGGGAAGGGAAGGGAAGGGAAGGGAAGGGAAGGGAAGGGAAGGGAAGGGAAGGGAAGGGAAGGGAAGGGAAGGGAAGGGAAGGGAAGGGAAGGGAAGGGAAGGGAAGGGAAGGGAAGGGAAGGGAAGGGAAGGGAAGGGAAGGGAAGGGAAGGGAAGGGAAGGGAAGGGAAGGGAAGGGAAGGGAAGGGAGGGGAAGGGAAGGGAAGGGAAGGGAAGGGAAGGGAAGGGAAGGGAAGGGAGGGGAAGGGAGGGGAAGGGAGGGGAAGGGAGGGGAAGGGAGGGGAAGGGAGGGGAAGGGAGGGGAAGGGAGGGGAAGGGAAGGGAAGGGAAGGGAAGGGAAGGGAAGGGAAGGGAAGGGAAGGGAAGGGAAGGGAAGGGAAGGGAAGGGAAGGGAAGGGAAGGGAAGGGAAGGGAAGGGAAGGGAAGGGAAGGGAAGGGAAGGGAAGGGAAGGGAAGGGAAGGGAAGGGAAGGGAAGGGAAGGGAAGGGAAGGGAAGGGAAGGGAAGGGAAGGGAAGGGAAGGGAAGGGAAGGGAAGGGAAGGGAAGGGAAGGGAAGGGAAGGGAAGGAAGGGAAGGGAAGGGAAGGGAAGGAAGGAAAGGAAAGGAAAGGAAAGGAAAGGAAAGGAAAGGAAAGGAAAGGAAAGGAAAGGAAAGGAAAGGAAAGGAAAGGAAAGGAAAGGAAAGGAAAGGAAAGGAAAGGAAAGGAAAGGAAAGGAAAGGAAAGGAAAGGAAAGGAAAGGAATTATTAAGGATCACTAAACTGAAAGTACCTATCTCTGACTTAGAACTTGAACATACTCAAAATCCTGTCAGCTATGAAGTATTTTATGGTTTATGACAATCTAATGAATTATGGGATTAAAGGCTGGCTTTACAAAGGTTGAGGAACTTTCAAGGTGAAACTGGGTCTTAAACCCAGTTTTCTTTCAGGTTCTTTTTTCCATGCTCATTCTATAGCAAGTTTGAGGGACATGCATTGATGATATGCATGCCTTGAAAAAGTTCTCACTGGTAC
The DNA here is from genome assembly GCF_964034855.1 of Anser brachyrhynchus. Lineage (NCBI taxonomy): Eukaryota > Metazoa > Chordata > Aves > Anseriformes > Anatidae > Anser > Anser brachyrhynchus. The sequence goes on from NC_137698.1 coordinate 25,129,498, forward strand.
TCCAAAGTTCCTTTGTAAAAACATAACAGTAATTTTAATGAAGATACAGTTCACAATTTACCTCAAAAGGATGAACACATTTTCCAAAGTCTTAAGGTATTAAGGCACTTACTGTAGAAAGTGCCTTAGGATGTGTTGTAGCAATACATATAGCAATGTGTTAGTACATTAGGATGTGTTATAGCAATACATTCTCCGTATAAAACATCACTTAACATACTAAGTCAATTTTTCCAAATTATTATAACTCACATTCTGTCCAAGTGGAAATGGCTAATAGATCAGTTACTGCAGAGTACCATAAGGTACGATTCCATTTTCTTCTGTTGTTCTGTTTCTTTAGGTTCAGTAATAATTTTTATTTTTCGTAATTCTTGAATGATCTTCCAAGTGCAGGATTCTTGGGTAGGTTGGAAAGAGGTATGGTCAGAGAGATGGAAAATTACACTTCAGTGCAAATGATCCAGTGGTCCAAGCCAATATAAACAAGTCAAAACATGTTGTCAACAACTCATTCCATACAAAAATTCATATAAATACAAATAATATTATATTTAATAATATAACATTGCTTATTTCAATAAAAGTATATTTTCCAGCAAATCAATTAGCAGAAATAGGTCAGTAGGTGTTAAAACGTGTTTGGGACTAGCTACTCAGGAAAAAGTGGACAAAAGTAGTTTTCTGTCAAAACTCTTAAAAAGTTTTGAATAGCAGTGTTTATAAAATAAAATCTTATTACCAAACTAAGCTATCCGTGGTCTTATATGTTGGAATCACTTCACAGATCATCATAATTAATTAATCCTCAAATTATTTAAGTCATACAGGACTTCAATGAGTTGTTGACAGTGTATATAATTCATAATTTTATTAATAGATTTATGAAATTTCTCTGCCCTTCTGCTAGATGTTGCAGATACAGTCAGTAGAAAAAATGGAGCCAAGCACAGCACAGATCCAAGAGAGACCGAACAGGTAGTGGGAGATTTTCCACTTTGGACTATGTCTTTAGGATACACTCTCTCCCTAACTGTGTTTGTTAGTTTCCAGAACATGCTGAAAAATCTGCATACTCTCCAAGATGAATGAGAAAACTGTTATAAAGTATGGCAGATGAGAAAATGTGGGGTCCCAGGTTTGATTACTGTAATTTCACATATGCCTGCTGTCACCATGGCTTTGCTGTGTTTATCTGTGGGCACTGAGGCGTGCTTATTTGGAGAGGTTTTCTTCAAACTTCAATTTAAAATACTCCAATAGAGACAAAGATAGCCTAAAACCAGCAGATTTTGAAAATGTCTTATCTAATCCATGCTTTTAAGCACAGAAATCAATACAGCCTCAGTTATAAAACACTAAGGTGTTGTGGTGATAATTTTGCTCGTTCTGAGACCCACAGACATTTTCAGCTGTATTATTAAGATGCACTCAAGATACACTGTTTTGCACATGCAAGCATTCATATATGTAGCATCAAAATTCATTCGAGTTAATTTATACATTGCAATTTGCTTCTCAAAGGCTTTTTTTTTTTTTTTTTTGTATGCAAAACTATACTGGGGTAAAAAAATTTACAGCACTCAAAAAATGGAAGAAACCGGGACACAATTCCTTTTTCACGACAGGAAAATGCCAGGCCCATATCATATCCCTGGATATTTAAGCATTGTCCTGCTATGATCACAAGGAGTAAATTACCTAGAAAAAGAGGAGCACTCACTACCTAGCAGGAACTGTCTCCCCTGAGGCTTGAGCCACCAAAATACTCATAAGGCCACTGATTACAGCAGAACAGCTCACTTGCTTTGAGCTAAACACTGTGTTTAACGGATTGAAGCCTCGACTAATAAATGAAGCTAATAACAGAGTATGAAATTAGTTTGAAAATCTTCCTGATTTTGACAGGACTCTGTGCACAATGGTTCACAGACATTTCTGCCTCTTTTACAGGTCACTGTTTATTCTGTTTTGTTTTGTTTTTTTTTTTTTTTTTTGTTTTGTTTTTGTTTGTTTGTTGCTTGTTTTTTGGTTTTGTTTGTTTGTTTTTTAAATAAAGAGAAAATACTAAGTTTTGGTGGACCCTCATTATCTAACAGAAATTCTGTGTTTATAAGCACATAAAGAAAAGGGCAGATTTTGCTCCAAAGAAGTCAAGACACTATGGCAAATATAAATATATCAGGTGCACCTCAGTATTTCTCTTCAGTGGTGCCTACTAATGGAGTACAAATTCACATTCTATTTATATCCTTGCTTAGTTGTCTTCATATACAGTAAGTACATATGCACACATTGTAATCATGACTAATATTTAATAATAATATTGTATTTAGCTATTAGACAATTTCAGAGTAGCATTTTTATATATATACATGTTATATATAAGACCTGTTTTTCCTTGCAGCTCCCAATCTGTTCTCCCCATGTTAATTTTCCAAATTCTGTTGTATATACACTTGATATATACATGTGATGCATTATTACCCTAAAATATACCACTTATTAATAGTGGATGAGCTCTAGCAGTGAGATTAAAATAAAATCTATCTACATTTTGATTTCTGTTACTACTGTAATCCCCCTCGAGATTAGATTCTCATATCTCATATCTCTCTGTTTAGCACAGATCTGAAGAACATGATGGAAAGAAGAACATCAGAGAACACCTGCACCAGTGAATTAAGATTTAGACAGAAACTGCTTAAGAAGAAAAAATATCTGAATTTAGCTTTATTTATTTAGTTTATTTAATATAATTATTTAATTAACCATGAAGTAACAACAATTACTTTGTACATATCCCGAAGTTAAATGCAATAGCCAACAGTTAGTCAAACTAGACTAAAAATCTATCTTGTGGTAACTAAAATGTTACTCCAACACTGGCTTTTGAGCTAATACATTTTGAAGAATGTTATGTTACAACCTTGTGGTAAGCACCTTTATTTCTTGCAGAGAAAACTGGCAAATTCACCTATACAGACTCTCTATTTCATTTTCAGAGACTAGAATATGTTGCTAAGTGTTTTGTTGCTTATTGAGGTACATTGAACAACCACATTTTTTCTATTTTTTAGTGACTGTTACTCTGAAAGTTTAAAGTTGGCTTTTCTATTTTAGCGTTCTGCTAAACAGAAAACAAACAAACAAACAAAAAAACAAAACTATTCTATTTGTAGTTTTGTGTTTAATAATAGGTCAAAGCCTCTAGGGTTTCACACTTGAATGAGTTACATCCCGGGGAATCCTGTGTACTGAGAAAGCCAGATTAATTAACATAATCAAACATGTCTCAGTAAAACCAGGATCTAAAACTACAGTGATGTCATATCCCATTATAACACCCTCTTAAAATGCTGGGATGTACAAACTGCAAATACAAATGTGGTACAGACTACATACATGAGATTTTATTCCTTAACATTATGCTATGTGGTTTTCAATGCTGCCAGGTTGGAAGCTGATACAGTGTTTGTAAAGTCAGTGTATTGCTTTCATAAGCACTTAAATACCTTTAAATTTGTAGTTGAATATATCATGACAAGACATTTTGATTTTATAGATTCGTGTTTTAAAACTTGAACCATCATTTGGGTTGAACTTCTGAATCACAAGGCTCACTAAATATTACCCAGTGGCTTCTGGATCAAACCCAGAACTTATGGTTGACCTAGGTTAAAAGACTTTAAATGGTGACCAGTTCTGCTTCCTTTTTAGTTGTCTCAATCCTTTCATTGCTTCAAGGTAATATTAAAAAAATAATAATAATCTGAATTCATCTTGTATCAGGTTCCAGCCTTGCTAACTTTTTTCATTTAAAGAATTACCTTCACCTCACAATCTTTTTCCATCATGTAGGTGTATAAAGATGTTTCTAAATATTTCTGGCTTTAACAGGATAAGCTGCTTTAATCTTACTTGATAAATATATTCCAAACTGTAATGTTCTTTCAGCTCTTTTCAGAAAACTTTCAAATTTGCCAGCAGCCTCCTTACAGAATGATTATTTAAATATATCAAATCTTAACATGTTCCAGGAATGGGCACACTAAAATGATAATAATAATTTCTGATGACTAGTGCTACTATTACTTTGTCTTAATATTTCACAAGGACTCCGTCACACCAAAAAAAGTACATTCTGTAATCCTTCAGTCTATATCTGCACATTGGCTTCTCTGTATGATTACTGTTGAGTAGCTGCATGATCTTGCATTCAGTTGAATAAATTGCATGTTATTAAAGCGAGAGATTCTACAAAGCTGACCTGTGTTTATGTCTTGCTAACTGCAAATACACAAAGTTTTTCAAGTATTCCCATCTCTGGGGGAAATAAAAATAAAAATAAACAGCAACAACAACACAAGCCTACTGGTATGATCCACATCAGGATCATTTCTATCCAGCAACCTTAAAACATCTCTGACTTCCAGGCTATCCTTTCTGAATATATCTCAAGCTTATAAATATAAATGATTTACTTCTAAATGTACCTAAATACAGAGAAAGAATAGTTATATATCTTGCCGTCTGTAAGGAGAACTAGAGATCATCATAAACTAACACATTTTGGTGAAAACTTTTCATTTTGACATACTAGTGTTTGCCATTTGTAAGGAACATATTTTGATTAAGTTCTAGTACTACCAAACGTAAATTACACAACACATACAGTATATACATGCATACTAGCCAACATGTTATGAACTAAGGGCAATATCTTACAATGTTTTATCCAGGTATATAAGGTATATATATATATATATAATCCAGGTATATAATGTATATATATATATAATGATATATACCTAACAGAAGTATCAAGAGATACCATAAAAGTCTTCTAAATATTGGACGTAGCCATTTTTTCAGTTTTACCTACTGTTAAGTAGGTAAATTTTCCAGTAGTAATATGGCAAGAATAAAGAGATGGTAATTAAAACAATAGTGAGTTAAAATACTTAAAGCAATTAGAGAATATTTTATCAAAGCTTGTGATTAAATACTAAGTACACTTCTATGCTTCTAATCTCATTAAAGTCAATAGCATGTGCTTTGTTGAATTGGAACTCTCATGGAGAACTGTTTGAATTCATACAGAAGAGAGTACTTTAGTATTCAGCATTACTTATGTCAAAAGCTTGAAGACAATATTTGTATTTATCAGAACAAAATGATTCAACAGAGTAGTTGTTATGTAAAGCACAAGCAAGTGTATGTTTTCTTCCCACCGAGATTTCAGGAAGTTTGAACTCAGCATATCCAAAGTAAAGCCTATATTTATAATTAATAGAACTGTTCTTGCTGGTGAACTGGAGAATCCATGCTGGTGGTACTAACTACTAGCATTGTAAGAAAATCTCATGCTTTAGTTCAAATGATTGAAATACAAGACCAAATCACTGTTGAAGTACACAATACACAAATGGTGCCTTCAGAAGCAGCCCCACTAAATGCTTATTTTAAGGAGGAAGACAAGAATCAACAGTTCTGAACATACAAAGGAAGTAGTCTACGCTAATTCAGTAGAGCACCTGCTTTGACAGACCGTCCTTGAGCAAATAGAGGCATTCTTAGGTTTGTTCCCTACTGTGTTTTCACTTAAGGGTTTGAACAGGTTCTTTTCATGGTTATTTTTGTCTTCCCAGGTGAGGGTAAGAACAAGAACAAAAAGATAAACTTTTTTGCAAAATGGACAGAGAAACTTAAAAGTACTGAATGCAAAGAGTATGGAATCATTACTTAAAAAAAAAAGCTCAGGGAACAGAGGAAATAGATTAGTGATGTTCTAGAATATTCTTTAGCCATACGCTTGGTAGGTATCAACAAAGAAAGCGAAACTGGATCTAAAAGGAGGTAGGAGTTATTATTTAGTGATGCCTGCTGGAACAACCTTGAAGAAGAGACTTGAAAAATAATGATATTGGGAAAATAGAAAGCATAAATTAAGAACACAGACGAAAGCTACATGTGGGATTTTTATGAAGGGAAAAAAAAAAAAAAAAAAAAAAGACAGTATTCCAGGAGGTGTAGCTTGCGATTCCCTATTTCTAACACACACTCTGTTCTTAGAAATAAAGAAAAAAATCTCAACCACCTGTTTCTTATTATTCCATCTCCTCTACACAGTGATCTTTTTTTAGATATATATTCTGTGTTAAAAAATTGTTCTACACTTCACCCTGTCTTTCCATCTTCTGAAATGAGTTTATTGTACTTCTAGCTTGTACTTCTGTCAAATTTCAGTTTATTTTCTTCTTCTTCTCCTTCTTGATGAACTTTAGTTTTTGTTTGTTTGTTTTTCCCCACATTGTCTCCCTCATTCTTCAGCCCCTGAGCTTTCTGTGGCTTTTTAATAGTTTAAATAAGACTCTGGCCTGAGATAGTAATATGGTCACCCATGAGTCTGTGCAAGTAGTGGGGCTGCAGAAGGACTTCAGCTGCTGTCTAATACCAATCAGTGACTACAGGAAAAAGCAAGCCAGTGTATTATACTTAGGGAGGAGGATATGCCCAGGTAGATACATTTCACATATGCAGAGAGCCGTCCCTAAACTGCTCCCAGATTTCTCCTTCCATTGATTCTCCCAGACAGGCAGTTCAAAGGCTCCTCATTAAAAAACATTGTCTTTTAGGCTCAGAGAGAGTGTTCCCACTCCACAGTGTCAGGCATATTTTCCTCATCTGTCCCAGTTCAGATATAACCCTTCTTCACACATCTTTCATCTTCTTTTCTGGACAGACAGCTTTTCTCACACAGAATTTCTCAGTACCAGCTCATAAATTCTTACCCTTTTCTATCGCAAGCACCTCCTGACTTCAGTGAACTTTTCTTTTGGGTTTCTCTAACAATAAGCGTAACCACCTCACTTTCCTCCTGTCACCTATACTTGTAAACTTACTCATGCTACGGTCCTCCCCCTTTTTTCCCCAGGATTAACTTTCCTGTCCCCCTCTTGCAATGTTCTTTCCACCATTTCCTCCCAGATCCCTTCCACTCTCCTCCCCACTGGGATGTTCAGACTTTCTCGGTTTAGGTGTGCCTGTTGGTCTGTTCTGTATTACTAGATCATCTCCCTTTTCTAACGTAACAAGTAGAATAGAACAGGAGGATACTGTTCCTGCGTCCATCGGCACAGTACTTGCAAAAAGAGACCGAAACAGAGATCCTTCGCCCCCCCCCTTTCCTCAGAAGACGCACGCCACCACCCAGCCCAACAGCTCACCCCCCGAAACCCCCGACCCCTCCAGAGCCCCCCACCCCTTTGGATTCCCCCCAGCTTCCCCTCCCGCGGTGGGGCCATCTCCCCCGGCGGGGGCAGCCCCCTGCCCGCCGCCATCCCCCCCTGCTCCAGCTGCCGAGAGCTGCGTCGCGCTGCGGGGAGGGGGCGAGGGCCTCCCCCCGCCATGCCCTCCGCGCCCGCCCCCCCACCGCCACCACCACCACCACCACCGCCTCCACCGCCGCCGCCGCAGGATCCGCGGCGCACCCCGCGCCCGGGATGCGGCCGGCGGCGGGGAACCGCCTGCTGGCAGGAGCCGGGGGCAGGCGGGCGGGGAGGTGGGCTCCGGCCGCCGCCCGCCGCCGCGGCAGGGATTAGGCTCCGTCCCGCCCGGCTGCCATGAGGGGCGGCGGGGCCGGGGCGGCGGGGCCCGGCGGGCGGTAGGCGGGCGGCGGGCGCGGAGCCGCCGGAGCTCTCCGGGGTGCTGAGCCGATGCCGAGCGTCTCCTCCGGCAGCATGGGCCGGGCGCGGTACCTCCGTGCGGCCGTCTCGGGGTTTTACCTGTGGGAAGCCGCGGTTCTGCTCAGGTGAGGTGGTTTTCCGAGGGCAGAGCGCCGTGCCTGCCCGCCGTCCGTTCTCCTCGCGCGGGGAATGAGCCGCCGCGGTCGCTGCCGTCCCTCGGCAGCAGGGCTCTGGGCACGGACACCGCACGCGTGGGGTCCGCGCCTCGCGAATGACTTTGTAACGCTGCATCGCCTTGAATTTGGAGTCGCGTTCGGGGAACGGGGGGCTAGGTGGTGCCTGTTCACAGGTCCCTCTTTGATCTGGGAATGTTATCACTGTTTTTAGCAGGAAACGTGACATTAAGGATTCCAAAAATTCTTCAGGTGCAAAATGGCCATGTGTAAAAGTTACAGAAGATAATCTGAGTTAGCAATATATTGATCTGATTTTTTTTTTCTACCAGTTCTTTTCAGTAAAAAGACATTCAGGGATTGCATTAGGTCAGAAAAGTCCTATAGAGAAATAGAAGAAATAATAGCTGAGCGAACAGACAAGTGGTCTACAGAATTTCCCTCAGGAGGGAAAGTGCCTGCTTTACAGTCTGGGATGTGTATTATAAAAGATAGGAATATATTCATAAATTATGACTTGAGCAGAAGTGACTGAAGTTCATAAGGTTGTGTTTTGTTGATGTTTTTTTGTTTGTTTGTTTTGTTTTTTTTTGTTTTTACTTTCTGCCCACTCTTTTTTCTAGCTAAACTAATATTATGATAGCAATGCAAGCATTCTTTTAATACACAGTTCTGGAAGTGTGGTGGTAACAGGCTACAATAAACTTGAGTGATCCATTACTGTAATGGTGAGGGGAAAGCTTAAAGAAGAAAAAGGAAACATGCAAAAAAGCAGCCTTCAGTGTCATCACATATTCACCGCTGATGCAGAGTTATCCATGTTTGTTAGCAACAAATATTGTAGCCCTGGATCACAATAAATAGATTAAGTCATATATTAAAACACTGTCAGACTATTTTTAAGCAGTACATAGCTACCTGGCAAAAGTAAAAAGGAAACTTAAATTTTAAAAGGGGTTCTCCAGAGAGAATTTGGCAGTTATACTTGTAAGGGATTTATGATTACAAATTTAAATTTGGTATGTAGTGCTCCACAGCAATGGCACACCTCACAGGTGCTCACAGGTTCAAAGCAAATCTTTTCTTTCTTTTTGAAGTTAGATTAATGATCTGTTTTGTATCTACATGTGTAATGTAAATAGTTTCTAATGTGTTTTTACTGTAATTGTGCCAAAAGATAGAGATTTTAAGAAACTGGGTCACATGGTATGAGATTAATCAACTTTGGGTGGAAAGAGTAAATGCATGTATATAACAGTTTAAATTCTCCAATTGCACTAAATACTTTATGTTAAGTGTAGATGACCAAACCCTTTCGTAGTGTAGGCAAGATGAGCAATAATGTGATATTATAACTTTATTTTAATGTACTTATAGCACATATTTCTCTTTGGTATATTATTAAATTCCCATCCTACTGTTGAATGATTAATCCTTAATCCTAACAATCCTTAATATTGTTTGGTTAATAATAAAAGCGTGGTTTTTTTGTTTGTTTGTTTGTTTTTGTTTTTGTTTTTTTTTTAACCCCAAGGGAAAAAAAATGGTGTAAAAGTAAGTTTTAGAAGGTATACAGGTATTTCACATCAGATAATTCTGGACTAACATTTGTTTCAAAACCTATACAAGCATCTTACTTTGCATAAATTCAAATTTTATTCAATGTTCATAAAACCTGTTGTACTTTGATAACCTGCTGCTCTTCAATTATCATTTTCTCATAATGACCACGGTTACTCTGCACAAAGATGTAGATCTATCTTGTGCATAGTGTCTGAGAAAGACCTCAGAAAGCTGTTCGGAATATATCACAATATAGAGACTGCTGGTGGTCTGAGGTCTAGTGATACAACCTAAGAAAGCTGAGTCACTTCATCGAGACCCATAGGAGTATCTTCCATGCCCAAGACAGCTTGCTTTAAAATGGAAAAAGTGTACCAAAAAAAAAGCATTAAACATTAAAACCTGCAGAATTCCCAAGCTTCTTGGAGCCATTAATTCCAGTTCTCTTCCAACTTAAGCCTTGTGATTTACATCAGAGCAAAGGGGACAGGGAACAGTAGGACACTCATTCCACTCCCTGTAAGACACAAGCTCCCAACCTTAGCACCTATTTAATATCCTCAGTGAAAAGATGAACATGCCAGGAGTTTCTAGAAACAGCCTGGTCTTAAGTTTTTAACTTGTTCAAACACTGTGGAAAAAAAACAATATATCTTCTCTTATGCTGTGCAACATTGAAACTTCCCTGCCCTTCATTAACAAGCACTCAAAGCTGTGTAAGAAGACTGATAAAACCTTAGAGGAAAAACTTTCAATTCTTGTCCAACAGCCATGAGGCTGACTAAAGTGATTGTCTAAATGCTATGCCTGTGAACATAAACAAGTATAGTTGTTTAGTTTTATTTTGAGTATAGGTCAAATGAAAACAAAAAGGTTTCTTATCAATATAGGTTGCAAAATTAAGGGCATTCTATTTAGTGAGCAATGTCTCTGGTTTTACATGCTTCACAAGAGAAAACTGCAATTGATTTTCCTTTTTTTTTGAAATAATTAATTTTCATCCCATATTTAAAGACTTTTCAAATTGAAATGACTGAAACAACATGCATATTGGCCATTGTAGGAACTAGTTATTAATTTGATTTCTGAAAGACACTGAAGAAAAAATATCACTTATAGTATTTCATAATATTGTCTTAGATTAATAACATACTTATTGATAATACAATAATACATTTTACACAGGAAAAACAAGCGTTTAAGCAGATAGTAGTCCATTATGTTTTTAGTGTTGTATTTGAGAACTGGGAGAACTTGTATTGAGAACTGGTCATCAGACCTCAAATTAAAAGATATTATATATTAATGACTGCCACGTCAAGCACAGTGCTATGTTAAGAAGTGGGGTAAAAGCTAGGCAGGGGGTGGGGGTGGGGGGTGGGAGGGAGGAAATGAGCCTGGAAAATAACTAATTCACTACCAAACAAGAAAAATAAACATTTCTAAGCTAGAGTTTGACATCATCATTATCTTTAAGACAGAATATTCCTCTGATTTTTCATTAAAGTAATATGCTGGTAACATAAATTCCTCTCTATTTGCTTGGATTCCAAGAGGTCATGCCAAAAGCAAGATCATGTTGGTAGAGTCACAGAAGGATAGTATTTGTGAATCATTTATGATAATGATCATATTTGTGAGTCAAACAGTTTTATGACAGCTCTCAAACTTGCATGGGCACCAGCACAGCTCTCTTAGAATTACTTTGTCAGGGATTTGCCGGAGAATTTGCTTTCTACTTAAAGAGAATAGTGTATGCATTTTGTTATATAGACCTATGTTTGGGGAAAGCACATAGGAAAGGTAGGTAGCACTATGGAAATGCAGAATAGATTGTCTCTTTAGGATATTTTTTAGGTAACTATGTTAGCGGAGACCGAGAATCACCCTATGATTAAGTTATTGCCTCTTTCCTTGTTCTGTTCACTGCCCCATTGGCCTTATATTGGAAAAAACAGAGACAGCTAATTGTACTTAGAAGCCATATTCTTGTGGGGGGAAAAAAAAAATCTCAATTCTCTAACTTTGGGGCATGCCTAAGCTCACAGTTAACTGATTTTGAAATTATTCTTGCATTGCATTAGAAATTGATTTCAGATGAGTATCTTTAAGATACAAAAGTCAATTTCTTTTAAGCCAGCATCAGTTCCTCTGATACAAGTAATGAAAGAGAAAGAAACAACAGCTAAAAATCATTAAATTTGTGTTGTCATAACAAACATCTTTGAAAATAAAGTTCTTCAGATGTTCTGATGAGACTTCAGCATCTTATTAAGATGTTAAGAATTATAACTACAACACTATTCAAGAAATAAAAGTCTCTGCTAAAATCAGGATGTCAATAAAATAGTGGGTGAACGAAAATGTAGTCATTCAAGCTGAGGGCATGGAGGCACAATATTTTCCTTAGCAGCCCTGACTCAATTTGAAAAGTTTCTGTGGGATAAATCGGTAAACAGACTCCAGATCCTAATGAAAAAGACCTGATATGTGTCAGGGAGCAGCAAGAGAAAGGGAAAGTGATCTGGGAATTCAGACTCACAGGAAGGCAGGCAGGAGTAGAATTCTACTAACAAGGCTTGCAGTCCCACAGAACCTAGAACTAGAACAGAGTAGATCCTGTCCACAAAACAGTTCAGATTGCCGAGCCAAGTCCATAATAATGTGGTAGGTTTGAGGTCAAGGCAGAAAGTCAGGTCAGTAGATCAGGTTCAGGACCAGAATTAGGAAGGTACAAGGCTGGGTACAGGTGCACTTGCACTGTAGCTCAAGCAGAGACAACAGCTACTCTCCAGCATTCCTGATGGGGAAAAAAAGGAAAAGGCAAAAAAAAAAAAAATAGAAAGGAAAGGAAAAAAAAAAAAGAGAGAGAAAGGAAAAGGAAAAGAAGAAAGAAGAGGAGAAGGAGAAGGAGAAGGAGAAGGAGAAGGAGAAGGAGAAGGAGAAGGAGAAGGAGAAGGAGAAGGAGAAGGAGAAGGAGAAGGAGAAGGAGAAGGAGAAGGAGAAGGAGAAGGAGAAGGAGAAGGAGAAGGAGAAGGAGAAGGAGAAGGAGAAGGAGAAGGAGAAGGAGAAGGAGAAGGAGAAGGAGGAGAGAAATAAACAGCTTCTGAGAGAAGGGGGTGAACCCCTGCTGAGATTTCGCACAGCTTTTGTCAAACAGCTCTGCTTCAAAGCTGGGCTGCTGCACTATTAGAGCTGGCACTGAGCCCAGCCAGGCCCCTGGGATTAAGGAAATGTGCTCAGGGCCCTTATAAAATGTCGGGAGGAGAACACTGGGGTTCCCTTGAAGGATGTACCCATAAGCAGGCACTGTACTTTCCAAAAAATTGGACCACAAAAAAGGGCTTTTTTGGGGGAGCAAGACTATAGAAATCAAATTCTCTCATATTTCAAATATACCGGTGAAAACACCGAAATCTCTTTGAATCAAATATGAGTTTTATTACTAGTATGAATTTGATCAGCAGTTTTACTATCTATTCTTTATTTCTATAAGAAAACAATTATTTTCCTAAATGACTACCATGTTTATAACATTGAGAAAGAAATATGCGCAGAGCTTTGAGTTATAATACAGTAAGCTGTAAGAAAATTGAATAACAAAGCAGTTTCAATTAAGAACATGAGTCTTTCCATTCTCATTGTACTAGTGACATTTTCTTACTTTTCAGCCTCTCCTAGTTCATTGCTAGCCAAATGATGCTAACAACAACTGAAAGACAGAAATATTTTGAGATGAGTGTTGTACTTCTGTATGATGAAAAATGTAATAGCTCCTCCATCAGATTAGTCTTGTCCAGCTATCCTAGTGTGACAATTAGAGAAAATGAAAAATTTTACAAGATTAGAGCTTCTTATTTTAACAGATTTAGAATACAAGCTTCAAATGACCTTACTGAGTATTATGTAATAATACCTATAGGGAATGATTCCAGTAAATCAGCTTTTCTCAAGTAACGAGCAATGAAGAGCCCTTCTGTGTGGTATTGCATCTTCTTTTTTATTGCTTTTCCTACAGATCTTTATGGTGTTTATTGGAAGAATCAGTAAAAACAGACAGAAACTAAAAAGAAGTCGTTTTACTGTCACTTATATATAGGCATTGTGAACAGATTGAGTAAAAGGCACCTTCTTGAGGACAAGTATCAGCTAACAGCAGAAAGGGATCATCTCAAGAAGCATGAAAAGACACAGCCAGAAACTGTGTAACAAGAATGCAGGACCAAAGCATGAGAATGAGAAGAGCATCAGGAAGAAGAGTCCGTACAATAACATAAAGAGAAAAGAAGGCAAAAATATTTGAGACTGTATTTTTTTTTTTTTTTTTTTCCCAGCAGTGATTATATCCTATTACTCTTTGTGGCTTCAGAAGCATTAGGATCCTTCCTGACTGATGTCTTCAGGTGCTGTGTCAATATAAACGCTAAATAGTGATAGTAGAAAGAAGGAAGGAAAAAAGTACAAAAATAGCATGTGGTTATAAAAGAATAAAAGGATATATTTTGTTGTTACTCTTCCAGTCAGCTCTCTCATAAGTTGCTCCAACATTATTCAAGAGCAATACCTGGTCCACTTCAATGGACTTTCTACATAACAAACACTTCCTACATAATTTTTCTGCACCACATAGTATCCTGTTCTTCCTCTAGCCCTACAATGGATGTACAAAATGAGTGGGGACAGAGAGGGTCACAGTTATTTCCAGGAAGGAACTTCCCTAAAGAGGATCAGTCCATTTCACTATTGTCATTATTGAAGTCTGTATTTGGTGACATAAATTAACTAAATGCTAAGAGAATGTAAGGAAAACAGTTTGAGACCACAGAAAATGTAGAAAAGTTGAAGACCCCAAAAACTGATTGGACACATTGTAAAATTAATTTAGTGAAACAATTAAGTGAGTAGAAAGCAAACACAGGAGTACTAAATTTTCCTAAACTGTGGGGCTGTTAGTTGTTATTAACCCGGTTTTTGCAGCTTAAACAGGTTTAGGAAGAGTATCATAAGCAAAAAGAATATAGCTGTGACAAGATGTGACATTTAGAAAAGCAAACTTTTTTTTTTTTTTAACTCCTCCTGTTTAAGAATTAAAGCTGCAGGTTACCTATATAACCTACTGTTTTAGGATTTTGCCTTTTGTTGCACCCCATCTTTGATATAAAAAATATATTGGAATATGCTACTCACTTCATTATTGTCCAAGCCTTCACAGTTTGCATAAGACTCCGCCACATCTAGAACTTATCTCCAGTTTTTTATAAAATATAATTTTGTCTCTTCCAGAATTTTGAAAGGTAAAATATAAGCTTAATGTAAACCTAAGTAGCATCTCTGAGAATCCACAGGTACCAGAACATACAATTTCCAAGACGACTTTCTAAGAAATAGACAAATCACAAATTTGTATAATTTTTACCACAACTAACTTCAACTAACTTTAATTTCATGACTAACCACCAACTCACTATAGTTATACCAGCATGGTTCTTCAGAATGTTTTAAAAAAATTATTATTACTTTATATCTTAGTGGGTGACTGCAGAGCCTGCAGACTCTTTTGTAAAAAGTTAGTTTATAATATAAACTAAAAGTGGGATAAAGTGGGCCTTGATTATTAAAAACATCCCTAGATTTTCACAGTATCACAGTATCACAGATTTCTAGGTTGGAAGAGACCTCAAGATCATCGAGTCCAACCTCCGACCTAACACTAAGTACTCCACTAAACCATATCGCTAAGCTCTACATCTAAACGTCTTTTAAAGACCTCCAGGGATGGTGACTCCACCACCTCCCTGGGCAGCCCATTCCAATGCTTAATAACCCTTTCGGTAAAGAAGTACTTCCTAACATCCAACCTAAAACTCCCCTGGCACAACTTTAGCCCCTTCCCCTTCGTCCTGTCACCAGGCACGTGGGAGAACAGACCAACCCCCACCTCTCTACAGCCTCCTTTAAGGTAACTGTAGAGAGCGATAAGGTCGCCCCTGAGCCTCCTCTTCTCCAGGCTGAACAATCCCAGCTCCCTCAGCCGCTCCTCGTAAGACTTGTTCTCCAGACCCCTCACCAGCTTGGTCGCCCTTCTCTGGACTCGCTCGAGCACGTCCATGTCCTTCCTGTAGCGAGGGGCCCAAAACTGAACACAGTACTCGAGGTGCGGCCTCACCAGAGCCGAGTACAGGGTCACAATCACTTCCCTAGACCTGCTGGCCACACTGCTTCTTATACAGGCCAGGATGCTGTTGGCCTTCTTGGCCACCTGAGCACACTGCTGGCTCATATTCAGCCGACTATCAACCAATACTCCCAGGTCCCTCTCGGCCAGGCAGCTTTCCAGCCACTCATCTCCCAGTCTGTAGCTCTGCTTGGGGTTGTTGCGCCCCAGGTGCAGGACCCGGCACTTGGCCTTGTTGAACTTTATACAGTTGACCTCAGCCCATCGCTCCAGCCTATCCAGATCCTCCTGCAGAGCCTTCCTGCCCTCGAGCAGATCGACACACGCACTTAGCTTGGTGTCATCTGCAAACTTACTGAGGGTGCACTGGATGCCCTCATCCAGATCATCGATAAAGATATTAAAGAGGACCGGCCCCAGTACTGAGCCCTGGGGGACACCACTAGTGACCAGCCTCCAACCAGATTTGACTCCATTCACCACAACTCTCTGGGCCCGGCTATCCAGCCAGTTTCTAACCCAGCGAAGCGTACGCCAGTCCAAGCCCCGAGCAGCCAGTTTCTTGAGGAGAATGTTGTGGGGAACGGTGTCAAAAGCCTTACTGAGGTCAAGGTAAACCACATCCACAGCCTTTCCCTCATCCACCAAGCGCGTCACTTGGTCATAGAAGGAGATCAGGTTCGTCAAGCAGGACCTGCCTTTCATAAACCCATGCTGACTGGGCCTGATCGCCTGCTTGCCCTGCAAGTGCCGCGTGATGACCCTCAAGATAATCTGCTCCATGAGCTTTCCTGGCACTGAGGTCAAACTGACAGGCCTATAGTTCCCCGGGTCTGCCCTGCGGCCCTTCTTATAGATGGGCGTCACATTGGCTAGCCGCCAGTCAACTGGGACCTCCCCCGATAGCCAGGACTGCCGATAAGTGATGGAAAGCGGCTCGGCCAGCTCCTCCGCCAGTTCTTTCAGTACCCTCAGGTGCATCCCATCCGGCCCCATCGACTTGCGCACATCCAAGCTCCGTAGCAGGTCGCCAACCATTTCCTCATGGATAGCGAAGGCCACATCCTGCTCCCCATCCCCTTCCACCAGCTCAGGGCACTGGGTATCCAGAGAACAACCGGTATTGCCGCTAAAGACTGAGGCAAAGGCGGCATTTTGTCCCATTAAGTCTTTTAATTTCATAAAGTTTTAAAAATGCACTTAGACATTAACAGATTTTAAAATCTGTTAGATTCAGAATGCAAAGAGAGTCTATGCTCTGTGCTTACGTAGGCTGAGACATATTCAGCTCCAGGGATCAACTAAACTTCCAGTTTTGTTAGCAACATATCTGCTGGCTAAGGGTGTCCTACTAGATAAGTAAAAATAAATGTCACAAAGTGGTAACTTGCCAGCGATAGTAGGTTGTTGTTTTTTAAAAAAAATTTGAGGGCAAAAATAAAAATTATGAAATCAATTGTGACTTACTGTGCTTCTTTGAAGCAAAACTATTTTAATTGCCTTATACGAAAGAAAAAAAAAATTGTGAGCTCTCCTTATCTAGCTATATGAAGAGATACTTATACAAAGCAAAGCTCTATATAACATATGCTATATACAACATATACAGAATATGTAACATATAATAGCTCTATAACTTCAGATCCTAGAAAGACTGCCCCAAAAAAATCTCATCCTAATCCACCAGTATTGCATGAGAATATGTTGGCATCATGTAAAGCCATAGAACCAACATGAAAGCTGTCTGCCAACCTTCTAATCACCAAATACTAACTTAAGGAAGTTGGCTAGGACACTGTAATAGTGTCCCAAGTCTTACTGCTACCCTCAGTGTATTAGCCCAACAGGGTAGTGTTTGGGCTGCATCGCTGTGTTAGCCCATTGCAGTTTTTACAAGATCAGGGTGCGCAGTGGTTCACCTCAACAGTAGTCATGTAAAGCAAAGCACAGACTTTGCACAGCTAAATTATTAGTAACAGCAGTATTCTAAGATATATGTTAATTCTGTGTCTAAGTATTTATATAATGCCTCCATGAAGAGATGTGGTTCTGAGCAATGTTTTCCCTGGTGCTATCAGGTCAGATCCATTACCTCTGTTCGGCAATATTAGAACTAACATCAAAGTAAGCAAATTTCAGCATCCCATCTGGATTATATCCCATAAAACATAAAAGACTTAAAAGACTTTTTTTTTTTTTTTGGCGGGGGAGGAGGAACAGAGGGTGGGGTGAAGTCTATAATGTTTTGTTTTTTTTTTTCATTGCTTCACCTGGAAGAGAGAATGCTTTATGCTTTTTTTTTTTTTTTTTAAGTGCATATTGATCAGAAGTTAATAGTGAAAAAAAAATGCAAGAGTTAAAATAAAATATACTCTCTTCTGTTTTCCTTCAGCTCTTACACACTGAAGATAGGATTCTCAGTTGTTTTGAACATGATATTACAATTTTTTACTACACAAAATGAATATGAAATGCACCCACTTCAGACAGTAATATATGATTACAAAAGGTGAAGTACAACAGAGAACTGGAATTAAAGGAGCTATTTATACCCAGTTTCTCAATATACACATTAAAATTTTACCTTTAAAACGTATCCCAAAAATTCTATCACTGTGCAAATGTACTCTAAAAATATACCTGTGTTTTCAATTATTTTTGCTGTTCCTGCACAGAGGTGGATGTAAGGGTACTCAAATTTTCATCTATAATCACCATGAACACAAATGTATTTGTTTGGATTCTCTAAGTAATGGCTTTTTTCATCCTTTTCAACAGTGGTTATTCTTTCAAGAGATGAAGTGTCTTGCACATAATAAATACCAGAGCATATCTGGTCATTATTTTATCTTTATCCAGAATATTTCAATTTGTTTACATGAAGCTTAGAAAACTGACATGACAATAAAGAGGTGCTGGATACATGGCATAAACAATACTAGTATAGCAAAGACAAATCATGTATGTAAGGGGAATTTAAAACACTACTTTCTGTGTAAGAGAATGTATGTATGTGTAGTAGACCAGGAAATTTTTGGTGAAAACATGAAAGGTTAGTAGCACTGTTTTTTAACCTTCACGTTATTTTCTTTGACTTATTCAGTAAGGAATATGATTCAGTACATCCATTAGAAACACTGGGTTCTGTCATTACATGGCATGAATGTTGCCACTCTCAGCATCACCCTGAAGCTCAACTCTGTTGTTGCCTTAAAGAAAGTCTTACATTTACTCATTATAGTGTTGATCTGGACAGAATTAACAAAAGGGGAAAAAATTACTTAATTCATGTATCTCTGCGGTGGTTTTACTGTGCTACAGCTGAACACCACAACCACTCTCTCCCTCCCCCTCCTTAGATGAGGAGGGGAAGAAGTAAAGGAAAGAAAAACTCACAGGTTGAGATAAGGATGATTTAATTAAAGGAAAAAAGAAATCATTATTAAGGAAAGATTATTATTAATTAAACAATTTAACTAAACAATTTAACTAAACAATTAACAATTTAACTAAAGGGAAAAAAAAAAGGAAAAGGAAAGGGGAAAACGGAGGGGGAAAGGGAAAACTAAACAAAATAAGTAAAGGCTATGTGGAAGTGCAGAGGAAAGAAATTACTCTCTCCTTCCCACAAATGAGCGATGCTTGACCACATCCTTGAAGCAGGGCCTCAACGCACATAGCCGGTGTTCGGGAGGAGGACAGACGTTTTCACAAGAGCCCACCCCTCTCCTGTTCTTCCTTTTTGCACCTTTTATTGCTGAGTGTGACATCATATGGTATGGAATATCCCTTTGGTTGGTTTAGGTCAGCTGCCCTGGTGATGTTTCTTTTTTCACATTTTTGCCCACCCCCTAGGAGGGTTAGAGAGAGTCCTGGTGCTGTGCCAGCACTGCTCAGCAGCAGACACAACACTGGTGTGATACCACTGCTGTTTTAGCTACAAGTGCAGAGCATAGCACTGTATGGGCTGCTGCAGGGGAAGTTAACATCCCAGCCAGACCCAGTACATGTAAATGTTAAATGTAAATGTAAATGTAAAATGTTAATGTAAATTAATACAGCAGGTTGAACTTCGCCATTCCCGTCTCACAGAAATTTCCAAAATTCTGAAAAGATTTTGTTGCTTTTTCAATGCATAGAAGGAGTTTTAAGTTGGAAAAAAAAAAAAAAAAAGGAAAAAAATCTGTCAGTTCTGTGGGGGTCATATTCAGATAAGTTTTTGAAAATTAGAATCTAAAACCCCACTTTCATTTCCTATCAACATTAGAAAATTCACAGTTGCTGAAAGACAAGACACTGGACCAGATTCCACCAAGTCTGCCAGCATTTCATTAAAACCGTGTTGAAACAGATATATTTCTGTAAAACACTTTGTCAAGAAATCCGTATTTTTTTAGCTAGAAAAATTTTGTCTTATTTGGAAATCCTTAATCAATACTAATAACAGAGTATCTACACCATAATTAGCTGACAAAAAAATAATAATAAAAAAAAATCATGAGAAGTGTTTCAGGAAAGATCTTTATACAGCGTTGAGTTCTATTTATTGATAAGTTCTGTCTTGTCTGGGCTGTAGTCAGGTCTTTTGAAATACTTTATGTTAAGATGAGTGTTAAGATGAGTTTAGGCTCTGTTCAGCTTTTCTATAACAACTCAAATCTTATCAAACTTATTTTTGAAAAAAAGCCTCATCTTTTAAACAGCCATCTTACATGCTCAGTGAAGATATAGGAAAACACTGCTGTACTGATGATACAAGCAGAGCTTCCCTAAGGCAAATGGAATAGCATCTAATTGAATTGTGCTTTAGTCTTCAATGACCCTGGGGATTTAATTCAAATTCAATTTTTATCTAATTTTGATAAAACACAAACATTTTATTCTAAGAGTATCTTTGAAGAATTTTGTGAAAATTAAAATAGAATTGTTTGAGAAGAAACATAAAACAACTCCTGTTTTCAGCTTCAGATAGGGTTATCAACTCAGGAAGATGGACTTTTAAAGTGAAACAAGGCAAAGGCGGAGCAGGGGCTTACAAAATTCTAAATAGTCATTAATTATGATTATGATAAATATCTGTATGTTACACTGTTTATATCATGACAGTACAGCAACCCAGTGGATGCAAATTAAATTGATGGGTCAGTGCCACAGGAATAGTCAAAAATCTAAGCAGTTTGTTAGAACTAGCAAACCAGTAATATGTAGCTGTACAATCTAAAGCACAGTTTGGGTGCATTCAAAATGCAGGGTGTACCAAACAGTGGTAATTTTACAATTCTGTTTTCAGTATTCACAGGTTGCTCCTCAATTTGGGAAGAGTTTACTATGGGAAAGAGTTTTTAGCCTGGCAAAAGTCTCATTTTACTCACTTTACTTCTCCTTTCAATTTAGTGTTACCTCACTGACATCAGTTGAATTATTATTCATTATGTCGGTGAAAGACACCAGTCAGTTCCTGCACATGTTCAGTTAGTTAGAGGAAACATTCATTAATCACAAAAATAAATGTAATTGTTTAGCTCTAACATGCATTTATAGAAGAATATCTGGTGCTATATAAAATATAACATTGTGAAATTATTTTGGTTTTGGAAGCTCTCCATTACTCCAATAACTTTTCTCCACTGTTCAGTTAATACAAAAACTAGTGAGATAGTAATGCAAGTTCAGACTACTTTATAGTGAGATAGTAATGCAAGTTCAGACTACTATGGATTGGAGACTTACAATTTCTATATTCAGGTATATTCCATCTCTTCAAAAAAGAACCAACCAACCAAATAAAAAAACAAAAAGTACCAATTGGTTGAATCTTGGAAGGGTCTATGTTTAATTCAAAGTTAACACTGTCAGAAAATTGACTCATGCAGTGGGTCTCCAGAAGAGTCAGATATATGTCAGCATCTGACATCTTGACATCTTGTGCAGATGCTTGAGTGAGCTTTTACCTCAGAAATGGATGTTGAAATAAATTAAGAAACAGGTAGAAATTAAGACCTGAATTTAAAGCACTGATGAAAATAAGATGTACATAATATATGAGACTACTGAGGAAAAAGGTGTTTCTCGCAAAATTAGGAACAAATATTTAGATTAGAACCAGAATTCATAAAATGTCTTAAGAAAAATCAAATGCCTAATGGCTGAAGTTGGCAACAATAAAACAACAAAGCAAATTAAAAAACAAAGGAAAATTAGAGAGAGAATCTGTAGTTTATTGAATCCATTTCTTAATTAAGCTGGAAAGCCACGTCCATAGGATTATGAAGAATGCTGACAAAACTTTTTTTTTTCCTTTACTCTAAGAGTAAATGGTTTTCCAAAGAGGGTGGGGTAGAGGAAGAGGGAGAGCAAGCTTTGTGTTTAAATATATATATGGAATCACAAACAAAAACAAGCGTACCCAAATTTAGTCTCATATAGACTGTAAAGACCTTTGACCTGAATGAAGATCGGGTCAGAATGACCTAAGCAGAAGACTTAAAACAAACAAAAAAACAAACAAACAAACAAACAAAAAACTCTATTTTTTTTGTCTGTTAGGAAAGGATGAAGCACACTATAGCAATCCAAAGCTTTTTAAAACTATAGCATATAAAGCAAATAAGCTATAACATTGTATCAATTTACTTCCATGACAAACAGGGCTGGAGGAAGACTGAGGGGCAGGAGGAATTCTCAGCTGCATTGACAAAGGGGGAAAAAATTACACTGTAAAGGTATCAGAAACATCATAACAAAATGCTTGTAACTGTTGCCTAGCTCATAAAATGCATTAAAATGCAACATTACTACAGTCACTGAAACAGAAAAATTAATATTTTCCAAATTTGAAAAAAAATAGACATTTTTAATAGTTGCATTGAAATACAGTCCCATATATTTTTATGTAGTTTTCCTTCCTAACCATGGAAATAATAAAGAATGAATAATGTTATTTTAAAATGGAAATTCATTCTTTGCTACATACAAAAATTGTTACTTTGGCTGAAAATATGTTCAATGATCTCTGATGTAACTTTACTTATCTCCACACATTGTATCAAAAAAAAAAAATCTGACCTTTAGAATGTATTCAAAGTAAGAGGATAAAAGTACAGCTAGAAAAATCTAAGTGGGAGAAATCAATAGGAAAATCTAATCTGTCACAGAATATGTTTAAAGTTTTCCTGAGAGTTTTTGTTAGAAATCACCTCTTTAAAATCTTGGTGAGACAATGCTTCTGCTCCTGTTATTGGAACTGACAGTCCTTTCTCCAGCACACATGAGTTGAGTTCCATGTTCCAATCTGAGCTAGTAAAATCACTATTATCTAAAACATTGTAGAATATGAAAATCTGCATTTTCATTGCATTAGGAACTGATGATTTCATGACCTACAACAAATGAACGTATTTTCATATTCAATTAGCAAGCAATACATTATTGTCAGTTTTAACAGAAATTGTAGGAAATACAATTGGAATCTCTCTTTTTTGAGTCATGTCAAATTTAATTTTCTCCTTCATTTGCAGTCTTTGAGTTTAGTACATGTCACTCTCTTCCTTCACATACTCTCACCAGTGGAAACCTGCTTTTCGTTTTTCTTGGTCCCTCAGGACGAAATTCTCTCATTCACCAGTAAAGCTCAAGTAGAATTATTTTGATGATGGAATAGTAAGGAGGAATTGGAAAAAGGTGATTTCCTTGTGTGAACCTTGAACTGTAGAAGAGGATAATGTTACCTAATTCAGGTAACCAAATTTCTTCGGGTTAACAGTGTAGGTAATGTAAAGTAAGACTGAGTCTTCCAAATGATAATTTACAGCAGGAGTCTAATTCTGAGTCTTGCTTCACATCTCAGAAGAAACTCTTTTTTTGTAAGCTAGAAAGCTAGAAGGGAACAGCAGCGACAGTGGATTCTTTTAGGACTGGATCCATGCATCTGCAATCCTCAGACTCTTCTCTTAGCTTTCCAAAATGGCCCTGACTTTTTGTGAATTAATATTGTTGAAGAATGGCCTCCAATAAGAGAAGTCTACATGTCTTTTTTTTTTTTTTTTTTTTTTTCTGTGAGGGATTTTAATTTCCAGTAGAGTGAAAGAGTGAAGAGATTGCTTTAAAATTTTATTGCAATTTAAATGATATATATATATTTGCTTTAAACATATTTATCCTCCTTCTGAGCTCCTGTTCCACAATATTTACCTCATCTGCAAAGCTTCTGAAGTTTAAATTGTTTATTGAAATCAAAAACAGTGAAATGCATTTCTCTTCTGACACAACTATCTTAGGTTTAAACACACTACACCTCGGTAGAACACCTGTGTCATGCTACTTGACTGAACAGATTAATCTTAATGAAAAACTAAGCAAAAACTGGAAAAAGTTTAGGAAACAGCCTTATCCACAAAAATCAAACAAATTAGTATTGTTTAAGCTTTATATATTTTTTTTTGTCTAAAATTGAACACTGTTTTTACCTTTCTGAAAGAATAGGATTTCTTATTTTTGTTCAAACAAGGAAACATTTTTAATTTTGATGGGCTTGATTCCTTCATAGGTCATTCTTGTTAACATTTGTTGTATTTTTCTTGTTTAAAGATGTCACATGCAGGAATATTTTCCATTAAAAATGACTTTTTTTTTTTTTTTGTCAGGTACATGTTGGAATAATGTGCAATTTTTACATACTATAAACTCTGACCTTTTTAGTTCTTTACCTACTTTAATGAATAGATCTTTCTATTCTAGATTGCCAGGTGATTAGGTGCAGATTATTTTAGCAGACCTTTTTAATTAAATGGTTATACTGAATAGTTTTTGTTTTAAAATTAATTAATTCTGTCACCATTACTTACAGGTACAAGGTTGTCTTGAGCTAATTCACCTAAATATTATTGGTGAAACACTGAATAAGTACTGACTCAGATTAATTTACTGAAATGCTTTTGTTGCTGTTTCTGAGATGCAGCTGAGTGCATAATGGCTGGCTGCAGTTTTTGCTTTCCTTTATGAGTGTTTAATTAATTTCCTTGAGACTCTCTTAAGAGCTTTTTAATGTAAAGTGCATTAAAAATATTCAAACATCAGCTGGAGAGAATTGACCACAGTCACAAGATTGGATTGCTCATGGGGTTTGGCCACACTTGCTGTCTCAGAGAATTGTTACTGGACCACCACAATGCATTCAAAGCATAGAGCATCATATAATATCTCTGTAGTATGTATTGTAAGATGAAAAAAAAAAATCTACCTTATTGAATGACTAAGATGGTCTGTATTTCATATGAAAGAAATAATTTATTATTGGATAAGAAAATCAGCAAGCCAAATATGGCAGTAAGTTGGTGTTAAGATAGGATCTTCAAGATAAAACATGGAAGTAGTTTAATTATGGAAGGAAGAAATTGAATGTACCATCTAAGTCAAAGGTAATTTATATCAATTGTAGTCAACATGAAGTTAGGAAGACTCTGGAGACTACCCTCAGAATAACTTGGGTAAGTTAGAGGACTTCTCTAACTTGGATTTGTTAACTTTTCTCTGCTAAGTTTCTAATGGAAGGTATCATTACAGCACACAATAGGTTTTATTCATCTTTGTCATCGACATATAGCAGTAAATGGGAAGAGAATATATACCTCTTAAAATAAAGCATATATATAAGGCACTTTCGTTTTTACATTCCTTTCCTTTACCTGTGCTTTAGCAAAAATATCCACAAGTTTGGGGCAGATAGAAAAGAGATGGCTTATGAATAGGAATACAGTGATTCTTCAAAAAATACATACTTTAGAAGCTTTAAAGTAGGAGACATTTTTGGAGATTGTAAAATTCCCTTTGAGGAGTTTTTCTCAGTCATTTCGTTTTGGAAGAAGGGAAGAGATGGTGAGATTTCCTCTAACAAAAATACTTTAAATAGAAATGTCAGGAGCACTGATTCATGACCCACGTCATTCTTGCGTGCTAAATTGTCAGCTGCTAGATGAGGTCTCCTATATAAATTCTGTAGATGGTGGTGTCCTTGCTGCATAGCTATGCTAACTATTTTTTAATGAGTTCTGTAATAGTAATTATTTTAATAATTTAAAAGAATCAATAACAATGCAAACATATCCTCAGCAGGGGAGTTAGAAAGGAACTGAATCCCATCGCCTACAATCACAGTCATACATCTCATAACAACCCAATACCCTTATCAAGCTCCATCTTAAAACACACAAGGCTTTTGTATCTCTGTTCAAAGTGCTAGACTATTTCTGAACTGAAGTGTTTCATTGGTTGAAAGAGTTTTAATTTACTATCTAAATTTATCCCCGGCCACTTCATATTCATTTGCTTTCACAGCAATGATATTATCTACCTTAAAATTCCTTCCTCTTTGCAGGTGCACATCACAAATAGAACAGTAGCACAATTTTTCCTAGCAGTGGTCAATCTCTGATTTTTAAGATGGCTGTAGTTTATGAGCAGCTCAAGTCCATTTTCTTTTCTGGGGCTTAATTCTAAACTGAGCAGGGAGGTGGTGTCATACAACTGCTGGGTAAGTCAAATATCCAGCTGTGAAAGGAAATTTAGAAAATGGGCCAGCATTACCCCATGTAACCTACACCCCAGATTACAGGTTACAGTACCAGCACCTGCAAGCCTGCAACCCAGCGCCAAGGTAGAAGGACCCTGAGAAGACATTATTTTCTACTTTGAATTATTCCCATTGTTTGCTTTCCTTAATCTCTTCAACTCCATAATGTGTCTTTTGGCAATACAAAGATTGCCTTTTCTGCATGAGACTTGTAATGTCAACTCTGAATTTAGCCTGCTCTTCTATATATTCCTTTTCATTCCTTTTCACTAACATATATGAAAAGCAGTAATTTAAATTTTGCTAAATTGCTTCTTTCGTAAAGCCATACTGTACTTGTGTGTTACAGCTTCATCTACTGTTGCCTTTACTATTCAAACTGTGTACCTAAATTCCCATTTGAATTTGCCTGTCATTGATTATTCTGCCTTTCCTCTTTAGATTAAATGTCCAATGTTTTCTGCCCCTTGGAGGTATTTGAACACTTTAGTCATGTTACTTTTCAATCCTCTTTTTGATAAACTAAACAGATTGAACTCCTAAAATCTCTTACTGTAAGGAAATTTTCCTAAATCTCAGATCATGTTTTAGTGGCTTTGTTCAGTACCTTTCCTAATGCTTTAATATCCTCTTAAAACTTGGACACAGAATCCGGTGCAATGTCCCAGAACTGGTCTCATTAATAGCATATGAAATAATAATTGACCTTCATGTTCCTGCACACTCTTTCAATTTTTCCACGCTGTTGGATAGCACAGTAGTGCAGTGAGAACTTTACCATGACAGTACTGAATTGTTCAACGTGAATTCTGAATCCTTCAGATGCACTGCTTTGTCCAACTCTGTCCACATACCAAATTCATATACGTGCAAATGTCCTCCTTTTCTATTTTAAACTGTTCTACTTAAATGGTCTGAACTTAAGAAATCATTTTATTTCCTTGCACTCATCAGTATTTAACTCCATCATTTTGTGTGTGTGTGTGTGATTCTTAGTTTTAAACTATCAATGATTTTCTATTTTATTTCTAGATCATAGATGGCAGTGCTGAACATAATTCTTACTACAATTCCCTACAGTTGCCATTTGTCTAGCATTTAGGATGTGGGTGCTGATACAGAGATGTCTTGGCTGAGCCAGAATGTTTCTTACTATCTGAGTAACATTTTTGTCCCACTGTAAATGTACTCAGTTTGACCTAACAGTTTCTGGCCCAAATATGATTCATGTACTTGTCACAGACCTGTGAATTCTGGATGTTTTCCTATTTCTGTCTATGAATTTCCAACCTGACAATCTTCAAGGCACGATGCAAAGCTCATCTCTCTTCAGATTGTAGATGAACACTGATTTAATGGGCTGAATAGACCAAAGATGGGAGTAATTATAGTCCTGGTGGTTCTAATTTTCTGTTCATGCCTGGTTTTGTAGAGCAGCTTATCTGGAGCTAATATTCTTACCCTAACTTTTGATGGTCTTAATTCAGTTGGTCACAAATTATTTTTCAAATACATTGTTTGATAACATTTTCTATTTTTCTTTATATTTGCCCACTAGTTTAACTATCAATTTTCTTTGCAATTGTTTAGCCCAGTTTAGTTTACAAAGTAAAGGTGTTCAGGACACATTCAGCAAGGTGAAAAGTGGGAAGTAATAATCTTTCTCCAATAAAAGACTTTTGCAATGGTGAACATTCACTGTCTCTGCCTGTGAACAATAGTGTAGAGCTTTCCTTCTCAGTAATTTGAAGTTGCACAATAACTTTATGTTAACCACAAGTCTATTGGAGCTTAGTTCTGAATGCACCACATTATGAAAGTTTTGCTGATACTAAATTCTTATAATTCTGCCTCTTGGAAAACACACGCACAAAATTATTTTAAAAAAATGCAACAGGTCAGTGTAAATTCCCTCTGGATGTGCACAAAGCCATTACTAGTTGAGTGTAGTGAAGAGAAAGGCTATGTGCATTACAACTAAAAGAAGCTAAATTTGTACTTTATGAAAAGAGTGTAACTTTCTGTAGCCACTTAGCCAGAAGCTTATTTTTCACAGGCTGTGTACAACAGAACTGAAGAATCTTTACCATGTAGAATCATTTTTATGATAATTTATATACAGAGGACCAGTATTTTGACACAAAGGCCTTCCTAAAAATCCACTGCCTTACTCAAGCTTCACTGTATTACCTATATTACTTGATTCTTTTTAACTAAAAGAGTGTTCCACAATGCAGTTCAGATAGACGGAAGTATTATCTTTCCAACAGCATTCTTGAAATACAGTTTTTCTATTAAAGGGACTTTGAACAAGGCAGAATTCTGCAGTGCTCAACCAGTTTTTTGTCAATAGCACACTGGGCTGAGAAAAACATAAAATACTTGAAGAAATATTTAATTAAAAATTACAGCTAATTTCTAAAATAAAACTTATTTCTACAGTATTTATTAATTATGCTGAATATATTTCTTTCAGAAGCAGGCAATAAAATTATTCCAGATACTATGAGGCTTTTAACTGACTAATTCTAACAAAAATTAGTGATGCTACCATATGACACAAAAGTAAATGCTACTTTGAAAAAATCTGTAGTCACAGCAATGACTATATTTCCTATTCAGCATTAGTTACCTTAATTTCAAAGTACTCTATTCCATGGTAGACTTGAAAAGCAACATCAGAATGATTTAGAAAAAAATCAGAGAAGAGGAAAACAACAAACAAATAGATCTCCAATCAGATAAAGTGATCAATATTAAAGGTAACAACAGACTTTTCTACATTCATGTTCTGGAGAATTTATCTCCAGAATAGAAATATCATGTGTCCCTGCCCATTCCAAGGTTGGAATTAGATGATCATTACGGTCCTTTCCAACCCAAGCCAATCTATGATTCTATGATTCTACCACATAAATTGATATATATATGTGTGTGTTCATATATAGAAATACAGCTTTCTTATGCAAGGGCATAAGACACAAATCCAGGTGTCCATATCTCTATATATGTATATATATGTATATATATGATATATATATATGATATATATATATATATATATATACACACAGTTTCTTGATTCTCCACTGCCTTGTAAAAAGATACAATCCAGCGAAGTAGGTGTAGTTAGGCTTTCATGTTTTATTTGCTTTATAAACACGTATAAACTTTTAAAGAAATATGAATGACTAGAAGTTGCCATACTGTGATAAACTAGATCCATTCAGAATATTTGTTAGTGAAAATGATGTCAGAGGCCAATAAGAACAGAATATGAAACAGTAATTTCAAATTGCACTAGAATAGGAATAGTTAAGTATTTCCTTGATTAAAAAGGGGATACATTCTTCAGCTACATGAAGAAATAAAGAACGAGGTTAGCTACTAAAGGAGACTATAGAAGCATTTTTACTGAAAGATAATACTGAAAGATATAACAAAGTACTCAGAAAAATTTAGAAATGCATAACAAATTAGAAATTTACAAAGTAGAAATATGCAAATCAACTTACATATAGAGCAGATTCCACACTAGATTTAGAGTTCACTAGAAGCAGAGAAATTTTTATTTTATTTAACTAATTTTAGTTAATATCACAATTAAAAGACTTCACTGCATTTTTCAATTAAAATATAAGTAAACCACAGCATTCTAGAGGTTTCTATGTACGTGTTCTGTGAGTGTCCAAATTTTTCATACTTAATATGAAAGAATTTTAGATTTATGATATTAAATGCAAATATCTAATTTCAAGACAGATTTTTTGGTAGCCCCTCTAGACGGAAATTGCCATAAAAACTGTAACTCCCCATGTCCAAAGTAATGTAGTTTTTGGAGGAAAAAAAATGGCATTCCCAGTCTGCCCTTACCATGACATCTTCATACACACATACCTGTACGGATTTTTTACCATTCTGGAACTCCATGCATTGTTAACAAGCAAAGATCAGCATAAATTTTTCATGACTTAGAAAAATCCTAAAGGTTTTATATTATTTCCTGCGTCTATCTCTAAACAAAGGCATATTTAAGTACTTCTAAAAGAATGAATTGGCATTATTAGGAGACAATGAATGGGGTAAGTAGAATAGATTCACATCCTTTTGCAACAGAGTTTTGACTGGAAATCAGCACAACGATCAGAATTTCTTTATCTTTTTTTCAGACTCCAATGTCATTCTCCAAGGAATGATTTTAGTTGCACTGTGTATCACAATGTTACTCACAAATTTATTCATATGTATATTTACTGACTGTTGTTTTTATAATGTGTTGGCCAGCAGTTGAGTAAGAGTTCCACAACAATAAAGACCTTTTTTTCAGGTCCACATATCTGATCGCAGTACTGATATTCTTCTCTCTTGACATGTGCAGAGCACACTTTAGAATGTCAGTGGGAGTTCTGCATACATATGGAGAGGAGGATATAGGAGATGACATTTTCCATGTGGCCCTGAGATGAAAATTTTGCCCTAAGATAGTTCCTTCAGTATTTTTTCAGCAGTCATTTTTGTTTTAATAGAATATGAACCTCTAAAACAATGTTAAAAAATACCAGTTGCCAAGGGACTGTTTGATATGTTGTTTTATGTACAAATATAAAACATTCTCTGAAGAAAAAATGATGGTGGTAGTACTCTTCTATGAAAGATCTTTACAATATTTTTTTCTGATCTAGGCTCATATTACATTACTCCCAGTTAAACAGACCAATCTTAAAGTAGGCTCCAAACTATGACATTCCACATGCATAGCTACTTATCTATTATTTTTTAACTCTGTGATAATGTATCAATAACTGTTGACTGAAAGTGTTATTAATTTCCAGAAGTTCTGAGGAAGGGATAATAGAGTATGCAGTTTATGAAAATAAAATTTGCATATAAAATGACAGATAGAAAGAGAACTTACTGTTTCCATTTATTTGCTACTACTATTTTTGGAGCTTAAACTAGCATGAAAGGCAATCTCAGATTTGCTGTTTTCCTGTTCATACAATAATAAGCAAAGTGATTGACTCTGCAAAATGAAAATTTTCCTAAAAAAATCTCTTACAAAACATTTTGTTGTTTTATGTGTTTTGTGTGTGTGTGTGTTGTTGTTGTTATTTGCTTTGTTTGTCTTTTTCCTGGTTCTTAGCTTGGTAGCCACAAAGGAAACAGACAGTGCAAGATCTCGTAGCATGCCAATGTCTCCATCTGATTTCCTGGATAAGCTAATGGGTAGGATGTCGGGCTACGATGCAAGGATAAGACCAAATTTCAAAGGTAATTTCAAACCTACACTTCTAAGTAATTCAGTATTTCTTGTCACAAAACTGCAGTTTCTGGAATAAATATGAAGCCAAGAAATATACTCTAATTGGAAAAAAAAAAAAAAAAGTGCATTTCTTTGCTTTTCTTTGCTATGATGGTTTATTTCAGTATTAATCTGCTCTATTAGCATGCAAACTGCTGTTTACCCTAAAGTAACACTGTGCAGAGCAAAATAAGCCTCCAGGCAAAGTCTACGCACAGCAGTTTTTTATCTCTCTTTGAGTCTCCTGAAGTCCTAAAAAAAAATGCTTAAAAATGAGGAATTTACAGCTTAGTAGTTGATTTGTGGATCAGATTTTGGAGTTTGTCATGGACACAATGCAGACACAATCTTCTGATGGGGCTAAAGTGAAGAACAGGCAGATGGTTTAGAGAATAGTGAATATGCAATATTCGCAATATTCTTGAATGTATAATTCAAAAGACTTAGAGCATTGTTTTATAACTACTGAAATTTAAAGAGACAAAACCTAATTTGACATTGTTCTTTTTCAAAAAGTTAACATTCTAAATCTTCTAGACAGCTATGCAGTTTGAACAAATCTGCCCACAATGATTCAGATCTATCGCTAAGAATAAGTATCTCCTTAAGTGACTTTGCCACTTTCTGGTTAGTTTTATTAGTCCTTGAGTTTTTAATTTGGCAACTGTTTTAAAGAAACAGACCTAATAAGAGATCTCAGACAATCATTTGCTCTGTCAATAAAAGTTCTATGTAGACAAGATTTTTAACATCTTTTGTCATGATTAAACTTGGCCAATAACACAAAATTATACCTTTTGTCTGAGTGCTGTACTTCTGAATAAGGAATTTTTCATATCTATTCTTGTTCAATAGAAAGAATAGAATAGAGAATAATATTTGAATTCGTTTAGGTATGAAATAAAACAGAAATGAAAAACTATTGCAAAACGTTTGTTCCAGTTACAAAATAGTTTTATTTCTAGTAAATCAAAACTATAGCAAGATGTTTATCCTACTTTGGGTTTTGTTTAGGAAAGTGTAAAGTGTTCCTTGCCTTGATATTGCCAAACAGTATTCAGCAATCATTAATTAAGGAACTACTTAAGTCAGGACATAGTTTTGGCCTTTTCCATATTTTATGGCAATAAAATTGTGATGTTTTGCAATTGTGCAAATTAACCTTTTTTTTTTTTTCATTTGCTTTGAATTGGGTGACTATTTTATTTTGTTGCCATGTGACTTATTAAGAAATGGAGGAAATTCACATCTTTTTGATCTTTACAGATTTTTGTACTTATATATTGCTCCCTACCATATTCCTTTTCCAATGCTAGGAGTGCTGTCTTGCTTATGCTGGTTTTGTGTGGCAGCAGCTCATAGAGTTTGACATCCTTGGTTGCCTTCTTGACACCTCTTTTCTCCCTAATTTTCTCCCTTTGAGGTGGAAAAATATTTTGAAGTATTTAAGATGGAAGTTCATGATCTACTTATATGGCGGTCCATTTTTTGATTTGTATTTTCCTATCTTTAATGATATCTGAAGAGAATACTTTCAGAGAACCATCCGTAATGAATCTATACTCTCTTTCCTGCATGGAAATCATTAATTTGGATCCCATCAGTACAAATGCACAGTAAGGATTGTTTTCCATTTGACTGACACTGAATTTCATCAAACATTTATACCTTGATAGCTCTTTATTTTGACCTTTCTGCAACTCCTTGCATTCAGCTTTGCATACAACTACACAAAATACCATAATTATAGTGCCTTTCTTTTCTAGGTCATTAATACTGAACTACAATGATACAGTTCAGATCTATAGGGGAACTCATAAACAATCACCTCATAATTTTAAAAATAGCTTTCTACTCCTACCATTAAATTATTTTAAAACAAAAGATCTATAGGTGGACCTCATTTCTCTCGTTTTGCCAAGACTAATATCCTTAAAAAGCCTTTGACAAAAGATCAAGTTACGAAGTACTTGAAAATCTGAATAAACTATTTCAATTAATTTAAGCTATAACTAAATATTTAATTAATTATATTGCCTTTGTCCACATGCTTACCAGCTCTTTCAGAGATCTTCAGTAGATCTGAGAGATGCTATTGCAGCTAAAATAATAATTTTTTATTCTATTAATTAATAGAATAATTCTACTAATAGAATTACTAGAAATAATCCAGTAATCTATTAATTATAACATTTCTCATAATTTCTACCCGTTTGGCTGGTATAGAGTTAAGGTTTACAGGGATAATGCTTATTGTTAATGTCATCCACCATCACCTTCAGAAACCTTTTTTCTTCTTTAATTCAAATTATAGCTGGAAGTGATACACACTTCTTTCTATTGATAACAAAATTGACACAAGTGATAGCTGACTAACAGTAATTACTATTTCAACTTTCAACTTACAGTGTTGCAACAATTTTTATAATGTCTGGCTTAATATCACCTCAGGCTGTCAGTTTGTTCCGGTTCCTTTGGTCTCCAATGTTGAAATACAAAAATCATAGAATCATAGAATGGCTCGGATTGGAAGGGCCTTTAAAGGCCATCGAGTTCCAACCCCCCTACCATAGGCAGGGACACCACCCACTAAATCAGGTTGCTCAGGGCCTCATCTAACCTGGTCTTGAACACCTCCAGGGATGGGGCATCCACAGCCTCTCTGGACAACCTTTTCCAGTGCCTCACCACCCTCTACATATTTCTTCCCAGTGCCTAATCTAAATCTCCCCTCTTTTAGTTTAAAACCGTTTCTCCTTGTCCTGTCATTATCTGATTAAGCAAAGAGTTGATCTCCATTTTTTTTGTAAATCCCCTTTAAGTACTGAAAAGCCGCAATGAGGTCACCCTGGAGCCTTCTCCTTAGGCTGAAAAGCCCCAGCTTTCTCAAACCTTTCTTCGTAGGAAATCCTACAGTCCTCATACAAAATCTTCCATCGGAATGGCTCAGTATTTGACAATGCTAGCAATAGAATACAAATGCTACTCCAAAGCCTTAATTTAGTTTTTCTGCTGCTGTTTTTCATGGATACCTCTGTATCTTAATCATCTCCTCGACTTCACCTTCCAGTCTTGGCAGTATTCTATTTTTAATGCCTTAAAGATAGTTATCACTTTTAGCTTTTCTGTCTCTACTAAGCTTCAGCTCTACTTTTTTTTTTGGCCTGCCTTTAATTTATATTTTACTTGCCTAGGTTCATATGTTTGAACCTGAATTCCAGGTTTAACAGCTTCATTTATGCTTCTATTTGACCATGTTTTAGGAGGTTCATTTTTGCTCTAAGCACAGTATCTTTAAGTAATCTCTAAACCACTTCCAAGCTGCTTATAGCTTCTTTTTATCCTCTTTTTAACTAGCTATTACCTGTCTTTTTGTAAGGCTGCTTTTGAAATTAAGCATCAGTGTTGTATCAATTTATTTATTTATTTTATCTTTATAAAAGCAATTATGAATATTGATGAAGCAAATTTACACTTTACTGTAGTAACACTGTAGTGTTAGTAAAGTGCAATATTAGTGCTCTAGTAGTTCTATTGTACTACTTTAAACAAGATAATATCATATCAAATTTGAAATAAATGACAAGTACTACAACATGGAAGTGTCAGAAAGTAAAGCCTTGCAAACAAATTGTCTGACACTACCAGGAAATACAATTTTCTCCCTGATAGTTTTTAGTGCCTCTCCCCTTGTTCATCTCTCCTGTTTTTTCTTCCATTTCTTTTGATCTTTTTCAGGAGTTTTTTCCACATATTGTCCATAGCAAGGTTTTACTGAATTCTAAGTATTGGATTTGCTCAACTGTTTTGAATAATTAACCAAGTATCAAAATGACTGTAGTGCCAAAGTGACTGCAGAGTGATACCTTTTTATCTGAGACTTCTACTTTGTATATGTAGTCTTGTGTATTACAATGACTGAAGTACATGCAATGATGTTTTGTTGTAATTCCCATACAGTACTTCAAAACAATTATTGCCCTGAGGAAAGAAAGCTGGACGTTCAAAGTTTTGTCCTGTTGGCAGAATTTTTAATGAATGTTCTTATTCTTCAAATATTTAATATCAGGTTCATTGGTCACATTAAATTTTTATAGTTGTAAAGCACAAACAGTGGCAGAGCAGCCTATTACTTCAGTGACTCTAAAAAATAAATATTACATAAGTGTTTGCAATACCAGTCTTTAAATTCCAGGTATGGATCTTTCATTATTAATGGTTGCTTATAACTAGAAAGCTAAACTAACATCTCCAGTGCCAAACTGGACTGTTGATATAAGAATATCAAGGTGCAGGAGGGTGACAGAAGAACCATATGATGGAAAGACCTTGTTTCCATTGTACCTAGACTTAAACTGATAAGAAATAATGGAGAAATTAGCATGCTATAGCGCAATGCCATTTTCACAGAGACTTGCAGGGAAGTAATTTAAAACCTTTTCCATGAAGAGACAGTTCATTGTTCAGTTATCATAATGACTACTCTGCCACTACTGATGCTTCACAAATGAAAGATAAGGCAGAACAACAGTTGGCTGAAGACCCACGGTAACAGAAAATTCAGCTTAAATGAATTCTTAACCATTCTGTGAATTTAAGAGAAATGAGAATAGAATCTAAGTCATTCTTTCTTATCCACATTTGTTCCTGTCAGCAGTAGAGATAAGAGCAGCAATAATGTATTTTTGTTTCCAGCGATGACAGATAATGTTAAAAGTAACAGCTGCCTTTAGTGGAAAAGGTCACTTTTCCTCTAATTGTTGTGAGAAGTAGCATACATTTTTCACTGAAAAAACACATAAAAATACTTTTGGCTATACATTTCAAATTAAATATTCTTTTAAATATTCTCTCTCTCTTTTTTTTTTTTTTTTTTTTAAGATATAGAATCCTCCATGCAAATTCATAACGAACTGGCTAGTCAAGTAGTGTACCTTCGAGAAGAAGAACTGAAAGGGAAAATCTATTACTTACTTGAAACCATTCAATTTTTTTGCATTATATTCATTTTGAATACAGCATTATTTCCTCCTAAGTCAACAAACATTGTTTCATAATAGTTTAGTATGTTAATATATTTTACAGTCACTCAATAATGATTGATGATGAAACATTGTCTGGTGTTTTATTTTCCTTTTGCAGGTCCTCCAGTTAATGTCACATGCAACATATTTATAAACAGCTTTGGATCCATTGCAGAGACAACCATGGTAAGATATTTTACCTCAAACAATGTTTAAAGTTCAAGTTAAAGATATTTAATGAAGTTAAAAGCAAGCTAAGACTTCTCTTCAAATGGAAATAAATAAAGAAGAAAATCCTCTTCTGCAAACAGAAAGTGAGAACATTTAATTTAGCAATTGATTTTTTGCAACAGAAAATCCATCATCATACTATCAAACACACATTTAAAAATAAAGCAATGTTTTTATTTTTAGTTATCCATAAGTCTTATTTAATAGTTGTAGTGAATTCATTATTTTCAATTAGATAGGTATTAGTTTCTATAGTGTTCCACCTTTCTAACCTCAAAAAGGTCCATTCATTAAGTTATTTTGTTAATTATATTTTTACAATTCTTTACATACAGTGCATATGGGGATGTATACTTATAAACAAGATCTTTTATAGAACTAGTGTAGAGAGATAATACAATCACTAAAACGATTAACTGGTGTATAAAATTTAATTATGAATTCTATGAGTGGGGTAAATATAAGTGGACTGCAGACCTTTTGTAAATATACTTAAAATTTGTCTATTAAAGAAAGGCAAAAGATAGAGTATAAAAAGACTGGAGATTTGAAGGACATAAGGAGACTGAGAAGTCAAAGTCTGAAGACAGCAAAACTAAATATTGAGCTATGAACTGACAAGAACAACTTGGACAATTCTATCTAACAGGTGAAACATATCTGTTAATAACTTGGAGCACAGATTTACCTATTACAAGTTGGTGAGAGAGAAGTTATATAGGTTCTTTCTCCATACAATTGCCTCACATATTTTAAGGAAAGGCAAATAAACATATTTGAAAATAGTTATAAAGTAATTTGGGGTCAGACTGGGTTAAGATATAGAGAAATGATGGAAGAACTGTGGGAGTCTGTAAGATCCAAATATATGAGCAAATGCTCTGAAATCTCAACAATTTCAATTTCAGGGATCAGGAAATATACTTGGAATGACAGAACACAGGCAAAAAAAAATGGTTTAGCCAATAAGATTAAAAAATAAATAAAAATAATAAAAATAATAAAAAAGATAAAAGAATAATACTAACCAAAAGCCATTCTTCTGATTTACCAGTAAGAGCAAAAATGAAAAGTTTAAATGTAACCAAGGAGCCTTATATAGGAATTTGATCCAATGAATTCTGATATTGAAATATATAGGTCTTCTCTATCAAAAGTGATATCCAGAGCTGCCTGATTTTTACATGCCATACAATATAGTGGTAGATGATACTGAGAGAGGAAGGCAATTTTTTCCAAGTAGAAAATTAATTTGTATTTCAGCTTGGGTCCCTTGTCAGACTGCAAATCCCAGATTGACATGGTGTCCAAGGAGATTTATTCAGGTTTGATCAGAAGATTAAACAATGCCCACACGATTAGAATAGCATTCCACAGCTACTTTTTAATGGCTTGAGCACGGGGTCAGCAAAGTAAAAAGATCCAGCAAAAAGATCACTCTAAAAAGGATATTTTTAATATTGAAGTTGTTACCACTAAAAAAATTGTCCTGAGTTTGAGATGAGGATATTTCAGTTCACATCTCAAGTATATTTTCTCTAAATAAATAAATAAACATTTCTTTTCAGTACCACGTAGTATAAATAAATTAATAAATAGCATAAATAAATAAATAGTTTTAATAAATTAAAAACACCTTGTATTATTTTAAAAATTGGATCTCTGCATTCTTGAACAAATATCGGTTCACTGCAGTTCAGTATTTTACCTATTGTCACTATTTTACCAATTGCTATTTACTGTAATCCTTAAAATTCAGATATCTATATATTAGTATTTATTCTAAATCTTTACACATTGAACAACTTATTAGAACAACTCATTAGTCTCAGAAAGGAGTTATATTTTGCAGAAATACCTTTTTTTTTTTTTTTTTCCTCAAACTATAAAAAAAAGAGCTTAAATAAGTAAGAAGTGCAAAACATGACCTGGCCAGTAAGTGGTACCTTGAAGTCTCTATGGTATTTAAAACTAGCAACAGAATAATTGGATATGCATATAGTGTATTAGTTTTAAAGAAGACAGAGTACATCAGCCCCTGCCCTTCACTGTTGACGTAATTGTTCTTTGCAGTGTAATTTCACTTTTTTGCTCACTGATGACCAAAATCTCTGAGCTCCCTCTGCTGCCTCAGTTATGCATAACATAGGTTTTTAAATTTTTTTTTTTTTTTTTAAAAAGAGCTTGTCGGTGTGCAATGTGATCTTACAGTGTGCAGCAGGAATCAGCTTTACTTCAAGAATTCTCTTGAACCCATCCACATCCATTTACAGAGGAAGCTTAATGTGACTTATACCTTTAAATTGGTTCTTCCTTTATTTCTTTTTGTTTCACAGTTATTTCAGCTTCTTAAAAGTCTAAGTTACGGTTATTACATTTTCTCTTTAAACAAACTTTCATAGTCAACACCTCTTATAAGTATAGAATCATAGAACCATCTAGGTTGGAAAAGATCTTCAAGATCACCAAGCCCAACCATCAACCGAATCCCATCACTAAACCATATCCTTAAATGCCCCATCCACATTTCTTAAATACCTCCAGGAATGGTGTCTCTGCAGCTTCCATGGGCAGCCTGTTCCAATGCTTGACCACTCTCTCAGTGAAGAAATACTTCCTAATGTCCAATCTAAGCCTCCTCTGGCATAACTTGAGGCCATTTCTTCTCTCCCTATTGCTCCTGCAACCTTCCTTC
Source organism: Anser brachyrhynchus (assembly GCF_964034855.1). Lineage (NCBI taxonomy): Eukaryota > Metazoa > Chordata > Aves > Anseriformes > Anatidae > Anser > Anser brachyrhynchus. The sequence continues at coordinate 25,168,916 of NC_137698.1, forward strand.
ACAAAGCTGTAGAGAGCAATGAGGTCTCCCCTCAGCCTCCTCTTCTCCAGACTAAACAACCCCAGTACCCTCAGCCACTCCTCATAACACTTGTATTCTAGTCCCTTCACCAGCTTCATTGTTTTTCTGTTGAGCACGTGCTCAACAACTCAACATCATTATAGTGAGCAGCCCAAAACTGAACACAGTATTTGAGGTGTGATCTCACCAGTGCTACGTACAAGGGTCCAGCCTTGCCAATTTTTCTATGTTATTGAGCCAAATGATAGTATGTATATGTATATGTCTGTCTGAATTATATTCATAAAGGGAGAATTTCACACTCATTCTCTAGCCAAATGAATTTTTACTCTTTTGCACATATAAATGAATAGGTCCAGTCCGTTTTTCACTTGTTGGTACTATTGGTTTTTTTCACCTACAGATTTAGAAATCTTAAAGAATAGCAGAATATTAACAACATGTGGAAGCCTAGAATAAGATGACATTTTTTTACATGATAGCACTAAATTAGTAGCTGAAGTTTTTAATTTAAGATGAATGATGAAATATCTAAGCATACAACTTTAAAAATCTGAGAAACCTATCAGTTAGTTTGTTCATGTAAAATTAGATGTATATTGGCAATATGGAAACCAAATCCTACAAGAAACCATATAATTCTCTTATTAGTACACTGGAATTTAAATTTCAGCTTTTATCACAACACCCTCAAAAGTGCCTTACAGAGTTTCTCTTTGTAGCTCGAGCTGTGCTCCATTTCACTTTGCACTGTATAGTCTAATGGAAAGAGATTTCCTAATTGGTAAAAGCAGTGTTAATATATAGTGCTGGCAGTTACCAATGGAAAATAGAAGATATTGTTCAGTCTTATAGGATGAGAATAATTTCAATGGCAACATTTTAAGCTGCAAATATTCAGAGACAAAATACTGAATACATGAAGCAATGACTACAGAACACTTACTTAGGCTTTGGGACAGATAGTAGCACATAAAAAAGCCTGCTTTGATTCTAGTAGATATGACTGACCAAATTCCTTAAGATTTTCTAAGATTTAAAATCAGCAACATGTTGATCTTAATGCAGAAGTACAGCAATATTTACTAAGTATGTGTTAACACGCTTAGTATGGGGCATGTTCTAAAATTGAATTGAAAGGGACACACTGACACACCTAATGGTAAATGATATCAGTGCAGACAATTAGTATGTTAAAAAGCATATGTCTGTTATCTGTTCCTGCCACATTTCTGCTGATGGGTATTCTTGACTCAGCCTGAAAAGACGTGTTATCCTGAATGTTGTCAAGAAGCAGGTGACATATCTTTCTCTTCTCCCAGTAATAATGAGATTATCTTACGCCTACAAATAAAGCATGCCTTCAACTAAAATTAACCCATTTTTAAGCCATTATGATCACTCTCCTTTCATGAGTCACAGCTCTTGAATTTCTTCATCTTTCATCAAGTGAACATTTCTCTTTATATTCTGTTGTACCTGTTCTAGGTCATCTTTAAACAGAGTACTTGAAACATGTTCACTTGGATACATTGCAAAGCTTAATGATGATGTTTTACCAAATACTTTTTCTAAAATAAATCACTTAGTTTATTATCTCAAATATGATGAAATATATGCCTTCCTTTGGTGAAAATACATTGAAAGTTTCTGTGTAATGGATATAGTAATGTGTTAATACTGAAGTGATTGGCAGAAGAATCTACTTCGCACAATTTTTATTGCAGTTGAGTGAATATGTAATAAAAACTACCTCACAGTTTTGAAATTACAACAACAACAAAAAAACTTATTTTTCACCATATTTGATGGTTAACTCCCTTCTATCAAGGCAATGATTGTTGTCTTGATTCTATCAAATCAAGAGATTGTTCTTGTATGGACTGAAGGTGAGTTATTTAGCATCCTTCCTTTTATCATGAACTTCCTTCTAGGATTCTGAGCCTAGGTCATGGAGTCAGGAGAACATGACATCTTTCAAGTTCTGCCAGGTCTGCAGCTGTCCAGTTTGTTACATGACCAGACTAATGCATGCAAATCCCCTTGCTGAACCTGCATTCTAACCAGACGGCATCATATCTGCTGTCCCTGGATGCAGCAAATATTTTCCATAATCAATGGAAATTCTATAAAAGGCAACTATAGTAGTGTGCCTGAAAGGGGGGTGGAATTTGCTACTTATCCTACAGGCTTCTTGGCTACAAAACATTTGAAGTTCCAGGAACAAAACAAAATAAAACAAACAAACAAAACCCAACAACAACAGCAACAAAAAAGGCATATTTTGCAACCCTGGATGTGCTTCCTAACTCGCAGCGTAGGGCAAAAGGTTGGGTTGAGGCTTATCAATTAGATTAGGGTATCAAGGGTGCACGGTGATTGAAAATGGAAAAACAGTATGCAGTGGTACAGGACTAGTTTATTAACAACAAGACCAGTTGGAGCTGTGCATACAAATGTGAGGAGCCAGTATCTGATTTACTGATATAAACTGACTTAGACGGTGCAGCAGTAGGATGGGTTGGATACGGCTACACAGAAAGGGCCAGTACAGATGATACTGCACACACAGGTTATCAGGTACCACTAGGTGAATTTCCAAATCTGGAAAAATCTGGTTCCCTACAAATACTGAAAATCATCCTTACACAAACTTTTGGAAATGAGGAGAAATAGTTGTACTGTGTTTTATTGCCTGACCTCTGGGAAGGTTATGAGAATGATTGTTCTATTCCATACCTTTTCCTAATGTTTTCTTGCTGTGTTATGAAATAACTATACTCCTGTATAAACTCCTCAACTCCTGGCATCAGTAGTGTTTTTTTTGTTTGTTTTTTTTTTTTTCCTCAGAAATAACTCTAGCCTTTTCAGCTCCTTTGACTGAAAAAATAAAGGAATTTTCAATTTTTATTTTTTGCTTCCTTTGAAGATTTATAAATGATTCAGTATAAAAATAATAGATAGAATTTGTGTTGGATTATTCCAGAACTAAATTCCAGGAATTCGAGCAGCAAATGGTCTTTTCCCTGAAGAAAATATCTTTGATTGTTTGGTTTGGTATATGTTTGGACTAGCAAAAATGGTTGATTAAATTGATTTCTAGAAAGGGACAGAATCTTTGCTTTTGCTAGAATTTATGGCCTTTGCAGAAGCTGGTGGCAGGCTTCTTTCCCTAACCCCTCAAGCCAATGGCTTTTAAACTGTTTTCAAAAGCAAATCTTCAGGGAGTTATTAGGGAGAAGTAGTGTTCATTCCTTGGCTAGTAGAGTGCAAACATGTTATTTGAAAAACAGGTTTAGTTACAGAGATGATTTCCACATATTTCACATTTTTTGAAAACCAGTCTATTCAACATGGATGTACAGGAAAACAGAAATTTAAACCATGAAGAGACATGTCAGTAAAAAATGAACATATAATCTTGCCTTTATAGAGATCAACTGTCAGTTAAGTTGTTTGTCACCATTCAACAGCAGCAAACCGACTCAAGTCCAAGTGACGGGTTTATTTCATATAGCATCCTGAGGCCACATTCTGCTGAATGCTCTGGAGATAAATTGCAATTGTACCTAATAGCAGAGTTCATTTGTCTTAGAAAATAGTGGAAAACAGCAAGGCCTTGTTTTCAGGTCTCAAAACACCTGCCCTTTCTCAATAATCTTTCAGCGGTTTATGAGGAAGTGAAATTTCCTTATGAAAGGAAGTAATTTCATGAACTTAGCATCTCCATAGTGACTGTGAAGTTACAGTCTAGAATAGATGATACTGTAATGATGAAAAGTAGATTGAAAATACCATGTACATTTTTGACAGCTTTAGATGAAAGTACTGCCATAGAGGACCCAATTCAGTTGCTAGTGTGCATCTTCAGTACTAATGGAAATTTACAAATTATGCAAGAACTGAAAACAATTATATTCTGTGCATGAATAAGCCATAGCTGTGAAAATATCACAAAAAGTATCTACAACGAAGCATACGTTCAAACAAGTATTTGCACTGACAGCAGCCATGTAATGGGCACAAGGAGAATAAAGGCATAGTACTTTTGCGAAAACAGATACCTTAGAAACAGAATTCAGAAGCATAATATACCAGAAGGTTTCCACAATTAAATACTAAGATTGCCATTTCAGTTGTTTTGATTTGATTAAGCCTGATTCATTTTTATGGTTGTGACCCACATGCAATTTGTTTCTAGATTATTCTGGAAGAAGATGAATTGGAGTAGGTTTCGTATTTATCCCAAGGATTGGTGGCTGAGACAAAGCCAAGTTCCGTAATGTTTCGAGGAACTTGGAATTGAAATTCAATGGGATCTTAATGCAATACAGAGAATAAATATGAGTCAGAAATAAATACTGCTGTTTTTTGTTTGTTTGTTTGTTTGTTTTTTACCTTTCCCTACTGATATAAACAGATCATCTGAATCTTAATACCCATCCACAAGAGTGACTTATAACCAATTTCAGACCTGTGTGGTAATGTCAAGGATTCCAGACAGAACTGTATTAATGCCAACAGAGAAGAAGTAATATTTCATGTTTCCCAACATGCAAGAACTGTGTTTCTGCAGACTCTGATATATGTAGAAGACAGGCACTCTGAGCTCATGTACTGAAGCTGCAGGTGGAGACTTACAACAGGTTTTCTCATTTCAAAGCTGATCCTATTTTTATGGTGCCTGAAGATGTAATTCCACACATGTAAGTGGAATTATTTGAAGAGAACTGCATCATAAAGATTTTTAAAAAGTAAGCACTGACAATATTTGTTTTCCTAAATTGTAGCAGGTTTTTGTCATTCAGGTTGACAGAAGACTAAAACATGATACTTGAACATTGGCACTCTTTGCCGATACATAAATCAACAAATATTTTCATTAACTAACAACAGCACCAGCAGAATGTTGAACACTGAATAAAATCCCCAAGATTCTTCACGAAAAGCAACTACTATTTTATAGTCCTAGTTGTCACACAAAACCTCGAACATACTCCACTACCTCTAGCTAGTGCTGAAAACCGAGCATCTGTATCCACTCATTCAAGCTCAGCATCCACAAAATTCACATCTCTCACCAGCTACCACCAGATGCACACAGTATCTGCTGCTTTGAATTCTTAGTCCTTGAAGAAATTCAAATCAGGTGTACAGCCATCTATACCAACTTCATGCCCCAGATCTGTAAATGTGTTAGAATGAGTCAGCCAGAGTTTGTTTCACAGGTGTAGGGAATTGGCAGCAGTGATAGCCTTACACTTGTATACTGAGCCATGTTTTCTTAAGTCCTTGTTTACAATAAGGAAAACTAGCTTCACCTATTTTTACTTCACTTGTAGAAGAGAGTGAATCTAAGCCTGCAGTGGCCTTAGTACTCCAAGCACAGGAAAATCATGTTCCAGCTCTCCACATCTCTCCTGTAATTGATCTGTTTTACCTAAAATAGATAAATATTTACCAAGATAGGTATTATAATCAGCTCTTCCATACATACCACAGAAATACATTGCTCATTCTCTCTGATCCATTTGAACAAATGTTCAATTTTACAGAACACTTTGTATAATGCAGAAAGATTAAATTTTCTATTTCCCTATAGACACATACTGCAGTTAGTAGGAAAAAAGGACTGGAAAGGACCACTTGGATCATCAGTGCAGGCCCTTGCTGCTGCAGACAATTTAGCTTTATAATCCCATTCATCTGTTCAAATGCTGTCTAAAACCCAAAAGTTTTTTTCACATGCCAACCCTCATGAGAGGTTCCTCCAGAATCTCTAGCTCCTCATGTCAAGGGAGACTTTACTTATCCTTTAGCCTATTTTTTTTAGATCCCATGTTTACCTGTACCCATCTGATCTTGTTCTAGAAATGCTGAAGAAAAGTTCACACCTCCTGTTACCTCTTAACCTATGCTTGCTTCCTTTGATTCTCTTTTCTCTGATTGCTCTTTTCACTTAAGGGAAAACTATGACTTTAGCAGCACTACTGCACTGTGAAAGCATTACTCCATCCCCTCCAATATTTTCTCCATTACTTTTATATTTCTATAATTGTCATTTCAATCAGTTTGAATAGTAGCTGTTAGGCTAACTGCTGCTAAAAGTCCATATCCTGCATCTAGTAATTACATTATCCAGACAAAGCTGTGAAGATACCTAATTTCAGTCACTGCTGTGGAAAATCTCAGGACCTGTGAAAATAAGATTAAGGCATCCCTACATAGCTCCACTCACGCTGTATGAGGTAGGCTGTTTATAAAGTTTTTTATTTTGTTGCAATAGTACAAGACAATTCATTCCACCAAGGTTATGTTTGTGTAACACTCACAACATTTGTTTGATTTGTAAGGACACGTACCAATGTAAAGACTATGTTAAAAAAAAAAAAAAAAAAAAGGTAGTGAGAGACCAGGCCAAAATAAAACATTTTTAAAGCTTCTTGACTATAAATGCCTTGATGCCTCACAATGTGTATTTTGGTAATGGAAATTAATCTTATCATGATATATGGGGATTTTGACTTTGCCTCCCATTAACTCTAATAGGAATTAAGTCCATAAGTTAAGTCCATAAGTTAAGTCCTTTGTATTACTATCCTAACACAAGCCTCTCCCTCATTTTTTGCATGAGCCTGCAATTTACTAACACTTTGTTTACAGAAACAAAAGCTATATTAACTTCAAAATTACTTTAAAATTAACTTGAATTAAGAAAATAAGGGATTTTTGGATTGCCATATTTTCCTAATTTCTATTCTTAAGTAGTATGTGTGTGCTGGAAAAGCTCTCCAGTGTAAACACTTTACACGAAGCATTATCTTTGAAATTCTTTTCCATGAATAAGTTTGAGTTATTCTGGCATCATTTAAAAATTCAGTTCCACTCTCACATACTCATTTTATTTTGAATACTTGGTACTTCATGCACTCTGGGTGTGAATTTTTAATTACAATAGCCAAAGTAATCACTCAGCATGAAAAAGCTGTGCACTCAGATTTTTTTATATATATCATACCCACAGTGCAAAAACATAGCCTAAATAATATCCCAAAAAGTTCAAACCATTTTATAATACTTTACAATTCAACAGTAAAGTAATACAATATATTCAACAAACTTGTAGGAATGTTTTCTACAGTCTTTATGACTTTTCTTCTTTTCCAAATAGAATACACAGTGTGCTATCACATGTCGTTGTCATTAACAGTTGGCAGAACAAGAGGTGCTATAAAAATGTGATCCAGACCATTTTTCTCTAAGTGCCAATATGATCACAGCAAGATTTGGGCTGATACGCGTATTTTACTGACGTGCCCCTCCCTGTGTCATTATTGGCATTACAACTATGGTGCTAGATCTTATTTTTTTTAATCCTCCTAAATTCTATTGCCAATTTATGCAGTACTAAAACTCAGCCTCCCTGAGACAGTTTGGTTTACTCAATGGTGCAAAATAATCCTTATGACTTCAGAATCTGTCTCACTTATCATGTAGTCCTAGCAGTCCCGTTCACCTCATACAGCACAGAATTTGGGGGTTGTATCTTCTCTCATTCCCAAAACAGTTTCCTTTGTCCCTTCAGCTAGTTAACTATTTTACACAGGAAAGGCCACCTTCCATCTGGATTCACAAGATGGGTGTCTCTAGATAGGAATCTAGGGATTCCCATCTTACTCCATCTCTCTAGACTGCAGCTAATCCTACCTCACAGTCTTCTCTGCTCCTTTGCTTCTGCTGCTCCAGCTTGCAGAGGATTTACCTTTTTCAACTCCTTCATCCAATGCTTTCAACACATGGAAGCTAACAGGATTCAGCTCTCTACAGCTGTAGCCTTCTCCACAGCTTAGAAAGTTCCCAATTGGCAAGCAGCGACAAAAAAAAAAAAAAAAATAGCTGACTGCCTCCTCAGGGCAATTCCTGTCAGAGACTGTGAGCCAGTGTGAACAGATATTGATCAAATACTTTATCACAATCAAGAAGATATTGAAGGTGAATTAAAAACAAATGTACTGAATACACATCACTTGGAAAAAGTGTGTATTCACCATTATTTCTTTACCTTTTTTAATGACGAACAGTAACTCTCAAAAGCAAATCTCTTCTTCTAGCAAATCTCAGTTTATTCCCTTGCTTAAGAAAACAAGCATTTACATTGTCTGATCTTCTATTGAGCAGATTTTTTTTTGAGTTAATAGATTTTCAAAAGTCATCTTATTGAAACGTGAAAGCTAATTTATTGGCATAACAGGATTAGTTAAAGAAGAAGATTTCTAGACTGCTTTCAATTATAAACATTGCATGCTACAATATGTGGGATCTCTCACAATCTCCTTTTCAGTTGCTCTATCTTCTTTTAGAGATTTAAATTGAATGAGGATTTAGTTACTTGACTCTTAGTAGGATTGAGGGGATAGAATACCAAAAATTTCAAATTTCTAGGCAGTCTTTATTAGTTCTTTATTTTACAATATTTTTCTTTATTTTTGTGTACAATGTTATGAAGTTGGCTACTCTGCAGCTTCATAAAACTGAACACATAAATTTAGGTTAGCAAAATAGAAGCAAAATGTTTCAGATTTTTGTCTGTGACTGTTCTGGTATGACTGTTCATATTTGAGGGTATTTGAGATCTATGAATATATGATTAGGATTGGCTCATCAGTGGTTCTCCTCCACTTCCTTCCCCTTCTGTGGATCTAGTGGAAGCCTGTGAACTTGACATGTCTCATCAGCAGTGTGTCTACTCTTTCAATATCTTATCCTTCTCCCTTGCTACTCATCTAGACCCACATACACTTTTTCGCAAAGGTAATTTCTTCATGAAAGGAGCAGATTAGTAAATGGATACTGAATGCAGTTTGTGTCTTTTCACGTTCTATTTAGTGGCCTAAGTGCATTTTGTTATTTTTGAAATGGCCTTCATAATCCCTGTAAGTCCATAGGACTGGTGGACATACCATAGGATTACAGAAGACATGCATCTTTCTGAACCATCAGATAAAAGGGGGAATATCTTAGGGGTTTTCAAGTGCTATTAGATGTCTTTGTGTAGAGAGATTGTTCCCTTTCTCCCCAGTACAAGTACAACTAGTTCAACTCCACATTAACATTTATGTGTTGCTATGACATCAGTGTAGAACCTCTAAAACAACATGATTTTCTTGACAGAATTCTTGGTGCACATCATGCCTATCAATACATTTAAAGATGACACATATCTAACAAATTTTGTTTAAAGTTAGAGATATGTATCTGTAGTTAAGCTTCTGGACTTAAGCTAGTTCATCTTTACCATTTATTTTGCCCCTTTTACCTTACTCTAGACAATGCCATATTTAGCACCCAACAGTTGGAAGACTGAGGAGAAATTTAGTACAGAATTCCCAAATTCTTCTTTGGTCCTTTTTATTTCCCCGGGGAGATTAAAACCAGGATGATTGTAAATATTTTCAGTGAAGATTTCTACTGTTATTCATTCAGTCATTGAAACCAGTCATGTTCTAAGTGCTAATGTAGAATATAAATTAATAACAACACAGAATATGTAGCACCAAAAAGTCATCGGCAAATGAATCATCTCAGAAAAACTCAACTTTTAACATGGCAAAAAAATACCTTCTGGTGTTGGAGCAAAAACATCGTCAGGGACACATCATTTGTCTGCAGAAGAAAAAAAAATATATGTATATATATGTATATAATATATGTGTATATATATATATTTAAAACCGAGAACACGGCAAAGATCAGCAAAGACAGTTTTAGACCATGATGTTTGTTCATGTAATTGTCATGTCCTTTTTCATCTAACCCGTTATACAGCTGCTTGAAAGTGTAAACATTTTAAAAGCCTCTGAGCTGAAGCTTAAAACCCCAGTTACACCAAAAAGTTGCAAAATGTGATTTTAGTATAATGCGTTAGGAGTTGGGAACATGCAACTTCCATTAAGAAATGAAGACACAATAGGAGCTGTGACCAAGATTATTATACAGCAGTTTAGTACTGTGTTAAATTTTTTTAAAAAGTAAACAACCTAAATGTTTTGACTTTTGATATGACAATTATTTATGAGAACATAAACTTAAATCTGCCCATTGCTACTGATAATAAACCAAAAAACAAGCAAACAAACAAACAAAAAAATTAAATAAACCTGTCTATTTTGTAATGTTTCCATCCTAAAACCTATGGAAAATAAGTAGATTTTGTGGAACACTGTTGAATTCAACAGATCTTGAATGTTTTATAGTAAAGAGAAGGAAGTTAAATGCTAATAATCAAGGATCCCTTACAGAAACTACTGCCTATATTCTTCTTTTTAAGCTGTGGGTTGAATGACAAAGGTTGAAAGCTCTATTAATAAGCATGCTGTAAATGACCCATACTTTCAGTAAGGAAAAGACTGAACTAAAGTACTGACAGAACAGTTCTTATACTCCAAACCATGAGCCATGATGATGAATGAGATATTCAAACCAGCAGAAAAGCAAGCAAGCTAAATTCATCTGTCCCATGCATTAGCTGAACACTTATCATTTCAGAATCCAAGACGGTGAAAGCAGGTGACAAACCTAGAAAGAGCATTTGGTGCACTAGTAGTGTACATACGTATTCACTGAAGTCTGAACTTTAATTTTGAAGGGGAATCTGAGAGCTCTGATACCGTAGGTAGTAATTTCAAAGTCCTAGTTTCATCTAGTTCTTTAGCAAATGAGTTTTAGTTCTGTTGACTTAATAAGAGTGTTGCTGGGCAGTTACTGGAGCCAAACTTTGCAAAGAAATTAGACAAAATTAACAAAAGTTTAAGAAAACTATTCACAGGACAACTACCACTTAGTTTTGGGTGTAAGAAAATAAGAAAACCCAGTAAAACACTTCTTTTAAAATTAAAAATTTTAAAGAACAGCATAAAATCTGCTTTTATACACCCATGGATGGAGATAGAGATAGCTCTTCATTCAAAATCCATCAACAATCTTCTCTGAACAGCTCAAATAATTTCCTAAAGCTTCCTGAGATCAGAGGCAAGTTAGCCCTCACCCAAATCCCCAAACCATCTGGCCTGTCCTATTTAATGGAGGGGGTAAGAGCACCCACCATTTTCAAACAACCATAGGATTAGAGTTTTTATCCAAGAACAGATAGGCCTTACTGCTCATCCTCAGCCTGCAAGGGCTCAAATTGCCAACAAATTGCTTAGCCACCTAGCTTGCGGGAGGACTAGACAGGAAAGCTCTGCATCTCTTTGTGTGAGGAACTGCATATTTCTCCTTATATAGCAAAATCAGAAGAGTCACAGGCTTAGAAAGAAAAACTGCAAGAGGAAGGCTTCCTTCTAAGGCCCATTGATGAAGACATTTCGTTCTGAAGGAGAAATCCTACAGTGCTGGAAACTTCACCAAGCTGCTTCTTATTAAGAAAGTGAGGAAGTACCCCAGTTACTTCCAGAAATGTTCTCTGTGGTAGAAGGGTTCTCTGCGGTAAAAGCAGTAACATCATCCTTTGTTTTATCCAATCCCATATTCAATTCTGGAAAGAGAGCTTCCACCATGGAATTGTTCCAGGACCAATCATCAAGAAGATTCAGTGAGTCAGACAAACCCTTTATCATAATCAACAGCATATCTACATTGCTTCTTGTAATGAATGCCCTGCAGCTATTCAGTACAGAAAAGCATGTTCTCAGAGATGTTTGGCATTAGTCAGATCTTGTTACTCTGACACAGATTTGACATGTCAATTAAAGTTAAGTACTCAGCGATCAATTTAAATCACGGTTAATTTCTCTTTAGCTGCTATAGTAAATCTCTGACAGATTAATGGATTACAGTTAGTGGTGGAGCATGGAGTCAGTTGCAGTTTTTTTTCACTCACTAATTGAACTGCCATACAACCATAGATTGCTAGTAGCTTTGTTGCAGTTCAGACCTGTAATAACGGAAAGACCTAAGAAAAATAGTGAAGGGTATTTGCAATAATAAATAATGTCAGTGAAAAGATCACCAATGTTTATTAGCATAAGATAAAGTGTGAGCCATTTCAGTCCATTCTAAATGTATTTATTGTAAATGATGTTCTTGCCCTTATATTCAAATAGATTTCCCCCTCTAGTATTTACTCTTCAATATATTTATGGATGGCAAGTGAGTCTTCTGTTTGTCTTTACATTGGCAGTTTAAAGAAATTAAACTTTTCTGTCTCCCCTCAAAGAACTGGCTATCCAGTCCAGTCCTATATCATTATTCTCTTAATATTCAATAACTTATTCTTTTTTTTTTTTTTCAACACGACTACAGATGAGGCTGCACCATAAATAATCTTGGTAATCATGGAATTTCAACTATTAAGCAGGAGAAAAGACAGGGAGATCCTTCAGATTTAATACATGCAATATTTACATTTCTCAGATGTCAGTGAGAGGGGTCTTCTCTGATTTTGCAGTGAAAGTGGTAACCTACATGCAAAATGACCTACTGATTTGAGAGGTTTACTTAAATTTAAATATTTGAGTTTCTGTACTTGAGAAACTTCATCAAAGACATATTGAAATCATTAGCTGAATAGGTTTTTTGTCCAGTCTGAAATTTCCAGGTATGCAAAGGAAAAATGAGAAAATTCTATTAATTCACCCAAAGTAATTAGGTTACCTAAGGTGCAGCCACAGTGCTTTTGGCTGGTTAACAAATTTAAAACGGAAAGATGCTATTACCACATAGTCCTAATACACCACAGGGCACCCTGTTTAATTCTACTAATCAAAGCAACAATAAAATGCATGACAAGTTGCATGCATTTCAGAGACTAATATAGCAACTTTACAAAATCTCACCAGTAAGAATTAAAACAGCTGATGTATTCTGTAATATACTAGTTTACTAGCTTGCCATGTACATTAGTAGGAAGGAGAAAGTAAGCTTAAGAGAGAAGACATCTATAACAAAAAACCTGTATCCATCAGATCCCCATATTGTACCACGTTTGTATCAGTATAACAAAAAGCAAAATTGTCCTTCAAGCCAGGAGACCATACGTTACACAAGAAAAGCTCGTATTAGAAACTGCAAAATAAAAAAGCTAATATGTTTTCACTCTCCCATGGTGGCAACAAGTTCAGTACTGTACTGAAGAGAGTAGCACTCCTGTTTCAGAAAATAACCATTTTTTCTGCTTTCTGCATTTTATATGCAAGTGGTGGAATTAATCTGGCCTTTTTTTTTTTTTTTTAACCACAGTATTACATCAAGAACAGAATAATAAATGGCAAAATTGCTAAGGGCTTGTAATTAGCCTGTTGCAAACACACACACAACCGTTTGACCAAACAGTCTCATTCCCTGTGGGGTGATCCACAAATCCAATAAAACAAATAGCATGCTATGGTTACAAAATTATGCTTCCTTTGAGTTGCTTCTTCAAAACATTGGTTACGTTTTTAGGCAAAGATTCCCCTGGGTCTTATTTTTCCTGATATTGATTCGTCTCCCTCGTAACATCTATTTAAATCATTTAACTCATTCCTGCTCCCCCATGCCTTTAGCAGTTCCTTTGCATTCTGCCCTCCTTTCACTGCAGGTGAACAGCTCTGTCTGCTACATTTGTCATAAATTTGGTACTGAAGATCAAATTCAGCATTTAGTGTAACAAAGTAAATTCCAAAGCACTCCACCCTGTGGAAAAAGCTCTTCCAGCATTATGTAAAATGGAACTGATAGCAACAGATGTAGAAACCTAGAAAGCGAGAAATCTAACCATTGGGGGCTATCACTCTGCGCATGTGTATAACCTATAAATATGTGTCCTTGTTCATGGTTGATTTTCAAACACATACAATACATGTAGTTAATAAAATTAGTATAAATACGTTCCAAAAAGTCTTTATGTGTTCCCTGTAATTCGATAGAAACATAATGAATATAACTTTATATTTTAGACTTCAGCAAATACATCTACATTCTATGTGACTTTCATGATTTCTCTAGAAACTCCTCAAGTATTTTTCCAGGCAGGTTTTTATTGGACTTGAATTGAAGTTCACCATGCCCCAATGCTGATTTTATTGAATCCTGACCCCCTAAGAAAGTTCACTCTGTGATTAAGAGTTTTGAATGACAGTGGAACAAGTGTAGACCCATAAATCAGCCTCATTCTGCAGAAGCAGAGCACAGCAGCTGTGTATACGATAGCAGCTTGAGGTTGTTGTCGTGCCTATGGATGCTGCCACAGCTTAAATGATGATTTTTCTGTCCCTGCAGAGGAACCTTCCCAGCACAGATCTGAGTTAGCTGAGTCTGGGCAAGTAGCACGCAGGTATAGTAATCCTCTTGTAGGAAAACAAATCAGTTCTGTCAGTTTAATTCTGTTCCCCATATTGGCATCAAAACATCCTACTTGTTTAAAGCAGGTAAACCTTGAGCTCACAAGGTGTAATTATAAGCTGAGTCAATGAATGTGTATCTCTTTCCTTTTACAGATTAGGATTTTTTATTTTTATTTTTTTTTGTAATGAATATTGAGAGCCATTTTAAGTCAGACTTCTTAGGTGAGAGAATAATGAAAAATTGCTTCAGTACAATTTAACTGGGATTTTTTTTTTTCATCCTAAGAGTTAGAAGCAATTTAAACCCATATACTTTGACTCAGTTTAGGCAAATTGAAATATAGAATAGCTTAAGGTGACTTAAAGGAAATTCATCCATTTGTCTTCCTCCATTTTCCACTTTCATTTCAACTTCCTGCTATGCATTTACATCGACCTGTATTACACTTATGAGAGACTCCTTACTGTATAAATAATATTATTCATTAGTCAATTATGCTCAAGAAAGAAAAGTAAAATAACCTGCAAACTATTTCAGGTTGTATACATTAAAAAGTACATGCTGGGTTTGGCTGAAGTGCAGATGAAGTCTTCCTAAAAGCTGCAGTGCTCACACCCAGTAGCCCAGGTTTAGAGCTAAGAGAGCAAAGAGAAGCTTACTTCTATATCTGCAAAGTAAAAATCTCTCTCATCATGCCATAGTGCATATTAAGAAAAATACCAATAGCTTCTTTTAGGGATTTTTCATGGCTCTTGAGAAGCAAAATTTCTTTCAGTCCCTTTCTGAAAGGGGGATTAAAATGAATTAACCAAATACTAATAATAACAACAATAACAATTATAAACTGTTTAAAAAATCTTTTCCATATCTGCTGAAAACAATAATCTCAATGAATTTCATTCTCTAGGTGTGGTTTTCTAATTACTGGCTTTGACGTTATTTATAAGAATATATGAATATAAAATTCTCTACTGGGAATTTCTCTATATGATATGCAGTATTATCTCATTATCAAGCAACAAATTCTTGGTAAACATGTTATTAGCATATTTGGCTATCCTTATTCAAGCTGAATAATTAAACTGACCACAACAGCAGGATGCTGAAGATATAAAGAACAATTCCCCAAGAGCACATGCTGTATATTGAGGTACCTGTTGTCCTTCATTATGTCTGTTGGCATAAATCTCCCAGCTGTGAGAAACTTATTCCAAGTTTTAAGACAAAATAATTATACCATACTGGAATTTCAGTGATACCCTACTTACACAAATGGGGTTACTAGTTACTCTAACTACTAATACCTGTTACCTGTTGTTATTGGCCAAATTGAATTGCTCAGTCCAGAATACTTCCTCATTTCTGATTCTGCCTCAAAATGTTCCCTTTTAAAAGTTTTGTTTTTGTTTTGTTTTGTTTTGTTTTTGTCAAAATAGCTCTGAGAGCCAGCTCCCATTTATCCTCTGCACCTAAGAAGGTCTTAGTTTATATTTTATTTTCATCCTATTTCACTAATGCAGTAGTGCAAATAAGGAGGAAAATCATAGTATGACCATTAAAAGCATAGGCTCTATGATCTTATGCACAGCATCTCAATTCTGTCTGTTCTTGATGTAATTTAATTATATGCTAATATTCATTTTCTCCCAAACAAATATTTTTATCTTTTGGAATGGTAAATTTTTAATAATGTGTCCAGACAGAAATACATCATCTTTGACAGAGAGTGTATACAACTCCCTGTGACTTACAGAAGTTTAAAGCACTCTGCTCATCTTTTTGATAAAAACACCCTTAATTAAAATAGGATTGACTGTGGCAATAAAGGTGACTACACTTGTACCTAAGCTAATGTATCATAAGCAGTTACAAAATCTGTACCAGATTCAAACAGAGGAGGAACAAGTGTGTCCTTCTCATACAGCTGTATGACAAAATAGTACTTACAGAATTTTTCAATAGGGAACTGAAGCACAGAAAGACTAAGTGGTATGTCTAAAATATGTAAGGATTAGAGAGAGAAGAAAGAAGTGAACTGAGGTTCCCTTACAGCAGGACAGACTTTCACTGCCTCAGAGAGGGGAGTTGAGCAGAAAAAGGTAATGTCATAAAACTCTGTATGTTTCTCTGATTTCTATCTCAAGACCGTGCTACTGTAGGAATAGAGTTATATGGAGCTATATGGACTGTATGCAGAGGTTGGATTTCCTTATCTTGGGATTTTTTCAATTGTCCTGAAATTATTCTTATCCACTGTGTCCCCACTAATACAAATAGGTATCATGCTGGCATTCAGCTAAGTAATTCTTTTGTCATACACAGATGGACAGGGGATTACATGGCTAAGAAATGAAATAAAAGCTAAATCCCTACGCTTGATAAAGCTTTGCGTGTTTTCTCTTTCATTCAGGATTACCGAGTGAACATCTTTCTCCGCCAGAATTGGAATGATCCACGACTTGCATACAGTGAATATCCAGATGACTCTTTAGACTTAGATCCATCCATGTTGGATTCAATTTGGAAACCTGATTTGTTCTTTGCTAATGAAAAAGGTGCCAACTTTCATGAAGTTACAACAGATAATAAGTTGCTGAGAATTTTCAAAAATGGAAATGTACTTTATTCCATCAGGTGAGTCTCTAATCAAGGGATTTTTTTCAGGTAGAAGCTCAAAAGTGTATCTTAGAATTGTTAACAGACATTTTCAGTTTCTAGGCACACAGAATTATTACTAAAGTAAATTGAATTTTGAATACTGAATGTCATCATCATTATTAATTGTTTTAAATGCCAAAGTGATCCTTCATTAGATATGTACTTAGTAAAATAAGAATAAAATAAGAAAAATTATCATATAAATAAGAAAATTATCAATAAATAAGAAAATTATCATTCCCATTTTAAAGTACAGATACAGAGCTCGGACACTTGCACAAAGCAAATATACCTGGAGTATTATAATTGACCTGGCCTGTGTATGAGTTTCATATGCTGTACCCTTGAATGTCATAAGAATCCAATTTATTTTTCACCTTTTTGGATATTGCAGTTGCACTCCGATGTGGAAACATGACCTGTTTGAGGAAGCATGAGATTTAAAGAATAGTTCACATACTTCTGGAGGCGGAGAGGAAAGTGGAAAGTAAACTTTTGAAAAGTTTTAAGAAGCTGTAAGCAGCAATCACATCTAAGTATTGATAAAAAACAGTTCTAATCCTTTTCTCCCCCCTTTCCTTTTATTAATATAGATATCAGTAGGCTGTAACAGTTTTAACATCATTCTTACAAATAACTTCAAAAATGTGATCTAATGAGAGATGCATTCAATACAGGTATACTAAGGCCTATAGTCATGATACAGATTTTGCATTAATACAGTGACCAACTTGAACAAAATGTTACAATTTTTGAAATAAATATCTCTCTTTTCCACTTAGCATTTTGCTATGATTTATGATATTGCAGTAATGGGTAATTGAACTTTTTTTTGAAGAGACATCAGGAGTCTGCAAAACAATTTGTACAACAGGACAAAAAATGTTTGTGACTTGCATAAATTTATCAGTGGCTAGGCTCTTCCTCCTTGTCCTACTCCCTCCAAATACACACACCACATAGAGTACAGTCACAAGCACTCAACTGAAGCAAGTTTGGATAGCAACTTCAATAGAATTCTGACCAAGTTCACAGTCTCATGAAATGGGGACAAAACCATTATAATATTCCAATTATAAAAGCAAACATTGACTGTGAAGCTAGCAGATGCCAGATTCTTGTGGAGACAGAATGTTTATGTTGCTATGATTTAATTAAGAACTATTGCAATTCCTGAAGCAGGAATTATGTGAATTTGAGTCAGTTAAGCTTTTGATTAGGGGAGACCTGATAATTCCTAAAGAGCTGATATTGAAAGAAAAGAAAAATAAAAATTCCTAAATCTGCTTTTTGTACAGAGCCCAGGTTCCTCTTCTCTGGAATGGCTTGCTGTGTCAGTAGCTTACCTGTCTGATTTTACATTTGGAACTCTTTTTAACAGCATGGAAATAAGGCCAGGGTTTGGGTTCCCTCCTCTGACTCTCCCCCTCTAGCTCTGTCACTGGCAGGATGAACAAAAGTTATAGCAACAAAGAAGCAGAAAAAGCTTCATAGAAGGAAAAAAATGCAGTGAGAGAGAAATAGACAGCTATACTTGCCACCTAATGCCCACTTCCATCTAGCTCTCAATGCTAAAACCAGGCCATTCAGGTTTAAGAGAAAAGAATTAGAGCACTACCATTTTAGGAAAGCCTCATATGTAAGGAGCCAAAATCAAGTCCACCAGGGAGTATACTACCTACTGTACTGATAAATGAATGTGGGGCAAAATTTTCCTGCAAGCTGTTCTCTGGCAAGAAGAAAGGTACAGTCATGACCCTGAATGGATACTTAGACATGCCCAGTGAGGGGAAATACATGACTTTACCTCATATGTTCTTCTTTCTCATTCCTCTGAGAATTACCACTTTAAAGATAAGTTATTTTCTTGATATAAAATGTAAAAATACTTTTTTTTTCTATAGGTTGTAAAGCATTTCACAGAAAATGTCATGGCTAACGTGAAAAAGCTGTGTTTCAAAATTACAGGCATATTTCAGTCTACCACCAATATCATAAAACGTTATCTTAATCCTTTGTGTTGACAATTTAAGCACCTTATTTTGGGACAATAACATATAAATTATTTACCAGCATGATTTGCAGCTGACATCTGTTATAAAATTCTTGCAAATCTGGGTAAATTTTATGCAAAGGATTTGAAATAATGTAACAGTACAATAATTCTATGGTAGCACCAAAAAAGCATGCTGTTGTTGCATTCCTCTAGACCTAACTTAGGCAACCCTACTGGATAGTGTTTTTCTGAAGGCCTGTAACAAGTTCTGTCTTTCTGTTTTTTCTGCTTTGTTGTCATGCTGGACCGAGAGAGTAAAATTTGTTCAGCTAATATAAATCCCTCTTGAGAGCTTTCTAATGAAAAACTGTTTTCTTCTATTTCTAATGACTTCTATGTTTTGATGCACTGATGCAGTCTTCCTGTGCAATTCTATGGCATCTTCGTGGTATATTTTTAATTTATTATTTATTATTTTTTCAGATTGACTTTAATACTGTCCTGTCCAATGGATCTCAAAAATTTTCCAATGGATGTGCAAACATGTATAATGCAGCTGGAAAGCTGTAAGTTTGAGTAATGTATTATCCTATAAATACTTTTCTAGAGTTTACAATAACTATGCGGGGGGTAGGAAGACTCCTTGTAGTGGTGAAAGGAGAACAACCTTTCAAAACTGAATCACCTGTTTTAATCTGTGATACATAGATACTTTTCAAGGAAAGAGATCCTTTCATCCTCACTTCTATTGACGATTGTCAGTTTCACGTAAATTTAATGGTACTACTAAACTAAAGTACCCACTGACAGAATTTACATTTATGCAACACTTATGCATATTGTGATTCACCATGAAGTCTCCCTTGTGTTCACACACACACACAGACTGTAATATGGCAGTGCATAAAGGAAACATGAGAGTAATTTAAGGAAGTGTTTTATGTGATTTACATGAATATCCTGAAATTCATAATAACTTGGTGTAGTTAAAAAGTGGAAACAATAATTTATATTAAGTCCCTGCTCTTCAGATTCCTATCCCACTTCTTCAACATGTCTACATGCTATAGCTAGGTAATTTTTATCTGATCGACCTAGAAGGGATTAAGGAAAGAGTTTACTGCAAGGGAGAACTGTAGAAGGTTACACCACATGTACACTTTCTACAGTTTTTAATATATATACATGCAATCATGATGCTGCACAGGGTATGCCACTTCCACAGCCTTCAGCCCCTCAACTGAAGCAGCAACTTGGATCAGTGGAAGATCTTGGAAGGGCTGCAGAGCCCTTGGGGTAAGAGGAAGAATAAGTCCATACTTATTCTTATTCCACCTAGAGATCAAAAGTGAGCATGGTATCACCACCAGCCATAGCACTGGAAAAACTTCTAGAATCTTCAGAAGACTGCTGGGACTTAAAGTGACATGTAGTAGCACAGTTAGGTTAACATTGAAAATACCAAACAAAACACAGAAGACCTGGTGGTCTTCTAAAACATGGAAGGACTGATGGTTTGCCTAAATCAGGTGTTACAACAGAATTTCAATGGAAAAAAATACATATATATATAACTCCATGTGTTTTAAACAATCTCTTCATAAAGCCCTATTTTGCATTATATACAAATATCCTGAGGAGACCAAAGGGAAGGTAAAAAAATAGATTAGAGAAGACAGGCTTTGCAGAATTATCTTACAATTAATAAGAACACTTTTCATGTGAAAAAAAATTAGTATTTGATAATTCAATCCCTCATATATTTTACTTACCACCTACATTGATATTCCCCTTAGAAAAGAAAACAGGATGAAAAGTGCACAGCAGCTATGCCATTCCAAGTCACACACGCACAGAAAAAAAGACAA
Organism: Anser brachyrhynchus; assembly: GCF_964034855.1. Classification (NCBI taxonomy): domain Eukaryota; kingdom Metazoa; phylum Chordata; class Aves; order Anseriformes; family Anatidae; genus Anser; species Anser brachyrhynchus. The sequence goes on from NC_137698.1 coordinate 25,189,781, forward strand.
AGTCAAATGTTCTGTCTGATGCTAGGATCTGAGCTAAAAGGAGGTATGAGGAGGAAGGCACAGATATGCATTAAATTTTTATTTTCCTTGTGATATGAAATGCCTTTTCCCCTAAAATGACAGGAGTTTGGAAGACGTTCCTAGCAGAATGATCCTCCCAATGGTGTGAAGAACAAAAATAAAATAAAATGAAATAAAATAAAACAAAAATAAAATAAAATAATAAAATAAAATAAAATAAAATAAAATAAATAATAAAATAATAAAATAAAATAAAATAATAAAATAAAATAAAATAATAAAATAAAATAAAATAAAATAAAATAAAATAAAATAAAATAAAATAAAATAAAATAAAATAAAATAAAATAAAATAAAATAAAATAAAATAAAATAAATAAATGAAATAAAATAAAGCATTCTTTGAAATATTCTGGAGTTTGTGAAAATAAATGACAGGAGGAAGAACAGGTAAATATTAAGGACCCATTGTTATGTGAGATCTAGTTTTATAGTTTTAGGACCAACAAGTAAAGTATTTCAGAAAAGAATTTTCTGCATATAGAAAGAACATACTGGATTATTTGGAATACATTATAACATTTATTGTTATATATAGAGAGAACAAAAACACAACATACATAATTTGATTAAAGTATGCCTTGCTTTTTTCCTTTTTTTTTTTTTTAGTTGGAACGCTAAGTGTTCTAAGTATCTAAGTGAAGTGGGAAGTAATTATTTATCAGTCAGTATGTCAGAACTGTTTGTTGTACGGGTAATAGTATGCTTTTACAAAAAATTGCAGGGTGGGTATGAAGTCAGCTCTCTCATTACAATGGACAGATGATATTACAAAGCAGGCTTTCAATATGAGGACAATGGCTGATCTGACAGCAGAAATTTTCTTGACAACAATTGAGCAATGGTTATTTGTTGCAAATGTCAAGGAACTTAGGGCAATATTATATATTCAGCATTTAAGCAAAACTCCACGGTCTATCCAAGCTGCTAATTCTACTAATAATGCGACTAAATAAGAGGTTAATATGAGGTGGTTGTATCAGAGTACATAGAAATGACAGGTATATTCACTCTATATAATTATGCTTCGAACAGAAGGTATCACAGTATTTGAAGAAGAAAGTGTGTATATATATATATTTAAATGTGTTTAAAAATTGTTACTTTAACAACTTCATAAAACTCAGCTGTACTCCCTTCTTTCAGTCCATGTGAGGACAGGTTGTATAACAACTGAGCATTCTTGAAGAAACAGGCATTTGTTTTCCTTTATAGAAACGTTGCAGGAGCTCATAATTCCCACAAACTGTACCACAGGGAAGCAATACTGATTAGTTGAATAGCACTGTAGATGTTCTACAGTGTTTTCCAGCAGAACATTTTTTACTGAAGTCTTGTTTTTAATCATCTAGTTCAGTGGGAGTAAATTCCCTGCTGCACATTCAGATAGTACAGAGAGGCAATGCTTGCAAAAGAAGGGCTGAACAAAACACAGATATATGCTTCATTTTGAGATATTCAAAATCTTCCAGTTTCAGAGAAAGCTCAAATCTGATATCAAAAGGAAGTTGTAAGTAATAAAACTTCCTTCATATCACCTTGTCCTGTTACCTGTAACTCCAGACATTGAAAAATAGGGACTATGACCAAATTAACTGGCCTGTGGCAGAAAATTTTGCAGTATGTGGGAGCTCTGACTATACCTACGTGTCTGCTAGCAGAATAACCTGTTAGGATTGCAAGAACAAGACAACAGTTCCCTGAAACTGAGAGAAATAGCTTTGGGACAGATCCAAAGAAAGTAGACACAATGACACAACTTCCAAGCTCCAAGACCTTTAAGAGAAGGAAGTCATCTACCCCAAAATGGTTTCCCTATACAGGAAGTACAGGAAGGGAACCAAATACCTTGGAGGAGTTACAAAAAATATCTTCATGCTGGGCAGGAGAGTAGCTAAGTTAAAAAATGCTAAACTTGAGCCTGAACTCTGACCAATTTCCAAAACTTAGAAAAGGATGAAATGAACACCCACATTCCAGAGCAGTTGGCTAAGAACAGGCATCCAATCCTCTTTGAAAGAGGAAGAAAAAATTAGGAAGATGGGTGCATTTAGCAATTTCTCATGCTGCTTCATATCAAATCTCCTGAGGAAAGAACTGAAATAACCCTGAGAGTGTAAAGCCATACAAAAATCTCATTCTAGATTTCTAGACTTCTCTCCTTTCTAGATTTCACAGTGTCATACTCTCCTGTGGCTCTGTCCTACATTCTTTGGTGCAGAGTGAGACAACTTAAACAGGAAGACAAAACATATGCTTAAAACACATATGCAAAACACAGGCTTATGCCCTGTCCAGGGAAGTAGAAGATGTGGGTTTCAAAACCGAGAACACACTTCTCTTGTCTGGAGTGAATGATCTGATCATCAGGCTGTTTTGCAAAAACTAAAATAGTAACAGGAGCAAAACAGCAGCAGCCATGCTTCCAGATGTTTCTTTTGAAAGTGAACATCATTACTGTCCTTTCCAACATGTGCAACTTTGGGCAGGACTTGGTAAAATTACGAATTTATAATGCCTATTAATTTCAGAGTTTCTTTAAACTGTCTGGTCTTACAAGTCATGCTCCTGCATGTGACATAAAGCAAATTGGATTGTTTCTAACAAATCACTTACCTTTTCTTTGTCATCTTACCACCATTCAAGGTTGCAAAGAAAAGCTGACCACTACTTGTAAAGGACAAATCATAGGTTTTACCTCTGCTATAAAATAATAATTTTGTTCAGTACTAGATACTTTCCATCAATATTGATACTGTTGCTCCAGCACAGAAAGCCCTAAGTGGAAAATTCATGTATAGCTTTTTTCCACAAATGATATTTTTAATTTTAACTAGCTCTCATAATGGTTTTTCCAAGGTCAATATTTGCAGATGTATTTGCCCCTTCATTTACATCATGAAGTGGCTGAACAATATTTAAGTGGAAATGTCTTCTATTTCAAAAGGAATTACTTTACCAAATTATTTCTGAGAAACTAGAATGAGCTGCTTTTGTGTCTTTGAAAAGAAGCAAATGAAAATGTAGATAATAAATAATCCCTTCTACATTTCTACGGTTTATGCTGGGGCAGCCTATAGGCATGTGAGATAATTTTAGTTTTATTCTGCTTGAATAAGATACAAAGAAATGTCAACTAGATACATATTTATTTCTGTGACCTATCTCCCAGGAAAGAAATGTTTTTTTTTCATGTGCTAGAGCTTGTTGTCACTCCCTTTTTAGGCTTTGTTTTTATCTCATAGCATTCATTTATTCATATATTACAACTATATATATATACATATTGTATTACAATTACAACTTTATCTGAAATTCAATATTCCTAAATTTTCTAACAGTAGTACCATTAAAAGACTAAATCAATCACAAAGGAAGAAATATACTATGAAAAGCAGCAGCATATGTAAGGGAAAAAGCTCCTGATTACTTCATCATTTTGTTTTGATGCTTTGTCTCTTTTACTTTTAATATATAAAAGAATGGCCTTTTCCCCCCCTTTTGATTTATGGGGGCTTTTTAGTCTTTCTAAGCAATCATCTCCGTCTTTTGGATTTTAGAGGAAATTCACTCTATACTACATAATGCTATTACCAGAACATTACAGTTTCTTTCCTCCCAGTCTCTAAATTGGAGGGACAGAGATTGTTGAAATGAAAAGATCTGTAGGCAGGCAACTGGCAGATCTGCATCATGGGAAATGATGCACACAGTGTTCCCTTCCCACAAGAGCACAGAAGATGGGTAACAGACCTGGACTGTATTTCTCATCTGCCAGGGAACCTAGGGCGTGTACCTGAGTGAGAGTAATTATGGACACACTAGGTCAATGCTTGCCTATACCTGAGTGCAAAAACCATATCACTTCTCTCTTTCCCATTTCAGTAGCACAAAAGCTGTCAACAACTCATCCCATGGTTTCTACTCTACAGAAGGGTGACTTGAGCAATTGCATATATCTGAAGTGAGACCTCACACACAGATACAAAGAACTGTATTCCTCAGTTCCCAACCGACATAGGATGAAAGAGCAGTAGCAACTGTACAACTGCTGCTGAACCCAGGGAAATTAATATAAAAGTGACACCTGAAAATCTATAGGCATCAGCATATGTTAGATTTGAGGGAAGTGGGAGGGGTCTGGACCCGAAATGCTGCTCTTCTCCAAAAGGCCAAGAAGGATAAACCTGTCACTCTAAAGGGAGAGATCCATCAGAGTGATTTAGAAACACAGAAACAGAAGCATAAGGTTGGAAAGGACCTTCAAGATCATCTAGTCCAACCGTTCTCATATCACCAATACTACCCACTAAGCTACTAAATCGTATCTCATCGCACCTTATCCAGTTGCTTCTTGAACACCGCAAGGGATGGTGACTCCACCACCACCCTGGTCAGGCCATTCCAGTGCCTGGCCACTCTTTGAGAGAAAATGTTTTTCCTGATATCTAATCTAAATCTCCCCAGGCGCAACTTGTGACCATTTCCTCAAGTCCTATCATTAGTTATCTGAGAGAAGAGGCCGAAACCCTCCTCATCACAACCTCCCTTCAGGAAGCTGTAGAATGCAAAGAGGTCTCTCCTGCGCCTTCTCTTCTCCAGACTAAACAACCCCAGTTCCCTCAGCCACTCCTCATAAGACTTGCACTCCAGACCCCTCACTTAGAGGGCAATGCAAGGGGCAGTCCCTTTGGAAAGCAGCTCCATACTGTACTTCTGTACATAGAATAAAATCCTGCTTTCTTGGTGCTTCAGCATAAATTTAGTCAATAAATGTAACAGCTGATTTCTGAAGCTAATATTCTTAGTGGGTAATGCATTTTAGAAGAATTTATTCTAACCCCAAACTGCAGCCAGACTCATTAGACCTGTCAAATCCTCCCCATGATATGTTGCTTAGAATTTAGGCCACAATTCTCTGCCATGTTCTTTGCATAGCAATCCACAGGCAGCCTGTCCTGGAGAGACTCTGCTGGGATGCCTAATAGAAAAACTTTGAAACTACTCCAGTCAACATGATTGTATTTCTTTCCTCAGCTGGATGCCTAAATAACTGTCTGTTTGCTGAATAAATCCAATGTTAGTCTTGGACTTGTACTTACTAAACATTAAAAAATGAGAATGGAATTTAGACAAATCACTCGGATAAGAGAAACATAAAAATGAAACCTCGAGTCAAACCAAACTCTCTAGTGCAAAAATGCTAGATACTAGGTACTCAGTTTGGCTGTTTCATGCCATTCGTGTGTTTGTTTACTGAACAAGAGGAAAAGAGCTAGGTTTTGATACAGCTGTAGGTATTTAAAAGAGCAGCAAGAGAAGCAAAGCCTTTCTGGAGTAGAACAGAATGTGTAGGAAAAGTACCAGGTATATTGATAATCAGGTGGATCAGAGGTTTCCTCAAAAATTTTATTCTTCATGGCTTGGAATGGTACTCTAAAGGTGGTTAAAATGAAAGAATTTATCAAATAAGAATCTGTCAGCAGAATGAAAAAGGAGGTCTGTTGGAATTACCAAGACAGTTCTGGTTCAAAGATGTAGAGTACTTGAGGACTCAGGGGACTTACTTGTCTTGAATAGCAAGCCTTATTTTTCCATACTAGAACAGTCCTTGAATGGCCTGGAGAATACATGTTAATACTTTCATGACATTTCAATAATTCTTCAAGACAAACTTGTTGGATGTCCACTGTCTTGTTTATGAGACTATAGGCTTTTAATGCCCTGATATTGAATTAGTTAAAATAAAATCTTCATACTCTCAGCATACATGTATACAGCTGACATAAATAGCTTGATTCTAATAAGTTCTATAGAGCTGTATAGTTCTATTGATGAAGGTTGAATTGAACATTATTTAAGGTGGGTTTTGTTCCTATAGTTTCAAAATTGGATGGATGCAAAAGTTATATATATTCTTAAGATCAATAATAGTGAGGAAGGAAGGAAGGAAGGAAGGAAGGAAGGAAGGAAGGAAGGAAGGAAGGAAGGAAGGAAGGAAGGAAGGAAGGAAGGAAGGAAGGAAGGAAGGAAGGAAGGAAGGAAGGAAGGAAGGAAGGAAGGAAGGAAGGAAGGAAGGAAGGAAAATGGGAAGGAAGGAGGGAAGGAGGGAAGGAGGGAAGGAGGGAAGGAGGGAAGGAGGGAAGGAAGGAAGGAAGGAAGGAAGGAAGGAAGGAAGGAAGGAAGGAAGGAAGGAAGGAAGGAAGGAAGGAAGGAAGGAAGGAAGGAAGGAAGGAAGGAAGGAAGGAAGGAAGGAAGGAAGGAAGGAAGGAAGGAAGGAAGGAAGGAAGGAAGGAAGGAAAATGGGAAGGAAGGAGGGAAGGAAGGAAGGAAGGAAGGAAGGAAGGAAGGAAGGAAGGAAGGAAGGAAGGAAGGAAGGAAGGAAGGAAGGAAGGAAGGAAGGAAGGAAGGAAGGAAGGAAGGAAGGAAGGAAGGAAGGAAGGAAGGAAGGAAGGAAGGAAGGAAGGAAGGAAGGAAGGAAGGAAGGAAAGAAAATGGGAAGGAAGGAAGGAAGGAAGGAAGGAAGGAAGGAAGGAAGGAAGGAAGGAAGGAAGGAAGGAAGGAAGGAAGGAAGGAAGGAAGGAAGGAAGGAAGGAAGGACTCAAACTACATTTCCTTCCAAGGAATTCTTTACAGGTGTTGGTAATAACTTGTTAATACTATTTTTGAAAAGATAAGGTTTTCTGGAAAAGATGAATAAGACCAAGAGAACAATTTGTTGTAGGGTGGTTTTTTTTGTTTGTTTGTTTTGTTTTTGTTTTCCCCAGATAGTAAAATTGCCATTGCTACATAGAAATATTTCAGTAAGATCATATTGTTTTTTTCCCTTGAAGACTTCCTGAAACATCTAATTGCACATACTGAAAATTTACAAACTAGTTAGACAATTTTTAGTGCTGTCTAAAGCCTAGAGTTAGTATATCTGTCTTGTTGATCTTCTGCTGAAGAGTTTTTTATAGATTAGATAGAAAAATAAATTAAACAGACCATCACTGTAGTTTCGTTTCATTTGATGTCCAGGTATTCAAACACCTGCATCAAACGTTCCAGGCACAAGTCCTGACCACAGTCTTCATTTCCTGCATTCTTTTCCACCTCCTTGCTCCACAAGTATGACCACACAGAACTTTAGTTTTGTTTTTCACACTTTTCACCAGCTTTGTGTCAGAACATTTTCTAAAGAAAATTTCTGCAAGCCAAATCCAACTTTCCTAATTGTTTCAGACCCTCTACGGTGCCAATTAATTCTAAGTTCTAAGTTCTACTTAATTTGCCAGCTCTTCATATTCTTCTCAGGAGGAAGTCTCAGTCAGCCAGTACATGCTTTACTAGCTAATTACCTTGAATGACTTCAGGCACCTAAAAATGAGTTGCCTCTTTAAGAAGAGCTGTTTGCTGAGAGGCTACAGTGCCATGAATATACACAGTTCTCAACTTTTCCTGAAAACTTCCCTCTCTAGTAACCTTCTCCTTCTGCGATGATAGGCTTGTCATATTATTACCAACAATTTACCATCCCCTTTTGCATTACAGATGTTTCATCTGACTGTGTCTTCTCAATACAGAAGATGACTGAATGTAGTCATAGCCTTTTTTTACATAATCTGCATCATAATCTTTTAACACAGAAACTAGTAATATACTTCTATGGGATTTTTTTGTTCATTCTTTGATTAACTTGCTTTTAGAGGCTTTCTTCATTATCATTCTAGTCCTTTCCCTTATATACAAACTGGCACAACTGAAAAGTAAAATCTCACCTTCTCTCACTGCACATGATTCTCTTTCACACTCCCACTCTTCCACACATTTTCATCCTGCCAAGTCAATGCACTCTACTTATCCAGTCTCTCAGTCAACACAGTGGGTCACTATAGTACTTTTTTTTTTGAATATGCTCTGTCTTCTAGTTATAAGAGACAACTTTTAAGAGACAATCTTTAGAGAGAAAATCCACTGAGACTAGAAAGAGACTAGACTAGACTAGACCAGAGAGAAAATTCACTGAGAGGTAATGTAACAAGCTGTACACAAGTGCTGCCAAATGTAGAAGCTAGCAGAGAACCTAGCATTCTCACAAAAATGCCCTAGTTTTCACTCTTAAGATACATACAAGATGTAGACAAAAAGCATTAATTAACAGGTCCTTTCCTCTGCTAGCAATGGTATCAAAGCAGAACTTGAGATCACACAGAGAAGATATCTGCATTGTTGAATCTTAGTGCTTGGATATGACTGCATTGAGGTCATTTAATTGCAGTTGTGGCTCAGAAACACTCAGCTCTAATTACAAGCTTTATCAGTGTAAATGGTACTGCATAAACCTGGCACAAGGAGAGCACCATTACTCACTTCATTCATCCATATTTTCTCATCTAAGCAGCTGCTAATCTTATACAAACAGCAAACTACTTTACTCATTTTCTTTTTTATTCTGGTAAAAATCATATCAGCAGTGGATGGCTGAGTGTACATTTTTTTGCCTAGATGAGTAAAGTAAATGCATTCTAAGTGGAGAACTGCTTTATTACAGCATCTAATCAGTTTTCCATTTTGCAAACGTATGCCTGTCTGGCAAATACATATGCATGAATGATACACATAGCCCTGCCAAACTCAGGTGGTGGCCTCAGTTATTCACATAATTTCAATACTGTGAACATTTATGACTGGCAATTCTGGGATCCTAAACATAAAATATAACACTCCAAAACTTTCATTACCAAAGCTCCCTACATTTCTGTGACTTGCCATGCATGCAGTCCCCCCACATTTGATGGCACTAAGCACTTTAATGCCTTACCTCAAGATCAAAAGTCTCTACTTGTCTTGAGACTGAACCTGAAGGTAATTTCAAAATCTGCCATGATATCTTGTCATGGTGCTGGGAGTCCAGCTACTCCAATAAGAGACATTAATTACATTAATCAGCAGAGCCAACAAAATTAAGATGCTGGAGATCTGTTTTTTTGTTTTGTTTTGTTTTTCTTTTGTTTTGTTTTTGTTTGTTTTTTGTTTTTGTTTTTGTTTTGCTTGTTGCTTATATCATTGAATCATAGCATCTTTCAGGTTGCAAAAGATGTCTAAGATCTAGACCAACCTTAATATATGTATAATATATATATATATGTTATATAATAACATGGAATCAAACTGTAATAGCATATATACCCCAGTACAGTAAACACTGATTTTTTTAAACAGACGTTTTACAGATATGCTTTTCCCCTTATGCACAGTGCACACTATACCACCAGCATTCTGAGCACAAACTATGTAGCAGGTCTTCTTCACAAAAGTAATTAAGAAACAAAAGTATTTTCCTTGTCTGGGATATTAAGAATGCTCAGTTAGCTCTATCAGTTCCCTATTCCCCCTGAAAATTTTTGGCCTAGGACATTAGATGCAGTATGGTCTTGCACTTCATTCTTACAAATTCTCTGATTCTGCTATATATCTGTAAGTGACAAGATATTTACGACTGTAGTCTTTCTTCCTTTTTGTTGTGACAACATGAAAGAATGATGTGGTAGATGTAAAAAAGAAAGAGTTCATCAAATTTTTTGGAATTGTACCAACTAGTAAATTATTTTCTTTTAGAAAATCAAGGATACCTGTCCTGGCTAACACCTCTCACTAAAGAAAATTCAGAGACAAATTAGTGTTATCAAATAGTTTGATATGCTTAAATAATTCATGTTTTCTTATTTTGCCAATTATAAGAGAGTTAGAAAACTTTAGATTTCCCTAATTCAATGGGCACATTTGGTTGGGCCATTTTTTTCACATTTAATAAAGGGACAAAAATTGATAGAGACTGAGTTCATTTAATTTAACATACCTAATGGAAATCAAATATACATGATACCCTTTTAAATTTCTTTGGAATCACATCTCCATTAAGCTCTTCTATGTTTTAAGTCACATTTACTGGATCAATATGGTCTTGACTTAAAAAAATGGAATTACACTATTGAATGCTAAATATATATTTGGGTATTTAAAGTGTAAACACAAAACAGATTACTACATCAGCAGTTTGCATAAACTATTATTTTTAATATATTGAACTATAGAAGCATTAATGGGCAGGGTTGATAAAATTAAAAATACACTTTAGAGATGAATGAATCTGATTTAGTGACATGCATTTTGACACAGCAGTTGTTTCTTGTCAATTCAATGAGTTTTACTCAGGGGATATCACTTCTGGCCATACTCTACATGCTTCCAATGATAATCTTCACTACACACAACTGCTTGTTGTGTGAATACATGTAATGTTTGATAAGAGCTACATTTCTGTTTTTTCCTAGTTTCTGATATTTTATAGTGAATTTTAAGACTGAGTTTATATGATGTCATGTATTCAAGAACAGGGGAAAACAGTGCTTCCTTGCACGTTTAATATATGATTGTAATCACTTGCATAATGACTGACCTCAATGAAATACTTACTTAAAAGAATATGTCTTGTTTTTAGCATATTCATTTAGCCCCAACAAAATACCAAAGAGAGTAAGCCAACAGTCATCCTGAGTGCTTGTGAAAATCTTGAATAAGGGTAATCTCCAAAAGAAACAGAAAGAATCTAAAAGTATTGGAAACAGTTTTAAATTAATAGTCACTGAGTCTTAATTTATGGATACATTCAACATAGATCAGAAAGGATAAAGTGTGTTTCAGATGTGAGGCCAGGGCATTTTGACTGAATAACATTTATAGATATATTCAAAAAGTAATGAAGCCACTGAATACAACAAGGGAAAAATTTATGTCTGCACATCAAAGACTTTATTTCCCTCACTGGAACTCAAAATTTCAGTATTTGCAGGCAGACAGCTTCTCTTAGAATGTTCTGAACACTGTATTTAAACAGTGAATTGTTACTGAAAGGTTAAAAGATATTTCCAGTTATCTGTGGGTTATTCTTAACAGGTCATTAGCTTTGGACTAAAGCAGAAAATAAATGTTGCAAAGAAGCAAAATAGACAGATGAAAGCTATATAATTTAAATGTAAAAATGACACCATTCTTTTCCTTATGGTTCAAGCTATTATATGTGAGTCAAGTGTACCCTTGTGGTCCAAGCTATTTCAACTATAGAAGCCATTTAGTTTTAGATTTCAATCTTGAAATTGCACTTTGTCCAAAGCTATTAGATCCTGAGAAAATCTTAATGAAACCTGAATGAGAAGAGGAAGTAATTTTTTTTTTCAGTTGTCACAACTAGACAATTTATCCAGAAAAAGTTTGGAATAAAATGCCAGGGATATGCTGGAAAAATAATATATGACATATTCACAAGAAGTAGAGCAGTTTTCCCCAGTGATATCCAAAGCACATGTTAGCTGAGAGATGGAAATAAAAGGAAAAACTACTTGTCCTTTAAAAAGTCTGCCCCTTCAACTAGAGATTTTGCTGTTTTATTTAATCACACATACATGGGATAAGGGTAAGTGCAGGAATCTGAATATTAAAACTGAATACAACATAACAACATACTTCTACACAGAGAGAAGGTACAATCTTCCTTGCAAGCTTTTCCTTGTTTTGTACCAGTTTCAGAGAAAACTATTTTTTTTCAATTCAATTAATATCTCACTCCTGGAGAAATTCTCGTTGTTCCCTTTCAAGAATATGTATCTACTTTAAGTCAGATTGAAATCAATCCATACATAAAACTGACAAACCACCATTTCACCCTATATAAGAGGAGAAGGTGATCTGAGAGTGATGGGGCTATCCTTCGTAGGCAAGGGAGGGTATGTTTAGGTCATTTTGATACTTTTGTTAACTCCATTAGAAGACTACCTAACTATTAAGATTTCACAAAGGATCCATAAAACTGGCTTTTTTCTAGTTCAGTATGATTTAGAATGGCAGATAATGCTTTTTGGTTAACAAGTATAAGGAGATCTGTCGTATTTTCTCCTTTTATGGCTTTTACTGAAGACATCACTATTTGGTATATCCCTGCTTTTCAAAGTTTGCAGCTGACTTAGAGTTTATGCGCTCTTTTTTTTTTTTTTTTTTTTAGTTGGTTACACAATGAATGATCTCATTTTTGAATGGCAAGAAAAGGGAGCAGTTCAAGTAGCAGAAGGTCTCACTCTGCCACAGTTTCTCTTGAAAGAAGAAAAGGATTTATGTTACTGCACCAAGCATTATAATACAGGTAGGAAATAATATTAGTGATTAAAATTGGAAAGCCATTTAACATTTACTGTTATTTTGGAGAGTTTATTTACTTTTTTAATATTCTCACTGAACTCACAAGAAGGTTGAAACATACAGTTGCATTTTTCAGGACAAGGTAGTCTTAAATAACTGACACAATGAAATGGAAGTACCTGAAGGCTGAACAAACTTGTATTTCAGTAAGCTTTAGAAAATACATATTTGAAGAAATTCAGAAGTAATTCAGTCAGGAATTTAATTTTTTTCAGTGGATGCCATGACAGCATCCACACTGCAGGATCTGAAGCACTGCCAAGATCCAAAGTCCATACGCTATGTACTAAGCATGGCCTGGCTCCATCTGAAAAAAACTCTATCAGTATTTCTAAGCCCTATCTTTGCCCTAGTTCTTAATGGAAATCCTTAGTGTACAATGGCTAGGTGTCCAAACTAGACATGGCCTTCCTATAGCCAATGGCCAAATCTTCCTAAAAGATCCTTCCCATGGCCAAATCTTCCTATAAGATTTCAAATCTTTATAGTAATGTGGTGTTTATCTCATCAGGACTGGGATTATTTGGGAGGGAAAAAAAATAACACTACTAACATAGCCATTTTATTTCTAATTGTAAAGAGAAAGAGAGAGAGAAAGAGAGAGAGAGAGAGAGAGAGAGAGCTGTTGTGATAACTGGAAAACCACAAACACAACAGATCTTCAAAACCATATAGCAAAGGCTACAAAAATATAGCTTCCATCTTCTCAAGGAAAAAAAATCCAAAAAATTAAGATTCTTTCAATCATCCATATGTCTCTCAATTTCTGTTCTCCAATATGATTCTTAATAGGTTAAACATAATGTGAAATCTAACCATTTTAAATAAACGGTTTATTTGGATTCTGCTAAAATGGCAGAGGGGAGAAAATTCAACAGATGGCCTTCATAAAGAATTTCTTGGCAGAGTCTAAGTAAAGGAAAAGTGCTTTTCAACACTGAGCATATCACAGGTGCCATGACACCCTAAGAGAGGAAAAAGTTTTCTAATGATTTCAATTTGGAATGGGGAGATATTAATACAGATGTTTGAAGTGTTCTCTAAAACAAGTAAGAAATATGTAATGCGCAGCTTTACCATACAAATACTAATATCTGTCTAATCCTTAAAGAGCTTCCAGAAATGGAGAAGCATATCCTATTGGAGGGTAATTCTTCCACTCAAACATCCTTTTATTAATAATAATATTCAAATTATTATTATTCTTTTCTTTGTAGCATAATTTCTAAGATAGACAAGAAAACTATTTCTGTGACTCTGTCTTCTAGATACATAGGCAAAATCTGCTTCATTTTAGGTCTCTCTTGCTTTTGTGCTATTTTAGCATGTATTTATAACTGTATTTCTATAAATTGTATAATGATGTTTTCAAACAAGAATCTATGGTAGAAAGTATTCTCCTCATTTTTCCAAAGTTCATTTGAACATCTTGTGTGATGCATCAAAAATACCTAACTCGGGAATTAAAACATTACTGTGGGACTTAATCTGATATTGTATAGAAACTTGTTTTAAAATGTTGATGATCATTAAAATCATCAGAGCTTAAAACTTTACTTTTGACCGAAATTTCTTTTTTTATATATATTTGTGAGCTACTACCTTCTTCTTCATAATCTTTGTTTCATGCCTGTCTGTTTAAAATGGGATTCATTTTCTTCCAAGCAGAAGCAGGAAAACATGCTGGGCCGAGGCATGCAACACACTAGGTTGCACGCGATAAACTTGCACTTATTTATTTTTTTCACTGTGGCCCTAAACTGAGCTGAGAAGTGGAAACAACAGATGCTATTAACTGCAGATAAGGTCTCATGGTTCCCAAAATGTGCCTGCGGGCAACTTCATTCACTTATCCCTGTGAACTGCTGTCACTTTTAGGTGGGAGAAAGGGTTTACTGGCATAACTCTAGAGTACAGCATGGACAATCATCAGTCTGTTAGATTTCCGTATTGCCTTGGCCAAACTGCATTTCTGCAGCCAAACGGGTGTTCTAAAATGCACATGCAGCTCACAGCCCTGAAAAGATGGCTGAAGTTCACAGAATCACAGAATGGCCAAGGTTGGAAGGGACCTCTGAAGATCATCTAGTCCAAGCCCCCTGCCAAGCAGGATCACCTAGAGCACGTTGCACAAGATGGCATCCAGGCGGGTTTTGAATATCTCCAGAGTAGAATACTCCACAACCTCTCTGAGCAACCTGTACCAGTGCTCTGCCACCCTCACAGTAAAGAAGTGCCCTCTCATATTAAGATATTAAGATGGAATTCCTGTATTTAAAAAATATTTATGTCTCTATTAAAAATAATAAAAATAATTGGGCCATTTCATTTGTCTTTAAAAAGTCAGTCCACTTCCAATACCTTGGAGGCCTTGGTGCAGATATTTACTATGGACTTCTGGCCACAGACTTTAAAAGAAGACAATTGTATGGCTGTGGGACTTACCTATGTCTGGCACATGGGGGAAATGCAATGCTGGGTGTCACTTGCTGTTAGGCAGAAGGGTTTGTCTTAAGCAGGGGAAGCAGCCAACAGACCTGCTCTAGGTTGCAGCACCAAAATTACAGGTTCGAATCTGAAATAACTTTGGCAGAGCAAAATACAACATACTAAATAAACAGGACTCTTAGAAGAATGCTAAACAACTGCTGCTGATATGCAATTTGACAAAATATCAGTTTTCAGTTTAAATTTAGTTACAACACAGGATGGAAGGCTTTTCTGAGACATCCTGTGAAACAGGAAAAAAAAAGTCTCTGTGAAATGAATTAACATGAAGCTTCAGGACAGTATGTAGAAACTCATCACTGCATGCCTCATCAGTGTTTCATGCTCAATTTAAAGTGGATTACTGTAACCATCGCTTAGAAACCAAAGTCCTTCCAAATATAGGGACATAACAGTTTCAGCAACAGCACAGCATAATGGCTCATCAAATCTTGTGTTTTGAGTTGACGCAACAACGTTTTTGATCATTTTTATCTGCTTTTGCATCCAGTGGCATATCTGCAATAACAAACTTGGGAAATGAAGTAGAAGCATAACAACTAGAAAAGTCACAACATGTGACTCTTCACATTACAAGGATGGTCTTGCTTTACTATGTCTTCTTTCACTTCCTGTGTCACATGCATTGCTCCCCTGGGCTTTTATGCAGCATGCAGCTTTAATTTCAATCACAGGTACCAGTGGGTTAAGAGGGAAAAAAAAAAAAAAAAGAAAAAAAAAACATACAAAGTCACAAATTCATACATAATTAGCATTGGCTAGCAGGCACACAAAATAAAATAAAATAAAATAAAATAAAATAAAATAAAATAAAATAAAATAAAATAAAATAAAATAAAATAAAATAAAATAAAATAAAATAAAATAAAATAAAATAAAATAAAATAAAATAAAAACTCTGAATCCTGAGTTGACTCCTACATCATGGATATTACCCCACACATGCACTTGAATGAACATCAATATGGCTCTAAGTGTTGTATGCAGCAGTCCTGGTGTTTTCAGCTGAGCTGTGGCTGCTACAGTCACCAGCAGAACTGGTAGTTTCTGTAACTGACCACTTCTGATGTCTCTGTCTCCGTAATATGGTAAATCTGCAATCTTGATGAAATGCCCACTTCCTTAACTTCATATTCCCTATTCAGCCTCCTAACATATATGGCCCAAACACAATTTTTCTTGTGAAATACAGAAATCTCCAAAGCTGCTCATTCCTTCACTGAAAAAGGAGAAATAATATACATTTTGAAAAACAAATATAGAGTTTGTGGCAGACTAAGGATGTGACCATCCCCAGACATATAAAACAGCATTACTTGCCTCCAACAGGGCATTTTTCCCTGAGGGAACAGACCTGGATTCTCACCCCCTCACTTATCAAAATTTAAACATTCTACCTTAAAGATTCATTGAATAAAAATTCATCAGCTGCCCTGGAAACAGTGACATCTAGATGTCCTTGCTATTTAGGTTGCTATTAGCTTCTCCTTAGTTTCTACTTCTCCCTTCTCTGCCATTGTTAATGCAGTGCAGCACACAACTAGTTTTCCACATCACACGAGTGCATCAGTGACCTGTATTCTACTTAATGCCTGTCAGGCTCCCAGGCCTTTCCTGCAGAGCCCAGCTTGTACCAATGCATGGGATTATTCCATCCTTGTTGCAGGACTGTTCATTTGTCCTTGCTGAATTTCATGAGGTTGCTGTTCCTCCAGACTATGGGAGTCTCTCTGAACAGCAGCTTGGCCCTCCATTTTGAGGGAATTGCAAGTGTAGATTCATCAAGATGGGAAAAAAGAAAAAAGACAAAAATAGATGCTCTTTTCCAAATTTATTTTCATCTCTCTTTTACTGCACTCATTATCAGTCTTATGCCAAATCCCACCTGCACTGGGATTTGTTTCTAAGCAAGTTATGTGAAGTCCCTTCCTTCCTGAGCAAGAACTGATGCAGGCTTTCTATGGCAGGTGACAGCAGCAGCAGTGATATCCCCTGATATCCTGCTGATATTTCCAGGCTGTGAGTTGAAAGAAAAGCTGAATGGTAGTACATTCCTACTTTTCTTTTGTAAATCTTGGCTTCATAGATACATAGACACCAGCCATATATTTCAGAACTTGTCTAATTCTACATACCAGACTCAAAAAAATCATAATTTCCAGCCAGACTGCATGATCAAATATAGAGCATAGATGTCATATGATGAGGAAAAGACAAGTGATTTTACAAGCAGATTTTATCAACAAAATATTTTCAAATTGTATGTTCTATTTCACTGCAAATTGCAGTGTCTGGATACTGCACTTACCCTGCACTTTTTTGTTACTCTGTCTTCTTCTTAGAGAGGTAAAAAATTATTTTAGATGACTTAACTTAAATGTAATGAATTTTATAGATACAGCCTCTTCAAATAACCAGCTTTGCACACATATGTAATTTATGGAGTTTCTTTTTTATTTAAGAAATTTAAAATGGGAGGGCAAAAAGGCAGAAAGTATTTAACCATATTTCGGTAATAGAAAAAGCAGAATCCCTCTCAAATGACTGCAACATTCAGGGAAGAATAAAAAGGAAGACCTTTTACTGAACAACATGAGCTCAGCTAGACCACTCACCTAATGGTGATTCTGATAATGACTCAAACAGGAGAGAAAGTAAAAGGAGCAGTACTGCCCCACGGGAAGATCAGTTTATGCACTTCATTCTCCTTCATGCTATCTGTGAAAATCATCTGCCATTATGATGGCACTGTGATACACAACACACTGTACTTTGTCTCCAACAGAGGTTAGTTGTGGTCTTATTTCAGCAGACATAGACCAGAATGAAAGCACATAACAAAAGGCAGAAGAAAAGTGCTGGTGGTCTATATGTCATTGCCTTTATGGCAGTACAGTTTTGTTTCATTCAGAGAATATGTCTGTTCTCAGCCAAATAGCTATTGTAGGTAGGACATAAAATTTTCCTCAGAAAATTTATTCTTAAAAATCACTTTCAAAATAACTTTCAAAAAAAAAATATTTCTATTGGGGATTTTCTTTTTTTCATTAATCAAGTTTGTCTAAGGACACTTGGAGACAATACCCTCACTCTTACTAGAGACAATAGCAGCCTTTGCTGGGGTGATCCATCCTTTGTACTAGATAGCCTAAAACACTAGGGCTCACATCTGCAGGGCGCTTCACAAGAGCCTTGAATAGTCACAAGATTAATGATTTGCTTTCAGCACAGGACTGATCAAAACTTCATCCGTTTTGGGCTCTCTCACAGACACTCATAAATATAGACTAGCTTTCTACTACCTAGCACACTGAAGCGTCCCATCACAGGACGTCATGAGTGAAAGAACTGGCATTAAGAAAGAGCTGGAAAAATAAGGCAAAAGGGAAAGGCTATGATGGCCTGCAGTCAGATCATATTAGGTTACAGATGAACCAAATGCCTCCCAACCAAGTATTGTCACACACAAGTGAATGTTGTCCCATGATTAGACATTTGTTTTGAGTAAATATTGGTCTTCTTTTTCCTCCATATGAAGGTACATTAAATAGATAAGAAAATTCAAAGTATTGTGATGGCAATTAGTTAGTGAGAACCTGGACTCCAAGGTATTACTCATTACAAAACAGTGAAAGTCATAATATGCTGTAGCCATCTTACATCATTCATACAAACTGATTATTCAATCAAACAGATCTTGAGACTTGTAGTTGTTCCAGGTACTATTTGTTCTGATCCTTGCTCTAGGACTACCATCACAGTACATCAGAAATCTCATTTAATTTGTACGGCTTCTCCATTTAAGATGCAAGTAGAGCCACAGCTAGATCTTGCAGTGTGTGGGTGTCATTCCCGTCCACCCCCAGCTTGTTTGTTTTTTTTTTATGTGAACATGATCCATATAAACTTCCATATGTGAACTTCATCCGTGCAAAAAGCTTTCAGGTTTCCTGTCTATAAAACCACTCTGTATAACAACCTACATGCACAGACTGCTGTACCGAAACCATAGGCCCAGAATCTCACACTTAACATCAGATAACTATGATGATATCTATAGATAAAAACTAATTTTATCTACATAGCTAAATAAAACTATTTTTTTAATCTCCCCACTTTAACTCATCTCTTCAGTGACACTTGTGAGATACCACACATTCATTAGACAGCTGTTGTTACTACATTCACCCCAGTCATCTGTACTGCATTTGCTGTTCCTTTCCCCCAACTTTCTGGTTTTTGAGTCCACCCATTATTTTGTCTTGGAAGAGTTTTTAACTTTTGCTTTTGGAAGAAAGGACTGTCTTTACTTTTCTCTCTATAAAGTGTGTCAGTCAGCTTTTGTAACGTATTCTTTTCCAAATAAAATGTGAAACTGATTTTTACAAGTCTAAAAATGGAAAACACTGCAGAGGTTCAGAATAGCACCTATAAATGCTCTGCCTAACATAATTTTCAAGCAAATTTTTAGACTGAGTGCTTAGAATCTTTTTTGGTGAGTAGAGCCAGGAAAGTGATTTTCAGAAGACAGACAAATGGGAGAAGCTCTATATTGTATTAAGAGACCTAAATCTAAGTCAGCCATCTAGGCTGAGCATATTCTAGCTGCTAAAGAAGTCCCACTCTCTCTTTCCTGTTCTCTATCAGTACTTAATATTATGCTAAACCTGTACCTCTAGCTGTTTTTCTGCATTCTAGGAGAAAATGTAGTGCTAGAAGAGAGGCCCATGATAACAGTTCAATTGCCCCAGAACTCCATTAGCAAATTTTCACAGCTACCAAAATTCTGGCCCTTGGACTAGCTGGCTGTTGGTCCTCGGTTGCTGGTACAAACAGATTTGTGTTGTCTATATCCATATTGAGAGATGTGTCAGAATCAGAATATAAAATATTCACTTCTCAGACTGTTATTCTGCAGGGCCCCATAGAAAATTATTCAGATTTATTTACATTACCTACTCAGGAAATATAAAATCTTGGCTTAAGTAAACAGTTTAATGTAATTTCATTAGGCCACATAGTCTTTTGGGACACAGTCCTCTCCCTTTCCATCAAATACTTCTTGGTAGGTCTGATACTAGCATTAGCAATAGTTCTTAATTCTTATAAGAAAAGTCAGAGTATGACTGACTAGTATACAAAGCAATATCAAGAACCAGTACCTTCAACAGATATCTTTCCATTCTGCATGGATTAACATTTAAATCTCTACACACTTAGATACCTTTTTTTGTTGTTGTTCATACTTATTGATTTTATATTTATTGTTATATTGTTGATCTTTAATAATTTGATAGTAATTTAGATATAATTAATCTTTATTAATTGTTTCTCAGGCATGCTATTTTCTTGGTTGTTTCTTAAACTGATTCTCCATTGTGAAGACTTTCTATGTAGCTACAGATACAGCTACTCAGCCTTTCTGGGAATATCAATTCCAGGAAGGAGTTTGTCCATTCCCTTCCAGGAATAGCAATGACCATGACATTGTAAGGGTAGAGTATGAAGAACTTCCCCAAGGGTTATCTTAAGGGTTGCCAAAAGAGGACAAATAAATTTAAGTTTTACCAGCTCCTGCCTCTGAAGCAGTTTGAGGCAGATGAGACTGAAAAAAAAGAGCCTTAATTTGTTGCTCAGCCTCAGCAAAACCACAATATTACAAAGGTTTCATACATCCCTCCTAACAACTCTCCTTGACATCTACAGTGCATATCAGAATGAACTAGTGCTCACCTTTTATGTACTGAGAATGAATTATTAGAGCAATGCTCTTAGCTGCTTCTCTCTCCTTCCCCAGCTGAGATGACTGCAACAGTATGTCTCTTCTGATCCATTAAAGCACTCAATCAAATAGATCAGACCACAGCTAACACGACTTTGAATTGGCAATGGACTACGGGAAGAGACTGGGCGCGCACAGCTGAATGATGGCTTCAGCTGGGAGAGAACTGCACAGCCTCTGCTGGCTGCCTCCTAGCTGAAGCCCACATCTGCTAGTGCAAATGTTGTTTTTCCACTCTGCTTCATCAGCCAAGTTTATGCAGGTGGTTCTGATGTCAGACAGGAAGGGCAAAAAGTAACATTACCCCTTCCACACTTAGACCAGCAACCACTTCAACCATGCTGCCAAGACTGACTTCTGGCTGCTGCCTTTCTTCCACTGATGGGAAAGCCGACAGTCATCAGTGGAAAACTGTAGAGAAGTGTCTACTTGGGTAGCCACCAGTCTCCCTGGGAAGTTGCCACCTACTAAGTTAATTCTTCAGTGTTATGCTGGAACAGAGGGGAGGAGGAACACAGTGATCTTAGCTGGGAAGAAGTGGCTACAGCTGAGAGGGAAATCCCAAGGCTGAGATATCAGGTTCCTATATGGACCGGCATGTCTATAAACTTACTGGGCCTAAGACTACGCAGGAATCTAAATCACATATTCAGTGGGGCTAAGCAAAGAAATTTTTCAACTTGGAAGCACTTTTCTTTTTTTTTTTTTTTAGCTTGTTCAATGTTTTTTACAAAAATACAAAAGCCAGCCAAATAAAAAATTTTATTTCAGTATAACTCCTCTGACATATCACTCAGTTTTCATTCTGGCCTTTTCGTAATCTCCTTTCTTTCTCCTTTCCTGTGGATATTATATTTTCTAGTTATATCCCTTTCTTTCAGAATCACTTTTGTTTTGTGAGTATTCTGTTATCCACAGATATACCTATCTTTCTCCTTAGTTCAGAAGAATTTGAAAAGCTTGCAACTACATAAAAATAATCCATATCAGAATGAATATAGTATTTATTGTTTCTGGTTTAGGAGCATGTTATTTTTGCACAGAGATCTCTGGATTAGATCAAGCCCACTTGAGTACTCAGCAGAAAGACTCGGATCTCTTATCCCACATTTTGCTAAGTACAACCAATGTGCAATCCACAGCCAATGATTATTGACATTCCAGTTATGCATATATTACTCATTCTGTTGGTCCCTGCTTTTTTCTTCCTAGTTTGTTTTGAAAGAGGAATACGAAGCCCTAGAAGAAGACAATGCTGCATGCTGAACTGTGTAAATGTTGCTGACATGCTGCCAAATAAAATGGCTTTGAACGAGACCTAGAGAGGGTTGATACGTTCCTGTCACTCCATAACACCATGATTTACTGTGATTTCTGAGATTTGACTTAATTTGCTTTCCTATCTTCACTTTTTCAGATATCCCTGTTTGGCTATCTTAGAAATTCTCTTAGAACAACTGTAAATATTACAAATGCACATTTTCAAATCAAAGATTATTTTCTGTGTTGTATAAGAAAGCTTAAAAAGTGAGAAGGTGGGGGAAGGCGAGGGAGTTCTAAAGAAGAAAAAGAGCAAATATTTTACAGCCAGCATTTTACAAAATTATTACAATTATTTTACAAAAGCAATTGCCTGTCATGATCTAAATAAGGTATTAAACAAACAGGAATGATATTTCCGAGTTATGACTGCTAACGTGACATAACCATGACATAAAACCAAGTTAGCTTATTTTCTTCAGAGCTCATTATTATATGCCAAGCAATGAGTTGTAAGGAGGAGAGATAATGGGAGTTTAGGGTATACGATTTTGAGCCTATGGGGTAAAGAGCCTTTAGGATAATTAAAGAATATAGTCATTGAACTGCTGACAGGAAGAAGGGACCACTGCCATCCAAGAGTGCTGAATCAACAGAACAAATACGACAGAAATATAAATCTTCAGGGTAAGGACCAACCTGAGGTAAGAATATGATTCTGATAATGGTCAGTCAGTGGAGAACTGCAGGTAGTTATCTGAGCTGCACTGAACTGTTCAAAGAACGTATCCCATAGGCAGCATTTTGAAGAGACTGGAAGAGAAATATGGAGGAAAATCCTGTCCCTTTCTGAAGTAAACAGCAAAATTACTATTCACTTCATTAAACCAGTACTTCATTCCTTGACTGAAGCAGAAATCAGGTTTGAAGCTGGATAAGCAGATGGTTGAGCCAGGATTTGGGACACAAATTTCAGGAGTGCAGATAGGATTCAGAAAATGCTGGCAATTAGGAGTGGAACTAATAATTGAGCTGGCAGATATAAAACTCCTGTGGTATATCATGTCATTTAAAATTTGAACATGTGCATTTAATGGGATTTCATAACTGCCTTTTTTAATATGGTGTGGTTTTTGAGTTCCTTGTCAGAATACAAATTTCACGAAATGGCATCTACTATTGACACCATAGCAAGAATTAGTGGCCTGTTAAAAGAAACATTATGAAAGTAGAAAGTTCAGAATATAATTCCACACACTTATTATGCCTAGGATAAAAACATTTCATTTTGAATCTGATATTCAATTCTGTATGCCTAATGTTATTGTCACATCATAACATACAATATAATAAATATGACAAACTTATAAATAAATCTGATATATAGATGTTGTTAATATGATAAATATTAAAGCACTATTAATGAAACCCTTTGCTATAAAGCAGCATTTTGGGAAATAAAGATGGACTAGGAAAATACTATCAAAAACTACTGGAAAACATAACCCCCAAAAAATCATAACAATTAAGAAATAAATAAATAGATGGTTTTCCAAGTTAAATTTAGAATTAGGATCCTTCAAACAACTAAGAAATCTGTCATATATATATTTCTTGCTACAAGAAACTGTTTCACATATACACTATTTATAGTAACAGCATGGCCTTCAGCACCATTAATGTGTGATTAATACAAGCATTCAGCAGAATTAGAAAAAACTAATGAGACTAGGTCAAGATCTGTGAAAAAATCTAGAGCTTACAGGGTAAAAAATCTAGATAAGAGAAAACACTGGTCCTGCTTGTTGTGGCACTTCTATGAGCAGACAACAGATTTTTCTCTTCTGGTTCAGTAAAATCAGCGGACATTGCTTGATGTTCAGTACTTGGGAAAATTAGGCCACTCAGTCAGTTTCCTAAAGTAGCCTAATTGCAAGTCCTCTATTTCTGCTTGAATCTCAGTCGTGGTTTTTAGTTGAAACAGTCTGAATGGGGAAAAAGGGAGATAATTTGCAGAATCTCTTATTGATAACTTAATGCCTGCACAAATGTCACTATATTTTTCCCCAATTCACTAGATTAAAGAAAAAAATAATTTAAGCTTAAAATTGAAACAAAAGATAATGGGACAGCAAGCCTTTTCTTTGCAGACAGCAATATTTCCAAACAGCAAGTGGGATAACAAATTTGATTGCAGAGAGTAACTTTCCTACATCAAAATGATTTGTGTTTCCATCATCTCTCTGTTTTTACAAGGAAGGAGGAGTTCCAGAGCTTATTCAGTCTTAAATTTGCAGGTTTTCAGTCCATTTTTTTTCCAATAAATATTCATATCATAACGGGAGCTCTATATATTAAAAATCACTGAACAGAAATCAAAACATTTAATTCATTAGAGAACATATATATTTCATGAAGTATAAATTCTTTAGAGAACATTCTATTTCTGCTGAACATTTCTTCTTTGTTATAAAAAGGAAAGTTTACATGCATTGAAGTCCGATTTCACCTTGAGAGGCAAATGGGTTACTATCTCATCCAGATGTACATACCAAGTCTCTTGATCGTCATTCTCTCCTGGGTGTCATTTTGGATCAATATGGATGCAGCTCCAGCCAGAGTGGCTTTAGGCATAACAACTGTACTGACCATGACAACACAAAGCTCAGGTTCACGAGCATCACTTCCAAAGGTAGGTAGGATTTCCTTTGTGTGTACCACATTAGTATAAAGTCATAATGTTACAGGGCAAATAAACACCTTAAGTCAACCTTATAATACGTTTTTTAATTATTAGCATTTACTATTCTGAAGCAGATAACTTTAAAATATTTAGGGTGTTTTTGAGCCACCAATCAATTATATTCTATTTCTCTTCAGACTCAACTGTTTAGCCAACCAAATGCTGTATACCCTAAACCTCAGCAAGTAATGAAAACAATGTTTTTCAGTACTAGGTAAATGTTGCTTGTTAGCAATTGACTAGCTTGTCCCTTTCTCGATCCCAATATCTGATGAAGTGTTAGCAAATATGAATGAATTTCTAAAGGTCAGAGATTCCAATCTGCTCTGAATGATATTCCTTTCCTGGAAACTGCCTACATTATGAATTTGCCCACAGTATTTATAAACATAATTACATTAAAATATAGAAAAATGTAAAGCTAAATAACTTACAAAAAGTTGTATAAAGAATGGTTCACTACGCAGTGTAAATAGCTTTAAGTATATTTCTGTGATTAGCTACTTAAGTTTTCTGACTTGTCCTTTCTTTAAAGATTTTCCTTTTCCTTTTAATTGTTATTCCTTGAATGTCTTCATTGCAGTTACTGGGAAAAAAAATGTGCACAACACAAACACACAAAGTCCTCTTTTGTATTAGCTTTACCATGGTATTTTTAGGGTGTCTGTTAATTTTTTTTCTCAGTAAACTAGATAACCCAAACAAAAGTTCATGTGCTTTGCACCTCAAGTGTATGGATCCAAATACATCCGAATGTAGCATAAACAGATAAGAAAATGGAACAGTATTAAACTTCAGAAAAAAGCAAGAATATAAGAGGTTACTAGAGAAAACTGCAGATGTTTTTGTCATGTTTGAGGCCTGATACTAGCTATGCTGGTTTAAATGATAAAACTCCTGTAAAACTGGACACAGAGAGCAAACTCATCCTACATTCCCAGTCCAGATTATGGACTGCAGCTGAGCTTGGCAAAGAAGCACTGTAGTGACTTCATCTATTCTGTAATTCATTTTCAGTACTTCCAGTGAGTCAAAATTTACAGGACTAAAAACCTATATCTTTAATTTACCATGACTGTATTAGCAGAGAATGAAAATATCAATTTTGCATCTACTTCCCTTCTTCCCCCTAATTTGTACTCCAGGAGCTTTAAATCAGCATAACAGAGTAATTCTCACTGGTCCCACTACAAGCTATTCTCTGTTTCCTTAGTATCTTTCACAGATCTCATTGGGAGAAATGGAGGAAGACTATGTGATCCTTGTGGGTTATTTGGTCTATGATCAAATATACAGTACATTGTATGATATATGATAAATTATACAGTATATGAAAAACATTACCTCATTTAGTGAGGTAAATAGTAGACATTTTGTAAAAGACTACACTATACAAAATAATAATTAAGGTATAAAAATTGCATTGCTGTCCCTCTTATTATCTCACTTTCATGTGAAGATTTTTTTGACAAAAATAATGTTGGGATTTGGAGATATTAATCAACTTCCTCCTGACATGAAATCACATCTGTGGTTTTAACATATTTAGTTTTCCGCTCTATTTTCTCCATAGGTGTCATATGTCAAAGCAATTGACATCTGGATGGCTGTGTGTCTGCTCTTTGTATTTTCTGCACTTTTGGAATATGCAGCTGTAAACTTTGTGTCAAGGCAACATAAAGAACTCCTGCGATTCCGACACAAGAGGAAGAAGAACAAGGTAAAGATAACAGTATTCCCAGCTTTGAAAGAGAGTCTAAGGGATTGATTTATGTCAGGATATAGGCTTAATTTGGTAAACATACTGCTGCCTAAAGTGGCAATATAGATAAAATGGCAGCACAGAATGAAATTAACTCTAGGCAGAGGGTCATTACAAGGACTATGCACTGCATAAATCCAACTTGAATTCTCAAAAGAGGGATTAAGGGGGATTTAAATGAGGCATGGGCCATGTGGGAGCCATCTGCACAAGCATGAATTTCACTCTGTTAGAAGAGTCAGATTATACTTCAGTGGATGAATATTACTGGTACTTGCAGTAATTTGTACTGCATTGAGATTCAACAAAAAATATTCCTTAATTTCATTCTAGTATTCAGTTCAAAGACTTAACAGCTATGTTTCATGCATTTTTTTAACATAAAAATTACTTCTTCAATTAAAATCATCTGTGGGATATACATTTTTAAAGGTCTAAGAATGGTATTTTTTCCTTATGTTGTTAATTTAGTCTAAATTGCTCATATAATTAGCAAGGAGCTTTAACAGCAATAGTTATTTATACTTATTTTATGGCTGAAGCCATCTAGACTACTGGTAAAATAAGTAACTGGTAACATGTAAAGTCTAGCAGCTAAGGCTATAAATTTAAATTCTGCAATAAGCAAAACATTTTACAATACATAAAACTCTTACTTCTGATTTTTCAAAGAGAGAATACTTCTGCAACCTACTCATTAAATGAGTACCCACCACTGCTGTCACGCAGTGCCTTTCACAGACTTTCAGTCACTACCTAGAATACTACTATAGATAAATGTCTGACTGCAGTGATATGACAACTTCAGGCATCTTCCATTCCTAAAGACTTACCTCAATTTACTCCTTACATCACAAGGAGAAGTTTTTTACAGGTTGTTTCCCCTTTACTTAGAAGATAATGAAAATCTGTAACACTGTAAGCCTATCTAAGCAATCTTGGCAAGCAAGACTCCCTGTTAAAAGATGGCTAGACAGACAAATGGAAATGACATTTTCATACATTTGCTTCTTCCTGTGTGTTCAGTCTTGTTCAGGTACATAGAGAAACTCATTTACCATAATTTAGAGGATGAATCAGACTGTATGTATCTGCTTTCAACATTTGTCCCCATTAAAAATGTGCTTTTTTGTTTTTGCTGACAGCAGCAGAAAACACTTTCTGAGACACACAGGAGGAAAGCAGCATTTTTGTGACAGGGTGTTTATTGTAAAATATGGCAGCTCTGAAATCTGCTTAAAGGTTTGGACTGTGGGGAATGGGATGGGCAGATGTGGATTACTTGGCAGGGGGCAGGTGAGCTGCAACGAGTGTGTCATGTATCAAATACAAACAGCTGGGTTAAGTGATATATTATGTGACTATACTTTTAGTCCATTCATTTTTTCACCATGTATCATAGTGCCCTCTGGATCTCAGACACATTCACCATATTCGACTCAAGTGATGTCTTTTCACTATCTTAAATACAGGCTTTTATAACCACACAGTTAAAAACTGGCAAGTGATACTACCTTCCTTCCTCAGAAACAAACCCAATATATTTCCAACCTTCTCCTAGCAAGACTTCAAGCTCACCAAAGGCACTTCTTCAGCAATCACGATCAATCAAATTTCAGCTTAGAGGTATTTGAGGAAGGATCCACAGTATACAAAGCATTTCCAGAAAAACGTATGCAACCTGAAGCACATGAACGGCCTTACTAACTTAAATGTTTTGCTGGACCAATGTTTGCCATTATGGTAACCGTGGTATTTTGGAATTCACACATAACAGTCCTCATTCCAATTTTATACTCCATTAGACAGACTTACAACTTCAGGTGTGTTGTCGACTAAGTTCCCATAAATTAGAGGATCACACTTAGAGACTGTAGGGTACCTACTAAATTATCAGGTACTCCCCATACATACTGAAGGCATGCATTTCAATGTTTTTCTTCACATCACAAATCCACTGAGCAGCTGTATCTAAGAGATACATAGCAGATATAGAGAAATGAATATTATAATTTCTTGTTTGCTAGTCAAGTATTTTATAATTTTAACATTTCTATACTGCCAGCAAACACTCTATATTGTAATCCCAGGTTTTCCTCTGACAAGGGTCTAGATTTTCTTGTTCTTTATATTTAAAACCTATTACCAAATAATTTCTTTAATTACTTTCATGTTCTCAAGGCACATAATGAAAAAATAAAAGATGTTAGCTTCTTTTACAGAAAGCTAATTTGCCTTTTTTTAATTATTTTTATTTTTACTTTCCATTGCAATATTGAAAGACTTTCTTGGTGCAGATTTCTTTCTCTCTTTTCCTTTCAATAATATTTACTTTGTTATAAAACTGATGTTCATTTTCAGTAATAAAAACACAAAATAACTTGTTCTTTTTTCTACTTTTTGAGACTTTTTTTTTTAACCTTTAAATATTGGTTGCATTTTGCATACAGAGAGGACACTAGGCCCTTCTATTTCCATCTATATAGTGATAGCAAAAAATTCAATTTACTGTTGGCTATATGAACTCCAGAAGTGTAGACTGAGAAAGGAAAAAAAAAATGTAAAGAATTTGATAGAAAATTACTTTTTCAAATTACTAGATTTTCCATTATCTTTACTTTTTCCTTTCTCTCTAAACAGCCAGTTCTATATCAGGATAACATCAATGTCTCGAGATCACTTATTCAAAAAAAAAAAAAAGAGAAAAATGAGAGATCAGTTCACCCCATAATAGCAAATAACCTTGTAGCTTCGACACTCCCTGGCATGATACAGAAAGAGTGTGAGTTCCCTACAGCCCATGTAAGGGTATTACATGTACTTTAGGGGTATGCGGTTTTCACTTCCTCCATCTCTGTAACTTCTATCATAACACAGGTTTCTCAACTTAAGTTTACCCAAAGATGCTTTGTTCCCATGCAAGTTTATGATTTTGAACAAAAAGATATTTTTCTGAAAAGATTAACTGATAGAGTCTTAGCTGACTCGAATTCTGTGTAGACTTAGGGCTCCTGTCCAGAACTAATGCCTTGACAATACATACTCTCAAGCTCCAGAGACAGCTCAGCTAATTGTTTCTCTTTTTCTCAAAGTCTTATTAAACCATTTGTTGCCCAACAAATATACTAGAACTTGAAACATTAAAGGCATGGAGATTTTATCTCTTCAAAAATTTGGATTGTATCCTAAACCCTCCAATATACAAACAATGTGGATTAAGCAAGCAGTTAATAACTAGCCTTTCTTACCACAGATGTTATTTATTCACCACAATTTCTAACATGAAATGCAGGCCCTAGGATCATAAGTCAAAATAACTTGTGTTTCCTTACTCTTTTATTTTTTTCAAAGTCAGCTACTATAGCTCATGATTATGTAGTTTTGTATGTTTGTTATCCATTTGGACTAGGTCAAACAGCCACTGGTTCTCAGGAATTAGA
This sequence comes from Anser brachyrhynchus, assembly GCF_964034855.1. NCBI lineage: Eukaryota > Metazoa > Chordata > Aves > Anseriformes > Anatidae > Anser > Anser brachyrhynchus. The sequence goes on from NC_137698.1 coordinate 25,219,591, forward strand.
TGGTATTGATTTCTAAAACTACATGTAAAGATATATTTATTTGACCACAAAATCAAAAGGCATAAAGAGGAGTTAGGTTGAGAGATTGCATTTAAAAATTCTCTTTCTTTTCAAAGTAAAAACTGCCATTCTATTTCGTACTTATGTACAGATAGATTAGAGAAATACAGCAGTTAGGGTAATTTAGTAGACTTTTTCATCCTGTACTCTTTCCATCTTGGGACATTTTACTAGGATTATTATTTTTGTTATAAGTGTTCTGTCAGATTAAAAAAAAAAAAATCAACCTTTATTAGAATGAATTCCCACTGATAAATACAGGGGTTTTTTTTGGCACTGGAATTTTATCTGTAAAAGTACAGCAAAATTCCTAGTGATTTGATTGCACTTCAGAAGTCCAAACATAGATGATTCAAAAATTTTTGGATATGTTTCATTTCAGATAAATGTTGACAGAATAGAACATGTATGAATAATTTCTGTTTATGATAGGGCAACTGAAGAATTTCCAAAGTCTATTCTCTTTGTAATTAAAAAGACATGCTTGTTGCAAGAAATATTTACTTTTACCAGGTAACCTTAGCAACAGTCAGATGATTGAATGTCAGTGCTGGAATGCCCCTGGGAGGTCAATGAATCCATTTTCCTGACCTAAGTCAGTATCAGTTATACCTAATTCATCCTAGTCATAAAAATCCCACAATCTCCCCTGCAGTCTATTCCAATGGTTTACAAAGTTATTTTTTAATCATGTCTTTTCTGGCCTTTCATGGCTTATCTAGAAAGAACACAGAGAACAGACTACCTCATTCCTTCATTTATAACTTTCCATTCAATCTTCCTTTCTTTAAAGGACATATTTCTACACTTTCATCGATTGTCATTCTCTTTCCCTGGAAATTCTCCTAAGAATTCCACGTAGTTCTCTAAAAACATGCTTTCTACATAAAAAGTAACCAGTAACAGCTGAGTGCAGCCAAAGGATCATCTTATGCAAGTTATATAAACTTGTTTATCCAAACCAGTTTGCTGTTTGCCCTTTTAACAACAGCATTCATCCATAACGAGATTGTGATCTTCCATAACTCCCAGTTCTTTCTCCAGAACTACTGCAGAGCCATTTGCTTTCAATCTTATGTTTGTGAAGTTGATTACTCTGTGCTAAATGTAGTACCTTGTATTTGCAACTACTGAGCCTCTCTGAGTCCATTTTTTGGACTCTTTGTCCAAACTGTGGCATTAAAATTTAGTTATAAACATATGCTCAAATAGATTTGCTATTTTTTTTTTCAGAGTTTGCTATTTTTCATAAATCTAGTCAAAATAATGGGTTATTGTTTCACAATGCTGATTAAAAATTTAGGAGATACATATGCTCTTAAAAAGTGTACTTGGAGAAAAAAAATACTGTAAATGACTGTGGCAAACAAAATAAGAACAGTTGAGATTTAAGGAAAATTATAGAGTTATATGTAATGTAATTATGTACAGAGCTAAATCAAGATATTTTGGCATCCAAAGCTCATTTGTTCTTGCCGTTTCCCTCATGCTTTTTTTACCTACAGTCACTGCCTCCTTCTTGCACCACCTCAGTGCAGTATTTGCAGCCTCTCTTCCTAAACAGTAACAGCAACACCAAAGATGATTCTTAGGTATAACTGCACCCTCTGGCTACTGCTTTTATTGTTGTAATTATGGAACTCACTCAATGATTCCAAACAACTGAAAAGCAAATTTATTTTTAGAAGCTCAGTACAATTCCCACAGAAGTAATAAAAATTTTAACCGATTTGAGGAAATCTGGGATTGTGTTACAAACACACTCATAAATAAAAACAGCTATTGCAGCATAATATGCAACCTATCAATTGCTATTTTCCAATAGGCATAACAATAGGTATAGGAGATTTTTCCAAAAGTGTCTAATTTCTTTATGATTACAGAAATAGCAAAGTACATCCTGAGAACACGAAAATTTTCAATCCCAATTTAAGATTTCATTTAGTAGTAAGCATATGATCTACAGTGCTTTGACTCTGTCAGGAAAAGAAATCTGGCCAATGAACACAGTAGTTTAAAAAAGATTACATTACTGATGGGATGGAAATATTTTTTCTGAATGAATGAATATAAATTGTTAATTTAAATTTACTCTCCTTTAGGTCTTGAGAAACAAGAGGAAAAAAAAAGTCAGAATTAAAAGTATCACACAGGAATAACGAAACATACATATAATCAGTGCTTTTTCTTAGTTGCGTTTACATTGTATGGGGAAAAACAAAACCAAACCAAAAAAAAAAAGTGTACTGATACTGAAAAACACAAATTTTAGACTAGCTTTTAATATAAGATACTTAGTTTTCACGAATAGCAAATCTTTTAATTCTATTTTCAAAAATCTAAAGAGCACAGTATCTTTTGTGAGGAAAATAGGCATGCAAACTAGATTGTCTTTAATGGTAATCACACCTCTTTTCTTTTGTTTTCTTTTTGGTCAACCCATCCGTTTTGATGAAAGTTTTTTGAGGGAGTTCTTGATGGAAATGAAATCAATGAATCATTACAGCATAGCAATGGCTTGAGATGTGCAGGACCTATAGACGGGACTTTGCCTCAAATCTACAGTACAAATTTAAGGGTAAAATATGAAGAAGATGTCCCATTTGTCAAAATGTGATATCCAATCATTAACAGAGGCCCTGTTCTTTTGTCTGAAATAATGTCTTCCCATGTGGATTCCATACACCTTCATTGCTACCTGTATGTGATGGCGTGAAATGTTAAGAAAGGTACCTGTTTTGTTAATTTTGTAATACATTTTAGTCTGTTTAAATCTGGATTAAAACACAATATTAAAATTTTACTTTCTGCAACTTCAAAGGAACAGTGACGTCAGTTCAAGGAGAAATCAGCTGGTACGAGATTAGTATTTAAAACCAAGTTGTTTGCAATGCAGAATAATTCAATACTCAAAAATAAACAATAAACATATACTGTTCAAATAACCAAAGCCACAGCTTAAAATAAATCCTCAAGTTGTTACCAAAACCTACAGTCAAAACACTACAGAGATATTGTTAGTACTTATGCATATTATTCCTCTAGAGAAATGTATTATTAAATATACGAACAGAAAGCAGCATAGTCAAAAGGCCACAGAAACCAAAAGCTATTACTTTATAGCTGAGTATTTTGCAGAACAATGTTGATAAGAAAATAAACAAATTGAAATTATATCCTTTAGGCCTTGAAAGAATTCTAGTTTTCTAAATAAGAAATGTTATCTGAAATTATTGCTATTATTTAATGACAGTAATTTTGATACAGATAGTAAAATATTTACATGTACCTGTATGCAGAATAACTTCCAAATTGTTAGATCCAAAGCAGTATGCATGAAAATCACATTCATAGCAAAGCTTTATTGAAAGTCTTTCCTACTAAAACTTTAAAAGCTTTATCAAAAATCAGAAAGAAAAAAATAATTTTCTTTATTGATTATGCACTAACCAAATACACAAAAGACCAAAAAAATAATAATAATAATTCCTATTGCATTTTTAAGAGAAAATTTTCAACCAAAATGCAATGGACTTTTTCAGGAAGCTTCACTGTCCAGATGCTCAACAAGGAAGTATGGGGTTCTTTAATGTTAATCCATTATATGATTTTAACAGTTGTGGCCTCAGACACATGGATTATCAGAAATATTTCTAGTCAAAAAGAGGGATTGTAGCCAAGTCAATTTATAAATCAAATGGGGTATCACTGTAATTTTATATAAATACCTTCGAAAAAGCACTCAGAAGTTATTATCAACAATAATAGTAACTGCATCTTTCCTGCTTTTCAAGGGCATCCTTAGATATGAACCTGAGGCCAAATTAATGCTTCTTCTGCATTATGAACTGGCCGAACAACTTGCAGAACTACATCCTGGATACACTAGCTTGTACCCCAGAAAAAAAAATATATGGTGGTACCTGGCATGTTACAATGCTCTGGAAGGTGCCCTTTGCTGTATATCCATTATTGCTCTTGCACTTTGGTCTGACTTGGCAGACTCCAACCATCCAGCCTGCCTTCATCAAAAACATCATCCAACAGACACTGGGCAGAAAAAGTAGACTCCTACAAGGACCATCACATCACCTCCTCAACAGCAGACAGTGTTTCCAAGCAGTCTGCTTGCAGACTAAGTTCAGGTTGTCTGCAGGCAAATAAATAAGAAGAGACCTGGCCTTTAAAACAATTCTAGGGGAATAACTCAATTCAGGTAAGCATAGAGCAGACACAGTAAAGTCAAAGCAGAGTGCCTCATCCTAAAAAACTCATCCAACAGAGAGCTGATACTCAGCAGAATTATTTTATAATTATTTTGAGCTGATGCAGTCATAAGCATTATTTTCTGGAGAAGCATAAAGAGGTTAAAACCCTGAATCACAGATTTTTTATGTTTAAAGGTGCTTAAATGGACAGTTTAGAAAAAATTCTCACACTCTATGTATTTGTAAATTCTGTTAACTGGAATGACCATTGCAACTCTTCTGGAATACAGATACTATTAAAATGTTATTTCCCATTCCTTTCTGAGAAAAAAGGAAGTTGCTGTAGTAATTTGCTATTTGTTTTATCGCGTCATCAAAAAATCATCCCATCATTTTGTATTTCTGTTATTCATCTCCGTATTGAATTCAGTGATTTTTCCTCCTCCTTTGTTTTCATGTTAATTTTTCTTTATTTTTGTTGTTAGATTTTTTTATGTGAGAATTACAATACAGATTCAATATACAGTAGTTTCAGTGAACTATAGTAGTCTATAAGTTTATGCACTGTACATATATGAAAAAGTGTAGCAGTTTGGTGATAACTACAGCCATGCTGGATGTTCGTGCTGTGTGAAAACCAGTTCACTTCAAACAGTAATTTATCTTCATTCTCTTGTAGATAATTGATTCAGCTAATATTGATAATAAACTTTACTGAATTTTTTTAAAACAAAAAAATTAACTATGTTTCTTCTAGCAAGGTCTGCTTAATTAAAACATTTAATATGTTTAGAATTAATTCTCCATTCAAAAACATTTTTTGAATTTTCAGGCATTTTCAAAATGAAAAGCTTGGAAGTTTGGATTTAAAGTGTTTGCTGAGAAATTACATTGATAAGTGTAAGAGGTATAAATAAAACAAAAATGTTTCAGAATTACTAAAACAAAACAATAATTATTTGACTTGCTTCGGTAAACAATAATTTTCTACCTTTTTATTTTATTTTAAGGTGGGAAGAGTTTCAAAATATCAAAAATTCTCTTTCAACAGAAAAATTGACTGCTGCTCAGCTCTTTTTTATTATTTATGAGAATGATTTTCCAAAATACTTATTTAAGTAGTAACATATCTCTTTTATTTTGTCATTCTTTACAAAAGTCTAGAATCTTAGAGCAACTAGGTTGAATTAGACATGAAAACACAAAACCCTGAATTTAAAATTTGTCATTAAAAAAAAAAAGTGAATGTCATCAAAATCATAGAACTACTCTTGAGTAGCATACATAGTAGGAGAATATGTTGGAACATATTTCAAACCAAAATTTGGCTCTGGCTTTACAGTCTATGTATCACCCTGCATTTGTACCTCCTTTATTAAGAATATTTACAACCAGGTAAAGAGAAGTATGAAAGGTGTCTCCAAACGAAAACCACACTCTAGGAATGCATGCTATGAAAATTTATATATCTTCAGACCACCTACATTTGTTTTTGTGATTTAAAATCATTTTCTGTTTTAGCTCTCCAAATTCAGAACGTCTTTGCCAGATTGCACCTTACTTGTCAAGAGAATGGTTCAGAAGAAAAATCTGGCCTTTAGCTTTCATTCATTTTATTTTAAAGCTTATTTAAAATATTTTTAATATATTAACTTTATTTTAAATAGTTTGGTACTATTTCTATTCTATTCTAAATTAGGACACTTTACATACTATTCTGCTTATCTGACATACAGGGCACAATAGAATGAAGGCATATGAGTAAGAGTCACTAACATACAAAATCAAACAGGCAGAATTCTCACTAGTATTATTAACGAACATTGTTACCGCTTGTACCTCTAAAGGCCATCCCATATTGTCAAGCAACATACAGAGTTAATGGCTGTTGTCTGAAAGACCAGTGTGCAACTTGCCCAGTTGAAGACTGTAGATGTTTACTGTAAATGGGGAAAATGAAAACCAATCAGAATAAATCAGAAGTTGGGTGTTGATTACCATTAGTTTCCTAAGCTAGTAAACCAGTTTACTAAGCTTTGTCTTTTCTCTAAATAGATTACGGAGTCTATAAACAAGCAGAAAAATTCTGGGCTTGTTAAATCTGATGACCTATTTTCACAGACACTTTGATAGGGCTGAAATTTTAACCAGTTAAAATAAAAAGGGGGTTCAAAAAGTCACCATGCTAAAGGTGCAATACCTGGTATTTAGTGGTTGGTACGATTTCTGTAAAAAAAAAAAAAAAAGTAAAAAAATCTTGCCTTTTTTTTCTTTTTTGTACAACAGGATGATGACGTACGGGAAAGCCAATTCAGTTTTACAGCAGCATATGGAGTGGGGCCATGTCTGCAAGCAAAAGATGGAGTGACACAGAAGGGGCCTAATAATCCTGCTCAAGCTGCACCAAAGAGCCCCGATGAGATGAGAAAGGTATTCATCGACCGAGCCAAGAAGATAGACACAATTTCCAGAGCTTGTTTCCCACTAGCCTTTCTGATTTTCAATATTTTTTACTGGGTAATTTACAAAATCATCAGGCATGAAGACATTCACCAATAACAAGATTAAGGCTTGCAGTCCATACAGATCCTGCCATGATCAACAGGAGGCCTTCTGTTAGAAGCGTGTAAGTGAGGAGCAATTGGGAGACCTAAAAACACTGGGTGGGGGGAAAGATCCTGCATGGATTGCAATACCCAGCCAGAGTGAAATGGAAGACTGACAGCAGAGAAGACACATCTGCTTCTGCAAACTTTCAGTGTCAAACTAAACATTAACAACTCATTGTAAATCACTCTCTACTGAAGCTTTACTGCCAAGTGTTTATACATACTGTTACATAGTGGTATAATTGTACAGTACTCTTTGATGTTCCTTACTTACTTTTTTTTTTTTTAATTCTGGTGCATAAAAAACAAAAAAAAAGAAAAAAAAAAAAAGAAAAAAAGATCCAGCATACTCTAGGTAAAATCCCACCTTTATTTAAATTTTAAAACATAATGACAAATTACTTATTTTAATTTAGATTTTTAAGGACTTGTCTTAAGGACAGGATCTGAGGTTTTGCAATGAGCACAATTGGCACATTTAACTTGTATAATTTATTCAATAAATTTCATATTATCAATCTCCTAGAAAGTGTGTGTTGAAATAATCTCAGCCAGCACAAGGTATTTACAGCTTGATAGTCTGCTTATCACATGGAAAATATATCAATATTTGCAAAGTATTGATTCCTCTAAAGGACTTTTTCTTTCTTCTAATTACCTACACTTTGATAATTGAATCTTTTTAAAATCCTTTTTATATGTTCAAAGTTTTTTTCCTAATTGATAAAACTCATACAGCATTGGAGATAGAAAAACTACATCAAAATTTTGCAATGCTTTATATTGATGCAGTACAAAGAGATCTTGAATCAAAACTAAAAGCAAATAATCAACTCCTTCAACTGAAATATTAGGAGGATGGGTACGCCTCTGTTTATCGATATAGATTTCCTATGTGTTACATATGTCACAGGAGGCTAAATTTAAGAGCACATCAAGTTTATTTAGCATTCTTTGAAGTATATGTATATGATTTAGATATTGGTTAAGAAGTACTTCAAAACTTTTTAAAAAATTGTAACTCTTCTGAAACATGAAAAAGGATCTGAATGGTCTTTCACATTAATTGCACTTCATATAAAAAATAGGATAAAAACTGTTAGAACTCAGAGACATTTTCCCTCTTTAGTATTAAATAAGTCACATTAGGGTTTTTTTGGATTATAACACAATAGATCTCATTTATGACATAGCTTGCAGGCAAGTGTTTACTCTTGCCAATCTTGTCCATTGAAAAACAAAAACATGCTAAGATATAAATCTCATATTTAGAATTACTCGTTACTTTAAGTCCAGTAGCTGAGGCTGTTTGTCATTGCAAAATATTTTTGTTTTGAACGTGTTTTAAATTTTTGCTTTTGTTATTGCTCAGAATGTGTATACAAAAGCAAAATACAGCTGGAGGCAAACATCTGGTGCACTGCCAAAGGCATGCTGCATATGAAGTAATAGAAGCAATGTGACTCCACACTGAGGATTATAACATAGCAACCTTGGGTTTGGTTGAGTTTGTTGTTGTTTTCCTCCAAGGATTAGTTAGAGAGATTCTAAAATAGTAGCTCTCAGATTTTGTTCAGCTGTTTCAAAAAGATGTATACTCCTCCAATATTTTTAAAACAGTATTATTTTTTATAGTTGTGTTTCATTTATGATATGAAATTAATTCAATTCACTTTAAACAATTATTATTTGGTGAGGTGGTGTTTTGTTTTCTTTTTTATTTCTTTATGTGCATGTTTCAAAAAATCCTGTTCATTTACAAACACAGGTGCTGATCCATGAACTAGTGGCTGACATTTCAGTTGGCTTATATTTCTTTCCTTTAAATCGTCATAAACTGTATGATATGAAAAGGGATGTTAATTTATTTCTGCTACCAGTGAAGTTAGTATTTTGTTTAAGGGCTGTTTGAAGTACTGGACTCATAATCAAAAGGCAATACTAAAAAAAAAAATGCATTATCTAGCAGGCTTATCTCAATTTTTTTTTTCCCTCTAAAACAGCTGACTTCTGTTCAATAAAGAATTCTTAATTGGAGAGATAAGTGCATAAGTAATGCTGGCCAGATCAGAGTAACTCCTAGTTATTCTAGTTTCTAATGCCTTGTTCACATCGTCTCTTTTCCAATCACTCTGTCTGTTGCTCTCACACATGTAGCACTACCTTGTTTTGAAAATGTTAACTAATTTGAGTAATGCAGAGCTAAACAAATTTAGCCCTAATTTCTTTCTCCACTCTTTAGGGCTGAAAAAATCTGTGCTTACTTACACGAAATCTTGAGAGCGATAAAAGAGAGATTGAATTACAACACTGGCAAAACATGAGAGAGTCAAAAGGAATGTAGAACTGTTAAGCAAGAAGGACAAGTTCCTTGCAGTGAGGGGGAATAACCCTTGTATCATATTTCTCTTTGACTGGAATACGCTAATCTAAGAAAAAAAACAGAGCATATAACATATATACAATAAAAAACATAAGACTACATTATAATTTTCTAACCTCCTAAATGGATTGTTACCTATATGTTGTGGTTTAACCCGGCTGGCAGCTAAACACCACACAGCCGTTCGCTCACCCTCCCCCCTCCCTCTCTGGGATGGGGGAGAGAAACGGGAAAGTGAAGCCAGTGAGTTGAGATAAAGACAGTTTATTAAGACAGGAATATAATAATAACAATAATAATAATAATAGTGATAATGATAATAGTATTAATAATAATAATGTGTAAGAAAACAAGTGATGCACAATGCAATTGCTCACCACCCGCTGACCGATGCCCAGCCTATCCCCGAGCAGCCGGCCCCCCACCCCGGCCAGCCACCCCTATATATTTTTTAGCATGACGTCAGATGGTATGGAATACCCCTTTGGCCAGTTTGGGTCAGCTGTCCTGGGTCTGTCCCCTCCCAGCTCCTGCTGCACCCCCAGCCTGCTCGCTGGCAGGACAGAGCGAGAAGCCGAAAAGTCCTTGGCCTAGTGTAAACACTGCTCTGCAACAATTAAAACATCAGCATGTTATCAGCGCTCTTCTCATCCTAATCCAAAACATAGCACCCTACCAGCTACTAGGAGGGAAAATTAACTCTGTCCTAACTGGAACCAGGACAGATATCCACCCCTTATTCCATACCATTTATGTCATGCTCAGGTTACACTCTTTTCAATACATTCTAATTAATCACCATTTTCATCTATGATATATAGCAATCATGGTAGTGATGACATACAGTATTATATAATAATTAACATACTACAATTCAACTCATGGGCTATTCTCACCCAGTATCAAATCCCCTTGAGGTACACACCGGACCTCCCCATTCTTTTGCATTACCCACCAAGCGCATCCAGGTCCCTGAGCAAAAGCAATTCCACGAATGGGTTTGCCTTTTCCTGAGGCAGGAGTAGCCCAGACTGTCTTACCCAGCATGTTTCTTACGTGCACTACAGGAACTTTATCCCCTTCTACAGTGCGTAACAGGTTTGATTGGGCAGGTCCAGCTCGATTGGCAGATCCCCTAGTATTGACTAACCAGGTGGCCTTTGCCAAATGTGTATCCCAATTTTTGAATGTCCCAGCACCCATTGCTTTCAGTGTAGTCTTCAACAGTCCATTGTATCGTTCAACTTTTCCAGAGGCTGGTGCACGATAGGGGATGTGATACACCCACTCAATACCATGTTCTTTGTCCCAAGTGTCTATAAGGTTGTTTCGGAAATGAGTCCCGTTGTCTGACTCAATTCTCTCTGGGGTGCCATGTCGCCATAGGACTTGCTTTTCAAGGCCCAGGATAGTGTTCCAGGCGGTGGCATGGGGCACAGGATATGTTTCCAGCCATCCGGTGGTTGCTTCCACCATTGTAAGTATGTGGTGCTTGCCGTTGCGGGTTTGAGGGAGTGTGATGTAATCGATTTGCCAGGCCTCTCCATATTTATATTTCAGCCATCGTCCTCCATCCCAAAGAGGTTTTGACCGTTTGGCTTGCTTGATTGCAGCACATGTTTCACAGTCATGAATAACCTGTGCTATAGTGTCCATGGTCAGGTCCACCCCTCGATCGCGAGCCCATCTGTATGTTGCATCTCTACCTTGATGGCCTGAGGTGTCATGGGCCCATCGGGCTATAAATAATTCACCTTTATGTTGCCAGTCCAGGTCCACCTGAGCCACTTCAATCTTAGCAGCCTGATCCACCTGCTGGTTGTTTTGATGTTCTTCAGTAGCCCGATTCTTGGGCACATGAGCATCTACATGGCGTACCTTTACAACCAGGTTCTCTACCCGGGCAGCAATATCTTGCCACAATGCCGCAGCCCAGATGGGCTTGCCCCTGCGCTGCCAGTTGTTCTGCTTCCATTGCTGTAACCACCCCCACAGGGCATTTGCTGCCATCCACGAATCAGTATAGAGATAGAGAACTGGCCACTTTTCTCGTTCAGCAATATCTAAAGCCAGCTGAATGGCTTTCACTTCTGCAAACTGACTCGATTCACCTTCTCCCTCAGCAGCTTCTGCAACTCGTCGTGTAGGACTCCATACAGCAGCTTTCCATCTCCGATGCTTTCCCACAATACGACAGGACCCATCAGTGAACAAGGCATATTTCTTCTCATTTTCCGGTAGCTTGTTGTACAGTGGGGCTTCTTCAGCACGAACCACCTCCTCCTCTGATGATATCCCAAAGTATTTGCCTTCTGGCCAGTCCATAATCACCTCCAAGATTCCTGGGCGACTGGGGTTTCCTATTCGAGCCCGCTGAGTAATCAGTGCAACCCACTTGCTCCATGTAGCATCAGTTGCATGACGTGTAGAGGGGACCCTTCCTTTGAACATCCAGCCTAGTACCGGCAGTCGGGGTGCCAGGAGGAGCTGCGCTTCAGTACCGACCACTTCCGAAGCAGATCGAACTCCTTCATATGCTGCCAATATCTCCTTTTCAGTTGGAGTATAGCGGGCCTCAGATCCTCTGTATCCCCGACTCCAAAACCCCAGGGGTCGACCTGGAGTTTCCCCAGGTTCTTTCTGCCAGAGGCTCCAGGTGGGACCATTCTCCCCGGCTGCGGTGTAGAGCACATTCTTTACATCTGGTCCTGTTCGGACTGGCCCGAGGGCTACTGCATGAACTATTTCCTGCTTAATTTGTTCAAAGGCTTGTCGTTGCTCAGGGCCCCATTCAAAAGCATTCTTCTTACGGGTTACTTGGTAGAGCGGGTTTACAATCAGACTGTAATTTGGAATATGCATTCTCCAAAACCCCATGACACCTAGAAAAGTTTGTGTTGTGTTTCTTTTTTGCTAGTTGGTGGAGACATAGCTGTTATTTTGTTGATCACATCCATTGGGATTTGACGACGTCCATCTTGCCATTTTATTCCTAAAAACTGGATCTCTCATGCAGGTCCTTTAACTTTATTCTGTTTTATGGCAAAACCGGCCTTCAGAAGGATTTGGACTATTTTCTTCCCTTTCTCGAAAACTTCTTCTGCAGTGTCACCCCACACAATGATGTCATCGATGTACTGCAGGTGTTCAGGAGCTTCCCCCTGCTCCAGCGCAGACTGGATCAGTCCATGGCAAATGGTAGGGCTGTGTTTCCACCCCTGGGGCAGCCGATTCCAAGTATATTGGACTCCCCTCCAAGTGAAAGCAAACTGTGGCCTGCACTGTGCTGCTAGAGGGATGGAGAAAAATGCATTAGCGATATCAATTGTGGCATACCACTTGGCTGCCTTTGATTCCAGTTCATACTGGAGTTCTAGCATGTCCGGCACTGCAGCACTCAGTGGTGGCGTGACTTCGTTCAGGCCACGATAGTCCACTGTTAGTCTCCACTCACCATTAGACTTTCGCACTGGCCATATAGGACTATTAAAAGGTGAATGAGTCTTGCTGATCACTCCTTGGCTCTCCAGTTGACGAATTAGCTTATGGATGGGACTCAGGGAGTCTCGGTTGGTGCGATATTGCCGCCGGTGCACAGTTGTGGTAGCGATCGGCACTTGCTGTTCTTCAACCCTCAGCAACCCCAAAACAGAAAGGTCCTCTGAGAGACCAGGCAAGGTAGACAACTGTTTAATGTCCTCTGTCTCCAAGGCAGCTATGCCAAAAGCCCAGCGGAACCCTTTTGGGTCCTTGAAATATCCTCTTCTAAGATAGTCTATGCCAAGGATGCACGGAGCATCTGGGCCAGTCACAATACGGTGCTTTTGCCACTCATTACCGGTTAGACTCACTTCAGCCTCCAATACAGTTAACTGCTGGGATCCCCCCGTCACACCATAAATACAGATGGGCTCTGGCCCTTTATAGCTTGATGGCATTAGAGTACATTGTGCACCGGTGTCTACCAAAGCCTTATACTTCTGTGCGTCTGACGTGCCAGGCCATCGAATCCACACAGTCCAAAAAACTCGATTGTCCCTTTCCTCCCCCTGGCTGGAGGCAGGGCCCCTCTAGTCCTGGTCAGAATCTTCGTTTCTGTGTTTAAAGGACTGCCTGCTGGAAGTTGGAGCAGCAAACTTTTCAGAGAACTCCTTTTTCCCAATTGTTTTCCTTCGCAATTCACGTACCCGTGCCTCTAGGGTCGCAGTAGATTTTCCATCCCATTTTCTCATGTCCTCTCCATGGTCACGTAGGTAAAACCACAGGGTGGCGCGGTGTGTGTGCCCACCATATTGTCTTCCTTGCATAGATGAACGTTTACCCCTAATAGCTGAGACACTGGTTTGTACAGGTGGGGAGGAAAATAATCTCTCTTCAAGTTGGTGGATCTTTTCAGAAAGTTTCTCCAAAGTATTCTCTTTTAGCTGGTGGACACTGGTTCGTTCAGGTGGAGGGGAAGATAATCTTTCTTCAAGTTGGTGGATCTTTTCAGAAAGTTTCTCCAAAGCATTCTCTTTTAGCTGGTGGACACTGGTTCGTTCAGGTGGAGGGGAAGATAAATTCTCTTTAAGTTGGTGGACCTCTTCAGAGAGTTTCTCCACAGCCGAGACACAGGCCTGTAGGGAAGAGGAGAGATTTCCTTCGTACTGCCGGAGTAATTTAGCCACTTCATTCACTGGGGGATTCTCCTCCGCTTTCCAGGTTAGTATTGCCAATGAGCTGGCATATGATGATGGTGCACTCCGTACAAACTTCCGCCACATGGGTGGTGTACACCGGACTGCATCTGGATCTGCGGATGTTTGTGCGTCGTCTAGGTCCTTATAAATTACTTCCCGTACGGCCAATTCCCTCAGGTACTGAATTCCCTTCTCCATGGTGGTCCATTTGCCTGGTAGACATACAAGTTCTTCCTTGAAGGGATACCTTTCCTGCACAGCTGACAGGAGACGCCTCCAGAGGCTGCGAGATCGTGCTCCATCTCCAATTGCTTTGTCAATGCATGCGTCCCTAGCAAGGGATCCCAGCCGCCTGGCTTCCTTGCCCTCTAATTCCACATAATTGGCTCCAGTGTCCCAGCACCGGAGCAGCCAGGTGACAAGCTGCTCACCTATACAGCGACCAAAATCTTTTCGCACATCTCGTAGCTCACGCTGATATAGAGTCCGGGTAGTTACTGTTGATTTTTCGACATCCCCATCCTCATCTTCAGTCTCCTGCACCTTTGATGGCCCAGCCTCGTCTTCACTATGCCCAGACTTAGCAGAAGACTGTCTGTGTTCTAAACGACCTGAGCCTCTATACCATTTTTTCACCTTGTCTATAGGGGCAACTTGCACTGCTACAGCTCATTTCTCTAACCCAGCCACAGGGTCTGCCACAGGGCTTGGAATACCCTCTGCGGGGTCAACTTGCACGCTACAGCTCGTTTCTCTGACCCAGACACAGGGTCTGCCACAGGGGTTGGAATACCCTCTGCGGGGTCAACTTGCACTGCTACAGCTCGTTTCTCTGACCCAGACACAGGAGTGGGAGCAGATGCAGGAGCTGGAGCTGCTGCAGGGGCTGGAGTGGCTGCGGGAGCTGGAGCTGGAGCGGCTGCAGGAGCTGGAGCGGCTGCAGGAGCTGGAGCTGGAGCGGCTGCAGGAGCTGGAGCTGGAGCTGCAGCTGGAGCGGCTGCAGGAGCTGGAACTGGAGCGGCTGCAGGAGCTGGAGCTGGAGCAGCTGCAGGAGCTGGAGCTGGAGCGGCTGCAGGAGCTGGAGCGGCTGCAGGAGCTGGAACTGGAATGGCTGCAGGAGCTGGAGCTGGAGCGGCTGCAGGAGCGGGAGCAGCTGCAGGAGCTGGAGCTAGGTTGCTAGTAGCATCAATTGCAGCTCGATAGGCACAAGCCAGACCCCAGCACGCTACAGTGATTTGTGTCACTTTGGAACTGCCAGAGTCATGACACCTTTTTTTCAAGCATTCTGCCAGCTTTTTAGGATTTTGCAGTTGTTCAGGGGTGAATGTCCAAAACACTGGAGGTGACCACTGCTCTAGAAACCTGCCCATATCCTCCCACACTCCCTGCCACTCGCAACTATCCCGCCTCAAGACAGATTTCCAGATGAGATTCCTAAGTAGTTGTTTAACCCTCAACAAAACCTGAAGCGCATTCAGGAGACATAACAACAAGAGCAGGCTGGTCTGAGTATCCCAAGGATATTCAACATCTCGGAGAACCACCGTAACTAGCTCGGGGGATAAGAGGGTGGTGGTGAAGGAGAAAGGGAGAGTGAACAGGTAGGGAAACATGTCTTCCCCTGTCCCCTTCACAGATTGGCTCCCTAACGAAAACAGGCAATAGGTGTAATTGCTAATAGTTTCCGAGATATGGGTTCCAAAGTATAGAGTCGACGTCAGTGCTGAGTACAAATACCAGGTTAGAGTCGTGACCAGATATTTCATCATTTCATAAGCCATTGTTACACCGCACAGTACCATAACAATCTTAAACCAGGGCCCGGAAAGGATAAACAGTGCAACAGGGAGCACATAAAGAAAGTAACGCACCATAAAACTCAATTTGGAATACAGGCACAGCAGACCGGAGATTAAGGCAATCAACATCGTGACTAGCAACTATTAAACAGGTCCAATACTTATACCAATTTTAGTTTAACACACTCTGGTCAAATTTGTCGATATCTCAACCCTTCGAGCCCCACGTTGGGCGCCAAAAGGGCTGTTGTGGTTTAACCCGGCTGGCAGCTAAACACCACACAGCCGTTCGCTCACCCTCCCCCCTCCCTCTCTGGGATGGGGGAGAGAAACGGGAAAGTGAAGCCGGTGAGTTGAGATAAAGACAGCTTATTAAGACAGGAATATAATAATAACAATAATAATAATAATAGTGATAATGATAATAGTATTAATAATAATAATGTGTAAGAAAACAAGTGATGCACAATGCAATTGCTCACCACCCGCTGACCGATGCCCAGCCTATCCCCGAGCAGCCGGCCCCCCACCCCGGCCAGCCACCCCTATATATTGTTTAGCATGACGTCAGATGGTATGGAATACCCCTTTGGCCAGTTTGGGTCAGCTGTCCTGGGTCTGTCCCCTCCCAGCTCCTGCTGCACCCCCAGCCTGCTCGCTGGCAGGACAGAGCGAGAAGCCGAAAAGTCCTTGGCCTGGTGTAAACACTGCTCTGCAACAATTAAAACATCAGCATGTTATCAGCGCTCTTCTCATCCTAATCCAAAACATAGCGCCCTACCAGCTACTATGAGGGAAAATTAACTCTGTCCTAACTGGAACCAGGACACTATATATTCTATTTTAAAGAAATTAGACCTGTAGATGTTTGACTGTATCTAGTGCCTAGTGTTGTGTCTTAGCACACATCTTTTCAGCCATGAAGTATGAGGAAAGAAGAAAAGGGCCTTTCTTCTTCCCTCTCAAAGAAAGAATTCTGGCCAGTGTAAAGAATAAAAGGATCTGCCTTCCTCTGTGTAGCTATATTTCCCTTTCATAGGCCATTACATTGGGAAGTTGAGCACTCCCTACCTCTATGAAGAAGATTTACATATAATGTTCAGTCTTCTAACAAGGCATATTGAAAATAGAGTTAAATGTTTAAACCATTAAAACTCTACAGTATTGGTGAAACTTTTTTTATTATTATTATTTAGTAATCAGTTAATACCCAAAGTATTTCAAACAGAGGGGGAAAGTAAAAATGGTTCCATAATGATGTTTTCAAATGTACAGAACATTTGGTATGTCATCCTGCTGTTCTGAGGTAAGTAAATGTTTTCTACTTTGATGTAATTGAACCAAGATCTTTCATGTGTTGATGGTTTTGAATTATTTTTTTCTGGAATCATAGCATTTGCCAAGGTAACAGAAGCCTCTGCAGTCCACTAAATAATGTGTTTATCAGAAGAAATTTAAACTTTATTTCGATTAATCCTAAATTATTTAGTGTAAAGTCACACGGCAAAGAAAGAGAAAAATGTCAGTTGAGATTCTAAGAAAATTCAAGGTGAGAATGTCTACTTATTCACCACTGACTATGGGAAAAGCCCAAAAATGCCAATAGGCATGCCAGCCCTCTATAGAAAGCTGGAACCAACAGTTACCATCATCAATTAAGATTAGTGTGGGAGCTGATTCTTTTGTAACTGCACAATAAAGTAGCAGGGAATTAGATTACAAAGGGGCAAGAATGGAAAGGTACTCTGCGATATTTATCTGACTATAGTCTAATACAGTCCTGCAAAAGAAGTAGTGGAGAGGCAGAAACAGAATCAAGGAAATGATGCTTAAAGGAGATGGTATCTAGTAGGTCTTCTCCTACATCTAAAATAGACCACATTCATCAGGCTGAAGTAGATAGCTACCTCACCTCACTATAACTAAACCTGGGCTCTCCATAGTAAAGGTCCTTAGCAAAGACATACAAGAAGGCTTCGTGTACACACAACCCCTGTGTGACAGGCAACAGCCAACACAGCTCTGTCCTCAGTAATTATTCACCATAGGTACAGACTCTGCACTGTTCAGGTCATATTTCTGTGGACTCTATAGACTATATTTCAAAAATAAAATAGTGGCTCTAGAATACCCATGCAATGCAATGAAATCAGAGGGGAAAAAAAATGAGGATTTGGAGGAATGCAGCAGCTAAAGAGCTGGCACCAGTCACCACAAAGAGGAAAGAAGGAAATATGAAGCCTCCATTACCCTTTCCATAGGTATACTAGTACAGGTGGAAGCAGTAGCTGCATGGGGCAAGGATTTATGCCCGCTACTGCAAAGTATTTCTTCTTATGGGATAGTAGTTTCTAACTGTGCAGATAGAGAACTGATTTCCACACCATATGCTTTCTTAATGGAAAGACAAGCAGAGCAGAAAGGTACATGAGAAAAAACCTGGGTGGTACATAGCATAACAGACAAAGAGAAAGCCCAGAGTATTTGGAATCTCACATGTGACTGGCTTTTCTTCCTGTACTGGAGAGAGATGTGGCCAAAACCATCTTCCCCTTAGTAAGGCTAGAAACTTCATGTCCTTGAGAGAGGATAAGAAAGGTCCCAGAGAGGTGGAATAGATATACTCAGCTACCACAGGCCTCGACTAGTCACCTACATTACCAAACTCCTGCTTAAATTCCATGTAGCAAAATGCATTTTGTTTCTAAAACCATATCCAAATATCAGCAAAATAGATTTACATAGAGCGTTGGCTTTTTTCTCTATAATGATAATAAAGTAGGGGAGCCTTGAGGGAGAAAGGAAAGAAAGGATAACAGTGTTTTATTATTAGAATTTAGCTATTTGAACATCAAAATAAAGCCCATTTTTTTTCTTTCAAGAAGTTTTGACAGCAAGCACTATTATTTAAGCAGGTTAGTGGAATTCTGGAAGAACATGGGATTTAATTATTACTTCAGTTCAATAAAATAATGGTTAAAATAATGGTTTTCTTTGGATTCTCTTTATTAGAATCAATTCCATAACCTTTTTATAAACAATTTTATAAAGAATCCTTTGTGATGTATAAGAGGTGATTCTCTTTAATCACTAGGAAGTCATATATTTAGGTGATTTAGATGTGCACTTTACATTTAAGGAATGAGGTATTGCTTCCACTTTGTATTATAACCTGTTAGAGAACTGTAGGTTGATACTGTAGATAAAAACAGAATAAGATAAACTGTATAAAACCTTATATTTTTAACAGTAGGGAAAGTCTTCCTTAAACTTAAGAAAAAATGTATTATTTTTAGCAATAATTTTATATTAGAAATGAAATTATTTATACAGTTCCCAGCCCAAGCTGAGATACTTTGTTGCAAAAAGTAGATATATTTTATGTGCAACTTCTGCTCTCCTTTGAGCTATAATAGGAATTAATCCAATCCAACAGAGCAGAATTTGGTCTTACACTGTGAAATTGCTGAATGAGCTATTAATTCTTGCAGTACCCCTGTAAGGTAGTAAAATAACTTTATCCACATCTCATTGTACAATCAAATGGCTATTTAGATAAGAACAATATCAGACCATAATGGCTTTTTTCCTTTTTGAGACAACTAAGAAGAAAAAGTATTAATCGCAAACTAAGCCACTTGTTAATAATAAAATAGGTATTCTATTTTTCAGTGGTTATGGAAAAGGTGCCTTCAGGCAACACACGTCACCTATAGAAGTTACTGAAATATTATCAGTTTGGAAGGCTTGTGGAAGCAGGTTAGATTGCTAGAAGCAGTGGGTTAAATGCCAGAAAAATGTTGGCTCATCCTGTATTCTTGACTTTCTTAAATATTACTGCACTTCTTCACTTTCATCTTTGTGAAATATGCAAGAAACATTTCTTATGTTTGTATTTTAGTGTTTGGCAGAGTGATGTTAATGGATGCAATGGACTAATAGCTACTGATGTTCCATGAATGTGTAATTGTGAGCTGTTTAAAAAAGAAATTGTGCCATAAGCTTTTGACCTAAAGTTTTAACATAATATACAGTATTTTGTGTGTTCATGATCCCAGCTTTTTAAAAGCTACATAAAAAAAAAAAAAAAAAGTAGTGTCTTAATAACTTGTCTGTGAGTTTTAAACATATTCTCCTGTGAATTCTGTCTAGATAACATTCACTGGCAATTTCATCTCAAAGTACTTCCTTGTTGGTAAAAATCTGTAAATGTGTTGTGCATGGATTTGATTAAAGTCCTTTTTATTGTATTTCAGTATCATATTGCACTTAAACTGATATTCTCTGCAGACAGAAATCTTAAATCGTGAAATTTATGGTGTCACCCAAGTTATTGTATATATTTTCCTCTAAAAAAATAAACAACTTTTTTTCAGAAACCATCCAATTACTTTTATTACGTTTTCAGCAATGTGGTTAAAGTCACAAGAGGGACTACCAATACCACTGGAAAAAAAAAGAAAAAAAAAAGAAAAAAGAATGAAATCCTCACCAGTAGTAAAGGTGCATTACCGTTTAAATATTTTGGTATTGAAAACTTTAGAGAGAAGGTACAGATTAAATTAAATGCCTTAAATTCAGATTAAGCTCCAAAATACTGAATTAATGAAATACAGAAAGAGGTGTTTTGAGGGAGCATGGCAGGCACTGAATGAGTGTGATTTTTCAAGTCTTCCTTTACAGCGGAGAGAAAGAGGTGTCTCCAAAATACAGGTAGAGAATGGGTTCCTGTTCTGAAAAAAACAAAAAAAATAAAATAAAAATGTGAAAACTTAGGGAAAGTTATCCTGATAAATAACTACTGAAATAGTTACAGCTATTCCAAAATAGCCATGCTTAGCTTATTATCAGAAAGGCAAAGTATTTTGCTTGCAGCAAAATAGCCTGAAGGTCCTGATGGGCCCACTGGTAGATCTGTAGCAGATCTTTTTTGATAGAAAATGATTTCAAGAAAACTCAAGTGAGGACGCAAAAGTCCTTTGAGAACATCTTCAGTTCTGCTAATCTGATTATAGCAGTATTTACAAAGAACATTAAAAATGTTTGTCTCAGTAACAGCCATACATCAGTGTGATGCTACGTAGGCTAGAAGTCTTCAGCAGCCTCAGGGCAGATGCTTTGCCCTGCCCACCCAATATGACAAAGTGCAGCATCAGTTCAACACTTTGTTATTAGGATATGTTCACAAGCAATAATCTTATAAAACTAATACAGTAGTAACTGTTTTCACGTTGAGGTGTACAGCATATCAGGCATGCAACAAGCAATTAAACAAGAAAGTAACAGCCAGGTAATACAATGGAGAGTCAAATAAAGAATTAACAGATCTTAAAGAGACCAATATGTGATTGTGCTGTATAAACTGTGCAGCCCTTTCAACACAGAACTCTGGAAAAATGAGTCTCAAACATCTTCTTTTTCATGTCTGCATATATAGCTACCTAATCATGTTAGAAAAGAAACAAGCATTTAATTTCATATGGACCATGTAGTCAATTTTATTTCTAGTATTGTACTCTCTGTACAAAAATGGGATCTGAGAACTATGTTTCTTAGATAACATTTTCTTCTGAATAAGGCACAAGCATGTGAATTCAACAACCTGGAAAACAATTCGCCAAAGTAATGAAACTAGAATTAGAGGCAAGAATAATTTTGAAAAATAAATCAAACTTTTTCAAAAATTGAATAACATATTTCCAAACCTTTAATAAACATATATGTATATACGTACTGTGTGTTCACACATATGTATATATATTTATTGACAGCAAATAAATGTTTCAACATTTACTTCACAGAAGCAGAAAATCACAGAACGGTTGAAGTTGGAAAGGACCTCTGGATGTCATCTTGTCCAAACCCCTTGCTCAAGCAGGGCCACCCAGAGCAGGTTGCCCAGGACCATGTCCAGGCAGCTTTTGAAGATTTCCAAGAATGGAAACTCCACAGACTTTCAAGACAACCTGTGCCAGTGCTTGGTGACCTGCACAGTAAAGAAGTGCTTCCTGATGTTCAGAGGGAACTTTCTGTGTTTGCGTTTGTGCACATTGCTTTTTGTCCTGCCACTGGGTTCCACCTGAAAAGAGCTTATACCCTCACTTCAGATATTTGTACATTTTGATGAGATCCCCACTGGGCCTTCTCTTCTCCAGGGGAAACAGGCAGAGCTGTCCCAGCCTTTCCTCAGAGGAGAGGAGCACCTGTCCCTTATTCAAAGTAGTGGCCTGTTGCTGGACTTAGTCCAGTGTCTCCTGTACTGGGGTGCCCAAAACTGGACTCAGTACTCTGTGTGTTGCCTCACCAGTGCTGAGAGAAGGGGCATATTCACCTCCCTCAACCTGCTGGCATCACTCCTCCTAATGCAGCCCAGGATTTCATTAGTCATCTTTTCCACAAAGTGGCAAAGTCTTTGCTCATGTTCATTTTCGTGCCCAACAGCACTCCCAGAACCTTTTCTGCAAAGCTGCTTTCCAGCTGGGTGGCTCTCAGCAGATACTAATGTATGGGGTTGGTCCTCCCAGGTGGAGGATTTTGCACTTCCATTTATAATACTGCAAAACACTTTTCCTGTAAACCTAGCCTCTATTTAAGTAATATCCATTTAAAATCTCTACTGAGGTAATGAGTTCAGCTTGAAACATATTTATGTCATGTTTTAATTCCTCTATTAATGAGCTAAATAGCACAGCTGACCTATTCTGAAAAACAGTGTGTTACTTTATATATATTTAGCCCTCTGTAGAGCTGTTCTTATTAGGCATGTTCAGTAGATAGAGAAGACATTCCAAAAAAATGTTTTTAAAAGCACATAATAATGTAGCTTGTTTGCCACTGCATGAAGTAAGAGTAAACTGTCATGGAGCTATATTAGAACAGAGTGAGTCCATATAGTATTAGAATTAGGCTGAACTTATTTATAGTAAGAGAATATTGGAAAATCTTACCTATTTCAATTATATTTCATTTCTTAGGAAACTATAAATTGAACCACAAGATGGCTCCCTTCCATATGAATTGAAAGATGACACAGGTGTTTGTGGTTTTTTTTTCAACAGAATAAATTTAGCAGAATGAATACTTCTGTAGAAACTCCAAACATTGACATTCATTATTAAGAAGGAAAATTATACAGGATAAGCGCTATTCATGCTATAAATCACACTTCATTTAAAAAGTGATGCAAACTTTTTGAGGTGATGCTGTCTCAGAAACAAAAATAGGTGTTATGTTAATTTCTGAGGGCCAGAGCCCAAGGGTTTATGTCTAAATTCACATATGAATATGCAATTATATGTGTACCTGGACATTTTATTAAATAAAAATGGTATTTTAGAACAGAAACTAGAAATATACTTTTTTAAAGTATCTGTTGATTTTCAACTACTTATTGCTAAAAGTGATTTTGTTACATGGGAAATGAATGGCTACCCAGTTTTTAAAGATGCCTTTAAAAAAAAAAAAAAAAAAAAAAAGAAGATATCAAAAATTTACATTCTTCTATCAAATTCATTAAACTTAGAAGGTCTTTGGGGTAGATTCCCCATGTTATGGTGTACAGAGGACAGTTGCAGGTACAGGTACAAATATATATCGTTGTTAACTAAACATATCAGATATTCTACTTGTTAGCTATTCCACTAACAACATGTGTGTTATACTGTACTAAATGCAAATAAAGCCTATATAGCTTTCACTGAGAAATATATAAATTCATATTATCTGATATCTAAGTAGAGGTGAGCACATATACTTCAACAGTGCAAACAACGTAAATCTGTAACAGCTTGCCTTTGATACCTTGCATCACCACCTTCTTACTTTAGCTTCATCCCTTCACATACCTACTGAACAGCAGCAAAAGCACCCCTGAACTTTGATCTGAAATGATACTTAAGACGCTAGATTAGATAGATACCACAGAATAGCTGTAGGCTTGAAAAGACACTGTTGTGTACCAGTAACACCGATTTCTTGTTTGTCCTTAATTTCTCAAAGGAGTCCAATATATACCTTCTTTCATGTTTTAGATCATGATTAGGACCATGATGAAAGCTATTAACTTGGGATCTAATACTAGTTAATGAATTGTCTACCAAAAGTTAAAGAAAGGTGAATTTAAAGTTCATAGCAGGATTCATAACTTTCAAATCAATGAATACTGAATTTGCTATAGACCTTTTTTTCCCCTGGCTTTGCAGGCTCTCCTGAAAAATGACTCAACTAAATTATTTTGATGTAACAGCCAACTACTCCATATTTAACTGCACTGTCATTAAAAGAAGCTCAGTAAAAATGAAACAAGAACAGCATATCTCAGTTCAACGGGAAAACCGTTCAGTTTTATACAAACATGGTCAGGGTAATAGAGAAATAATGTTACATCACCATATAGTTTTGAGAAAATAACTTTGAAAGCACTTTCAAAAGTATTCTAGCCCCTTTTCGGTAGTCTCAGACTTAAGGCTTCTAAGTAGCAGAACTTGAATTTTGTTGTTGCAAATATTAAACCAAGTAACTTATTTTGGGAAAAGTTTTGGAGCAATACTAAAGCAGGATGTGTACAAGCCTGTAATTAAATCCTATCAGAATTTACAAAGTTTACTTATTCCTTTCCTGGTTTCTCCTGAGAAACCAGGCACAGTTGCTTTGAAATGCCCAAAAGGAATGATGGAAAAATTCTGTAAACACTCAGAAAATCCTATATGCTATCTTTTCCTGTCCGCCTTCATAATCTCTCCTGAACTTGTACTAGCTGTCATGGAGCTCTACCACATTTTTTTTAATGCTTAAGAGACAGCTAGCTACAGGGTAAATGCAAGGCAGAGCCAGTATTTGCTCATCTGTGAATTTTTATAAAGTTACTTAACCTTCTTTAAAATTAAAGTAGAATATTTTACTTGCAGCAATGTGATACAATATATCCTGCATGTTTCTCTTGGCATGTGCAAAGCCATTCAAAACAAAAATACTTTTTTCCATTATGATAGAAATTGTTAGTGTTTTCCATTACTTGTTCCATGTATAATGGTTTTCTAATTCAGGGTCTAATTTAAGCCCTAGAAAGCATTCAACTTGCTGTGTGTTTGTTTGCCCCGCGAGTTCTACATACATTGGTAACAAGTTACATATGCATCATAGTTTAGCAGCTCCAGATAGAGCAGATCTATTTGTGTTGACAAAAATGAGTGGTGTATAACTTCACAAGCTCTGTTTACATACTATTCTTGAACAAAAGAGGGTAAAATGTTATTCTGTCATTGATTTTGGGACAAGACTATCTTACCACAGCACGATCTAATTATCATGAAAGCAAGTGGTAAAACTCCTACTCAGCCAAAGGCAAATGATCCTTCAAAGTTTTATTTGCAGCTTTCTTACTTCTGCTGGTGCCTTGCACTTGCCCACCGACATGTTCCAGATCAAACAGAGCTTGTAGCAGGAATGAGGACAAACTTCAAGAAATGTATTGTAAGACACCGGCATTACTGAAGTGTTGTAAATGGTTTGTTAGTTTTTATATTCCCAACAGAGCATTCATTTGGTACTTTGGGTGCACTAAAATGCAGAAAGATTTCCACAGGATTCCCACAGGATTGCTCATCTACAGGATATTTTTACAAAATTATATGAAAAATATGTTACAAATCCATGGTTTTGCCATTTTACTTTTCAAATAGCATCTCAGACGATCTCAAATGTTTTTTAAATAAGCACTTCCAGAGGAACATGCTAATAGGCTTGCTTTTAGCCCCTATTTAAAAGTACAGAAAAGTAGCATAACAAAATAGATCAACTTTTTACCTGTTATTTAACCTACCAGAGGAGAAAAGGCTAACAAGTAATTACTGTGTGAAGTCTGTCACAAGTATTTCAGAAGAAAACTTTTAACAAGGTAACAGGCAATTTAATTTCGCCTATTCTTAGAGTAAGAGTATCAGTAATGTTTCTGAACCATGCTAGTTTCATGGTATATAACATGATTATGTGAGGACTCTGAACTGTCTTCCTAATACCACCTGAGTGAAAAAATCATGGAGGATATTAAAACTTTATGAATGTTACTAACTATGCATCCAACGGTAACCTACATAAGCCTCCTGTGAAAAAAAGATACAAACAGTTCTCCAAAATGCCTAGTCAATAGTTGAAGGTCAGTGAGTGACAGAGTTCATTCTGATGTTGCAATGTTCCAAACTTACTATCCTTGATACCATTTTAGTGTCTGGAGTTTCTGTGAATCTGGTCTGAACAAGAATTTGCTGTCAAGCCTGCTTGGGTAGTTCCCAATAGCCCTGTTCTATGGGTCTGCAGTCAATGGAAAAAAGTCTAAGGAAATTGGATCAGGCTGACCTACCTGCTTATAAAAGGCAGTGGTTATATATCTCATTTCAGCTGGAAGTTAATTATTACTTTTCCAAAGGAAATTGAATCACCACCTTTGACATTATCATTCTGAAAATTTTCAGTTTGCATCAGACCTTAAACAAATGTTCTCAACTAAGGGAGTTAAGCAAACTATGAGTCCTTTCCAGTGTTTAATTGTTGTGTGCCCACAAGTTAATCAGATATTTTAAAATATTCTGTTCATAAAAATAATGTGCAACAGATTTTAAACCAACATTGAACATCTGAACCCAACTAGAACATCTGTAAAATGTGCTTGCCATCTTAACTCTAAATTCTGCTGCAATCCAGCCTTCCTCTGTCTGAAGTGGAAATATTTATACTGACTTCAGCAGTGGCTGGGAGAGGCTTCATAAGCCTCATTATTCTTGTAATTCTAAGTTCTTATTAGACTCATGTGTGTAATTTCAATTACACTATAATATTTTAAATAGTAAAATAAACTTGTAAAATAGCAATTATGCAACATCCAGAAACATTAAATAACCCTCCTTTTATTGTACAACTCTTCAAGCCTTCTTCTATCACTCTGTTTCTTTATTATTATTTTTTTTAATTTTGAGGGTAAACATGGAAATGCTCTGCGTGATTTTGTTTGTACTGTTTATATCCAGGGAGAAAATAAACAGCATAGGAGTCGAAACAAGGAAAGCAACACTTAAATCTCTTAGCCTTAGATATCTTACGTTACTACCTGAGTATTACAGAAAAAGATCACTAAATTTATTTTTGTTCATCCTATTTTAGAGATCTTCTACTACTATTTCCAATGGTTTATGACTTTTCTTCCATTTCTGCTTGAAAGTCTAGATTGAAATTTTCTCTATCAGCATTTTCACCCTATCAGAGGGCAGCAGGTCATGCCTTTGAGATCCCTGGAGAGTAATTTTCCTTAAAAACAGACCTTATTAAATCCCTTGTGGAAGGAAGAGGACTCTTTCAGAATCTAGATATCTCCTTCAAACAGACATACCAAGCAGTCTCTATCACTGCACTAAGTCCAAACACATAAGCCGTATCCCTGGAGCTTCTGTGTTGATAGGAACATATCTTTGATCAGATCTCACCAGAGCTCATGGAAAAAGAGGGAAAAAACTTATAGAAGCGATTAAACAGATTTTTCTTGTATTTTCCCTGCTGAAGAACCACTTTTGGGTGTTGTTGCACTTTCCCGGGGGAAAAAAAAAAAGGCAAAACCCAGGAGACCTCCTTTTCTATTAGCTCTTCTATAGTCTGCTTCTACTTGATATGTATGAGATTTCTAGCCATTTAATGACATCATTATAATAACTCTAAGATTATCTAGACTGGCAAAAAGATTAATTTGGCAGATTTACCACTCCATAAATGGATTTTGGAAAGGAAGCAGTCTCCTGATGCACTTCTCATGTGAGATAGTTGATTCAAAATAGAAAATGGGTAAAAGAAAAATGAGTAGATGCATTTCCAGTCTTTTTGTCCATAGAAGTAGAGCCACAGAAGTTAATTAGTCTTGAGCAGCTAATTTGAATTCTAACCTGGCTAGCCAGACTTCATGGCTGCATTTACATAGTTCTGAAGGCAGCAGAATCAAAACAAACAGAAGTGTTTATTCAACAAGAACATGTAATTAACTCCATTCTGAGATCATATAATGAAAATCACATCTTACTTGTGGAGAAGAACAATCTAAGATGCAGAGATTAGTGTGATTTACAGAATGATCATAAAGCTATGAACTGAATCTCTTCATATTGCACGCATGACAATAGTTCTGTGAATCTTTAGTGTGTTCTTACGGAAAAAAGAAAAAAAAAATTTACTTAACCACAAAAGATGAAGAACCAAATTATCTATTTTTCCTGTTTCTCCAGGATGACTCCCATTAACTAACTGGAATTTTAGAAGAGTAAGAGAGGATAACTCGGGCCCCATTCCAATCTCAAAAATAACAGTATGTGTCAGATTTAGGGCAACATCTGTAGTATGGATACCAAACAAACACATTAGGTGGCTTTAAGTCTTGTTCCCTGTTGTATTCTTCTCAATGGCTTCATGATTTTTGCATATTAGCTGCATAGTAGCAGATGGTAGGTACAGACTCAATCTTCACAGGACTCATATTCTCCAAAGCATCATGGAGTTATACTCAGCTTCCCCTGAAGATGAACCCTTATTTCAAAGGACAAAAGGACAGAGCTATTCTGGGAGACTGAAAGTAGCAATCTTTCTCATAGTAGCCATTTGTTCCCTGACCTCTTCAGTCAAGCTAGGTAGGACTTGTCTCTCTGAGAACTTTTACAATTTGAGTAGTCTTCAGTGCAAGACAGAACTCAGATCTCCTTTGTTTTTTCCATCCCACAAGTAATTGCTTTCTCTACTCAAGCTCAGCTGTCTCTATCAAAAGTTTCCTCTGAGATCCCCTTTGTGTGCTTTGCTGATAAGAGGGAATAACATTTTCATGATGATTGAGGATTTTTCCCACAACTGCTGGAATGGACTGTTCATGCACAAAATATTCCCTGACATCCTGGAAAAAGAACCAGCAGGAGGAAGCAGGAATACAGGGGGATGCCCAGTTAGTAGGGCTACTATGAGCCTGGAGGTTCTGCACAAAGACCACTGCTGCACCATACAAAAATACTGTGATAACTGTTATCACTGAATAATCTTGGTGTTTTTCAATGTACGTATGAAATTGGAATACTAATATGATATAATACATTAATAATTACTGCTGCTAAAAGCTGATAATCATTCGTTATGCCCAGGATCTAAAATATACATGAATTTTCATCATAATACGCCAGTAAGAATAGTGAATAGCAGCCAATCACTCTTTTAGCTGCTTCAGTTCATCAATAGGTAGAAACATATGGTCCTTCCATTTCTCCCACCCAAATCCTCTGACCGCTGTCTTGCAATTAAACTGCATAAAGCTCATGCAGCACTTAACATACACCCCCCCACACACAAAGAGGCTCTAGCTGCTTTTTAGTTACCTGCTGAAGTACAGAACATTTGGACAGTTATTATTTTGTGTTAAATATATATCTGCATAATTGGTTTTCCAATCACTGCACAAAACAGAATTTGAAATAAATTCACCCTGATGGTTTTTATTTTAATCTCATTAAAATTCATGTCAAACAAACAGTTATAATTTACTATTTTTTTCAATTAAATTGAGTACAATTCTAAATTACAATTCATCTTTGTGCATCTAAAATATTCCTTAACTAAAAGTTTCAGTTTAAAAGGAAAAATGGTGTAATACCATTTCTCTGAAGCAAAATCATGTATTCATTCACTTTGTCTAAAATTTGTGTTGTAAGTGAACATAAAATCATAGGGGTAGTAGCTTTAAGATAGAATGTATGTCTGGACACACTTGATAAAGCTGTTTTTAAATAACTTAAATAATTTCAGCTCCACAGTTCCCTAAGGGTTTATTCCAGGACTTCATTATTCTTACTCCTATAAGTTTTTCTCAATATCTAACAGAACTCCTTTTTGTAACTTAAGGCCATTATTTCTCATTCCATCTACAACAAAGAAAATGAATTATTCCCTTCCTCTTTGCTAATAGTTTATTTACCACCTTCCTTCTCCACACCATATGCTTTCAGTCTTCTTAGGAAAAAAAATATATATATATATATTTGGGAATTTGCTTATTCTTTTCTCACATATCAAAGGTTTCCAGACTTCGAATCACTGTTACTGCTCTCCTCTAGTTGTTTTTCAGCCAGTTCTCCGCCTGTCTTGGAGACCGAAACACAGAGCAAAATATTCTATCTGAAGCCTTACTATTGCTGAGCAGAGCGGAGGGATTACTTCATATGTTTTGGATAGAGAGTTCTGTTTATACGTTTTCCTTTTCATAGCAGCATGCCTCTGTTTATTCATGTTCAGCATGTGTGCCACACTAATCCATATTCTCTTTTCTACACAAATACTAGTCAGTCGATTGTTTTGCTTACTTGAGCAAAACATTTTGCTCACTTCTAGTGTGAAGTGACATGAAAACAATGTAGTTTGAGTCTATTCCAAGGAGAGAGAGGCCCCTTTTAAAATTCCTTCCCCAGCTTCACAAGACTTTTCAAAATGTTTTAAGACTGTGTTGGTAGAGTTGTTCCTATCACGCAATAATAATGAAGTATCCTTGTCAAAGCCAAGCTACATACTATTCATATGCTGTAATAACAGAGCTTTTAAGGAAGGAAACACAAACGTTTTGAGTAAATATTAATTTTATGCCATTTTTGCTTTCAGAAAATAAAGAACAGGTTTTTTCATTCCTTCTCTATTCACTACACTCAAAGGCACAAAACTCATCATGGATGAGGCAGGATTCTGTCACTGCTAGACAGCTATCTGAATACTTTCAAAAGGAGAAGAGGACTTTCTATTGTTGAATGAAAATTTTCTGTGACAAAAGTTGGAGGATCATTTTAGGTATAATTCCCCGAAGTATTTCAGCTACACGATTGTGACACTATTTGGGGGAGAAAAAAAAAAAAAAAAAAAAAAAGATCAGCAAGAGCTGTTTAAAGCACTTACACATTTAGAACCAAGTCTTAAAGCAAGGGACACATGCAAAATTATTGATTTTAAGTGAGACACAAGGGGTCACAGAGGGTCATCAAACTGTAGGGTCAGAGTCCAATAAAACAAATAAATAAATAAATGATCTGTTATTTTAAAAATAATTGGACTATACAACAATTTCAAATAAATTGAGATTACAGGTTTCTCTCAAATGTATTCTCTTGGTTTATTTTTTAAAACTCATTGTTACTGAGAATTATATGGGAAATACAGAGTTAGCAGATAACTGAAAAAGTTATTAAGAATGGCTCCTATGCAATAATTGTATGGAGTTTGTGTTCTGTTGCTGCTAAAACAACTATGTCATTTCTCAGGAATGACAGCTTGAGGTCACAGTAAAACCAAACTACTAGATTTGTGGAAACAATGCCATCGCAACAGACATTATATAAAAACTGTGAGTAACACTGTGTTTCTCAAAGCATGTTCACCTTTCTCGGAACATTTCCTTTGACTTTTCTGTGGCTCAACAGCCAAACTTAGAGCTTTTTATTCCAGGTTATTAATGTTACAAATAATAAGGAAGAAACAAAACAAAACAAAACAAAACAAACATTTGTGAAGAATGCCATCCAAACATCAGGTGATAGAAGTTATATATACATTAGATTTCTTTAAAAAATCCTTTTAATATCAAATTGACTTATACTGACAATTCTGAATATATTCACCTATCCAGAACTTAGGATAACTTCTGCTGAAGGCTGTTCCCCGGTAAAAGCTAAGCTGTCATTATATTAGGGATATCTCCTAAGAATATGCATTTTCAGAAGGATATTTTATGCATTCCTGAGGCCAAAGTTAGGAAACTCCATGCAATTTGTTCTCTTACAGAGGCTAGCTGGTCAGCATTCATTTAGCATCCTAAGAGCTACCTTGAAAATACCGAAGAAAGAACAGAGAGTTTACTGTTGCAATAAAAGACTTCAGTGACTATCTATAAAAATTATAATATAAAGGTATTATTTGTGACTAGCAATGATGAGAGAGATGCACATATTATATATATATATATAAAATATATATATATAAGGCTTACGGAAGCCTAGGAAACTTATCATCACTGGATAAAGGTAACATTGGCATTCTCACATCTCATTAGGGAAAGAAGAGGAATACCTATTCCCAATGAGAAACTTAGATGTTTTAGCCCACTTTCTTGGGAGTATCTAGACACAGTCTTCAGGAAAATCCACATTAAATGAACCTAATTAATTAATGTGACATGACTTACTGCAACTTGGCAATAAAGGTAATATCGATTTTTGAAATAGCTTTCATTCTTTTAGAGATGTTGACAATCAGTATGTAAATCGGTCTTGCAGCCTACATTGCCCAGCATTTTTCTCTCCACACTTCCATCAATCAAAGTGTTCGTATCCTCCTAGAGCTCCATGGCAGTGTTACTTAGGGAGAATGGAGAATACTTAACGAAGGAATGTTATTTTTTAATGTCATATTTTCATTTGGATAGCACTGTTTTAATACAAAGAAATTTTTGCTTTCCCTATTGCAGATACTTTACGTTTCCTGTAAATGAGTTTCAGCCATAAGCCAGTAAGGGAAGAAAATACAATACCTTTCTAGGATTCTTTCACCATAGTCCCTACAGCTATACTGATGTTATTCCCACAGCTTAGTGTCATTTATGGAAAGACAGCTGGACCTGGTGAGTAGAAAAACCTTTGAGAAAAAGGTGGATTCAGGGAATCTGTAATATTGTAAGGGACTTTTAGAGTTATTTTTCACTAAGCTGACCTTAAAGAAGATGTAGTTGAGCTTTTTGAGCTTTTATGTAATTGCAGATACATAAAATGTAATAAAGTAAAGCACAAAAGATCTATATCCTTACAGCTTGGTTTGCAATATTTCTAAGAGAAATGCACCCCTTTTTTCCTCCTTCCTGTTGCTAAGGAAAATATGGCCAGAATCACTACTTATTTTTAAAGTACATTCTTCTCTGGACTTGCCAAAATTTTCAGCATGTCAATAATTACATATGAGGTTGCTAGAGCTATTTCAGAGAGCACATGGGGGGGAAAGACCTAGATTGTCTTCCAAAATCCTGAAATGTCAGCAGATCCAAATGTCTCTTTTCAAGTAATTTCAAACATCTGAAAAACATTATTGACCTAATGCTAAGGATTACTCTTATATCATTAAAGACACAGAGAAGGTAATAGACCTGTCTTTAATATAATTATTAGCTGTGTAAAATGCATGTGCAAAAGGATGCTAATTTTAAAATTGAGAGAGTGCAGTGAAGTATTTCACTTATCAATTGCAAGCTCTTTGGTGTAAGTTGAAGGCTGATTTGATATTAGCTGTCTCAGGTTCACTGGCCCTGCTGTGAGAGGTTTCTTCTGTAGAATATTTTCTAGACAAAAGACATCATATATTAATTGGCAAAGGCTCGTTGTTCTTTTGCATCCTTCTTCCATATTAGTTACACCTCTGATTTCTGAGAGAGAGAGAGGGAATTCCAGGTTGTGTGCCCTCTAGGGCACAGTAATTAGCAGTGAATAATATACTGAGAATTCAAAGGTGTCAAGAAAAGTCATTTATTCTCTTCACCTGAATTTATTTTTCTAACAAGGATTTTGTTTTGTACTGTGGTTCATGCTTCATGATATTTATGGTTTACTGGAGATATTGAATTACGTGAGGACATACTATTTCATCAGTGCTATACCTATGGTGCAGAAAGAGACTTGTTCTTTTTAAAAAGTTATGCAGATAGTTTCTACTGCACACATTATAAAAAAATTACATAAAGTCCTACTCCAAGTCAGACAGTTTCAAACAGTTTTCAAGAGCTGCCACAAAAAATTGTATTTACAATAGTTAACATTTTTTTAAAAAATATGGAAGGAAAGGTGGCCTAGAAAACTGCTGGTTTGCAATGTTGTCAAAAGCACCCATACATCTAAAGCAGATTCCATAGAGAGGGAAATTAAAGGCATAAGAATAAGCGTAGAGAGTAGGATATATTGCAACATAGAGAAACAAAGATAAATCACATCTAGAGTTCTGATATATTCATTTGATGAGATACTCTTCCAGACAAAGGTGAAGTAGATCTCATCGATCTTAGCTTTCATACAGCAGTGCCCTACAGATAAGCCTTTGCTGAAACAGATATAGCAGGAAAACTACAGTGAATAGTATATGGCTAGGAAAAAAATGGTGGAATTTAACATTTTCATCAAAGACCACTGTAAAAATAGGTACTGACAAAATTAGCTTTTATCAGAATTACTTGGTAGGTGTTGCCAATATCCATATAACAAGGAACTAAATTATCTTCTGTACCGGAAAAGAAAGGAGTAATGGATTTTCATTCAGTAGTATAAAACAAGTTTGCTGTAAATGCACAAAAAGAAGGACCTAAGATGATTATAGACTCTAAATTGCCACGTGTTGCAGGTGAGAAAAAGGCCAAAAGAATCCTAGGAAACATCAAAGGGTACTCTTTTATAAGGAATAGGTCCCATAGGAACAGTCCTGGAACAGCACTGAATACATATGTTCAAAAAGCTAAAAGGGGTTCAGAAAAGGAATAGGATTACAAAAACAATATGAAATTTGTCCTTTACATGAGAAGTATAGGACAGCTTACATCTAGGAAGCAGCAAAGTTTTATGAGTGATCTCTAGAAACTGAGCAAAGCACTATGGCCCTGGTGGGGGAAAAACATAAATATATATATATATATATATATATATATAAAAAAAAAAAAGACTTTAAGCTAAGACTGTTAGACAAAAAAGAATAAAATCAGTCATTTGTATTTTAGACTACAAAATGGAAGAAAATGTTCTAACCTATAGAACGTTCCAGATTTGGAATAGACTCCTAGTGAGAGCAATGGGGGTAAAAGCCTTCAAAAAGAGAACTTCTATTATGGAACTTTATGTGATTGCCTGCAACAGAATGGGATTTCACTCAACGACTGATTTCCTTTTAGTCCATTGCTTCCATTACTGTGTGAATATGCACATGTCCATGTACATACACACACATATGTTTATGCAGATAAAATTTCCAGGATATAGAAACTACCTATTATTGTATAATGTATCTTATCCGTGACAGTATGTCATGTATGATCTGAATATATGCACGTGAACAGTAAATAGAGGTATGTTAAACACTGGCTAGAAATGAAATGTCATAAACCCTTGTCACAGCAAAGTAAAATATGTACTTTGGGTGTATAGCACTAAGCATTTTTATTGAAGTTAAATATTGTTTAAAGTATTTTTACTTTATGTTAACAGCAAAACAAGAACAAATATCATTTTCCAGGAACTAGTTAGGATCTAGTGTATTTCAGTATAACCTGAAAAAAAAAAAAAGGTATAATTTAGGAGTGACTCATTAGGGCACCAGCTTTGGAGAATATGTTCAATTCCCCTCTGTCACAGACTTACAATTAGTCAGAAGAAAGCCAAGTGGGGCCTAATTATACTGTTGTTAGTTCAGTCATAGTGTTGATGGAGTTACTGAAATCAGTGCTGATTCACAGGACAGCATAGTCCTGAGACAGTGTGACAAAAACTAGGTCAGTCCAACAACCCCACCGACTGTGAAAATGGTGATCTCACTTCTTCCACTCCTCCCTGATCCCCAGATATGCAGCCCTGCCCTCTCCCTCATACCAGCTGCCCCTCAGTAATTTAAGTCAATTCAACAAGCTCACAATTTCCCTTTTTATCATTAAAAACAGGAAGGAACGTAAATTCTAACTGACCAAAGTAAGTTGTGGCAGGCTAAGCTACGTTTCAGTGGTCAGAAACTGAATTCACAACTCTCAAAAAGAATGGAAAATTTTGTTTCTCAAAAGAAATAACATAATTTTCTCAAACCTCTTTTAGGCAATCACTGCACCAAGATTCTGAGGAGCATGAATGAGAGGTAGTGCACCTAGGATTATACCCCAAAATGCACTCATTTACATTTAGTATGTTTCTAGTAAATTAGAATTCTTTAGATCTAAATTTCTTCCAGATAGGTAAAAACATGCATTTGTGAGTGTATTACCTGTATGTAAATAAAGACTAGCTGAGTTACCCTTATCATATTTCAAAATTCATTATTAACATTTATAGCCAAAGATACCCGTGGCACTGGTGAACTTCATTCTGCATAAGGAAAGGAAGGAGGAGTATATACAGACTGCTTTGTTTAATGGCTTAGGATTTTTAGATCCCTAAAGGATGTCCTAAAGGAGATCAACAAACAGAGGACCTTACAATGAGTCAGGCAGTTTCTGGCTCCATCCCAAAGTTCCTAAGTAATATAAAACCACAAAAAACACTGATTTTATTTACAATTTCATCTTACCACTTTCATCCATCTTTTCTGTTCTTACTGGTATCAGCAACAGCAGTGTACTCTCAACCACTCCCAACAGCTCATTTGGTAAAAAATAAAATAAATAAATAAATAAAATCAGAAGTAGGAAACTGAATTAACCTTTCATTCTTTTCCTAATGACTCAATTGACAGTTACCATGCATTTGAATAACGTTTTTTAATGCAGCAAGGTATGTTTATGTGGATTCATTTGCATTTTTTTTTCCTATTTAACCAATAGAACAAATCCTAGAACAACAGACCATGTTATAGCTCTGCACGACTTTATTCAAAAGCAAGTTCACTGGTTTTCTGCTCTAGTTCCCCTTTTTAGTAATGTTATGTTGCTTGTACTTACGGGTATTCCTTGCCAAAAAAATAAATACTTTCTTTTTCTGGAAAGCTAAACTGACCAGTTATCATCAGGCCCATGGGTCTACAGATTACGCTAAGTTTTTGTGCCTCAGTAAACAGACTGCAATCAAATCTTTATGAGCACCATACATTCCCATTTCCTCTAAACTCTGTAGCTTTTAATTCCACGGTTATTTTTGTTGAGTGGCTTCCCATTGTGAAGGGAATTACTTGAAAAGCATAAGTTCTGGAGGTGTGCTGAGGAAATATTGTTGTGCTTGGTTATGAGTCAGACTGGATGGAGTCAAAACTCATGACTTGTTCTTAAGAAATGCAGGCTGAAAATAATGGAAATCCCAGGAATACATCTGTTTTTATAGAGTTTATAACATCTGGACTGAAATTCTTCCATTATCCAATTACAAGCGATAAATACTTTCTTTCCCTTTCTTCACTGGATGTACTCTAAGGTTTAAATTTACGAATTTTTTATCACAGAATCATGGAATATCCTGAGTTGGAAGGGACCCACACGGATCATCAAGTCCAACTCCTGGATCCACACAGGACCCCCAAAAATCAAACCATATGTCTGACAGAGTTGTCCAAACACTACTTGAACTCCAGCAGGCTTGGTGCTGTGACTACTGCACTGCTCCAGTGCCCAAGAAAAGCACAGAAAACATACAGAAATCAGGAGGCAAATTTCTGTGTAAAATTTCGGCTGCCTACAGTCAGAACAGATTCTTCTTTTGGTTCCTCTTTCACGTGTAGTCAGCAGTATGCTTATTGACTACATGCGACTTCAAAATGCTTTATCTCATGCTACAGTAAACACAAAGTACAAAAAAACAAGTTATAGATACCAGCTTCCCTATCAGTGCAATCAAAGCCGATGATCTTTGTTCTTCTTTCTCTCCTAGTAACTTTAGCTGTGTTCTGAGCCTGCTGCTGCCTTATCAAACCACAACACTCAAACGTGAATTTGTCTTATGAATATTGTTATTTCAAAGCCATTCCTGTTTTCAAATCTGCATGAAAGGAGATGCTTTGGAGTGTTTCACAGCAAAAGCAACCACAACAGCAAAGAACCATAAAATTCATTTTCCTCAAAATGGCTGAAAGTGAGTACTTCTGCAACATTGAAAGTTATTTTTCCAATTTGGCATAGTGCTTTAAACCTTGCTTTCTTCACACTCATGGCAATTACTCTTCAGAATACAGAGTGCCAGAAAGGGGATTGCTGTGATAGGGAAGAAAAATTGGAGACCAAGTTTACTGCTGAAATGCCCTGCGGCATTGGAGGATTTTAGAATTGACACGAATTATTCTCTTTGGGCAATGCAGATTTTTTCCTTGAGCATGCAGAAAGCTTGCACATATCTACTGTTTCCCTTTTTGCTTTTTTTTTGTTTGTTTGTTTTTAACTTTTACTCTAGAAAACACTGAATTAGCTATTAATATATAAGAATTTGACTTCATCTTTTAAGAGATTTTTTTAGATAAACAAAATATAATTCAAATACAAATCAGAGCGAGAGAGCACTTCACCTGATTTTTTTTCCGTTTTATCATTTTCTTACCAATTTGATCTGCTCATTTGAAATCCTTGTCAGCTTTTTATCAGATGGACTACTGACTTTTATTTGATCCTGTAGCCTCAAAACCACATTAGAGGCAGTCTGGTGCCACCAAAGAACCTTCCTACCTGTAATGAATCTCATATCATCTACGAGAAAAGAATGGGGAATCTCTCTCTCTCTGAAAATTCCTGTGATGGAGGAGGAAAACGGTATACAAAAGATTTTTCAAATAGACTTGCTTCATGTAGTCTTCTGCCCACTTAAAACAAACATATCTGTAGCCTAAAGCAATCTCCTAGTTAAAGTTAGCATTCCCTTTGCCCTCAGTTTTGTTCATATTCTAATGTACAGTATTAAAACAAGAAGCATAAGATCATCATTACATATTACATTTATACTCTATATACTTACCAAGAGTATTTCCAGTTTACTTAGGAATAAGTGAAGTTATTGTATTGGAAAAGGAGATATTAAAATGTTCTCTTATAATTTTGTTTCCTCTGGGAAAAAAAAAAAAAAGAGAGAAAACTTCCCTAGGATATGCTAATTGCTCCAACACATCATCAGCTCCAAATTTGTTATGCTATGCTCCTGCTGTTTGGAGTTCATCATTACTGTTATCTGTAAGTATTTGACATTACTGGTAAAGAAATTCATCAGTCTAGTTGAAAATGTTTAAGAATATGAAAGCTTAGTATGATTTTAATTTGTTTCACAAGACTGACATATACAAGACACTTCATACTAAAGGCTTCTTTGCTTGCGCACTGCATAAGGCAAGATTACTTCAGGTTTTACAACCATGGTGATAATTGTAGTGAATAATCTCATCATTTTTCCCCTTTCAACTTCTACTTTTTAAAAATTCAGCATTTTCTTTTGGGCATGGTAAGTCATAATTCCACTACCAAAAAGGATAAACAATATTAATGGAAAGAAAAATTCATACGACAGACACATATTGTCTCTTTGCCAATGTGCATGTAAATATTCCATTTTTACCTCATGAACTTGTTCAAGTTTCTCTTGGAGCATACAAAAATTTTAGTATCTAGAGAATCGGAAGAATGGAACTTGGTGGTTCAAGTATGCATTGCATGAAAAATTTGGGAGATATAAATAATATGAGACAAGGAATTTTTTAGATATGTATCATTTTCATGGTATAACATGGGTTTTTGTTTTATTTTCTTGTTCAGCATTTATACATGCAAAAATAACAACATTCTTTAAGTATCTCATG
Organism: Anser brachyrhynchus; assembly: GCF_964034855.1. Taxonomy (NCBI): domain Eukaryota; kingdom Metazoa; phylum Chordata; class Aves; order Anseriformes; family Anatidae; genus Anser; species Anser brachyrhynchus. The sequence goes on from NC_137698.1 coordinate 25,258,864, forward strand.
TCACTTACTACATAAACATCTGTAAGTCAAGAGTCCTAAATTGCCTTAAAATAAAATCCCACTTTTAATGTACCTGTGTATCTGTAATAGTTCTAGATTGCCTGGGCAAAACTGCATCGAACATATATTTTAATTACTAGCACCATCTGAAGAACTTTCCATATGTTATCCCATATAAATATAATCCAATTATTGTGCTTGCTACAGGAGCAAAAAGAAAGCTCATATCACTACTTATTGTTACTAATATCTACAATACACAGCACTAGCAACATATTATATATATAAAAAATAATAATTAAAAAAAAAAACACCAGTATAGTACCCTATGCTGAAATTACGGCTTGATTTTGTGTGAGCTTTTACCAATTTAAAACAGCATATGGGGATTGCCTTCTCACCTTCAAATGTACTTCACAACGTTTACTATGACTTTGCATTTCTAAACATTGCCTGGACATGAGAGAAACTCTTATTTTGTAAGGCAGATCTAAGTAGAAAATTGCATCAGAAGCACACTTGTTTCTCATAGCAATTCATTATTTCATGATTGGCTTCTTAATCTACTCTTAGCCTCTCAAACAAACATATATGGTTTATCTCTGTATATTGAGACACTGCATTTAACGTAACCAAGCAAAAAGTGTCCATTCACTGTGACACTGTGGTCTCAATTTACTAGACATACTGCAGATTCTAACTCTATAATCTGTAAACTTTCAAAATATGTACAACTTTCCTCACCCTCAATCCCTGGGTTTATTTCAGCAGGGTTATTTCTGCACAGAAAGTGGTGTAAGTTCCACGGTGTCTTAGATACTGATATAAAATATAATAAATAGCTTGGTAACACATTTTTTTCTTCAGTAGTATAATCACAAACCATACAAGAAAGCCTCGTGAATCCTTTCTGAAAACCCAAAAATATCATTAAAAATGAGCATTTCCTCCAAATCTTTCATTAAAAATGAACTAATGCATACAGAGAACACTAGAAAAGCAAACAAGCTAGCTCACAACTGCATCAGTCCCCGTACAAATTCGTCTCTTTAACTTGCTGAATGAATAGCATTGATGAGACCTCACCCTATATGCAAGTTCTTATTTAATTCAGTTCTTTCTCTTCCCAGAGATTATGGTGTTTCAGTCTCATGTTAGAATTTAACCATTACACAAACTAAATGAAATTACTAGGTATCGTATGATCTGTATTTTTGAAGCTCCAGAGTACAGGACTTAAATTTAGAACATTGACTCTACCACTGAAGTGATATATAACACTTAGCAAGATAATTACTCTGCATTTTTCAGCATGGAATGACTATGTGACTATAAACATAGCCTCCTACATAGAAGAGCCCTGTTTACTGGACACTTTGACCCAGGCAAATAATATGTTCAGATGTTTCATTTAGAAAAAAAAAAAAAAAAAAGTAAAGTTTAACCAAAAATTGCAGAAAAGCTCAGTATTTAAATAAACCCTTTCATTTTCACTTCATAAAATAACAGTCTTTTAATTTCAAAGAAATACAAGAGAAATTCAGAGTCAAATTAATTTAAAGCTTTCTTTTACACACAAAAGCAAATCCAAAACAAAAGGTGAGCATCCTTATTTTTATACGAGGAGTGATCTATACCATATCAGCATGATAACAACTCAGCATCCAAAGTAAATTCATAATAAAATGTTCTGGTTCTAAATAAGGATGGACAATTAGTTTTAAAAAAATTATCTTTCTGTTTTACCTTAGCTTCATTTTCTCTTAAAGATCAAATAAATTTACCGAACTCTAGCCCTGGATGTACCCATCACCTTCCTGCAAAAGACCTGTGTCACCATATTCTGATATATGATAGTACATTTATCATGGCAAAATTGTATATCTTTGACCATTACTGTTGGACCTTTCACTCACAAGGTTCTCCTTTGCTTTTGTCTAGGCCCAGTAGGTAGATCACTTAGATATGAAAACATATTAGGAGAATGATTTATTCCTCACTGACACTAACTGGCATTTCAGTACAAGAAAAAAATAAAATAAAATTACATGGCAGTTGTCAATTTACATTCACAATGGAAAAAACATTGCCTGCCATATTATATGGTTTGATTGTGTTCTGTGCAAAGCCAGTGTACATTTTGATCGATCATCTCACTTACTAAATTGACAGGAACGCCAGTGTGAGCAAAGAGTTGTATTCTGTGCACCTTACCTTGCTGTACAAGCGTTCTCCAAGACCTAACATGGTGGTTGTTGTTACCCATGTTTTACTAACAAAAAAAATGAGATAAGCTAGAGGTTTTACTAACAAATTGTTGCAGCCTATGCAAGTCAGAGCAGGTCAAGCAGCTTGTCTTAGACCATGTTTTACTATCACCAGAACTAAGTGATCTTGACTTTGTAGTCCAGTCTTAAAACAATTATCTCTTTGTTCAGGGAAATAACTTTCATTGAATACACACAGCAAAGAACATTTCAGTTTCTATAATATCTTCATGGATATCAAAAAAATAACTCTATTGTTAATTTTGTATAAAAGAAAATGTGTGACAACTGCTTTTTAATGAAAATGTATAATTTCTTGAAGGGCTCTATGTATCCTACATTTGTTGTCTTCTTGTATCAGAGTTAAGAACCCTCTCTGTCCTCCCAGAGTGATAGAGAGTCAAAACATTGCTCCAAGATTTTGTAGTAGTGAAATAAATTAACTTCAACATATGCAGAATTTATCTTTGCAGATGCAATGTTAACTATGTTATGCATTTGCTACAATTACTGATCTAATAATGTGAGACACTTTTCCAAACACCAGTATGAAAACAGGGAAGGATCCCTCTGTTTTAGAAATAGTCTATCATACTAGAGGTTATAGTGATAATTAAAATTAAATGTTAAGCATAATTAGATAACTGACAACAGACTGACCTGGTGCACTGGAACCACTAATAAAAAATGCTGCCTTAAAAAAAAAAAAGAAAAAAAAGAAAGAAAAAAATAACTGTTTATATACTTCCAAGACTACAAGAAGTTTTCTTATAATTATTAATTACATTAACAGTTGATACTAAGTTTATTTAATAGATTAATTCTTGAGCTATTATTTTTAGCTCACTCTTTATTCTTTTCAATGTATTGTATTACTTTATGTTGAATTTATTAATACTCACAAGTCAAGGTGAGAAAACAAATGGCTAAATATCTCCTAATTCGTTTGAATTGTTTATATACATCTATGTATATGTGCATATGTTTATATATTATTGTTTATACAAACATATATATATTAGCTACTTGAAATCTTTGTTATCCCTGTAAGCCTGCAGGGAACTTTTATTTAGTCAGAAGCCAAGAACTTCATTCTGTATTATTAGAGACTAGAAACTTATATGGTGTTGTCATGCTGTGGGCAAGTTACCACTACAAGATTGACATAATCTTGACAGAAAATATCAGTCCAATTACACCTTTTCTATCTGCCCTAAGTGCAAGAGAAATATCCTTCTACACCCTCAATCCACTCCTGTATCCACTGCTTTCTCACAGTCATAACACCTATGGAAATACAACGTTTCTATAAGTTCTTTGCGTTTGGTCTTTTGTAAGGGGAAAAGAGGGAGAGAGGGAGAGAGCATCCACTATATTGAATAGTTATTGCAAAATGTCAAATATCAGAAAAAAAAAACCTACCAGATGAATTACAGTATTTGGAATTCTGCCATTTGCCAAATTTGTTTTCAGTTAACATTGTAGAAAATAAGGGGAAAAACCACAGTTGATGTTTAGATACTGGCTTCTTTCACTTTTCTTAACAATCTTAGGTGTTCTTTATCTACCCTGTAGCATTACTTATATTTGTTCTTGAAATTTCCACAAACTTTGCAGCACGACATAAACATACTCTTGAGCAGATAAACAAACACACAAAACTCTGAAACAAACCACAAGAAGCAAGCCCTTGCTAAAAGGAAAAGGATTAACTACCTAAATTAAATAAAACCCTACTTTTTACAGCTCTCTAAGCAAAAATTTAGCAGGTCTGCATGACACCATCCATCTTCATAAAGATCTTGACAGCTACCTCTATCAAACCACTGGGGGAGGAGGGTGCCTCAAATTCCAAAATGTAGGCTGTGAGCCACAAATTATTTAGCAGCTGCTAATTTGAAGCAGCCAAATAGCCCAAACGATTGTAAACTCTGAGCACCTGATTTTGCCTGCTTACTTGTCTGCCTGCAGCTAGCAAAACCTTTTCCAAGCATGAAAGCCATTTCTATGCAGGATATGCCTTCAGCAGGCAAGTAGGTATGCCTTCATCTATGGTAATAAATGCCTAATAAATTCCTAACGAAGTCAGACGATTTGCAGCTTTCACACATTAGTAATTTGACACAGCATATTTTGCAGAAGCAAAACTCAATCTCCAAATTCATCTTGAAATTACAAACTGACTTATCTTCATTAGGACTTTACCAGGTACTGGTGATTTTAGTTATCACACACTGGCTAAACTGAGTAACGAATACCTTCATTATTTTGGAGAAAACCTGATGTATGAGATAGCTCATCTGTTCACCTAAGGTCTAAATCAGGGCTCATCTGAAAACAAAGAAGTCTACTAATGATTACATTGAGAATAGTCTGGTGATCTTTATCATCTGTGTTACAAAAGAAGGAAGTATCTCAAACTGCTGGGATGCAAATCAGTTATAATTATGGGGGGTTGGGTCCTTTCTCAAGCACTATTCTTGATTGAATCCTGCAAGATTTTCTCAAATAAAGTGATATTTCCTGTCAAGGAACCTGGAAGCTTACTTTCTTTTAAAAATTTAAGTCAGGGTGTTGGCAATATGGTTAATTTTCCAAAAGAAACATGTAATGTTTCTAGAATCCTATTTTGTTTAGTTTATTGAGATATTTTGGTTATTTTTGTTTGTTTGCTTTTTTATATTTTTTGTGTGTTTTTGTCTGTGTAAACTTTCTTCTTTATTGCTTCATAAAATGATACTTTGGGAATGGTTGCTCTTTGTTGTTATTTTAGTTTTATTTTTACATCTAGTTTTACAGATCTATCCTGAAGTAAAAGCTCATCAGAGCCAAGATTCTTCAGTTCTGCCTTTAGCTGAAACAGACTAGTCAGCATTACGCCTTTAGTTCTGCTTGTTTTTCTTTATACTTATTTACTTGGTAGTAAAAATTGAAGTTCCTTGTCAATGCATGCGTTCTGCTTGTAGTAATTACCCTGAGGTAAAAGCTTACTTTATAATGAAAGCTAGCCTAAGGTTTTTATAATTATGTTTTGTGCAGTGGTGGTTGCATGGAATTGGTAAGAGTTTAAAGTCTGATACCTGCTCTGGTGGTAGGCTGAAATTACACTGTTTAGTAAATACTAACAACTCCCTTTTCCTTCCCAAGAGAATCTGACGTGGAACCAAGTTAACTTCTGTGCTGATTACAGATAATAAAATTCTTCTCAGATCATGTCTTTAGTATATTCTGACTGAAAGTTTAAAGTAACTCTGTACTTTGTTTTACAGTACCACGCACTGACCATGGCTCTTGAACAGAGCAGTCAAACCTTAAAGAAACAACTACACACAAAAATCCCATACACAGTAACTATTGAATAGACTTTTTCTGTGTAAGTTTAATTAGCCTGCTGTAATGACAATAATCTCCAGTATGTAAGTATAGGTGTTGTGTTTTTTTCTTTTATTCATACTCCTCTGTAGTTACATAATATTCTTTGACACTTTTTTTCTTTGAAACATTCCTTGGAGAAGCTTGCTAGTTTGTGAGAGAATGAAGTTTGTACAAATTTGTTAAGAATGTGCGAATGAAACAATTTCCATAAAGTAACTACTGGCGCAATAACTAGTTCTATTTACAAGAATAAACATAAATAAATAATGAGTAGGTAATATAAGTAAATAATGAACCAGAACTGAACTTCACAAAACTTTAAGAACGTGGATTCAGAGTAATTTCTGTAATCCTATATCCTGACCCTAAGAGATAAAGGAAATGGCTAGGGAAAAGCAAGTACTGGGAAGGCACGGATTGCATTTCATTTAGTACTTTCCTGACCTCAACTATTTTCAGTTTTTGGAAGTTCTTGACCCCGATGTAGTTGACTTAATAACCTCTCACAACTGCTTGCATTGCATTTCTAAGAATCTTTATAGTTGTCTGCTTTAGCTCTTATTAAATTTTTGTATATAGAATATGCATTGAAAAATTTTCAGAAGATGTATATCCCCACTACATGATCAATCACTGGATTCGTACTAGCTTCATTCATTAGTTCCAAGTTCTTGTGCTGAAAGAGACGGTGTATAGGTTACCTCTCCAGCCTTTCCAAGATAGTCATGATTCTGGAGAGCTTTACCATACGCCTATCCAGTCCTCTCTTTTACAAGCTAAAAACATTCAATTTAAACATTACTGATGTCAAAGCTGTTCCATATCTTTGATCATCCGTGTTGTTCTTCTCTGTATCTTTACAGCTGCTATTGTAGATCTATATTCTGCTATCATGAGAAGAGACAAATTCACAGTATTCTAGAATGTGAACCGTTTATTTACAGTTTCATAAACATTTATTCAGCTTTTGCTCTTTCTTCCTTTTGTAATAATTCTTAACATTCCTTTTTGTCCACTGCTGAATGTTAAGCTGATGTTTTGACAGAACTGATTATCACAGTGCCGCTAGATCATTTGTGAGTGGTAATGGCAAAGTAACAGAGTGCTGGTTCACATGTGAAGTTAAGATTGTTTTTCCTCATGTGTATCACTTTGTATATATCTATAATGAATGTCAACTGCCCCTTCATTACATAGTCACTTAGTCTTCTAAGTTCCTTTAACCATTCTTCAACTACTGTCACAAATAATATAATTTAAAAAGGGTCTCATCCATGACAATATCCTTTTCTACATCATTTTTAAATACATGAATGAGCACAGCTGCAGTGGAACTACAGTGGTAACCTCTCTTGTAAGGAAAAAACCATGTATTATTTTATTTTTATTATATTTTAACCAGGTATTTATCAATGGCGCTTGAGACCTTCCCTCTTATTTCATTACTGTTTAGATACCTTAGAAGTCTTTGGTCTGATACAAGTAAATGATCAGCCAGATCACCCTTAACTATGCATTTGCTGATTCCTTTGAACATCTTCAAGAGGCTTGCAATACAGGACTTCCCTTTAATGAAGTATACCAAATCTTCCCAAAAGATTGCGTTTATCCAGGTTTCTACCCTCAATTAATTTAATAGGCACTAAGATTCTGACCCCATAAATACTTAAGTGTTTATGTATTTTGCTTACCTGAGTTACCCATGCAACAGCAATGAGTCTCTTTAAATGAGTGAAATGATGTGTGCTACATCTTTTTCAAAAATATATGAATACAGTATTTGATACTTTCTCTTTTGTACTAATATACAGAGGTATAAATACACAACAGCAACAAAAAAAAACTCAGTTAACACAAGTGTCTTCTACTGTGCTGATGCTGCTTAGTCATTTCACATATCCAAGCTCTTTTTAGAGGGAAACGTTAGAAGCACCTCTCATGTGAAACAGATACTTAGTCTGAGGTCTGCAGGTACAGTATCTGGTACTTGGCAAGAGTTTTCAACATCCTTTGGTCTCCCTGGTCTCACTCTGAATTCATGATGTATGGGAAATCAACAGCTGAGAAACAATATTGTGTCAGAAGTGACACCAGTTGGGTTAAAGCAGAGAGAGATTATTTTGTCTGAGACTACAGATAAATGACAAAATAAAATGAAAAGTAACACAAATAAACTTAAAAGCAAACTTAAGCAACTAAACTTAAAAGCAAACTTAAAAAAAAAAAAAAAAAAAAAAACCTGTAAGTCATTCCCAGTTCAATTTCTCATTGGCAATTTTACAGAGAAGTGGAGGTGACTGGACCAGCTGAAGGCTTCAGGAAACAATAAAGTAGGAAAGGGCTTAAAAGCTCTGTTTTACTGCCTATAGAAGCAGAGTTTCATAAAGCTCATAACAACCTATTGTTACATGTAATGGCTATGAATATGCTGTGATGTTGATAACGTCTCCAGTGTAATTACAGATGACCGATTTTTACATACAGGAAAAAAGCAGTAAGACATGTACATCACAGTTAGGAGGCAAGAAATTATGCATTTGGAAAAACAAATTATGCAGTCAAGATGAAGCAGGAGGTGGGAGCAGGAGACCTTAGAAAAGACTGTCACAGATACTGATTTGAGTCAGAAAAAAAATTAATAGTCATTAGTAGGATTTTACAAGCCATAGATCCAGGAACAGAAATCATGTTCCATCTGTACAATTCTTACTGTCTTAAAGCATCCCAAAGAATATCACAGCTTTTAAGAGGCACAGGTTAAATCTGAAGTAGCATTTTATTTCAGACCAAAAATGCCCTTCTAAAACAAGTGTGCCAGCTGTCTCCAATTACTGCACACTGGTTTGCATTGCAGGGCAGTCTCAGAATGCATGAACTGATCTTCTTTTGGATGAGACTGGGAGGCAGTGTGGGACTTCACCTAACGCATGTCAGCTGGCAGCAGACATTCAGTTCACGGGAGCCTGGAGGTAACCTGAATTAGCCTCTCCCCCCAGCAAATGTATATTGTGTGGGTATCCTCAGCAATTTGCTACTTGTTAAGGCAGATATAGCCACGATAAATGAGACACCAGTATATCAGACACAGGAGCAATACGTGTGCTATAGTGTTTAAGTACCAAGATTTGCTCAGCCTTCAGAGTAACATGTTGCAAAGTTATAAAATTAAATACACTTCCATAAGCAGAGATGAACTAAGTTGACCTATATGATAATACTCAAAATGTGTGTATGAAGTTGAATTTGATTAATCCTACACTGAGAGTACAGTGATACTGAGTAGGAAAGGGTGTTCAGTATGCCCAGCAAATCTCAGTTTCTCACATTTTAATAATAAAGAGAGGTACTGAGCCTGAAGTTAAGTTTTTAACAGCTCAACTTTTGAATGAGATACCAGGTTCCATCTACTTTGGCGTTATAACAGATGGCAATTCCAAACTAAGTCCCTTTAATACAAGTTAAGGTCAAGTCTTCAGCTCTTGTCTCTCATGCATTACCACTACTACTGTTAGACTGAAAAAAACACAATGCCTTAAAAACTAATGTATTTAATACAAGTGTTGGGTATTAAGGCAGCCAGCACACACACACACACACACACACAAAAAATAATCTGATTTTATGATTCAAAAGGCGCTCACAGGCCTGTAAGTACGCCAGAAGAGTGTATATATCAATCAGTCACTCTTATCAAGCCTGGCCAGAAAAATGTCCCATTTGCAGGAGACAGACTCCAAATTGTACCCAAGCATCTAGTAAATGAAGGTCACAGACAAAATGAATATATCCACAAAGGCTTAGTCACAGCTAAAAAAAGTGTAATTTATCTTAATTCCAGACATTTTAACAGGTCTATTTTAAGCATTATTCCATTTGCTCACTAGCAGATGTTCAGCACAGATTACTTGGTGAAAATGTATTTACTCTTTTAGACAAAAAAAAAAAAGACTGATATTGGCAAGTCTGTTAAATGAGGAATCATCTAGACTATGGAGCTCCTGAGGCAGCTACAAGATAGATAACATCTAGCTTTTGGAATAAGAGCAATGAGGAAAGTGTTTCAACAAAACAACATTGGAGCTATTACAGACACCCACATAATAGCTGGGGACATGATAATTACAGTGTCAATCAAGGTGGATAATGATCAGAAACAGAGGGAAAGGAAAGCAAAGATCCAATTAGAAAATATTAATTTAACTCAAGTGAATGCTAAAAGATGGCAAATAAAACAGGAATTCAGGCAGATGACAGCAAAGATGAAGACTTCAACAGTAGCAAACATGAAGATTTCATAGTACAAAAAACTCTACAAAACATCCTGCGGATAATCACTCTAACCACAGAGGGCACCCAAGGGAAGACTGCTCTGCTGAGGCAACAGTTGAATAACAGGATAACTTGGCAATACTCATGGAAACATGATGGAGCTCTGCAGTAACTAGAAGCAGTGCTCTGTTATGTGTGACTGCTCTAGGACTCACTGCAGTGCTTGCTGTTCAGTTAATGGACATAAAGCCATGGCTTTAACTTTCTTATTTTCTGACTTTCCTACCATCACCTCGCTTGTGATGTGCAGTATACTTTTCAAGACTAATCTCCCTGGCCCAGTCATCGTGCAGCTGGACATGTGAGGACAGTTTAGGAACTTGTTTATTACATGACCAAGACATTGTGAGCTCTCAATAAAACAGAATAAAAAACCTGTTGAAACTGAGAAGAAACCTGGTGGTTCTGTTTATCAGGAACTGACATATTTCAATAGCAGAAAATGAGACATGTAATAGATGCTTTGCTGTTGCATTATAATGAACTGTATCTGCTACTTTACAGGATGCTAAAAACATCGATCTATATTATTACCTTCACTTCTTACATGGTGTACAAACTAGGTGAACATACCTCAGGGAACATGCAGAAAAATTGTGCAGTGCAAATCTTAAAGAAATCTTAAAGAGGCCAGGTTGTAAAGCAGATTACCAGAGATGCCCAAATAACCTTGACCTGTAGAAAATACTATTTTATTACAAAACAGATTGTAGATTGCAAATGACTATATGCTTCATCATTTCCATAGTTACATTAAGGCTTCCAAAGCACAAGAACTGGTACTGGGCAGATAATGATATTGTTGACTAAGATATTATTGACTAAGAAGGTATAACTGAACAAGCAAATCAATGTATTGTTATATCAGAAGCAGAGGGTAATTAATCAAAAGTCTACTATCTCATGATGAAATTTATAATTAACAACTGTATAAAGCAACATGTTTTTTCAACATCAACAACTCCTGTGATTAGCCTTTGTGAAGCCTGAAAAGCTGTGCCACATTTCCCTAAGTCCATTTTCTGCTACATAAGTGAATACATCCTATTATTGCTGAAAGATGTATTTAAAAGACAAGAAATTCCCACGAATTACAAAATACCTGTTACTCAATTTCAAATGAATGATGTGAAGTCATAGGGAATTAAATATTTTGATTCCACATATGGAAAAAGATAATTCCTAAAATACTGTTCAGATGCCAAAGCCAATGCTTTTTGAGGTGTCTGCATAACATAAACTGGCAAGTACTTATTGCTTCCCTGAAAACTTTTTCACAAGACAGGAAGAATGACTTTTTCTACTTGACACATTCTACTGTGATTCAAAAGGTCTTCACTGGAGTAGAATGACCAAAGGTATAAAAAGGGTAATATGCCAAAAGAAGCAGCCAAATGGTTTATACCACACAGTATACAGACCTGCATGACAATTCAAGGCATGGTATTCATACCCAGACTGAGTGATAAAGACTGAGCTCTGATGGGTTAAGTGTTAACCTAACCTACACAGGTATAATCAACAGGTTGTCGGAAGTATGCCTCAGGCCTAACGATGAGGACATTATTTGTCTGAGATATTTTTAATGGGAAATGGCACAGGTAGTGTACTGTGATACTATCTTTTTAAATTAGTCATGTATAATTATCAGAAAACTTCCATTTGGGAGAGGTATCGTATATGAGGCAGAAACTGTCTGAGAGTTTGCAAGACTGGTATATCTGTACAAGTCACCGTTAACCAAAATCTCATCACAAGAGCTCTGGCTGGAACACTACTTTCTTGGTCTCACTGCATTTCTGGCAGTGCAACAGCTAGGAAGGGCAGTTAGAAAGTATGGAAAACAATGGGTCATAATCCATGCCCCATGAAGCTGAGTTACAAAATGCAGTGGATACACTACAGAGCAAGACATGATAGCTAAAGTGGGAGTGGATGCAAATCAAAATCAATCCACAGTGATACCAATCCTAGGCTAGGATCTAAACTAGCATCATTAGACCTTTTCCTAAGCCACTTACTCAGTACCAGAAGTCTGACAAATTTCTTGTGCTTTCCCTTTACAACTACTTCTGACAAAGAAAGTAAAGTGATGTAAATAAGATAAGCATTATGGTCCTATTATGATCTCTTTGCTGTGCTTGGCACTGCTTGTGTATACTCTGGTTTGCATTGCTTTTGGTCCTATTTTCTCAAAACTTTTTTATTATTATTTGACACAACGTGAATTTCACATTTATGATATATTGTATCACTTTGGTCTCATATGTAACTGAACTCATAATAGGCAGAAATTAGAAGATAATTTTACTTTATTCCTTTAATGTTTTTCTTTTATATGAAAAAGGGAGAGGGGAGGAGGCATAGCTCCTATTTCACATCTCCTCAGGAAACAAGCTGCTTCCTTGGTCTTACTGAGATCTGGAAATTTTCCATACTAATAGAAAACATTTCTTTCTAGCACTGAAAGAATATTTGTGCAATTGTTTATATTAGCTTATTCCAGCTTGCTGAAATAGGTCCAATTTTGCTTTTTCAGATGAAATTGCAACATTAGCTGGGTTTTTCATTTAGACAATATTTCACATAGAAATAATATAGATTTTAAAAGATCTGTGATATTCTTTTCTTGACACACAAATTCCTTTGATTTTCTTTCAGTAAGCTAAAGATACAAAGAGGAGGGCTAATGATTACATTATGTTTGGTGTTTTTTTTTTCATGTTGTCACCACTGCCTTAAATAAAACAAGCCTGTTCTATTTTAAAGTCAGATTCTTGGTATATTTATTTTAAAGAATTAACAGAGCTTTTAAAATATTTGCTTTTAAGGAGTTATATCAAATGAATATAACAAAAGATAAATACAGCTATTATCTAAATAAAAACAAGTTAGAATAATAGTTTTGCTATATATTTATTTAATACATATATATATTTTTAATATTTATTTAATACTCATACATAGCAAAGATGTTAACTATTTAAAATAATGTTCCCATTATTTTATTGTCCCTTATATTGTTTTATTTCATTTCCATTGCCATGTATTATTCATAAGGAATAAGGGTGTACTATTTATGCATCTATATTTCCTTTCCAGTGACAACAATTTAATAAATCATAACATGAGAGATAAGTACATTTTTAACCACTGAAGTGAATTGAAGGTCTACACTTTCCTGAACTGTGTGCTGACTTTAGTGAAGCTCCAAAGAATGGCTTCAGCTAGTATGGACCATGTTGCAAAGTGATTAACAGAAATAGATTAAACAGTTATCTCTCATTTAGTTCTATGGTTTTTTGTAGTTTAGCATGACGTGTGTGTATGTGTGTTTTGGAGGAATCCTAAGATGTATCACAGGAGAAACATCAGAAATCTTTATGACAGTGCTACTGACAGGAAAAGTGGTTGAGCTAACCACAATTTGAAAACATTTTTGCATAATGAATTTTCTGTTTTTTCTTTCCCTGAAAAGGCTCATTTCCCCCCTATGCCTGTTGCAAATCAACTGATATATAAAAGCTAGAGGCATCAGAAAAGGTTCAGTCAGCAGATACACTTAGAAGAAAACTAATGTGTATCAAAAAAAAAAAAAAAAGAAACCAAGCTTGTCATAAAACTCAAAGTCTGTTTCCACTTTATTTGAGGACATAGCAGTTAGTGTGTTCACCCTCCTTTACTGCTATAGTTCCCCTCCACAAGGATGATCAACTTTTTTCTCACTATGATGGATTTCAAACTCTTCCTCAGTGATGATTTTGCCACCACTTGTTGGGTGGACCATGATCATTAAAATATCTAGTAAACTACTTCTGATGTATTGAGAGAGTATGTAAAGTAAATCCAACTCTGTCTATTTATGGTACAGAATAGTGACGCATACAGCATTACCCAGGAAAATCAACCTTATAATGAATGACTGAAAACACAAGGAATTACTTGATATTAATTAACCAAGGATAATTCTTCTACTGTTCAAAGATTTTCTCTCTTCCTTTCACTTCTTTTTTACCCTCATAACACGAACTAAAACATGGTATAATAAGGAGAGAAGTCATTTCTGCTTAAATGACTTCAATTTACAAATAAACAGTATACAGGAGTAGTTCCATTGAATTTACTAGAAACTGATTAGCTACTTAAATTTAAGCATATATCTAAATGTTTGGAAGATCTGATCTTCAGAAGGTTTCAGATAGCTTTGTGTATTAAACGTATATTAAGAAGACCCCTTGGTTTTGCTCCTGAGGCTAAAAAGGTTGTGACCTGTTACAATTCCTTGACAAACCAGACACAGGTGTATAAATATGACTGCTTTCACAGTTCTTTGAGATCTGAAGATAAGCATAAAATTCTACATTCCCCTAATACTCTCATTACACGTTGGGCATGTGTAACATGTGTTTTGCAAGAGTTTAAGGTAGGAACAGAAATTTTACCTCAGAATTTATTGTACCACATTAATCGTAATAACCTTGTGAGCATTTTTTAACCATAAAGACTTAAGCGAAATTTTGCCTGAAAAAGTGTAAATCTAGAACCTCTTTATTGAAATTATTGGATAAGTTCCAAACTTAAACAACTGCAAATAAAAATAAAGATTGGCTCCATGTCTTCAGCCACAATCAACCATTTTAAGAAAGAAGATACTCCGCAGATTATTTTTATATAACTTTGCTTTGGAAGGACATATTTATGGTTCTCTCTTGATATGATGTCAGATGAGAAAAGAATGGAAAAGAATGGTCATTTATTCTTACCCTTGCAAAATTAGGCCGATAGCTTTGCTGCATAAGATGAACACAAGACTGAGTCATGGTTACAGTATGCCGGGTGTGGCTGCAAAAGAAAGAAATATTCTTTACCTTGACGATATCTGTTGTTACTCTTTTTCTTTTTTTTTTTGGGGGGGGGTGGGGGGTGGGGGAGGGCAGGGGATATTCTATCTGTTCTATTATCGCAGATATTCTGAATGAATATTTGGTACCAGTTGAAGCAAAACCAAAGTGTCTGCTAAGAAACCACAGGAAATCTTAATGAAGTTTAAGCAAAACCCTTAGAACCTACACTAAGTTTGAAAGTCCCTAAAACTTCCCAAAGAGGGATGCTGTTTTCACAACAAGCATTTTCCAGGTTCCTGTCAGCTGGGCTGATGGATGCACCTCCCCCCCCCCCCCCAACTGCTACTGTAGAAAGACAGGTAAATTACTTATGTGCAGGTACCATTTTTGTCCCTCTATAACTTCCAGGTTACCCACTAAAATCCAATGGAGCTACATGGATTAAACGTGTCTGTATAACTTATGTGAAAGCTTACCACAGAGCTTTTTATCACTCCATGGTGCTCTTACCTGTAAGATCCTGCTTTACTGTCCTGGCATCCACTGTCCTGTTTTCCTATGGCTTGCCCCTTCTACCTCATCCACCCTGACTTTCACACTGAGGGTCAGGATCAAGCCAGGTGAAGGGGAATGGGACAAGGCCCTGCAGGGCCCCAGGAATGAGGAGGCAGTCTGATGGTGAAGGCTCCCAGGGTCGTGGATGGGCCTGTTTTGGCAGCAGTGGTCACTCAAACCAGGCCCTGGGGAAGGCCCTGGCCCCAAATGTTTCCTGAGCACTGGGGCTGGCCCTGTGGTGGCCTCCTCATGGGCCTTTGAAGCCTCCTCTCACCATGGTCCCTGGCAGGACAAGGCTGGTTCAGTGACACAGGCCACACATCAGCCCTGTGCACACACCCCAGAGGGGAGGCTCTGAGGGCCATAGTGACTGCCGTGCTCATGCGCAGGGGACCTGCAGCCACGGAGGATCGCCACTGCTTCCCCTCACAACTTCAAAACACAGTCACTTGGTGCAAAAGCAGCATCAGACAAAAGCCAACAGATTCCAGAGAAATATGGAAACAACAGAGCAGTTATGAAAAGTGAGTCCTGCCTAGAAAACAAATCAGTTTCTAAATGGGAATTTTGCTCTTAGGCCCATTCTTTTCTCTTCCCACAACATTGAGTGGCTGGGGTGTAATAGCAGTATAGGGCACCCACTTTGGGGAGCCTCACCAAAGTTCTACCAGGAAGAAACCCAAGTGGCGGTAACTTCTTAGACTTCTGAGTTGGTTGTTTTTTTGTTTGGTTAGTTGGTTGGTTGTTTTGTTTTGTTTTGTTTTGTTTGTTTGTTTGTTTGTTTAGTGCTACTGATCTGTCTAACCTATCCTAAAATGAAAGAAATCGTTACCCGTTTTAATGTTTGCAATATTCTGGACCTTTATAATAATAATAAGACTGATACCATGATTAAACTAAACATTTATTTGTTTAAGATACTAAGAAATGTTTGACGAATCTTGTGTATGTATCTGAACATTACATTCCAGATTAATGTCTTTTTACAATATGAAACTGCTAAGCAGTCCTGTAAACATTGTTGCAGGCCTGAAACAGCTTTTTCTCTGCTTCAGTGTTTAACAGATGGGAAATTTGCTGAGATGACACAGGCAGGTGTTGGAGTTACAGCTTGTTCTTCCAGATCTCAGAGAACAGGAAGCTCCAAAAAGTTTTTCTTTGTAACATTTCCCATATTTGCACATGGTCTATATCTGTTTTGTATTTGCCTCTGCCAGAAAGCACCTTTTAGTATGACTCCTAGCAATAAATTACCTTATGAATCAAGGTGCTTGGTATGCATTTTAAAGTGGACGCTGCCATTCACTGACTCATCTGAAGATAATTTTCACCCCGCATAGTCAATGTATCCCAGAGCAATATCTACATGCTAAAATTCAGACCTGATGCTTTTCTGCTTAAGTTCTGTAATTTAGTTCCCCTACAAAGCTTCTCACTTCTCATGTGAGGAAGCATAAGGGCACATATGAGAAGAAACTTGGGCTAATAAGACTGCAGGTTTCTTTCATTTCTGTTAGGTTCTTGCACCCAACACTGCCAGGTCCTGTGTGAAATCCCTCAGATCTCATCCCAGAGGGCTGCAGCCACATATTGCACCAGAATGACAAATTTTCAGTTCTCTTAATCTAATCAATACTTTTTAATCACACACACTCACACCAAAAATAAATAAATAAATAAATAAATAAAATTGTACCAAAACATTTCAATACAATGAAAATTTTCTTCTGAAGCCCCAAAAATTATTTCCAGGAACCCAGTTCACACACTGCTTTTGTGACAAGCCAAGAATATAAGAAAGCAAGCATCACAGAATGTGCTGGGTATTTCACATACTGCCAATGAAGCAAACAGGAGTTATTCTAGACAAGTTGCTCCTTCTGCTTTAGACTGTGTTTCACTCAAGTTTCACTTGACTTCCTTTTTGCTCTGTATATCTCTTCATATCCCATTTTAGGAATTATGTTGACATTTCATCATTAAAGTTCTACATTTTCTAAAAGAGCATCTCCATTAAGGCCTGTGAGAAAAATTCCTTTCCTGATGTCTGATAAATTCTGAATGTACTACAGTTAATTGAAAGAAACCATGGGTAAGCATCTGCATTAATATAATAATAATAAACTAAAGCACAGCAATAAAGTGACTTTTTCTTTAAAAACCATTCGTGCCTTCAAGGCCATGTACAACCCTGAAATGAAGAGTGAAGGGAATTACATAAACAGCAACATTCCCTTGTTTTATGTCAAATTATGTTATCTACTAATGATAAATGATAAAATCACTATCAAGATTACTGATGAGTTGTCAGAGAAAGAAGGCCAACAGACAGTAATTTCAATGTAATTAACTTTTAATATGATTTTTCAAGGAAACAAGACTTATGTGAATGTGTTGTAAGTGTATTTGTTTCTGACCGTCTGGTTTCTCCTAAAAACTCTTGAGAAGCTTGGCAGATATTAAACAATGTTTGTAGAAGGGTTGATGTGGTTTCTATGAAAATAGATGGCCAGGCAGAAAATACAGACCATACAGTTTTTTGAACTTTGAGAAAATGTGCAGAGTCAGTTTGTACGTTAGTAACCAATAAGAAATCTGCATGGGAGAGACATCTTATAAATACTCCTTCCATAGGGAAAGTTGCTTCATTTCTAGAAACCAAAACAAGTCAAATGTGAGGCACACATTGGTAACAAAATAAACTTGTCTTTGCGATCACTGGGCTACCAGGTTTGGGAAACCACAATATTTTTGAAAGAAAGTAGTAATATCTACCACTTTTTTTTTTTTTTTTGTGAAAACTGTTTTGTTGTGTTTTGTTTTGAGAATAGTCTATTCCTTGCTGGACAAGTAAGACATTATTACTTGTTGTCACTCTAAATATTATGTTGATCCTGGCAAGAATCTATATTTATTCTGCTTCTGTAATTATTGTTTTATGTCCAACCTAATGTTTGCTGGATTGATTCACTGGATTGTAAGTTATCTAGGCCAAGGAAACAATTTAAATTTTTGAAACTGCTATTCTCCTCTGAGTTAGAAAAAATTACTAAACCCAGCAATATGCTAGTTTAGGAAAAGATGGTAATTAAATAGCTTCAACTTTTCTTCCAGAAGAATATTTTATTTTCTTTTATCTAACTATACTGTTCTCAATAGATATTATCTTTGTGGGTTTTTGCCTGGAATTTGCTCCTGTATCACTGTTCCGTACAAAGGTGAAGACATCTTAGAAAAAATCTTCAGTAGCTGGATTTATTTTTCCTCAATGTAATGCTGTCAGCAAAGCAGAGGCTTTACCTGCAAGGAAAACATTACAGCACATGACAGTACATCTCTTATTAGCCTGCTAATAAAACAGGTTCTTTTAAGTTCATAACCCCTAATGTTCTTCTGCAAAATAACTTGGGCAGAGCTCAAAATCTTTCATTAGTGACAGCCAAAAGTAAATAATCTATTGTAAATGATGTAATTTTCAAAGCTTATTATTTTGTCTTTGTAAGTGTCATAACAATGCTTGATGGCAGCTTTCATAGCTGACACCTCACAGAATCCCTGTTGGCAAAATTAATCTACTGTTTTTAAAAAGTGCTTATTATCTATACATACCAATGAAACCATTGGAAGATTCCCCTGGGTTCCAGTGAACTTTGAGTCAGGTCATCCACAGATTAATGGGCTTTAAGACTAGAAGGAATTGTTAAGATCATTTGGTATGACTTGATGCACATGGTAGATCAGTAGCAATTTAGCAAATAAATGCAGCATCAAGCCAGCAACTTGTTCTTGAATGAGAACGTATCAGTTAAAAATGAACCCCAATGTAATGGTATCAGTACAGATAATATTCTATCAGCTAAATTGTAGAAGCTTAATGGTAACATGCTGGGAAGAGCTTGGAAGAGAGTCATTGAACATGGATTCCTGCTAATCAAAATGACACAGCACCACTCTGATTTCATAAACCACATTTAAAGGGAAAAAAACAGGTGCTAGAGAAAGTATAGATACATGTCTAGGCTTTCTGCTGCCTTTGGGGTATCCATCCTTATTCAGAGATGCAAATATCCTTACTTTAGGCATAGGTGTACACTGGTCATCCTTGCAGGATGGCTGTGGCTACTCAAAGAACACTTTATTAATAGTCAGCAAATTTCTTTTAATACCCAGTCCAAGATTGTTCAGGGTCAGGCTATATCTATTTGTTCTTGTGCCAACATTGTTCTTTTACTTAAACAGTTCTGTTCCCTTGTGGTGTTTATCCCTGAGGAGAGCAATCTTATCCCCTCTCAGCCTTCCTTTTGCAAAGTTAAACAAGTCACACCCTTCCACCTCTCATTAGTCAGGTTCTCCATTCCTCCTGTCACCCCAGTAGGATCCTTCTCTGCATTGAAACAAACTAGTTTCTGTTCATTTTCTTGCATGTCTTTGACCAGAGTTGTGACTATTCCAGGTGACTCCACACCAAGGCCTAGCACCATCAGCCTGCTTCTTGGCTGTCTTCCTGGAATTTTCCTGGTGGGGATATTTCAAAGGTACATTTGCCTTTTCTCATGGCTCTATGGCAATTTATAGCCATGCTGTATTTCTTCTCCTTAACTATTTCCCACTGAGAAGGTGCAAACCTATGACAAATGTTTTTTTGTTATCAGACCCCAAATTGCATGCTCACAACAGGTAATGAAACTCCATTCAGATGACATTCTGGACTAAATCTCTTCAGGACAGATGAAACAGTAGCAAGAGACTTGCATGCATGGGTAAGAGCAGTTAAAGATGAAAGCATGGAGTAAAATTGCTAAATCTTCTCATTTAACCACAATAGGATTAAGAGTAATGCTTGCTCATACAATAATAAGCATTTAGAGAGAGAGAGAAGGAAGGAAAAAAAAAAAAACTTAGTAGCATCCAAGTGCAGATAAATAAAAACAAATATTGTAAGTCAATCCACAGTGGCTAGATTCTTTTGCTGGTAAAGTCTTTTACATTTGGTAGGATTTTTTTTATATATTATTATTATTATTTTATACAGTGAACTTATTAAAATTCTTAATGCTTTCAAACCTTAAAAATAATGAAAACATAGAAATATTTTTTTTTTGTTTCGCCTACACGCCAACCTGTGTAGAAAAGGCTGTCTTAGATTAAAGTTATAGAAAAACACTTCACAACTTTCTGACTGTATCTCCCACCTCTTAAGTGAACAGCCTTAACAGTGGAAAGTGCTCTCAACCTATCCTTGCAACCCCTAGTAATTAAACACTGCAGTGAAACAGGAGTCAAGGTGTCTCATTCCTATAATGAATGCCCCAGTGCCCAAACAGAGTCAGCATTTTCCTTCCTGTTTAGTGTGTCTCATTGTTTTCTTTCTGCAGTTTCCACAGGATGGATGGTAACAAGGGTAGTTAAGATAGCCATTCAACACCGAGGTAGTCAGGGTACTCTAAGGTAAAGGGACATTATTTCAAAATCTCTCAGGTAGAACAGAACACTAAACACCTGAGTCTGTGTGTCTAAATAAATACCTTCACCATCCAGTAACAGGAAAGGAAATGTGATCTTTCACTGGTTCACTTCTTCCTTTTTTTTTTTTAATTTTATTTTTTTTTATTTTCTTACAAAACCTGAAAAGCATTCGTTTTGAACAAAGTGTTTTGCTAAGAAGTGTGGGGCGAAAGCAAGGACCAAGCTGTTGTTTGTACAGCAAACAAAACATATTTTGATTCAATAGATTTTTTTTTCTTTGAATTTTCTGGATCAGCAGCCAAAACAGAGAACTTATTTTCTGCTTCCTATTCCACATCTTAGCCACTGCAGCTTCTTGCAGCTGCATGTTTTGACACTTTGACAGAAACTTCAAGGTCTGCCCAATGGCTAAGGAGGAATGACTCTCATTTGGAAGTGCTGTCTGAGGCATGGGGACTGCTTTTTAAAGGGGAACTCTGATCTTGAGACTGAACTAAGTTTTCCCTTACATTTTAGGTCCTTATATATATGACAGTGAAAAAAACACTCTGCAGTGACTTATTTCTTATACTAGAATGGTATTTGCTACCACCAGAGAATACTGGCCTTTTGATCTGATTGTGCATGAAATGTTATTATGGTATTACCTATTACTGAGGTATACCTCAGGCACTGCCTTTCACTCTCCCAAAAACTGCATCTGATCAGCTAGAATTTCCCCAACAGCAATTTATAAACAAGGTGATTGTGTTTCCTTGTGCATTCGTGCAAATTTAAGGGCAAAGTACTACCTCATAAGGATAACTGCTTTTGACAGTTTATACTGGATGAAGTTTATTTTAGTCTCCCAGTTCAAGCCCTGAATCTTTTCTTTAATGTATATCTATTAAAGAAATCATGGGGAAAAAAAAAATTAAAAACATTTTGCATTTACATTGACCACACCTTCTGTGCTCACCATGGCTAAGATATTTTTTTTCAGATTCAAAAGATATTTTCAGATTCAAAGATATTTTTTTTTCAGAATTGTCACATCACTGTCTCTGACTTCTTTAATATGTAATCCCTCACTCCCTTCGTTTGTAGTGTAGGAAGTCTTCAGCCCAAAGCATATCTTATACCATCAGACATCCCTCAGAGATACACACTGGAAACTTCCTCAGAGGGGGCCACTGCTTTCTCTTTTGAAACGTTCATTATTAACATTTTGTCAAGCAGTAAGAATTGTGTTTTTAGTATCAGACAGTTTAGTTCCTGTTATTTTCTGTACAGTTCTGCAAGGTCTCAGAGGTTATCTGTCATTTGTCCTAGCTTAAAGAATATGCTTTTGTAAGCAAGTAGACTTGGCTAGAGGTGTAAAGCTGAAGTCAGTTCAGCCTTTTTTTAAGAACATGTGGTATATATGATTTTTTAATTCTTACCCGTTGCATATTAAATCTGAATTCTCAACCGAGTAACACCAGCTTGTCAAAGTAATGACTAAATTTGCATTAGCAGAAAGTTTAAAATAATAATAATAATAATAATAATTCCTTTTGTTTGTATAAGAACAGTATAAGCATGAAAAATAGTTTTCAATTACACCATTCAGCAGTGACTTTGCAATTATTTTTTATTATATTTTTGTTTAGTTAAGATTGCTATTTCCTAAAACATTTTTTTAATTGTGGTTGTTATTTTTGTTTTCACAATTAGAGGGTAGCACGTGAGTTTACTTTGACTTAACAGTATGCAATTACATGATGCAGTCTATATTACATGATTGTGTCAACTAGAAAAATAGCAGATATTTTAGAAGAGCTAGAGCACCACATCTATTTAGGCCCTTTTCCTCATCCCCTCCACAGGGTTAAAAAGCAGAGACATACATTGCACAAAACACAACCAAAATAAGTTCAAAATGGGTTTGGTAGCAATATTTAAAGACTAATTCTGAAAGATGTTAAACCCATGAACTGGAGATGTCTCAGACTTTTACAGTCCTTATTGAGAAGCCTCAGAAAATATTTGGGTCAGTTCAGTTCAGTAACCAGAAATTTTAACATTTTCAGAAGCCAGAAATTATTAAGAACCTTATTTTTTGATATTTGATACACGTCAAGGTTTTCCAACCCTGTTGATTTGTATTTCCCTTTATTGGAAAGCAGATAGATTTGAAGGCTCTTTATACGTGCAATTAAAGTAAAAAAAAATACAAAGAAATGGAAGTATGAAGTATTAACACATAGGATTGCCAAAATGAAATTTGTTATCTACTTTTCCAGATAATTTTCCTGATAATATCTGTAATTTTTGAAATTACAGCTGTGGGGTTTAACCACTTCTCCTTCTCAGTGAAAGTTTTGCAATACTTGCTGTTTACAAGATGTTAAATACAACTATTAACGTTTCCGTATCATTTGGAATTAAGATGAAAAAGGAGAAATGAATGTAAGCTTTCCATTGAGTTTTTCTGAAGTTCTTCCACACTGTCATGGAAACTCTAAGAACCATTACTGCTTCCCACTTTCCTTCCTTCCTTCCTTCCTTCCTTCCTTCCTTCCTTCCTTCCTTCCTTCCTTCCTTCCTTCCTTCCTTCCTTCCTTCCTTCCTTCCTTCCTTCCTTCCTTCCTTCCTTCCTCCCTTCCTTCCTTCCTTCCCTCCCATTTTCCTTCCTTCCTTCCTTCCTTCCTTCCTCCCTTCCTTCCTTTCTTCCTTCCCTCCCATTTTCCTTCCTTCCTTCCTTCCTTCCTTCCTTCCTTCCTTCCTTCCTTCCTTCCTTCCTTCCTTCCTTCCTTCCCTCCCTCCCTCCCTCCCTCCCATTTTACTTCCTTCCTTCCTTCCTTCCTTCCTTCCTTCCTTCCTTCCTTCCTTCCTTCCTTCCTTCCTTCCTTCCTCCCTCCCTCCCTCCCTCCTTCCTTCCTTCCTCCCTCCCTCCCTCCCTCCTTCCCTCCCTCCCTCCCTCCTTCCTTCCTTCCTCCCTCCCTCCTTCCCTCCCTCCCTCCCTCCCTCCCTCCTTCCTTCCTTCCTTCCTTCCTTCCTTCCTTCCTTCCTTCCTTCCTTCCTTCCTTCCTTCCTTCCCTCTTTCCCTCCTTCCCTCATGATACAGAAGGTGAGTGGTCTCCTCTGCCACATGCAGAGTGCGTTCTTCAAGAAGAACCTGAAATAAAGCCCCAGATTATCGTCAAGGGTGTCTGAGATTACGGTACTTTCAAGATGTCCTTATGTACCTGTTACACAGTAAACAGAGAGATAGGCAACAGTCACCTGATACAAATGTTCCTTCAGCTACTAATTACTAAGAAGCCCTAAATAAGCCTTCTTTCTCTCTGGCTGTGGCAGCAGCAGTAAGCTACACCCCTACAGATGGGAAGAGGCAACTGGTAAATCATACTTTATTCTCTGTGACTGGAAGGACAATTGTTAGTAGCAGCAGAACCCATTGTATTTCCTTTCCCTATATCCTTCTTCCTCTTTTGCTCTGATTCTGGCAAAAAGCTGATACTGTTTGGGAACAAATAGATTTCAGCGATGTCAGGTTTTCTGTATTTTTTTTTTCCTTGCACAGCAAATAACACATCAGTACTCTGGCTCATGAATACTCAGAAATGCCAGTGTCCTAGAAAAACAAATAATATGATTCACTTTGGGGTTTTAAAGGGACATCATTCACCTGGAAAACAAGTCCACATATGTTTTAGGAAACCTCTCATTTGTCATGCTAAAAATTATCATTTGGCTTTGCCTATTAAAATTTATTGCCACATTCCAATAGCCCACCAGAAGCTTTGCAGGCCCGCTTATTTGTGATATTGTACTTTTCCATAGACACTTTCAAGAGTACATTTCTTTTCATATGATACAAATGCACAACCTGGTAGGCTGTTCTTGTAGGACCTGATCTGCTTACCGTATGTTTTCATTTGATCCGAGAGGCAGTACTATCTTACCGACAGTTGTCAGCATGGAAGGTTGGACTCTGCCAACATCCTCTCTGTATAGCAGTGCTCTTTCATGGGACCACTGAACTTGGTAACTGTCCTTTTTAACAAAACAGACTGTGAGGAACCTGTCACTAGAAACAGCAGCAACTACAAAACATCTAATATTGTTGCAGTTCCCAAGAAGAAAGCATAACTATGGCCAGCATCCACACACATAACATGGCCAAGTTCATGGCTCCAGGGTGTTTGCAATCATATTTGCTGCCTCTGAAAAGACTTGCTAAAGTCTGTTGAGCCACGCTGCTGGAATGAGCTGATGAAATCATAAGAAGCAATAGCAAGTGTTATGTTCAGATTACTAGCAGACACAGACCTCGCCTCCTTTTCTCCTGAAGTAACCTTCTGGGGCATATTTGTTCTATGATTGTTTTCAAGGTGTTTTATCATGCCTACTGTCCCCACCCTCTTGGGATCATAGCCAAAACTGTCTCTGCATCTGCAGAATGTTGGCAAATGGCCATTGTGCCATTCAATAGTATTGGATACTTAAGCTGAAGTAGTTTAGCAATTATAAGCGGAGATGGTCTCTACTGAGTAATATGTCATTTGGTCTCCTCAGGGAACTTCTCTGGCTAGGTGCTGTGGAAAAAAAAAAAAAACATCTTGCCAGAATTGAAAGTAGACCACTGTTACAGAAGGAACAGATAATCTCTGGGAAATGGCCAGCAACTCTTGAGACTCTGAAGAAGTTATCTGAAGTGATCCTAGCCTGACTAGTGATTATCTTCCTCTTCCACGTCATTAATGTTCTTAAAGTGATGGGCTGTACCTCAAGGTCAGAGTTTGGTTTAGGCAAATTCATATTCACCAATTCCTGGGATTCATGTTGCAAAACTTCCATATTAGTGGAACAGCTTCCTTTTCTTCCAAAAGTTAACTTTCTTCTATTTCTCCTTCTGCAGTACTGCTCAGAGGAATACTGCCCATGAACAGCCTGTACTGCTGTTCCTAGAACCATAAACTCAGCTTGCAGCATTGGGAATTGTGAGGCTGCCAGATCAAGCAGCAATATTGCGTTATCAGAGGTATTTTTCTCTCTTCTTTGAGTCAAAGGCTATTAATAATTCCCAATACTCTTTTTCATCATTCAGAAAGTATACTTATGTATGCAATCAGCCTGCTCTCGTGCTGCTACTATTTCTGTTCCTCTTGGCAGTCTCTCCCCAGCACAACTGTAAACAGGCCCAGTTTCAAATGACCAAATTTTCAACTATGAGGGGCAGACTGCAAGTGTGACCACAGTTTGCTACAGTGAGCCAAGAGCATCATCAGTGTGAACTCAGTCAATGGATACATGCAATAACATGTAACAGAAGCAGAACTTTCTGACATCAAACTGAAATGAAATAATAAAGCCCCAATAGTATATTTTTTTTTTCAATTATCTCAAGCATGTTGCTGGAAATTTTGTTGAACCCAATGCAATTTATGTGGCTTCAGTTTACCAGTATTTTCTGTGGGAAAACACCATTCATGAAAAAAAATTGACCAATTTCAGAGAAAACTTAGACACTCATAGATCTGATCTTTAGAATATTCTCTGATTGCCTGAAAAATTTGTCCTCTGTTCAAGGGTGCCGGTATTTAGGAGCAAACTGAGGAGCTAAAATCCTGCTAAAGACACATGAATGAACAGTCACTTGATTTTACTTGTGCAGTAAAAAGTCTATATAGCAACTATTGGCATATATGCACTACAGCTAAATTGTTAGTGATGAATCTATTAAGTAAACTGAAATGCATAGCAGACTCACATGTGCCAGAGGCAACATTTTTTTTTAATCTTCCATCTTCTAAATACAAATATCTTCCAGGAGTCATCCTGAGTTAATAATTCATTTCATACTCTATAGCTGTAAACATCCTGGTATGACAGACAAAATATTTAAATTATTCTTGATTTATGACCTTATTTTATTCCATGGCTAGGATGCCTCTAGCATGAGTTGCTCTAAGGTTAGAGAGCATTACACTTAATCTAAAATTACTTCACAATGGGTTGAGAATTAATCATCCATATGATCTCAAACATTTTACACTACCCTGAACTCATTAACTTCTTGTTTCCTATGTGTGTATGACGCAGATACACATCCACATATATGTTCTGTCACCTCAGCATAATTCTTGGACCCCATGATTGTTCAGACTTTCAACAGGATATGACAGTCTTTATGCCACAGGGAAACTCATCTACTAACAGGAAATCTCCACATGTTAAACTTGGGCAGAGTTGTGTCTCAGGGATTAGAATTCACTGTTACATTATTCAACGCTCTTCCAGAAAATCTGGGTTTCTTATATGTTCTGTCAGTGGGTATCTAATATTCCTTAAAGCATCTAAAATTACTTGGGGTGCCTGTGTTTAAGCAAGTGAATCCTTCCTAGTATTGTCTCTGAACTTAAGCAAAATCTGTATTATGAAATAGGGCGTGAGTGAGGTTTAGTTCAGTATTGGACCCCTGAGCAAAAACTGATATGATACTTTCTATCAAAAATTCTTAGGGAACAGGAGATCTTCCCAGAATAGTTACTGTTCAAAAGTCAGGATATTCACCCTCTTAGTACACATAGACGAAACCCATGACAGACTTCCTGCCAACTCTGAACTAAGGGAAAAATGTAGTTATAAGGGGTAAATCTACATTTTTGTTGACTATTGTTTATTTTCCAATTACTGTACTAAAGACAATCTATAAATACAACAAAGTTCTTACAGTTTCAATGTAAAGATGACATTTTCTACCTATCTGTATAGTCCAGTTTCTTAAACATATGGGTATAAGGCCTGAGTTTATTTTTCTTTGGATATTTGGAAGAAAAAGAAATTTAGTTACAACTTTATGATTTATTTTGCCTTTATGATTTACTAAATTGTGGTTACCACATACTGCAGATTTCCTTTCCTCTGTTTCTTTCTAGTTCTGGTTTTCTTATTCTGCATTAATTCTGACTCCGTGTGCCTTTCAGAATTACAGCATTGAAAATTCAGCTGGATTCCATAACCAAAAAATGCTATCTGATTCCAGATAAAGAGACAGAACAGAAGTTGTCTCACAGTGGGCTTATACTCAAGTTGATTTATTTACCTCATTTTTTTTTCTCAACTAAAATACATTTTTTAAACAGCAGTCACAACAATTCATTGTCATGATAACTGACATCTCCTACTAATGCAACTTCTAAGTCAAATGAGCAACAACAAGCCCAAAGAAGAATTCAATAGATTCACACAGATCTTTCTCCTACTTTTCCTTCTGCACCTATCCCTCTCAGTTCATGCTCTTCCTGAAAACTATTTTTGCAATATCTAGATGAAATAATTAATCCTCAGTTATCACCAGACAGATTTGTTAATCATGGTTGGTAACTTATGGATTTTTATTTCCCATAGTGTTAGAAAGCGACCTTTGAAAATAATTAATTAGGTTAGAATTTAAATGAATCATGTTAGTATATATTTTAACTTTAAAGTTTAAAAAAAAGAAAAAACATAAAGATGGCAATTTCTGCAGCTACATAAATTGATCACTAAGTCTAACATAAACAAGCATACTTCAGGAAGTACTGATTTCAGTGCCGTAGTCTCAAAACAAGGGCAGTCCCCTGAATCAGAACAGTATTAATATACAGCCTGACAGCCTCATGGTTAAGACACTTTCTAGAGAGACATGGATTTTGGTTTATTCGTAATGTTGAAAGTCTTGAACTGCTTGGTCCTATACTCTACCAAAATACACTAATCCTTCAGGTATTCTGCAAAACAGAGCACAGTTTTCAGGTATTCTGCAAAACAGAGCACACCTCATACCCTTTAAATTTAAAGGAAGTGGCCAAAGTGGCCATATTTTGTCTGAAGTTAACATGTAATGGGACAGGTAAATACTTGGGTAGATAAATTTCCAGACTACCGATCAGATTTAGGTTTCAAAAGTCCATCTTAACTCTAACAAGATGGCAGCCACTGAAGGGAAGAATGGGATCTTGTGCATGACTACCAGAAATATAGTCTGTAACACTGTTCAGCGAGCTTTCAAGAATCAGTCTTGGATTTTGATTATTAAAACTCATCTTCAGCCCCTCTTTTAGCTTTTTAATATTTTTGTAGACGTTGGCTTGAAAATCCCTGAGTCCCCTGAACCAGAGTAATTGTACTGCTACAAAGAACTGGAGAGGTTTACCACAGGAAAGCTGCTACTACCTTTCACCACCTTGTTGTCTTCAGTGAGGCATGCCAAGAGCTACTAGTGCTAGTAGTACAGTATCAGCTACCGTTAGGACTGCTTCCTTGGCATGACAAGAGCTAGTGCTTGTAGTACTGTATCAGCTAACCATTAGGACTGGTAATAATGGTTGAGAGATGTAGAGCAAAAGGCTAGTATAGACACATCTCTGATTGTTTAGGCTGATTATTTGTTCTCAGTTACAGCAATATAAGGAAGCTATGCAATGAATTTGTGCAATAAATTAAAGGTGTTAAGCAAAGTGTTTTCCCAGCTACTGGTTCTTTCTCCAACTTTGCTGATTTCTGAAGCTCTCTCACCCTTTTGAGTTTGCTACTGTGTTAGCTCTGACTGATTAGTCATACACCTAAGTGAATCAGCATGAAATAATTCAGCTTCATTGGATTACATTTAGTCATTCAATATTTGATATGTCTTGGTTCCTAGATTCCTAGTGTATGATTTTCAATTTGCACATTCTTACTCTCTAAATTTTTGGAACTCTTTGCTGGTTGTTGAGACATCCTGCCTTGAACTTTCTGTGCTCCAGATGCCAGATGTGGTTAGTAACTTTGAGCTAGAGCCCAGACACTAAAAAAAGACCAAAAGGTTCTGGAAAAAGAACCTGCAGTGGTGCCAAAATCCACCCTCACTTTTCGTATGAAGTAGGTACTCTGAAAGCTTGAAGCAAACAAATGCTCCATCCACAGGCCCAAAGCTGGAAAAAAAAAAGAAGAAAGAAAAAAAAAACTGCCAAAGAGACCCGGGGGCTCCAGCCTAGCAGTAAAATTTGTATTTACTAGCCACTTCTAATTCATCACATACAGATTTTACTTTTGTGCACTGTATCTGGGAATCCCCTACATAATTAACTTCAAGGTAACATATTTCAGGTCTACAGAAGTTAGACATAAATTAAATGAAAAGGAAAAAGGAATAACCAGGCTTACTTGTAAAAGCAAAAAGTCCAAAATAAAATAAATATACATATTCAGGAACGAAATACACTATGATAATAAGAGGCATTGTACTATTTTTTCCTATAAAAAAACTCATTCTTTTATATAATTAAAGATAGTCAATAGGCATTACAAAGGCAAAGAATAATTTTAGCATATTTTATTATCTTGTAACTTTATAATTTATGAAAATAACATATTTATGAAATTTTGTTCTAACCACTGCTAAATTTTTCCTTCATCCACTACCAAATATTGATTACCCGTTTTTATTCCTTCATCCCCTACCAAATATTGGTTGCCTGTTTTTTAAAAAAACTTATTATAAACTCTGCAGTGATATTGTCTTTGGAACATGGGATCATGATCCTACCAGATTCTTAGTTCTTACAAGCATAATAGGCACAGCTTGTACAAAACTAATTTAGATTCATACAGAAACTGTGACCTTAGTGCTTGACCTTAATCTCACTAATTCCAAGAGGAGAAAGAACAAAAACCTGTACTTTAAAAGTGCTAAATGTATCACATATCAGAGTTTCTTTCTCATTTGAACAAGAATAATTTTTCTGAGGTATTGAATCAGATAAATTCATTAAAAGGCACTTTGAGATATATATATGTGCTTTTCTTGGCACTGAACTATATCAGCCCCACCTAATGTCACCTAAGCCAGGAAGAAAAGTATAAACTCACTCTGTAAATATTATTGCCATTTTGCCAGGTTGTACCAGTTTGGGGAGTTCATAATGGGATAATTTATCTTTCAAATAGAAATTAGTGACATGGAGAACTGGACTATTTCCTAGGTTTTGAAAGGTGTATACATATGCACATGAATAAATGTATTTTGAAGACTGAATGTATGTTGATATAGAGGGAAGGACAGAATGGAATATACCTAAACTAGGTAAAAAAATAAAAAATTAAAAAAAAAAAATCAAACTTGCTTCAAGAATAATGTTTTCTCTTGAAAAAAAAAATCTGAGAAACATGGAAAAGATTTAATTCACTTAGTGTACATGATAGTGCTGCTATAATACTGAAAACATGAGTGTACTCATTCTGAATAAAGAGCCACATATCTCACAATCCTGTCTTTGACAGTCATCAGAGCAAAACAGAAGATATACATTTTGCAATTCTTCTACAATGTACTATCCCACATTCACTCCTAGTAACTTTGCATTTAATTAAAATAAATTTTCTTAAATATTTCCTTAACCCATGTAAAATTACCATATTGCATGGCAATCAGTTACACAGCCTAGCTGCATTATGTATACTGTAGTAATTCTACAGCCATTAACATGGATATGCAAATGTTCCCTTCAAGTTAAACACTGATGCTCAGAAGTGGAGCTGGAGCCAAATGAGCAGACACCCAAAGTACAGGGTGCAGATCTGTGCACTGCAAGCATAAGATCTACCCTTGCTTGCAAGCTCAAAGCAACTCAGCAGAAAACTTTCCTCTTTAGATAACCCATCTAACTTTCTCCATGAAGTGTATAAAAAGCCTAAATGCATCATTTAAGTGGTCTGAATCTACCAGCTGGGACAAGGTGCCTCATATTTTGGTGTTGCATCACTTACTTGGGGGCGGTTGAATTCCATATTTTGGTCATTAAATGTAGATTTATACATGATACATATATATGTATAGCAATGCCAACTGGCATCGTAAGCCTGAGAAAAAGTTCTGTTGATGTGGACTTCTTTAATTTCAGTGCTGGATTATGAGTATCTTCAGATCACCAGAGCACTTTAATTAAACTCTGTTGAAGACTTCTGCTGCAATACTGTAAATTACCTTACACATTTTGCTGTCTCAGCTGCTTAGAAATGGATTACGTAGTCCTTTGCACCTAGACTGTGATTCACAAGCCAACCTAAAATTTCCCTCCAAAAGTGGTAGGATGATGTTTTTATTATATCCTTGTATATCTAATAAAAGGTTATACAGGACATACTTATCTTGTCAGAGCTTCATGATTTGAGGCAAAAGAAAAGGTAATAATTAGAAAACATTAAAAATTATTAATTGAAGGTTTCACTTACAGGCATGCAGTCAAGTAATATTATGAGGCTGAAAAATTTATCTTTGTTTTTCTCCAGGCTGACAATACATCTAAACACATTTGTCTAATAAGCCTTAAAAACCCATGACAAGGATGGCAGAGAATTTGAAAATCAATTCTATGGAAAATTCTCACATTTCACAGTTGTGTTTATTACTGGAAAGGAATTCACAGCCGTGAAATCTCACAACTATTCCTGGTATGGAAATTCTGGGCGGGAAAAAAAAATTTAAAAAAAAATGAAACATAACAAGAAAGAGTACATATAACAGAAACTATACAATGGCATAATACAACTAATAAGGTATAAAATCCTAAATGAACAATAACAATGCAAATTCAGAATGAGACATTCATTTTGCCAAAATGAATCAGGTGGTTGTTAACGAAATAAGAATATTCTTGTTCTAACATTATTTCTACACTTAGCAAAACAAATGTGGTTCCATAAGAGAGAAGGGATTTCCTAATATGGAAACATCGAATATCCCTGCTTACAGATAGTGACCTGGAACGTTGTGTGGTCCAGGGAGCTAGAATAATGAAATGATCTAGTCTGATTCCCTTCACATTTACAGAAATGCTCAGTGTGTCACTGAGCATTTGAGTGTGTCACTGAGCATCTGAGTTTCAGAGATTTTTGGCTGAGTATTTCTCTATGTGCCTTCTCATATTCCTATTTTAGATTTTTAGCTTCATATTTTTCAGGATTTTTTTTCACTTCCCATTTCAAAAGACTAAGAACTGATCCTTAGTATATCATATATTATACTGTTATTCAGTAATGTTACAGGGCATGAAATAATTAAAATAGGAGTAATATTTCTTAACTGATAGAGAATTTCACAAAATCAGCTAATCTTATTTAATAGTATAACAGTAAGATATTGACAATCACCATTCCGAGAAATTAAATTCAGTCACATACAGCAGAACTTGTAGATCCATAAAAATACATCTATATCTCAGTATTTGTATACATGTTTCATTTATATAGACCTGCTAACTCCCTCAACAGCAGTGTATTAGGAAATGCAAGAGGGGAATTAGGTAAAAAATAAATAAACAGTCTGCCTAGCTCAATACAAATTTGTTCAGCTCATTCACTGGTCATGTTTCAAACTTTAAGGCAATAAGTAGAAAACAATAAAAGGAGGGTAATTGTTGTGTCCTCTTTATATTTCACTTTGAGTCTGGCTTAATGAAATTCCAGTGTTGCCCTATATGACAAAAAAGGCAGAAGCACTACTCAAGGACTAAAGCAGCTTAAATTTCAGTGGGTAAACAACACCTCTCAAATGGGAGATGTGTGTATTTTTTCCCACTCCCTCACAGAAAAAAAAAAAAAAAAAAAAAGGAACCACAGACCAGGCAAATATTCTACCGTAGAATTATTTTGACAAGTAAGAGTTGCACAACAGCATCAGCTACTGAGCGCTGCCCCAGTACTGTCTACAAAGGCTAGCTCAGTATCTGTGCACACCGCTTTCTCACGTCACAGCACATAGGACCAGTCAGGATTCTGGCAGACTCCACACAAATGGGCTTATGCATGTACTAGACAAAGATTAACACAGTCAGTGAGACAGCTTTCCTGGTAAAAACAAAAACATCCAAAGGGTGCAGTGGCTGAGCACGTGTTTGAAAACTACTGCAGTCCTTTGGCAGACGTAGCTCTGCGTGTCACAGCCAAAGTACACAAGAAGCATGCAGCTGAGGGAAAAATAAAATATGAATGTGTGTTTGAATATATGAAAGGTCACAAGAATTAGTCATTCCTTTTAATCATCTCACCCTATGCTGCATTGACAGTTTGAATATACCAGATAAAGTATTTAGTTCATATAAACATCGCTAGCAATGTGCTTACCTGTTCTGGTGTGTTCATCTTCTCCAAGGCACCCACTGCTTCATAATCTCAATGTTGATGTATTCCTTCCTTAATCCCACCACCAAAGCAAATGTTGTTGTATTTAAATGCAACATCCCTCTGTAAAACCAACTTCCATTTAAATGTCTTAGTTCCATCTTCAACTTATCTGTCTTAATATCTTTTTGAAAAAATATTTTAAATTAAATAATTCTTTTTTAGTCCTCAGCTTTCTAATGTACAGTTTTAGCATGAATTATCATGCTCAAAATGTTAAATTAAGGAAAAGTTTAGGAAATGAAATGCTATTACATCTCACAATTTATCCCCAAAAGAGAGGTTTTTGACTAATTTGTTCAGACTCACACAGATTTCTCAAAGCTGCTATGAAATAATAACCAGAACAAAGCAGAACTAGGAAAAAAAATGATAATAATAACCATGAAATCTATTGTTAAATCAACACTATAATTAATATCTATCTATAAGTATCAAATCTATGTTAAAGCTATACTGTAATTAGTAATGGGAAAATATTCAAATGTTGGCTGAGTCAAATTCCATGGAAGCACATCGTATGCATCAGATACATCTGGACAATACTTACATTCCAAAGCAAGGCAGCTTCCTAAACAAGGAAGCTTCATATGGGTTTTACTGTAATCCAGCATATTTTGTTATTAGTATTGTTTCTTCACAGTAGTAACCAATTGCTGTTCTAGTTTTAAGTGCATTATTTTGCTGAACATCTTTTAGTTGCTGTAATCTGTAATGCACATTCAAAGGTTCTTGGTACAGCTGTATTACTCCAGCCATTAAAAAGGTGGTAAGGGGATCTCCTTTCTTCTTTGTTTCCAGAGAATGAGACTGGGTTGTTCTGCAAATGTGAATGCATAATGTTATGTTACAGAGTGGCAGGGAGAAATCAGTTGTGCATGTTTATAGCACATTTATATCCATAACTCTGCTGTACACTAAAAAAAATAAAATAAAAATAAATAATAAAAATAAAAATAAAAATAAAGTCTAATAACAATTATATTCCTTCTAAACAATAAAAAATATATATATATTAATATATTTGCTGGTGAGTTAGCTTGATGAACTTTTAAGTGCAATGGAAACTGTCCTTTTGCTATTTGTAACACAAATGTTGAGTTCGCAGGAACCTCTAGAGGCCATCAAGTTAATCCCCCATTGCGCAAAGCAGGATCATCTAGAGCAAGTTGTCCATTTAAACTCCATAGGATCTCTGGGCAACATTTTCCAGTGTTAGACCATGCTCACAGAAAAACAAACAAACAAAAAAAACTTTTTTAAATTTGCTTTTTTTAACGAAATTTCCCAATTTTCATTTTGCCTCTTGCCCATTGCCTCTTATCCTGTCACTGGACACCACTGAGTCTGAATGCATCTTCTGTACACCCTCCCATCAGGAATTTATAGATATTCCTGAGATTCCCATTAGCCTTCTCTTCAACATGTTGAACACTCCCAGCCCTCATTGCCTCTCCTGGTATGTCAGATGCTCCAGTCCTTTAGTCATTTTAGTAGCCCTTACATGCTGGTGACATTACAGAATATCCAAGTATGTTACCATATTTAATGTGGCTGTGGATTCTAGTTTTACATGATTTCTGAAGCATCTTGGAAGACTTATTTAAAAAGCTTCACATAAAAATAAAATAAAATAAAATAAAATAAAATCATATAATGTAGTATAGGTTTACCATCTCCACAAAACTATGTGAGAAATTTTGAGTTTTATTACATAGCCAAGATGTAATTTATCCAGTAGGACGAAAGCCTTTCAGATAACTTTAATTCTAGAAAGAGATAAGAGTATTTCTGCGTGTTTAAATAGCAGAAATGTAAAATGGAAGAGATATACATTTATTTATATCGTCTTAGAGGAATGTACTTAGTATTATTTCCAGATATCCATGGTGAGTCTGAACTTGGCTCAGTACATCAAAGATTTTAGCTTCTTCCTAATGGTCATATTAAGTAAACACTCTTACACAATTGGGAACTAATTCATAGTTCTCTGCAAATGAACTCAGCATATGCAGGTGGAGCCTGACCTCCACATAGACTTGTACTAAATACTTCTGTCACAGCTTTTAGTATGAACAGATGGCTGAGTGTGGCTGCATTCACAAATAATAAAGGTGCTTATATCAGCATAATACGCTCCTTTTACCAAGCTGCATAGGTGAGTTCTTTAAAAACATGAACTCCTCTGTAAGTCAAGAGAATCTCAGCTGGAAAGCACATAATACATTTTTCTTGATCGGCTATCAATTGCAGTTTATTTTGTAGTTGTAAGCATTTAAAATAATCAGAAACAATATTCAGTAATAGACTACTTAGGGTTATCCATGTCTGGATTGTTTTTTTTTCATTTTCACAAAATAATATCAGTATTTTCATTTCCTTAAGAAAATAAGTCCGGTAGTTTTATATAGTTATTTATGTTTCTTAGTTTCTGGTTTGTTTTTATGTACAAATGTTATGTATGTTATGTATTTTATGTATGTTTGTTTTTCTTAAAAAAATAATTTTAGATTTTCAACTCATTTACTGATTTCATCTTAATACTTTGAGCCTGAAATTGACAGCAATGTATGAAGCAACATGTGCTCAAAGTTTTTAATCATTAAGAATGTATTAGACTTCTTGGATTTTAAACATATAGACATACTTAGAAATTTGCTAAAGAATGCTTTATTATAAGTATTCTATCTGGCATTATTTAATTATTTACAAAGCTATAGTATTAATTACCATAATTGTATTTCTTATAGAAAATCATTTATTTGTGCAATCACTTAAGTTTTGAAGAGATTCATCTAAATGAAAATATTGACTTTTTACCATTCACAACATTATTTATTTATCCTGGCAGACTTTTCACTAAGTATATCAGTAGAGGTTTTTCTTTTATCCTCAGATGTTCCGAACACCTCTCGAAAAACAAACAAATAATCATTTATGGTCAAACAAATATAACTCCCCGTGCTACATTAAAATGTCTTACAGTTTGGATAACCAGGATATCTGGTTATTTCCTTTCATATTGCAGCAAGAACCACAGTTTATTTTTAGGGTTGTCATTCCAGAGTTAAATTAAAATAAAAGTAACAGCAACAATAAACATTTATGACTTAAGAACTATAGATTATTTTCTCACTGCTGCTCTTTTTCTAGAGTTCAAACAAAAGGATATTCTGCCCCCATTAGTAAAAAGGAGGATGACTAATGAGGGTACTTATATTGCACTTTCATTTTGTGTTCTACCAGGATGTTGCTCTTGGCACTCCTGTGGAGAAGCAACACAAGATTACGGTCCAGAACTCTTTCTTACCCACTCTGTGATGAGAGGAAGACCACAGCAAGTGTTATTTCTGGTAAGTACATCTCTCCTTAGTTCTTTTTCTTACTTTTTTATATCTTTTGTTTGAGTTTTGGTTCGCTTTTCTATATTATTTCTGAATGTCACTGCATCATTCCTTTGACGTCAATAGTGCATTACAAGCACTCTGCAGCACTTCCAGGATTTTGCACACAAAATTGTGGAAGCTCTCTGACTTCCCTAAAACATATGTGTAACAATCACTTTGCAGCACAAAATGCTCTGCCATCACCTCAGAAAAAGCTCTGTATGTGATACTTTTTCCCAAAACAAACTGCCCAGAAATTGATGTACCCAGACAGTGATTGCATGTAGAGAAAAATAGGAGAGAGCAAAAACATTAGCTTGTAAGACAACTATCTCTGTCTGACCCTACAGAAATTTGGAAAGCAGAATAAGGAGAATTCATTAGATTCACGGCTCCCTGCTAATTCATTATTTTTCAAAGTTGGAGTGAAATTTTTCTGGGATTTTTCTTTATTTTTTTTCTTTTTAAGTTCTTACTTTTTAAAAGTTAAATCATAATCAAAAACATATGCCATCTCTCTTCAACTGCATATTTTTCAAAGAAAGCACACTGGTATTTATCAAATAAGGATTAATATGAATCTAGCATTTCAACAAATGCCAAAGAGAATAAACATTAGCTATGTGGATACAATCCTTTAAGGAGGCAGACAACTCACAGTTACACTAGAATTATACAGTTCTAAGAAGCACATTTTCCAATATTGTGGATAGTGTGGTTTTAATTGATCAGGCTAACTTTTTAAGAAGCCTTTCAGTGTAGGCATACAGTTACTTTCCAAGTGTATAGATATTTGCATTGCTCAATGAGTTGATAATCAAATGAATAGTGTAGACAGTCCTTCGTATGGTGTGTTGCCAAAGTTGCAAGAGGCATGGGAGGGGTTCACATATTTTTGTTGTGTTTTTATTGCCAGCTGCCATACTGCTGTGGTGTTTAAAGACAGTGCCAAATACAGGGTTTTAAAGGTTCTCCTGTAATTATATCAGATAGAGAGAGGGCAGGGCATGCTTTAACACTGAATCCTGCCTTATTCATTTAGAGCCTGGCTCCAGTCTTGAGAAGTTTAAGGCCTGGCAGAGCTGCCTGCTAGTGAGGAGGCCTGTGCGGCCTTGGCAGTGCAAACTCGTGCTCACATTCGTGTTCTTCTGGTACCCGGCACCTTTTCAAAATCTGTTGGTTCTCAGGCATGGAATTACCCCCCATGTTCTAGATGTCTAGTGACTTCTTAAAAGCATTCTAAATCATACTCATGTCCTCACTGGGCACTGTGTTAACTTACTTGCTTCATGTTTGTTTGCTAGCTTGGTTTTATTTCTTTAAAACGGTGGTAACGCTGAGCATAAAAGCAGGATCTTGAGCTTGCAAGAAAAGGCATGCTGGAGAGCTCAAAACCATCTCAGAATAGGAACCAAGACTGGATCCCCAAATCCTCATGTCAATAGCTTCCTGGGAAGCTATTTCTCTCTTCACCAGATATTTCCCACTAAATAATTTTATTTACCATAAAACTTTTCTTTCATCAATAGTAGATGTTTTCACCAACTTCTTGTCACTTCAGATAAGTGACAGAAATCTCTCTCTTATAATTTGCTCTTCTCTAATGTGAATTAAAGGCAATATAAAAACCAGTCATCACCTACCTCACTTCTCATTTTCTGTAACATGTTCCTCACAAGCCTTGAAAAATCTTTTCACAAAAACTGCGTGCTTTCTAGGCATTCTTACAAATCAGGAAATTGCACATCACAAGTTTCTCATTCCCGTTTTGAATGTTTCTAGTGACTTTTCTTTTTGACTTTATAAAGTAAAGTGATCTAGTCTTCTCTTTATAATCTTCCTTATGCAACTAAACCAAGCCTTTTTATTCTCATATTCTGCTAAAGCACTGACTGTGAGATTTTTTTTTTTTCCTGCATGTACTTCTGTTGTTCTGGATGAGCAAAATATTCCAGCCACTGAACTATCATGGGCTGTGATGTTGTTCTGTAAATATACCTTTTGGCCAATCTTTGAGCCTGTTGTTCATTCAGTTTCTTGCCCTTTAAGTTAGTTTGACAACTTTGGCAACCAGTCTATCTATCAGATGTCTTGAATTTTTCTGTATACTGCAAGTTATAATATCTGAAATAAAGCATAGCTGCATAACCTCACCTTTTTATGCAGTAATTGCTGCCTTTCTACCCTGGTGCACAAGAGAGAGATCATACAGAAATGACATCATGAAAAGAACTCAGGGACATGAAAAACTGTTATACTTGCTGAACAAGGTTTCTTGTTAAAGAATGCCTGGTAACACAACACTAAGTCTGTGACCTGATTTATCTTTTACCTCTCCCACATAATTTTAGACATTTGGGACATTTCTCTAGCTTTGTTTTCCATCTTTCCTTCCCAATAGAAGCTGGCTAAAGGGACATACAAAAGTACACATGCTGTGGCAACTGTGTTTGAATGGCCTCCTACGTTCATTGCCTGATAATCCATTCAGAGCTGTGATATTGCTTACCTAGTTGTCATAGCAGCTTGAATAACACCTTGCAGAGTACAGAAACAGTCACAGAAATTAGGCGTGGATCTCTTTTCTGCAAAAAAACCTTTTCTGAGTGAACAGGGTGACACATCTGAGAGAGATCATATTCCTATCTTCTTTTTAAAAATGGGTTAAAATCACCTGGTAATCTCTACATGCTTTGATGCCATTGTGTTCTGTGTGGAACACTGGAACATAAGCCATGGGATATTGAAAAGAGTAAATATAAGTAAATGGCGGGAAATGGAAGAGGAAGGACCATAGCAGCAGAAGGAAAACAAAATTAATGAAATTTTGCTAACAAACACTAGTACTGGAAAGCAGTAAAGTGAAATCACATTCTGCACATAAATAACATAAATATCACATGCATTTAGCATTGCAGTCAGTGGGGCTGGGTGGAAGATTTAATCTGAATGGCTTCAACATCTAGGGCATTATTTAGTGTTATTCATATTTTTAAAATTTGAACAGAAAGTGCAGATTACCTGCATGGAATTGCTTGTCGCTCAAAGCACCCAAATCAAACTTTCATGCAGTCATTTAAAATCTTTTCATGCCTGTGATTTCAGATAACAGTCGTTTGTGATTTTTATGAGTCCAGTTAGCATATTGTATGACAAACCCCTAGGGCAAGTAAAAAAAAAATAAAAATAAAAATAAAAATAAAAAGACACATAAAGGTGCTATGATTTGGTGTGACTGTACCATTAAATAATGCAACATCATTTTTATCTCATGTTTTCTTAAATAAGCATAATCAGCTTCCACCACATACTAAATAAGATACCCAATGCATGTACTCAGTCTCTATAACTATTTAGGAAGATAGATCCTTCATAGTTGCTTGTTGAGACAGATCTTCCAAGCTTTTATATAAAGTCTGATATGGGTTTTTCTTAAGGATAGATTATGTGAAAATGTGGACCAACAAAAAGCAGAAGTCCTCATACTTCTCTATTCTTTCATGAATATTGAAGGCAAGGTTCAAAAACTGCCAATTTATGAGTCATGGAAAACAAACCCTTCATAACTAGCCACCCAAGTTTCAGCAAGAAGTCTACGAAGAGATGCTAACTCTGGATTTCTAGCAATGCAAATGTCTATAAAGAGCTTTTTTCTATGGGCAACATTTAATCCTTTATGCAGTTGATCATATTACAGACCAATGTTGTTAAAGGACTATGCCAGAACAAAATTCTTCAGAGTCACTGCAGTGAGTTATCAGCAAATTTGGTGCAGTGTGAAGGAGCAGAGCATATATATCCCTTACAGCCAAACAATCTCTGCTGGCCCTGGTAAATCACAATCATCCTTCTGGTACTTCCTCCTGTATTTGGAGGATTGGCACATTCTGTTCTAGCTGAGAATGCTGTCTTTGATTTCAGATATATTTTTGCCTAGGTTATAGGTATTGATGTGGAACTTTTTTTTTTTTTTTTTTTTTTTTTGGCCTTCTTCCACAAGTACATATAATGGACCCTTTCCATTATTACATTCAGTGAACAAAATCAGATTTAGAAACCTTGGGTTAGTATATTACAATACTTCAATTTCTGTAACTTCAACCTACCATGTCCAGGATTATATTCAGCCAAGCTGACTGCTAGAACACAGACTTGTAAGATTTGTTTAACGCAGAGTGTGTGCACTCAAATCTTAAAGCATTCCAGTGTCACTGAAGAGTCCAATTTGTTCTCAATTTGTTCAACAATTTAGAAAAGAGCCGCCAAAGGTCATACTGACTACAATGATTTGACAACACAAAGGCTTTTTTTATTGATCTTTTCCTTTGCGTAGCACTTTAAAAAAATATTGATACGCAGTGAAAATAAAGACCATGATGGATGTTGATTGTGACTTGGCCAAAGGTTGAGGAAGGGGAGAAGTTATCGGGGTTGCGCTGAGGGTGAAAGACTCCACTATAATGTTATTGTTTGGTCCCTGTGTGGTAACACTGTTCTCATGATGTGCCTTTGACTGGGCACTGTACTTGCCTCTCAGCAGATTAGGGAAGCTGGCTCAGCTGGTTGGGAAAGACTTCATTAGGCATGGCAGTTTAGGTGGCACAAATTTCACAGCTCCAAAGCAATCTGGAGTCCTCCCAGAAATACAGGTATCATAGTCAAACAAATCACTAATCCCAGAGACCAGCTCCGACTGCTTTTCTGAAGTACTGTGAATCATGATCTTTAGGAAAACTAGATGGCTGCTGTCCAATTTTGCAGCTGGATTATATTAGTTCACATTTTTAAGGACAAAGGTTATAATAACAAGTTCTTGTGTTACTCAATTTACTCAATTAGGTAACATAGTTACCTTAATAGTTCTGTAACAGTTTGCTGGTGTTAGGTGTAATATAATTTGTTTCTTCTAGGGGAAAAAATGAATTGAATTAAGGGTGTTACATATATGAAGGCAGCATAGGAGAAAACAGGCAGCTGGGAGGAGAAACCAAACAGGTGTACTGTTGCTGTCGCTGAGAAGCAAGGAAACACCGCAACAGACAGTAATGACAGAGATGAAGTCTGAGTCAGAGTACCTTTGGGCCTCGAAAGCACAAGCAAAAAGTTTAAACGTGATACACCAGGCAAAAGAAAACAGAGCACCCCAAAGAAAAGCGTGTTGTAATACACAGATGCATACCTGGCATATGTACGTTTACGGCGCTTAAGGCTGGAGCGATGGATTTTCCCATCTGCCCAACACTCCACCGCAGTGGGTTTCCTGTGGGATAACATTTGTGAGCCTCCAGTGAAATATTAACGAACAAGAAACTTGATTTCAGCTTTTTGATCTATAAGACTGCTCTTATTTCTAACGCACGGTGATATATGTTACTTGGTCTTGATACATTCGCTTTTAATCAAACGTAATTTGCGCTCTGTAGGGGGATATTCGGCTTGCAAGCTGTAAAAGTGGTTAACCATTTCTGGAAGCACAAGCCGCGTTACACACAGACCCGAGCGTTTCTCGAAAGCAGTTATCTCCATGTGCCCGCCGTTCGCCCCGTTTAATGACCGCTTCTTCGCTATTCCCGGCTGTGAGGAAAGGACAAGCACCCTGTGCCTGTTTGCTTTTCGGGACCGGCTTCCTTCCCCCTGCTGCTCTCCGCCTGGCCCACCCGCAGGGCGCTCAGCCTCGGCCGGCTGCCGGGAGCCCTCTCGGAGCCCGCAGCCTCCTCTCAGCCCATCCGCGGCGGGCCGGGGGCTCTGCCCCAGCTCTGGCTGCCCCGGGGCCGGCAGGGGGAGCCGGGGGGGCTCTTGGCCGGCCCCCGCTGCTTCGGTCTTGTCCTGGAGAGCGAGTTAGCAGGGACCGAGCTGCTCCGCCCCCACTCCCCCCGGCCCCGGGCGGCTCGGGGCCGTACGCGAGGGGAGCGGGGGGGAATGGGCCGCAGCGGCACCGCCGGGGGGAGGAGGAGAAGAGCGAGGAGGAGGAGAAGGAGGAGGGCAGGAGGGAGGGAGCGAAGGAGGGAGGAAACTTGGGGCAGGTGACACGGCGCTAGGTTCCTCCGGCGGGGCGGGAGAAGCCTCCTGTGCGCCGGCCGGGAGGGACGGGCCGGCAGCGCCATGCACGTCAATGGCAAGGTGGCGCTGGTCACCGGCGGGGCGCAGGGCATCGGCAGGGCGTTCGTCCAGGCGCTGCTGGGCAAGGGAGCCAAGGTAAGCCCCGGGCAGCGCCCCCGTCACGGGCACCGGCAGCCCCCGAGCCTCGGCGGGGCTCCCCTCAGCCCCGCTCCTTCCCTTCCCTCCCTCCGTCCCCGGGCAGGTAGCGCTGCTGGACCGCAACCTCGAGGCCGGGCAGGAGAGCAAGGAGGCCCTGGACGAGCAGTTCGAGGCGCAGAGAACGGTGTTCATCCAGTGCGACGTTACGGACCCCGAGCAGCTGAAAGGTAAAGGGCCAAGCGTCAGCGCTGCGCTCCGGCTCAGCGCGCCGAGGGAGCCCGGGCTGCTGCACCTATAGGTGCGCAATTATGGGTGCTGCAGGACAGCCTACTCCCAATCGCTCCTGACAGTGACTCAAAAAGGATTTGTTTCTGAACCTGCAGATGTGAAATATGACTGCCAGCGCGCGCGTATTTCACTGTGTTACTTGGCACATCGTAAAGAAAAGCCAGAGAAATCATTTCCATTGAGCACTGTGTGACATTTTTGCATGAAAGCCTCTGCAGAAGATAGTTGTTATTTTATGAGTAATATACATAAACTTTAAAGCATGGACTTGCTTTTTATGAGGCTTCAGTACAGACTCCAAGCTGCATTCTCTCATCACAGGAGTAATAAATCTCCTCCAGGTTGCAGTGCTCTTTCTGTACAGCATGCTTGCCTTCAACGTCTGCTGCTGTGCCGAAAGAACAGTTGGCAGTAGATGGCACGCTGCTTTAGTGTGGGGTTGGATAAGGATCGATAAAGTTTTGCATATGTTTTGCAGATGCAGGGCATGGCAAGGAGCTTCCTTCACATGTGATTGCCATTCATGTTCTCAGTGAATAAATCCTGCTCCTCACTGACATCTTGGAATAGTTTGTAATTTTGACATACCCTTCACAACATCTCATAGTCACCACAACACTTCATTAAAGTTTCATTCTTAGGTTACATTCACAGGTAGTGAGTCACTTTCAAATTTTGACATAGCTGTTGTTAGTACCCTTTCCCCAGATTCATTTGTGTCAGGCTAGATGCGAGTGTTGTTAGTTCTACTTGCACTACACTTCACTCGCTGCTTTCTCAACGGTAGTGATGAAGCATATCCATTCCTCTTTCACAAAGCATTGCGGATAGTCCGGAACTCAGCAATATTGTTCCCAGCTCCAAGCTAGCGTGATTATGCCTAATTCCAGTGTTTTGCATGGGAGATACTGGACTTTAAACGTGAGATCTGCTCTGATCAGCAAACTTTTTTGTTTGTTTATCAGCTAGGTTCATTACTAACTTTTTCTTCAAGTGGGAGGAGTAACTC
The DNA here is from genome assembly GCF_964034855.1 of Anser brachyrhynchus. Lineage (NCBI taxonomy): Eukaryota > Metazoa > Chordata > Aves > Anseriformes > Anatidae > Anser > Anser brachyrhynchus. The sequence continues at coordinate 25,303,751 of NC_137698.1, forward strand.
AGGAGCAAAAATAAGCATCTTAGGGGTAGGAATAGCATGTGCTGCAGTATGGCTGTTACCCCAGCATGCTTTCTCTCTCCCACTTCCCACATTTCCTCCTCATTTTAGTGCCAGGCTAGTGCAGGGCCTAAGGGCTGAGCCCTGGGAACTGGAGGGAGAAGGATGGGTCAGTGGGGGAGGATTTGCAACTAAGTTATCAGGAAAAGAATGATCAGAATAAGACTGGAGTGATGGCAAGGAGCAAGAGCAAGAAGCTGCTTATGCTTCTCTGATATTGCATTTTTCCCGTTGCAGGTTGCTTAGCAGAAATTTGCCATCACAACTGCAAATGCTGTAGGGCTTCTGTTTTTTACTGCTTTGTCATCTCTTCTCTTTCCTCACTTGCAATTGCAAACTGCTGATTAATAAACCTAATTTCACTCCTAGAATTTCATGTGTTTAGTGGATGCATTGAGTCCTATGCTTGCTTTTTACAATGTCATAAGTTTTCTTAGTTTAAGTCTTTCAATATGAAACAAGTCACAGCATTAGAACTAATATCTGTAGGTATATATTGCTTATGGGTAGAAAAGCAGCTGCTTTATCCATATTCAATTCTTGCCTGTGCTTTTTTCTCTGTTGGCACTCTCACATATTCCCCCCAAAAAATCTTCAATCTTGTTCCACTTTTTAAAAGTTACTATACACTGAATTTTGCTTTCCCTGAAAACTTAGGAAGCTCACTTATGACTGGTATTTAGGCTTACTTTCCACTGTTTTTCTTACCTCTCCATTAAAATGGATCCTCTTCTTCATTGTAATGATCAATGTTCTGCATTATCATCTGCTTTTATTTTATATGATTTCATAAGACAACTAGTCTGCAGTGTAAACAGAATTATTCTATATTCAAAAAGTGAAGAACAAAAAATCAGTTTAGAAAGATGTGTGGGTGATAAGATTCTTAAGAATTTGTAGTGAGAATCTTCTTTTCTTTGGGAAGGTAACAGATGGACTATTGTAACCAGGTAAACTTCTACCAGAAATATATTAAATTTCATAATCATTCTTTATTTTAACATAGATATGCAAACAGCTGAAAAACACTTTGCTATTTTCTTAAGGTGCAAGCTAGAAAACTACAATTAGTCAAGTCAATGTGTGAATTTAATAGTTAATGCAGATCATTTGGCAGAAGTACTGCTATCTCTGGTGTTTTTGAAAGCAAAAGATTCTCCTAAGAGTAGAGTTGATGAAATAAGCTATTTCAAAAAGGCTTAAAAGTGAATAGGAGAGCCATTTTGCAAAATTTGGAAACTAATCAAGTACTCAAATTGCATTTATTGTATTAATTGAAACTAAGCTAAAGTACTCAATTCTGTTCCTAAGCTAAGTTTTTAGTTGACCTTGCTCATGCACTGGGAAGATGAGGAAGGATGATTGAAGAGTTAAGGGATCAGAGAATGAGACAGCAATAAACATAACAAATCCCCGAAAGGCAGAAAGCCAAAAAGAGATGCTTTAAAATATTAAAATATTCTGTTACAGAAGAACATTAGAAAATCTGTACAATAAGGGTAGTTGGACAAATAAAACCTTTCCCAGCTACTGCCCAGCTCTTGTTCTGATGTCAATATGATGACAGTGATGGATCTGCGTGATTCAGGGAAATATAAGCTTGTAACAGTACATCTGGTGCTTTTGTAAACCCCTGCAAATATCAAAAAAACCAAACCAAAACAAAACAAAAAAAGCTAGCTAGATCTCTCAGAGCTACTGCTATACCCCTGATTGACTTGATTGACACACTAATAGCGAAAGAAGAAATACCAGAGAATTCAGAGGATCCTGGGATCACCTTTTGGTGAAGTAGTTTCATTAAGGCCTGCTGAGCATAATTTCACTATACCTGAAATACTCTGGGTTTCAAATCAGTCACCAACTTATGTTTTTTAAAACAATATAGTGGAGGAGGAGTGTTTTGCATAATGAAAAATGTTTAGCGATGAGGAATATCTGGAGGAAAGAACAAAAAAGCTATATATGTATTTCAGATAAGGTCTGCAGTCATGGAAAAACTTAGTCTGGAAAGAACATCTGGAGGTCATCTCATCCAACTGTTCTGTCAGAGCAGGGCCAGACTAGATGCATTTGCTCATCACTATGACATCATTGTATTTTTCCATACACATCTTTTATCTTAGTTCAAACACTGTCACCTGGGAGAACACAGTGTCACTGTGGAAGTTTCCCAGTTCTTTATTTTTAAATTCTTTGGAAGACAGGTCATTATTTTCATCAACAGAAGAAGATTTGAATTTGTGAGATGTTATTAAAGTTACCTGATGTATAAAAACTTTTTCATAAATGGATAAATTTAATCAAGAACTGTGATGAATTGTTTTTACTTGAAAGATTCATATTAGTTATATCACTGGATAAGTACTGCATTCTTAAAATAAGTTAAATTCAGACTCAGACCAGAAAATGGTTCTGAACCTATGAAGCTTTTATTTTATATTTAAAATAAATGGAGCCAGATCTGGAATTTATTAACTACATCAAACTCAAGATGTAAGTGCTTAATTTATATAATTAGGATGCCAAACATCCAATCTAATACAAAATGTATGGGTGCTAAGAACTTTCATTTGCTCATGTTGTTAGGCATTATAAAACAGAATGAAAAGCTTAGTGTGGTATCTTAATTCCTTCAGTTTTCCTGAATATGTTTAATATTGGTGAATGGTTAGATAAAACATGTAATTCTGTGTTGCTCATTAGTGATTAAGAAAACAGCTGAAACATTTTGATGGATTAATAAAGCATTGTAAGTATATGCTGTATTTTTATATTTAATGAATACACGTATTTCTGTGTCTTATTTTCCATAAGTGCTAGGAAATTTTAACTTTGGATTTTACTATAGGTGCTTTCAAAAAAGTAATTGAACATTTTGGAAGGCTGGATATTGTGGTTAATAATGCTGGAGTGAACAATGAGAAGGACTGGGAAAGCACTATACAAATTAACTTGGTAAGCATTATCTCTTTTCACATAGTCACACTTTAGTAATTGATGCTGGAATACACTTAACACTTCTTGGCTTATACAGATCATGCCACGTGACAAAACATGGATTATTAGTCTGGCAAGCACAGCTGTTCAAATAATAATCATCTAACTGCATATGTACAAACAAACAAATGTCTGTCTGGTGGGTCCTTTATGTTGTCTATCCAAGATGTATGGCACAGTTACTCAGGCTAACACCAGACAACATTCTCCTTCTTGTGAAGCCCAATGAAATCCCACATAGGTGTAATAATTTGGTGCCCAACACAGTAGAGCTACACCTACATGAGGCCAGTCTGTTTACATGAATGTTTTAGAATATTTTAGTCCCATTTTAGAGTCAGCTGGACTGCATTAGAGAATAAGTTGCCATCTGTTGGTACTACAAGAAAACTTGTTCAGCCAAGAGCTCCTACATTTTCTTCACCACTGAGGCAAGCATACAGCTTGAGTTTTTAATATAGGCTATTTTACCATCATCACTAATTGAAGCACACCACTTAAGAGCATTTGATAAAACCAGATACATTCAATGAATGTGTAAAATTTATTTTCAAGCAGACTGCTACTGGTTCTTTGACGTTATCTGGTATCTGGCTAACCCTATGGTAAAATCTTATTCCTCTCATGAGGGGAGATCTCAATAACTATCTCAGTTTTTTTGTTTGTTTGTTTGATTGTTTGTTTTTTAAATTTAGGCTACACAGTTAGGAGACCTAAGCTCCAAAAGAAAGAAGAAATTTCTAGGTTAATAAAATTCTGGCCAGCTTGTGTTCTACCACCTACGAAGTTCTAATTGGATGGTGATTCAGCAAGTTAATCCTATGGCCGTGCTTAAAAGCATTACAATCTTGATCTGCAAAGACACTAGTAAAAGAAAGCTTGGAAGAGTACTGTTTGGAGTTTGAGTCCAATCAGTCATTTGGAATTTGTCAGACAAGCAGGATAGCTCAGGATATGAAAACTAAAAGCTTGGTTTTGTCAAAAGTTTTATGGACAAAGGTACCTGAGTCTTCGAATTCTCTCTCTCTGAAAACTAACAGACAATCAAAAAAGCCCAGGACAAGTAACACAAGATGTATATGAGACAAGCTCTAGAAAAATAATGGAAAAATCCATATTAGAAAAAAAAAAAAAAAAGTTATAGACATAGCAATATTTTTCTTTACCTTTTAAATCTATCCAAGGTCAAATTTGCTTATTCTTGGAAGGCACAATAAGAGAAATGATTATTTTTATTATGTTCATTTTCCTTTGTCTTTCCTTTATATCTTCCTTAAGATGTAACTATACATATTTTTTCCTCTCTCTTTCATTTCTGAAATATTCTGACAAATTAAACAACAGGATATTTCATATTGTGAACCTATAGGAGTGTGACATCATCAGTTATATGCAACATCAATACATATTGTCAGAGATCCTTTGAATTTGAAAGAATTCAAGTTCTAGATTACTTCTTCCTTTTTATTTCTTGCCTGAAGTTAATATAAGATATAATTTACTGTAGGCAGCCAGCCACTTGTCAAATGTGCTTGCACATAGTTAGTCACAACCCAAAAAAAATTGAAGCCAATGTGAGAAATTCATTTGTCTGTGATTCACATATAAATTTAGCTCAAAAAATGAAGGTATCTGTGGTCGACAAATCTTGAAGATATTTAATGCCCAGGTAAATATCTTAACTTATAGACTGATGTCCAAACAAATTTGCAAATGTGGGAGGTAGGGGGAGGATATTGTAATTTATACATGATTGTTTGGGTTAGTTCACTATAGGTGTCCTACTGATTTAATTCGTAGCTGAACGTTGAATAAATGCATCAATTCATGCAGGTGACTAGAACAAGTACATTTAAAATGATCAATCCAAGTAAAAGCACAGCCATGTGGGTTAACTTAAGGACACATTAAGATCCAAATATCGTAATTATTCTTTTGATTTGAATATTCTTTAACTACCTAACCTTGAGCCAACTACCTAGCTTATTTCCATAGGGCATTTCTATCTAGTTACTGTAATTTCCATGAACCAAGATATAAACATTTCATGCTTCTTACTTATTAACTGTAACACGGAACAATAACAGCTGCTGCATGCAATATGCTATGTTGACCAGTTCCATAAAATATGTTTTGCTTCTGGTAGAGAAAGGAAAAAAATATGTACGAAAAATGCAATTTAAGAACGTCTCTATTTCCCCCGCATAGGGCATTTAAGCATCCTTTGCATTATCTCTAAAAACAAGAATAACCTCAATAGGCACACAGTTTGATACACATTATGCAAACATTTGACAGATTTTTTTTTTTTTTGATTTTTTTAAAGGGGAAAAAACCTCTACTTGCCAATCTTTGTCTTGCTGATATTATTTATATATTTGTACAACAAATATTCCCTGCCCCAGTTTAAAGTACAAAGTACAAAAGTAGAGCAGTACAGAGCAAGATAAATCAGAGCAAACACATATGGGGTGTGTTCTTTATGGCTAAAACAGTTCACAGAACCGGTTGGTCTTCAGGAACTTTTTTTTAAAGGAGGGCAAGTAAGTTTCCTGAGAGCACTGCTTGAGAAAGCATGAGGAACAGAAATGAAGAGCACATTTAAAGAATGGGACATGCTACAGAAGGAAAAAGAGGAGATAAAACACAATCCCTGCTTGTATCCATTACAGATTCCTATGAAGGAAACGACAGCTTGATAAAGATGGGAAAGAAAAAAAAGAATATCAATCACTAGAAAGATTTTTCTTACAGTGCTTTCCAGATCCTCGCTATATTTTGTCCTAAACAATATCCACCTTTTCATTACTTTATTAATATTTCTATTAACACTTTTAGTATGGCATTGCTGGAATGCCATACATTCCCCACCAGAAAGCTCCAAGGCTGGTAGTGTTGACTTGATCAAAATCAGCTTGAGACATTGATTCAACTATGATACCCACATTAATTCCACCGTAAGTGGATATTACCAGTGTTGTTTCAACAGTCCATCACATAAAAATACCCATACACAGAAAGGAATGAGACATAAGAACACACATTCTTATCAAGAGTCCTACCTACAGTCATCCAGAATGACAAAAACAGTGTTTCTTCCATTCAGCTTCACAAGAACTACCTACAGTCATCCAGAATGACAAAAGGAGTATTTCTTCCATTCAGCTTCACAAGAACTTATGCCTAAGAAATCCAGATATTTTATAGTCTGACTTTCCCCCTTCTTTTCACCTAAATGAGAGAGAAAAAAAAAAAAAAAAAAGTGCCCAAATTTTGATGAGCTTTAAACCCATGTTAGTTAAGCACAAGATGTTCTGAAAGGCTTTCTTGTCCTGAGGTTCTATGCTTTCTGGAACAGATAGTGGCTGCTATAATTACAGTATCTTTTCTCTTTACAAATGTATTTAGTACATTTTATACTAACAGAATCCCAAAATTAACTTGAGGGTCTCTTTTTATGCTCATAGTAGAGGTTTCTGAAGACTGACATAGGTCACACTATACAGTGAATCACATAACCTTACATCATAAATATTACCTGAATTCAAAGTGCAGGAGCATTTTACATACAGTTTTGACCATGTTATTTTCTTTCTTACACCAAAAAAGAACACACAGGATCCAGTTATTAAAGTGTTGCCCTGCTCAGCATCATAGCTTCATCTAATTTATTTTGGAATAACTTAACAATTAAATGTCAATATTTTTTAAAGAGAAATTTAATACTGATCTCCAAAGGTTATATGCATTTATGATATACAAATTTGATCCAGAAAGATCAAATGTATAAGCCTCTAAAAATCTCTAAAGCATTCTGCTAGGAAAGCACTATTAATTAACATGTAGGTGAATACCTGTTTAGTTTTTATGTATCTTAATATTAACTTGTTTATCTACTTTCACAGGAAAAGAATTGTGAGGTAGTTTGTTGTTGTTGTTGTGGTGTATTTTTTTCTTTATGCTGTAAAGCAAAAACGATGTAATAATATTGTATTGTAATAAAAAGTTCTGAAAATTGTTTCAGGGACAGTTCACAATTTTAAAAGACATTTAAAACGTATTATTTCCTCAATCTTAATAAAATAAGAGAAGATATGGTTTTAGGCAAAAGTAGAAGAAAGTGGGAAAGTTGGCATGCTACCTCAATTCAGGATTCAGAAAAAAATAGTTTGAGGTAAACTGTGTAGTGGAATTGTTGTTCTTACTTAATCCCTTGTCTGCATTGTAATGGTAACACCAGTAAAATGAAAAAAAAAAAAAAAGGAAAAATATACTTACAAAATATGTTAGCATAAATACGAAATGTCCAAAGTCAGTTATCAGAAATTTGTGACTAAAGTGTTCTTAAGGCAAACCAAACTTTTTTTTCCTCATATACTGTGGAAGTATGGGTAGAGGGGTAAGAACTGCCTGTGAAGAGGTTTATTAACATCTAGAAGGTCTTTGAGGATGGTCACAGGAAGAGATTTAGGGAAATGTTGAAATGCTAGCCAAATTTTAGAATTTATATCCCCAAAGATTTGAGTAGCTAGCTATCATTTGCTCTGATAAATAAATTAAGTAACGAGAGTTGTCTTACTCCCTTGCTTACACCATTTGCACTGCTCATTTCCTGGGTCGTAAGGAGGTAGTTAAGTTTCATGTGCAAATGATGAAGTACATTAGGAGAGGCATGAATGTGTGGCTCAGTCTAATACAGTTCATGGTGAAGTAAAATTTCCAGCAACTAGCAAACCTTGCAAAATCAATTGATGTGTTCATCAATAAGGAACTATTCCTCAAAAGGCCAATTAGCATCTCAACAGCAACCTTAAGGGTAAGTAGGCAAACTTCAGAAGTGATTCATTTTATTGATTTTGGGGACAAATACTTGGTGATCATTGCAAGGCCATTCCCTTGTGCAAGCCAGATAAGGGATCTCTTGGGCGTGTGCTATAACCTTCACCTTGCTTTGGAGGGTGTACACAGCAAGGTTCATATACCTTGCTTTCCCTTCCCAGTGTACCAGGAGAGATGACAAGGGATGAGCTTTCATCCCAAAATAATATGACCAGGACATATGGCTGGATTCAGCAGCTGGGAATTACAACCCGGCCCCACAGTACAGACAAGCAAGTGTTGTTTCTTAATGCTACTAACATAACTGCTCAAAGTGAAGCCTTCTGAAACAAAACAAAAACAAAACACAGTGCTGTCTGTAGATGAGTAAATGGCATGGGTAACTAGTTTGTCAAGCTTACATTCTAAGGCAACAAGAAATACTCCAACTCTGTTGTTCAGTGGCTTAGTCGCTTATTCCTTCAGCATAATTTGATGCTAGAAACAGGACTACATGCCTAGGCAGAGATATGAACACCAAAAAGTGAGAAGTAACAATCATCTTAAAATTGATGGAGTGAGGATCAATACTCTAAGTACATTAAAGAAAACAACTGTAAGCATAATAATTTCTATTGTCCATATTGTCTTAGGAAGCACAGATTTACCTTAATTGCACAGTAGGCCAATTAACTTCATAGGTTAATTTTTAATACATGTTTACAGTACTCAATGTTGAAATACAATGAAAGACACATTCTTTGAAATAAGGAGTACTTAAGCCTAGCTACTTAAAATGCAATATTATTCCTCTGTCCCTGAGGAACATTTGGGGAAAAAGGCAAAGAAAAACTACATAATAAAAATCTTAAATGTAGTATTTCTCTCCCATGCAGTGAAACAGCTACTGAATTCTAGAAAAGGAACAAAATCTACTACCCCTTCCTTTTGCCTCTCCCTCTCTAGGACTTCTTGCTTTCCACAGTTTGAGGCAGAAACTCAAACTCAAGACCCTACAATTTCATTTCATATAGCAAGCAAACTATTAGGAGTGCCAAGGGACTTGCATGTTTACTACAACCCATCTGCCTCCTAGAAAATCTACGATAAAATCAGTCCCACCTCCCTGACCTACAAGAAAACTGCTAACATTTTCCATGGGTTATGAAACTGTGAGTCAATGGCTCTTTCATTCATTTTATGTGCAGTATCCCTAGCACAAAGGCCTGGGCTCCTTTAGCTCAGAAACCTACATTAAATATTAGGACTGATTACCATTTCGTTTTCTCAAAGGAAGTCATATTTGTCACCTTGTCAACAGTCGTCATCTTCAGCAGCGAATGAATGCAAAAATAATTTCCCAGCATAAGATATTGCCGTCATTAAGGAGAAAACAGAAGTATCAGACTATAGGTGACAAGGGAAACCTTATTTAATATTATAAGAAACTACATCAGTGTTGAAACACTAAAAAAAAAAAAAAATGCACTAAATCACTTCCAAAAGAATTGCCATTTGCAAATGATGATGATTAAAGATATTCTGGAAGCCACCACTATAAAAGAAAATACTTTTATTATTGTTACTTATAGATCCAGCTAAGTGGTAAAATGAAATACAGAGTATGAAAATCAACTTACAGGTGTTATACTGGAATACAAGAACATTGTACAACACTGGGTAGGCAGATTCACAGAGCCAAACAAACTGAATTAGAGCTCTACCGAAGACTAGCAGTCTGACTAGAATCAGTTTCAATACATGCTTTCTTTTAGAGCAAGAATTAAAGCCATACAGCTGTGGGATACATAGACTTGTCAAGAGCCTCAGATTTTTGTTTCTGATTTTGACACTGATACATAAATTGCCAAACAATTTGTTACGTAAGTTGCTGATTACTGATAGGATGCTTCCAATAGCAACTGCAAATGTTTTGAGCATTCTCACAATTACTTTTCAAAATTTACCATGCTGTGAGATACTGAGTTTTAGTTTTATCAGTCTATGCTTCAGAATGTCTGATCTCCTCTAATGCAAATCTGAGTTTTCCAGAAGCTAATATTAGGAGACATTAAGATTAACTGAAAAGAATCCTAAGGCTTCTACTGGCAGGTATAGAGCAAAATTGCCTCCCTTGAGAGCACGCTCAGACCTGCAGTACACCTTGATAGGTTGTCTTCTTTATTTGTTAGAGTAAAACATTATATTTTGATAAGAAAACAAACAGCAGTATCACTGAGATCACAGGTTTGTTTTTGTCATTTTTTTTTCAACAGCTATAAGAACAACCATTTAGATGTTCTACCAGTTTTTAGCAGCCAGGAGCAAACAAGCTAGGCGAGAGCCGGCTGTCCTTATTTTTACTTTTCCTGCATTTAATTGTAAATTTGGCTAATTCCCTACTCTTTGTTCTTGACATGTTTATGGAGAACATCCAGCTGGGTGCAGTTGTAAACTAAGGAACTGTAAAAAAATTCTATGTTAAAATGCAAGTCTTTCTTCTATGAAGTTAATCCTCACAGCATATATCTTTGCCACATAAGATGTTGTGCTTTTTTTTTTTTTTTTTTAATTAGGACATTTTAAGTGTTAAGTTTCCCAGAATTTCTAATTATAAGAGACAAACTAAAAATTGTTATTGGTTACGAGCATAGGATTAAGTTACTATTCTTATATACACAGAGAATTCCACCACCTGAAAACACCTTCCATTTATTTTAGTTTATTGAAAAGTAGGTAGCAGACATTCTTCCATCACATTCCCAAAACCAGGAAAATGCGGCGCACAAAACACATCATTCTTTGTCTTACTTTCTGTTGTGAATTTCATGTTATAGTAAAGTAATAGTTGATAAACTTTCTTCTAGAATTCAGCCAAAATATTCTGATTCCAACATCGGAAACCAAAGTCACATTTCATACAAAAGGAAGCCTTAGGCTGCAATTTGCACACTTGCAAAGATGGATTTTTTCAGTACTATGATTTTGATAGAAGCATCAAGCTACCCACTTTTTGCCTGTCTTCTAATTGTGGTTTGGCCAAGGACTCATCTTGCTCTATTATCTCTTTCAATTAGAAAGCTGGAGGAATAGAAAAATTCTCAAGGAGCCCCAAGCTACTTCCTTCTCCAACTGATTTATTTCCTCTAATCATCCTAAATGGAATTCTCCTTTTCTGTTCAGCAGGCTGAGCCACTGCTGCAGGGCATGATAGGACCTGCACCTGCTCTCCAGAGACAGCATTAACCCTTGCTTTTCTAAAATGTCTAGTGTAGAGCGTATCATACGTATGTATGTGTATATATATATATATATATATATATATATATAAACTCATCACCCATCTTTAATACCAAGTCTAATTTCAGTTGAGCTGCCATTGAGTTTATCTTCAGAGTAAAAGTACCTTACAGCAGTGGTACTAGGCATAAATTATCTTGTTTTTCAATACATCCTTTGAAATTTAGATGTGGCCATCAACATTAAACACTGCGAGACTACTACTAAGTGTTTAATAAATAACATTATTTTGATAATAAGCAAAATGCTTCTAGTGTCAAAACTTTCCAGAAGAAAAACATAAAACAAAAAGCTTTTTATGGGAAGTTTTAATTTAAAAAATTTAAAACATTATTTCAGACTTTTGAAATATTCCAATATTGTGATTTTTATGTTATTGCAGGAAAATGGTATGTTGAAAACATATTTATAATACCACAAAATACAACTATAGAAAATTTAAAAAAGCTCGTTCAGTATTACAAAGCAAACTTGATAACGACATTTCAAGTTCTTTTATCTCTGTAAATGTGCAGTTTATTCATGTAACTCAGACACTGAAAAAGCAATAACAGTAAGACACGCAGTCTTACAAATATGATTCCAGTTAAAACAACAAGCATATTTCTTGTAGAAGGCAAAAAGACTTGAATTAAGATTCTTATGTTTTATAACATATACGTCTAAAAACACCAGCTAGTAAAAATGAGATGCAATACATGTCTTAAAATTTTCCTTTTTTTTTTTTTTTTTTATTTTTTAAACACACTGTGTTTTATTACTTTGGGACATTTCCTCCTCTGTGATTCATAGTTCTGCAAATCTTCCTTGGTCCTCTCCCTAACAGAACCCTCAGGGAATTGACTATGTGCAGATGTGGACAGATTTGTAGGGCCACTTCATTTGTTGAGCATCTTAGTTTGTCTGGGTCAAATAAATAGCGTTAGACACAAATAAAATATAAATTGAGTTCTTGTTTAAAAACTTAAATATTTCTAGAAATATAAAAATGATTAAATGATTTTTTTTTTTTAATTTTAGGTAGAAATTGTAAACCAAATATGAAATGTTTCAGCAGAAATCTAAGAAAATTATACAAACAATTAATATTTATGAAACTTGCAGCAACATTTCACTAAAGTAAATGCAGCAATATTGCACTAAATATACTATCTTCCACTAGAAGCATCACCATAACTTTCTATTAGCAATTCTTAAAGTCTATGGTAAAGCAACTTACCTTCTGGGAGACAGACTTCCTCTGGGTTAGGAGGCTGATAACCTCAGGCTCAGCATACATTTAGGAATCTGTTTAAATGTCTTAAGTTCGGTGGGATGAATCCCAGCAGTAGGGTTCTAAAACAGATCTTAAACAATCAAGATTATACAGGTCTCAACATGATCTTCTTCCTCAAAGATCTTTCTTATAAAATAAAATAAAATTACATGCTGCAAATATACCAACACCTTCTTTCACGTCTCTTAGAATATTTATTTTTTTTAACCTTACCTGTATTTGTCTGTTTGGGCTTACCTTCTTTTGAGAGAAATGGTAAAAATGATGTAACTTCAGTCAGAAAATACAAATTTTAGGACCAGAAATAGATCTCACAACTTCTTTTAGGATCACATCCTATAAAGTGCAAGTTTCTCATGCCCTGAGTCAAATGGGGCCATCAGTATTAGCAACATCTTCAAATTCAGTCTTTACATTTTCTGTAACAAAGAGTTCATCTCAATAAAAATGCTGGGACTTGGATCAGTTCATCCACTCCTTATAGAGAAAGTATGCGTTTCATTTATAAATTAGTGTGGATTTCATGTCCTTCACAGTGTTTATTTCAGGCTGCAACTATTTAGTTTTATTATTGATATCTTTATGAGAAAAATAATTAAGAAATAATAATTATTTCTATTCATTGCAATTGTACTTTTGAAGTTACTGAGCTGCATTACCGTGGAATATCTTTTGTTTATAATCTTCAAAGTAAAATTAAAATCTCAAGTAAAGTAATACAGGCTCTAAGCATCACAACTAAAGCAAGACTGTTTTTAGGAGCACAAAAGAAACATATTTTAAGAAACATATTTTGAATAAAATTATCCTTTTTCTCCTTATGTCAGACATCTGTGATTAGAGGAACCTACCTTGGCCTAGAATATATGAGAAAAGGAAATGGAGGTGATGGAGGAGTAATCATTAATATCTCATCCTTAGCAGGTGAGAATATTTTGTATATAAACACTTTCTCCTCACTGATTTGTTTCTAAAATCAATGAATCATACTGATCGCTCACACTTTTTCTTCTTTCCTATGGCTCTTCCCTGTTTATTCTCATTTTGAGCCGGTTTTCAACATAGTAACAGAAGTAATATCGAAGGAACATAACTTTAATTTGCTTTAAAATATTCAGTAATTTTCCTAATATATCAGTCTCATATTTAATAATATTGAGCATGATGTAAATACAGCATCAGAGTTTTTTTTCAGGTTTCAGTAGTACCACACTGAGCAAAACCTAACTAGCCTCAATTTGTTATGCTTATTCCACACTATTTAGTAACATTGCTGAGTTACAACAGTATGCGCTCCACAGTGTGAAACATAATCTAATGTGAAGACCTAACCTTAATTCAGGTTACTTTAAATCTGATTATTTTTGATATTATAAAACATTTATCAGGCACCAAATATGGAAAATCATATAAGCTTTTTCACAGAAAGTGAGGAAGCAGTAGCAGGCCCTCTGCTCACCTCCATAGGGGCCCAGCTGTGACACTATTTAAGATTAGGCTGCATCTATCTATTAATGAAGATTGTCAAATACCACTATACCTATGCTCCAAGCCCTCTCAGAGGTGAGCCACCTCTGCTTGAGAAGCCATAAAATTAACATTCATATTTCACTGAGCTTAAGTTGACATGTTCTTTGCTCAACTATTTATTTATGCTATAACTATATTTCAATTTATTGGCACAGAAATAGAAATATATGGCTTCTAAGTCAGTCAGGGTTATTGCTGCTGAGTTGTGAAGCAAAATTGTATACCCTTTCCTGCAAGTAGGCTTGATGTTGCCATGCTCACTGCAAAAAAGCACAACCAAATGGGAAATGATAAATATAGAACGATATGTCCCCTGATACCCTTCCTCAAAAAGCATGTGCGGAAATGCTTGCCTTCTTTCTTGCTACTGTCATGACATCTGGGAAATATAACGCATATGCTGGCTTATCCTTGGATTGTCACTGCTTTCTTTTGTGTCCATGAAGGATACCAAATAATAGTATTTTTTTCCAGGGTATTCCTATGTGCTCTAATAGTGAAATCCAGTAAGACAGCAGTGGCCCCAGGTCTTGATTGTGAATAGGGATAAGTGCAGAATAGGTGTGAGTGTCCTGAGTACTGTTAAATGCTATTGTAAGCCTGGGCTTTGCAATGAGAAATCCAGTTCACCCTATGGAGATAAATCTTGAGGATCTCTTATCATATGAGGATCTGACTTAATACATACACGTGCCCCTTATGGGTGAGGGGTACTTCAGTAAAAGTCTCCATGTCCTTTTAAGTCAGCACTTGCAATACTGCCTGACACATTACCTACTGAAGCCAGCATGTTTTTCTCATTGGCTAAAATTGACATTGTACTGGGAGTAAATTAGCCTGAAGGAAAATGCTATTGCACTAAATGAGTTCATCAACACAAGTAAAAGATTAAACATTTTCACAGAAGTGCTGATGCCCGTGGAGTGCTTAAGAAAGGGCAAAGGTAGCGAGCAGCTTGATTCCTGTTCTAACTGTTCTGAACTGAGTAAAAATTGTTTTGCTTTTATGATCTAACAGCTAGTTTTTCTTTGTTTGGTAACAGCTCATGTTATTTTAATTATTAAAATATGCATTTATTTACTTAATTAATGTTATGCTCTAATGATTGTGGTTATCTGTCAAAAACAAAGTGTCCTTTGCTTTGTTTGCTTTTACAAGGCTTCTGTGTAGTAACCATTTCCAAAGACATAAGGAAAGCCACATTATAAAAGCTGACATACACTTACTTTTTATAGTTTTATTTATTTTACTGTCTGTGCTAACTCTCCTTTACAGTCTGAAGGTCTAAGTCCCACAGTTCACCCCTTATAAAAAAGGCAAGCTGCCATGGGCTTGTTTAATATTCCCTGCAAGTGTTTTCTCAGAGCTAGCTTCTGTTGATCATTAAACTCTCAAATGGTTTTGATCCCCCTCCCATACAATTTCTCTATAAGATTATATCAGATATGCTCTGCAGACAGCAAGCATTCTTGCGTCTTGTTGAGCAGCATGTAGAGTTATATGCAGTGCTTATGTAATGTTCAGTAAGAATAAGATTTGCTTCACACAGTAATTAGTTTCAAGTTCTTAACAATGGTAAGTTCTCCGATGATTGAACTAGAGACAGAATCTAGCTTTACTGTTTTATATTTTCAAAGAACACCCCTGGGCCTACTTAAATGCTTCCTATGACAAGGATACTCACAGTGGGGGAAAGCCAGAGCACCCACCATTCCTTTCCTGTATTGAATCTTTCTTTCTTTAGTGTCTCAGCAAGACAGGACTAAATATGAAAGGGAAGGAAATACATAAGCACGTGGAACACTCAACTCCTAACCCACTGCTCCTCAAAGCTATGAAGCTTTCTTAATTCTCTGGGATTTATACATCCAGATTAAGAGGAAGTAGTTCCAGTAAAACTCTAAGATCATAGGAAA
The DNA here is from genome assembly GCF_964034855.1 of Anser brachyrhynchus. Classification (NCBI taxonomy): domain Eukaryota; kingdom Metazoa; phylum Chordata; class Aves; order Anseriformes; family Anatidae; genus Anser; species Anser brachyrhynchus. The sequence goes on from NC_137698.1 coordinate 25,319,648, forward strand.
ATTTGTATTTTACTGCCAAAAGAGAATGCCAACAGCAGCAGGTTTTTGAATATATTGTGGTAAACTTGATTCCAGATTTAAAAAGTAAACTGTTCTAAAACTCCTTCTGTAGGAAACTACTTACATTAATTTTCATTTTCTTTAACAGAGAAGTTATAAGCGACAGGAAAAGCATACAATACTAAATTTAACTCCTGAAATTATTTACTTGACTAACTTTAGTACTGTCTCTTATCACTTGGTGGCTGGTACCTATACACTTTTAGTAAATAAAGGGAAAAGGGAATTCATATGTGCGTATGCACATTTGTTTTGATAGCTTTCATACCTTTAAGAAGGTATTCTGTAAAACTGATTTTGTATCTTTCTGGACTCCACAAAAAAATCAAAGTATAGAGAGCTTAAAACCTACTAAAATATTTAGCTTATGAATACACTAGATTTTTATGAGAGGTTGTTCAATGCGCAGTGGATCTGCATAGCTCTTTTGTACAACCCTATCAGTGATTTGATTCAGCTTCAGGCATACAGGTTCCAACAAGCAGAGAGTTTGTCCTCCACCTGTAGAAAGCTTCAGCCAAAGGAAATACATAAAGTCTTTCCTCACAAAGAGATTTTTTTTAAGGATCTGATCCTATATATATATCTCACAAGAACAAAGCTAAGCATATGGTTCATATCATTTTGAGTAAAGGCAAGACTTTATCACGATGATGTAGTGCAGTGGAGTAAAGGTATAAATGGCAGTACAACTGAAGCCTTCAGTTCAGCATCCCGACTGAGCTTCTGTTTCCTCCCTTATGTAAATAATGAGAATGCTGAGCAGAATCCACAGGAATGAGATTAGAAAATTTAGAAACTATTCCCTAGAAACTTCAGTTCACTGTTACAAAATTTCCTAGAAATGACACAGCTTACAATTTTTGCTAGGCTTTCTATGTCTCCTTGATTTTGGCACAGATCACAGTAGCACAACTGACATAGTGAACATGATCTTGTATCCCACCATACTCTTAAGTATAGGGTATTACATGAACCCCTTTAATCAATTTTCTCTTCACTCTGTAGGACCATCATGCCCCTAGCTCATTTTCCTACTTACATATATTTGCTTCTTCACACATGGCTTTGACCCTCAGAGGATGTTGTAAGTGTATTCCATACTGTTTATTCAGACTTTTGCCTCAGGGTAACAAAGGAGATTTCCGTAATGTGGTTTGGAAAGACATTTAATTTAAATAAATGTGGCTAAATCTTTGTGATGTTATTTGTTTGTAAGTATTCTATGTGTTGCAATAATAGCTATACTTTATAAAAACAAACCCAATATAGTATGGGAAACAAACTACGTTGGCAATATTTTCCAGTATACAGAGTACCACACTTTTGGTTTGCTTTAAAATGGATTCTGTCAGTGACCCAAAGCTTACCTTTCAGCATTTTCTCCATTTCCATTAAAATAAATAAAATTTAGACATTTAGGATAGTACAAGGTATTGACATTATGAAACACTAGTGAGAGAAAATTTGAATATTTTAATTGAATATTTAAATGTTTTAATCATGAACATATTTCCCTAAAGTATCACTGGGAATAGAGCTTAATCATAGTGTAGAAGCACTGCTTTCTGATGAGCTCAAAGCCTTTGTGAGATGAACAGCCTTGTTAGAAAACATACTGTGGTTTCTTATTCTCTGTGACATTTTCATCCAAACAGAAAGTACACTTCTCAAAGAATTACTGAAACTTAAAGATACTATCAAACAGAAACCAATTTTGTCCCAAGCTGCTTAACTGTGCACTCATGAAGAAAATAGACTAGAAAGAGCACGTAAAAGCTAATATATCTTATCCAAAGGAAGGGTCTTGCTCAAATTTCAAAGTGAAACATGTTCAGTGGATAAGCATACCTGGAAAAAAAAAATCCTTAACTCTGTATTCATTAAAACTCTTCAGTGAACTGAAAGAAAATGGTTTCAATAAAGCTTACAAATGAAGCTTATTGATTCAATTCTCCATCTCCAATAACAATCTCTAAAGATGTGGACCATGAAACTTAACTAAAACTATTGATTTTGATAAAAAAGCAGCTGTAGTGAGAAGCCTGGCATCATGTCTGAAATGGTAATGACTGGTCTTGACACCTTACCAGCAAGGCATATAAATGAGGGCACGAGCTGCCCCTCTGTCAGCCTGTGAAGAACTAAGAAGAAAAATAAACAAACAAACAAAAACACAGTTATATAGTTGATGCACTGTTTTGCTTTTGGTAACCCAAAGGGCACCTTCAGTCATCATCCATTTGAACACCCTCTCCCCCCCCACAGTTATTTTGTGCATAATGTTCTCCAGCCTGTTTCAGTGATGCCATTCCACTTTGCATAAGATAATTATTTATGGGAGCAGTAAATAGAATCCAGATGTTCTAACAAATGAATGCACTAATGAATGTTATGAAATCATTTTCATGCACTGGTAAAATAAATACTCAGGCAGAGCAGAATCAATGTCACACAGCAGTTCATCCCAAGACACTTTCTAGCACAGTCCTTAGGACACACCATTAACAGATACAGGTTCAGCTCTCCCTGGGGCAGGGCAATGGCTCAGAGCTGGAAACCACACTGTGGTACTGAGTACTGAACTTGGGAACAAAAGTGAGGCAGGACTGTCATTGTAAAGGATGCTAGGACTATCTCTTCATTGTCACTGCTTTGGCTGAAAGTGAGTTGATTTCTTCTTAGTTCTCCATTTTAGAGAAAATAATAATAATAATAATTACTATTATTATTATTATTATTATTTCAGTTAGAACTGGTTTAAATGCTTTCATTTAACCAAACGATGATTTATTTGTTCCTCTCTTCCTGTCAAATTATTTCTGCTGTCTTTTGACATTTGTCTTTGAACCTTCTTCCCAGTTCATTATAGTGAGCTGTTTCCTTCCTTACTTTATTTCTCTTCCTTTTCAAGAGAAAAAAAAAAAAAAAGTAACTTGCCTTACTGTGGTTTAAAAAAAACAAACAAGCAAAATAACCTTCTCAATTCCTCCTTTGTATTTCCCAGTACATATTGGAATTGTTTTCATCTTTAAAATATGTAAAACTACTCAAGGATTAAAAAAATAATAATATCATAATATTTCCAATGTCTGAGTACCCCAACATTTCCAATTATCATGAAAAATGGTGATGATGGATGACAATCAGAAGTCACCAAACAGAGGAATGAGAAGTCTTTGTTGCAATCGCAACCCAGAGGAGACACCATGGAAGACATTTTTCAAAACCAGATTCTCAATCAGAAGAATAATACATTAATCCAAGCTAAGGACATAACCAGCCACTAGGTTAAGTTGTTCATTTCCCAGCACTGAACAGTGGTGCTAACAGTGTTGCTTTCACTGGATCACCAACATAACATTTAAACCAAGATAAAACCTTGAAGCTGTCAGGGTTGTAATTAGAGCTTTCTTCGAAAGTAATTTTCTTTGAACAAAGTGGATCCCAGAGCAAAGACCTCACAAAAGTCTCTGGCATATGTATTTTTCTCACAAATCCATACTTAATAGCTGAGTATTGTATCCATCATCTCCACTGAGATGTCACACTCTTTTTTGATTATATCACTTAAAATATGAAATAAGAAACGTATCTTAGATATGAATCCAGTTGATTTCCATTAGAACTAAACATGCAAGCATCAAAATCAGCATCAAGGTTTTACAATACCACATTCAAGAACACAAATTTTGTCCTCTAACTACACAGGCTTTAGTTTGTTATTCATTCATTCATAGCATTCAGGTGGAACCAGAACATCCATGTGGTGCAGTTCAGCTTTTATTTTACAGTGGATAGTGTTGGCATAGTGTTTAGAAATACATATATACACTCATGGCCTATCTCTTCTTGATGAGCTTTTTGCCATCAAACTCAGTTTTACTAGAATTAAGTTCTTATTTTTCCACTGAAGCCTCTGCTCTTCTTTCAATACTGTAAATGAAATGTGTATGCTCTGCCACTCCCATCACAAAGGTTCACAATCTCAAAAGTCACTTTTCATTTTGCTTCTCCTTTTCCTTATAGAAGATCGCAGTGCTATTACCGAGTATTGTTAATTCTTTGTTCCTGTCCCCTTCTAAATAGCATCATCCTGGTTTTTCATTTCAGAATAGGGCCCACTGTAGGCGGTACCATACAGTGAAACCCTTTTCAGACTACCTAATTCAGCCTAAAAAAATGCTTTAAGAAACTTTCCTGTCCATATCTCTGCTTTCATTTCTTTCTGCTCACTATCTGAGGAGTTCATCTAATCCTTCCTTTTACAGTGTTTACTGACTTATCTCCATACCCTCTCTTCACTGAGGTCCTACATTCAGTCCTTGGTGGTTTTTTTCCATTTACTTATTGCAGAATTACTTCCCTATTTCATTTAAATCTCTTCTTAAAAACCATCACCTACGAAATATTACTATAGCAGTACTGTAAGTAAAATAAATTTTACACTGCATCTGATGGCACATTGTCTGAAATATTTTCTTTATGCTTGCTTCTTTGAGCAAAAAACACTATGCAAAGGCGCATGTACTCTTTTGTTATAGTGGTTACTCTTTGTTATAGTACTAACTACGTTGTCAAATAAATAACAATGATATTTCATGGGCAGATGTATTGCCTGACTGCACATCTGTCAGTTGAGCAGCATATGCATTCCTCTCTCTTGCACTAGGGCTAGGGGAAAAGATCTCAAAAAAAAAACCAAAAAAAATCCCAGAGAAAAACTGTAATCAAGGGATTGAAGACGGATATTTTATTTATTTAGTGATGTATTACAACTCTAATACTAATTCAGTTACAGTAGCCAAAATGGACATTGATATTTCCCTCAACTTCCTTCTTCCCTAAAATGAACACAAGTGTCCAGTTTGCGTGTCAGTTATCAGAGTATTTATTTGCATATATCCAGATTCATTGAACAAGGCTCTAAAATTCTTGGTTTTGAGTGTATTCTTCCAGATCCTGTCCTCTGTTTTGTCTTACACTTTTATCTTAAACTATACAATTTTTTTTTCAATATTTCTCTTTTGCTTTCCTGTGATTTTATCTATTTCATTCCTTTTTCCCAACTTACTTCAGATTACAAAATGGAATTTGAAGATTTTTACTAAACTGTCTATTTTGTTGCATCTCTATAAATCCATCACTGATTTTTTACATTATTAACTTACATACACGTTTAAGGTAATCATAAGTAGAGGTACCCAACATCCTTACTCAGCTACCTTTTTATTTTAAAGGACTCATGCCTGCTGCATTCCAACCTGTGTACTGTGCTACAAAGCATGGTGTAATTGGATTTACACGCTCAATAGCAGTAAGTATATGTTTTTGAAAACAGAGTCAGCAGCTCCTTGGGACATGCTATGTTTTTCATGCTCTCTCTCTATTGTCACATAAATGGAACTAATTTTCTTAAAGCAAATAAAGTGTCTGAAGTGCTGGAGGTTCCCTCCTTTTACAAACAGAATCTAAAGATGGAATAAGTAAGGCATGTGCGTGTTTATGAACAATTTGAAGTTTATGAAGATTTAGGGAACAAAGGAGAAAGACATTGTAAAATAATATAAGGACAGCAGGAAGAGCCCAGAAGTCATACATTCTTTTCCAAGCTTTAAAAAAATATTTTTCATAACTCCATCCCAGTCATTTAGCATTTTGTTTTCTTTATTTGTAAGCCAGGTTGATTACTTTTTTTTTTTTTAAATGATAAACAGGTGCTAAAGAGTGCAAAAAGTGATTGAACACAAATATGTTGACCATTATTTATTCTTAGCAACTCTTAACACGCTAAAAATGTAAAATGACAGAGTCAGGATGGGATGTGTTAGATATTATATGAGCACATCTTAGTCTGACTCCAAAATTTTCTAGTCAAATCAAACAAACAGAATGAGAAAATAACTTGGAGACACTGAAATAGAATTACATTTTCATAGATTAAGCTTAAATACAGTCTACTTATAAAAGAATTCCAACCTAATTTCCAGAATAAAGCACCTGAAAAAATCATTTCGGTAGCTATCTAAATTTGATTCCCCTACACTCCCCACAAATCACTCCTTTTTAAGATTAAGCTAAACAGCACACTATGGTTAAGTGTTGCACATCACATACTAGCCACAGAAAGAACCTCACACCTGGTTTTCTAGTTTTACTTTCACATGGTAATGTAATTTAACATCACAGTGTAAGGTCAACAATAAAGGAGTCACAAGAAAATTAGAGGAAATGCTGTCTCTCTATTGAACATGGTACAGTTGAGGAGAAAAAGAATAATAAACTATACTTACCAGGAAAGGCAGTCCAGTCTAACATCGTACAGGTGTGATACAAAGCATCTATGACTTTTTTTTTCCTCAAACCAAAAGGGCAAACTACCATATAATGAAAATGAGATGTGATTTACATGATACCAGAAAGGGTTCCTGTCAAATGTTAACATATATGGAATTTAGTTTTGAACAATTATGGTTATTCTTGGATATATCCTAAATAGTTCATAAGGTTTACGCAATTGTTAAGAAAGTTCATCCAGCATTCAATACCTGGCTGCTGATCAGACTTCTCCTTTGCTACAAGCATGCACTGGTAGCACCACAAAGGAAGGACCCAGCCAGACCTTTTGCTTACTTTCATCATGTTCCTGAGCTGCATCATGAAAAAAACCTTGCCCCTTTCCTGTTCACAGGGATTTTCCAGTGTATATACTTGGTGATAGATTTCTTCCTTGACAGGGAGGATAAAACAGCTGTAAAAGTTTAGCATTACTGCTTTAGGGGTACAGGCCAAATCTTATTTCAGCTGAGGTGAGGGAGGTAAATGACATGTCAAGAGCATTGATACAAAAATTTTGGGGAAAAACGGACATATGGAAGAAAGTGTGTTAATTTCTCGTAAAATTGTTCTCCCAGCAAAACAGATGTTGGAAAATAAAAATATAATTACTAGAAAAAGCATACTTCAAACTTAGATGTTGAAACAAAACAATTTGTTTTGCAACAAATTTGTAACAAATTTTGCTAACTTGGCAAGTCTGAAATATACTTACTGTTAAATCTTATTCTTTGAAAAATTAGATACACAATACCATTTAAAAATGCTGATGACGAATGCCTAACTTCCTCTTTTCTAGTTAGCTGCTAACATAGAAAACTATGGTGTGAGACTCAACACAATTTGTCCAGGATTTGTCAACACGCCGATTCTTCAGTCAATAGATAAAGAAGAGAACATGGGACAATACTTCTCATACAAAGATGAGATCAAAAATATGATGCAGTTCTATGGCGTCATGGAGTAAGTCAAGTCAGATACAATGTTTTTTGACCTTTGTAAATGAAGAACAAGCACACTCATTAATATTTTCAAGTGATTCTCAGCAGGCAAAATTAAAGTAAAAAAAGGGAAATGCTGTCTCAAACCAAAGTCAATCAAATGTGTTATCCTATATACAAGGGAGTAATGGCAGATACTTAAGGCATCAAACACTTAAGAGCATCTCCTACTTAGCAGTAGTTCCCTTTATGCATTCCCAGTTCCAGCAAACTGCAAATCAAATTCCTGAGTTAAAGACAGTGTATTAGTTTGTAATAGTCTTTGGTGGATTGTTCCATAAATTTGTTTAATCAAACTTATGAGATTCAGGGTTTGGTTTCCACAAAACCTGGAATTGAAACAAGACAGACATCAAACAAAGAACGGACAAAAATGGACTAAGTTCATAAAAGCACAGTACCAACCATGGTGGGTCGTATCAGTCACCTAGACCGTTAGGGTATTGCCAAGAAAGGCCAAAAACAGACACCTAGGGAAAAAGTACATGAACAAGACAGGACTAAAGTGATATTTTTAGAATGCTTTCTCACTCTCTTAACAATCAGCTGTTCATCTCCTTCTACACAAAGGAAACCTGTGTTGTTTTGCCTGTCCTTTTTCATGTCAGATATATTGCATCTATCCACCACAACAAACCAATGTGACAAAGTTCAACTTACACTAATCTGTCAGCCCTGCTACAATAACCAAGATAAACAATCAGCAAGGAGCTGCAGAGGATTGTGTAAGGGTTACTTCTGCCCACTTCCCCAAAAGAGAAAACTCCAGCAGCTCCTCTATATCCACAGGGATGTGGATACCTACAACAAACAAATGATGATTTGTAAAGCTGCAGCCTTATGTTGTATGTCATGACTAAGGAGACAATTTCTCTCCTGAAACAGTAATACCACTTCTGCTTTTCTGAAAACAAATTTGTTCAAATTTCAGATTAAGTTTCAGGGTATACAGATTTACCTTCAGTTTCCATACCTGTCCTTTTCACATGTTCTATTACATCAAGATTCAAAGATTCTTAAATAACATCCTCACGCACCCTCCCCCCCCTCCCTTTTTTTTAAAGCCCATCAATAATTGCCGAAGGACTGATAACAATAATTGAAGATGATACGCTGAATGGAGAAGTTATGAAGATTACAGCATCCCAAGGGATTCATTTTCAACAATACAGCCAAACACCTTATACATCATCGAAGAGATAAATCTAATTGTTTTGTGCTAATTATGTTTTGCTTTTCTTAAATAGAAAAAATGTTGGAAAAAATCACTTTTGGAAAAAAAGGTTAATTTTGTATCCAGAGCAGTGACAGTATTCAAACATATCCTAATAACAGAGATGGAGAAGAAAATCCATCTCTGGGGATGAGGAAGATGTTATCATCCTACTTTGATTCTACAAGCACAAATATTATTTATTTAGTAGAACAAGCACACTGCTCTGAAGATTTCTGATTATGTAGTAGTAAGGGCCAGTTTTTTTCCTTCCAGTAGTTCTGTACAATTATCTGATCTACATACTCCATGTATATTTTTCTGTACCTGACTTAGTATAATTCCTCTCACTGTACTAAGTGCCTACTTATTTACATCCTGAACTCCTCAAACCAGGAATTCAGTTCAGGAATCCAGAAGACAAATATACCTATAAAAAATAAGTATTTACTTTTTCTTATATGAACATGTAAAATAGAACAAGAAACGAAATTCTCTTTCCTCATTTATATATGAAACTGAATATGTAGCATATCATACAAGGAAGTACAGATTTTTCTCTTCTAGGATTTTAGCTATTTATAAAATACTTCTGAAATATTTTTTCTTTTATATATAAATATATATATATATATATGAAATTTCTCTCTTTGTATATACAAGGATGAATACTTTGGCATTGATAGAAATGTCTATTTACTCATCAAATCTCATTTTCTGAAACTTTAAATCTAATCTCCTGCCTTGATTGATTAAAACCTGAATTAAATCCTGAGTGATCTGTTTGTTTTATATTTTGTACGTGTCCATTTTGGTGCCATGACTTCTTAGATGGAGCATATCATATAATGGCAATGGAACTAAACTGATGGGCCTTCTACTTTCTGAGCTCCTCTGGACCTTCTGATCTAGTTCAATCACTAGTTATACTTATGAAGCAAACCTTTGTACTCTATAGGCTCCATTCCTGAGTAAAAATACAGTTGTGCACAGTAATTTATTTAAGCTCATAGCATAAGATGATGTAATGATCCCTAGCAAAGCTGGGAAAAAATAATAGTCACCCTCCTTAGGAGTAGTGACTTTAATTTCAGTGATTTAAGCATTGTTGTTGGTTTCATTTCGTTTTTCAGGATTGTAACTAAAGAGTGGAGGCACTAATATTTATCTTCTGTGGAAGTCAGGGAGTAATAAGACTGTGGGGAGAAGAAAAGAAGCAGACACACATACCTTGAATTACTCACTATTCTCTCCCCACGTTCATTTTTGGCTATGTTAACACTGATACTTTTAAAGCCTATTTTGTATGAACACATGATCGTATCCATACCATCAGCATTCCTTAATGCATCTACCTGACTTGATTGTATTAATTTCTACTTTTACTTCATTAACATCAGAGCGTGATATAGAAGATCTGAATATTTCCTAATATGTGAATAAGCAGCACAAAAGACATGACATAAAACTTAAAGAAGTCAGCAAACTTTAGTCAGGTCCTAATACTGATAATTGCCTACCTCTGCTTCTCTCCTTGTTAAGCAGTATTTCAGCACAGCTTACTAAAAAGGGAATACATAACAATAATGATAGTATGCGCAAAGCCAACTAACTAGCAAAGACCACACTAAGTTAGGCAGTAACCCAGCAGTTGCTCTTAATAATATGATTCAAATAATGCTGGGAATACTGTATAAAGTCAGTATGTGTACTGAACATATATTGTTCCCTTGACCGCTTTTGTTCCTTGCAGCCCCCAAACAAATACCTGTTAAACATGAAGGATTATTTTCCAGGGGGTCAATGAAAGAACAAATACTAATCAGTTATAATTAAAGAGTGTAAATAATAGAATAGAAGGTCAGAATTCTGATGTTTGGGGAAAAAAAAATACAGAGGAAAGAAATTTAAAGTTAATTAGAGCCAATCACTTTAGATATTGCAAAGTTAACTTGTGGTGTTTCACTGGTACAAAATTCTAAATCTGTGAATTGGTAGGATCCTAAGAATGGATTCAGTTTATGTGGTATATCAAATAGTCACATAAGACAAAATTAGATTAATAAGATATACAGTTAGACTCCAGAACACCTGGAAAATCTGTGACTATGTTTGGGAAAGAATTAAAGCCATATCTTTCTTATACATATAGGTCTTTTATTCTGGATTATTTTTTTAACTCAAAGACAGAAGTTTTCAAATCAAAACTATATAGCATTCCTTCATGAAGGGTAAAGACTGCATTCACTTCCATCTGATAAGGAAGTCTCAAAATGTAATACAGGCTTATTTGATCAAATAAACATGTATAATAAAATCTCAAATTATTAGCACATCTGGAACTTACTAAAAGAAACAAGGAAGTAGCAATGAACTAAAACTCCTGATGCAAATTCTAAAAGGAAAAAATAGCCATCAAGCCTCTACTATTTAATTAAAAAAAAATGCCCCAAACCAAATATTGTATTTTTCCAGTTTCAGTTAGCCTGTATTAAAACACATCTGAGGGTTTCATCTGTGCAGGAAGAACAAGTCCTAAATATGTTTTGGAAAGGTTTCCTGTAAGACTTCCCCCCAAACTCTGGAAGTCTTCCAGAAAGCAAGAGAAAGAGCATATGTTTGATTTACAGACAGAAACACCCGGAGTAGCAGTAGGTAGAAAGATGAGCTAAAGGGAGAAAGTAAGCTTCTTTTTGCACAAAGATTGTTTTGAAACTTTGTCTTCAGTTAAAAGTCTTGACATAATTCCAAGACTTAATTTATTTTGCCTGGGAGATCATCATTTTAAGACAACCGTTCCAGTTCTTAACGGAAATTTAGCCAAAAGAAAAAATAAATATTTTAAATTAGAGATGCTTATTGCCAAGAACATAAAATGACAAGTAATAATCTAGACTCAAATAGTGATCATTATTTGCAATGAACATTCGATGCTATGGTTCTATAAAATACAAGCTTATTTCTCAGCATGTCCTTAGTCTCAATTTGGAATCTTTTCAGGAATAAAGAATAAATATTACACTTTTTTCACTTATAATCCCACATGAAAGACCAATTCATAAGGCATTTCCACCCTTCCGTGACATTACAATGTTACTTTATTTATATTTTTTAGTGCCTTGATTCAAGGAAATCTTTAGGAAAATGTACATAATGCCAATCACCACGATAATTATGGTTCTGTACAGCTCAGGAACCTGAAATTAACTTGTTTTATGCATATCAAAATCATATGTATCAATTTTATTACTGAGGGAGCAATCCATGCGGTAACTAGTCTCCTACTAGTTTACTTAAATTAAGGGAGACTTGATGTGGGAGGCTAGGCCTCTTTCTCTTGTTTGGGACATAAGCTTTGCAAACAGAAAACTAAAAATAAACTTCATTATAACTAATATCTGATTTCCACTGAAGTCTTCCATACAAGCCTAGTCTTTAAGGGTACAGCATTAGGTTATGTTCTAATGCTGTGGCTTTGGGGCAGGATGGGGTTATTCTGACAAATAATGATTTCCTTCCTCCAGCATTGAACTGCTCTAAACTTTCTACAGGATGATTCTCCAAGCTTGAACTTCCCTTTTAGCCAAGTCTATTTGCTTTGCATCAAGAGATGTTGACAGTTTGTGGCTCTGGCTCCAGAAGTCCAGATGGTTCAATGAAAGTGAAGGATAATATCATGACTTACTGTTTTGGATTTTTTTTCCTCCAGTACAAAAAAGGAACAGTTTAATGTCAGGTCAGATCTGTAATTTAAACTGATAGGGACAGTAAACACAGAGTTATGCTCTTTCTTTGAAGGGGACAATAAACAGTAAGACAGAGGGGCAGGTAAAGAGATATAAGAAGTAAAAGTGCTAAAAGAAAAAACAGGCCAAACCTAAAACACATCTTTAAAATAAGCAGCTTAATTCCACCGTGTATATAGAAAGCCATTATTCTGAACTGCATACCAAATCTAAGCTCAAGTGTCTTCTGACTTGTGTACAGAGACAGTCTATCATACTATTTTCAGGGATTCAGAGGATAAGATGGAGATCTTGAGTAAAAATAAACCTTAATGAAAAAACTTAACCACTTTCAAGCAATCATGCTTTAAGTAGTGAAGCATTCACAACTTGTATTGTAAAGGACCTGTATTCAGGTCCTCTAATTATTCATAAACTCTGTGCTAATTCATCGCTGTCATCTGCTGGAGATTATTATCACTGAAGAGGCAGAATTCATTTCTTAGTACAGAATTGCACTTTCTCAGCTTTTACTTTCATCAGAGGGTTTCTAGCCCTCCTACTTTCATCCAAAAGAGAGATCACTCAGGAAAGGAAAGTCATCTGGTGATAGGTCTGACACCTGGGCCAAGATTTCTGGATGGCTTAAGGCTTTAGATTTAGCCTTGTGAAACAGAGATTTAGCATAGTCATATCCAAACAGAACGTAAAAGGTCCACCAGACACTCTAATCAAACTCTTGCCACTTCCCTTTCTGTATCTTTCCATTGGACAACCATGAATACGAGCATTTCAGCAATAAGATAAGCTCCAGATATACCACCACACGACAGCCTCTCTTCAGCAGTCACCAAGAACATATTCTCCCCATAATCACCCATTTCACTGATTTCAGACAAACTGAAAGGCCATTTTTTTAGATCACATGATGCTCCACAGAAACAGACCAAGATACTTCATTAGCACTTTTCTTTGTGATACATGTTTGTTGTCTGAGCAGCCACAATCTTGAGAAACTAAAGAAAGAAGAATAGGAAACAGGGATCTCAGTTACATGTGTTTGACCTTTCACTATAGCACATGAGAATAAGCACACTTCTGCCTGCTTTCAGAAAAATTGCAAAACCAACTTTCAGTGCACTTTCCCACAGCTGCAAACAAAACCTACAGAAGAGAAGAGGAAATAAAGATATTTTTAGAACACTGGAATTTAAAACTCTTCAGAAAAAGCTATATTTTAGCTCATCTAGATGTTTCTATTTACATAAATGACTAAGAGTTCAGGATGTTGTACACCGTCTGACTTTGAAGAGGTATTGCAGCAATTAACATGGCAAGTAGTTAACCTTGTATACATATGAATGCTGCAGTTCAAGAGACCCACAGGTGGGCAGAGAACATTGAAATCTCTGCCACTTACTCTGGTGTAGCTCTTATAAAAGTGAATCAGCTTCCTTGTACAGAATCCTTCTGGCAATTTCACTTCAAACAGATAGTGTTCCTTTATGGAGCTCTTTTCTTCTCTGAATTTGTAAGGCTGTTTGAATACATTGCCCTCAGCCATGCTTACAAATTAGTTGCACTTATCAAAAATATTCCGTTTATTTTGATTGAAGAGAGTTACTTTCCTTGGTATGCATTAACAAAAGGCTAGAGAAAATGGAGCTATGTTTTCACACATGCCCAGTGCCTGAAATGAATGTTACATCAAGCACTTCATCTTAAACTCTTCTTTTCCTTGAGAAAGAACAGTACATATTGACATTTTACAGGGACTACTATGCTTTCACTTTTACACCTTCAGTACTTGAGTGTATATTACATACATTTCACCACACATATTTGTATTTACATAATTACACACACAATACAAATTATTTTTGTATTGGAGCAGCATACTTTATCTATGCGTGTACCTGAAGCTAGAAACATTTCCAAAAGTTGTTAAGCATTATTTTTCAGTGACATTCATCTGCCAGATGTTTGGGGAAGTTAGAGAATACACTTAAAGCTGTATAAGCTGCATGTCGTTATGCAAGTTTTATCTAGCCAAAGTCTAATTTACAATTTCATGTTTCTTCTTAGTTCTTGAATTATACCAAGATTAGATTCTCTTTAATTTAAACATTTTCCCATTAACTGACATAAAATCTCAGGGATATATATATACTATGTCAAAAAATTCACCTGCTAATATCACTCTGTTAGAATATCTTATGCATTATTTATGTTTATTATTTATCAGAAGTGGATCAATTTCAGTCAGTGAAATTCTTGTGATTCTAAGTACTGAAAACTTCCCAAAAATTTCACAACAGCCTTTGTGGCAGGAAGAATTTACTTTATTCCATTTTCTTTCCTCCTGTTTTTGTCTTAGCTGTTAGTATTACTTTATGCTCATGGGGAAAGAAATGTCATGTGGGGGTATGTAAAAACAACTTCCCTTTGAAAGCTACTCACCCAAAGAATAATGACTAGTAGAAAAGCAGAAGAGAGCCTACATTGCCATCACATTTATTGAACAGAACAGTCCACTGAACACAACAGCATTTTGCTTTAAAAAAGTTAGTGTTACAACGTGTCCAAACCCAAAAATATAGGTTCTTTTGTGATAAGGAAGCCCACCTCAGGGACTGTGTTGTATTTTGTGATTAAAAAAATGATTATATGAGTAGTCTCATTATTCCTCATCATTCTTTATTTTGCCTAACACATCAACCATTCAAAAACAAATAGAGAAAAAAACATTTCTGTAAATTACAAAATTTGTATAACTAAACAGAACTGAAGAAAAAGAAAGAGCTATTTCCTTCAGGGTAGATATTTGCCTATGGTGCAAACTCTGTAGCTGAAAGAATTAGACTCATCTGTCTGAGCGACAAATAAAACTGTCTGTATACTTACTGGTATGAATAGTAAGGTTGCTTTTGGCTATTAATTTCCCCTCACTTTGTCATCATACCATAAACTGTTGGAAAAAAAAATAGGTTCAGTAATTGCTCTACGCTGGAATATTCAAACTTAATTTCCAAGGATAGTTTTTCAAAACATTTGATCATGAATAGCATAAATGCTAAGGTAGCATAAATGGAAATATAGGGTGCAAAAAAGATCTGTAGGGTCTGTTTAACAGATATGGGGATTAAACATTTATTAGATTTTATTAACAGCATTTTTATTTAGTGATAGCTGGAAAATCAGTCTGTTAAATAAACTAAATATATTTAATTCCAGTAAACTAGTGTAGGCACCAGGCCTTGGTGCTACATTTACAACAAAATATTTTTGTTTTAAAAATAAAATGGAACTTGGGCATTTAAGCATTTTGTAAAAACATCTGAATGCAAAGCAGTACTTAAAATGCATGCTCAGCTTCAGGCAAATGTTTATATCCCATCAGTTTGTGAAACCTTAACAAGTATACTAGTCAACTGAATCTGTCTAGATCTGTGCTATAGACAAGAAGTCACGTATTATCATACAGCACCAAGACATTAACTACATAAAGATCCTGAAGGCATAAAACTCCTTTTTGCCAAATATTCCGGTGAGGACTACGTGTTTTGGACAGCACTTGTAGTCAGGGAAAGCAAGAACTATGCAAAAATCCCCACAAAAAAAAAAAATTCTGCCTCACTCCAATGCCTCTTGCACAATATTGCTCTGTGTCCTAGAGAAAAGCAGATTTTGTTAGCTGTTTTGTTCAGCTTTGCCTCCAGCTTCCTATAATTTCTGGATTTTCAGAGAAATGTTCAAAGTGTGTTTGTTTTTTTTTTTTAGACTATCCCAAAAAAACTAACACTCATCTCAAGATTTATTGGGTCACAGCTTCTGAGCTGCACAAATCTGGAGAAAATGCAGATGAAAGGGTTGGATTACATGGATTTAAGCTGTAAATAACAGTACACATCGTTCCAGAGCACAAGTGACAAACTGTCAAGATTTGCTAATCGTATTTAAAGACATGTAGAAGCTGAGAACTTGGGCTCAGTTTCTAAACAAAAATACCACTGTCACACTAAACTAACCGCAAATACTTTGTTCTCCAGGGACAGGTAACAGAGTCTCCAGTCCTAGAAGTCAACAAAGAGTATTCCAGAAGAAATGAACAGAAAACAAAAGAACTGTCATAATTACTTTTTCACAGTCACAGGTACAGATTAACACAAATCTACCTACAAAGCATTATAGTATGAAATCATTCTAAACTTTTGATATTTATAGAGATTTGCTTGAGAGGCCTTGCTTGCAAAATTTTATGTTAGCAAAGGTATCCTCAACAATATTATGGCTTAATACTTATTTTAATCAAACTCTAGAATATAAATGCATTTTAAATCAGCAAATATCAGTGTTATATATTAACAAGCATCATGTATACCCCCTTTTGGAACACAGCTACCTCTATAACTTTACAGCTTTGTGGAAAGATCTAGCCTACAGATTGCTAACTATTAGCTTTTATTTACCTTTTTTTCTGCCTTTTTTTTATATATAATTTTAAAAATTCAGAACATGTGAACAGGCCTCTAAACAGCCACTAAGCAACCTACACCAACTACTGCATCCTCAAAATTTGTCTGATATTAAAAATCAGTTTTTGCAGTTGATTAACAATTCCGGCAGTGGTGTTTGGCAGAGGAGCTGGAGAGTACGTCCCAAAGCAGAAATGCAAATTAAAGTAATGTAGAATGGAAATGTATTTTGATTCACAAATCTTTGCTTTGGATTTAGCATGTACTCATGTCTGATTAAAACCCAGAGACTGAAGTACAGCTATTATAATTGGATTTCTAAAGCCTACTCTAATTTTTAACTTATTAGTAATTCATGCATTTTGATCGTATTTTAACTCTCTAGTAATTCTTTAAGACATATCTTTGAAAGTGAGCTGCATAAGAAGTTCTGTGATCAGACAGATTCAAACCAATTCAGTAGCTTTGTTTATAGGGCAGCTGCCAAGACCTGAGTCACTGAGTCAGCCTGTGACATGCCCACTTGTATAACTTGTGTTCTTTGGCAGCCTTTGAGGGTTTTGTATATCTGTCATTGGATACACAACTCTACTCACATATAAAAAAAAATGAAGTGTTTTTTTTTTTTTTTATAAAATTAGTTTTTAAACCGCACTCATTAAATTTAGTGGACATCAGTGCACCATCTTCTTACCTGGTGGAGGATCAAAGGAGAAAAACTTGAGCCTGGCAAAAGCCAAAGCTCTTGCTATACATCACACTTTTGATCAAAAGAAGAGCTTTAAAATGCACTAGGATACAGTATCTTTCTCTGATAGCAGAACCTGACAGGTATACCAAAAGAGCCAACTAAATCAGTTCATCACAAATACCAGCAACTGTAGCCTGCTGCAAACCTGTAGCCACATGTGCAGAGAGCAAAAGCACATTCTGTCTCTCTCTCTCTCCTTCTACCTAATCAAATTAGGGAAAGGACAGGCAGTGAACTTCAGGCAGATTGTTTTGCTTTTTAAGCAAAAGTTGGATGTTATACCAAATACAATAATATTTGGTCTGCACCATTCAGAGATCTGTCCCACTATTTTCCTGCAAATTTCACACCTCTGGGAGTTGTTTCCTAACTAAATGGCCCAAGAACAACAACAACAACAACAAAAAACCACAATACATGTTTTTGAGGGATGATTGGAAGGACTTTAGAGTTTGCTTTGCTTCCTCTAATGTCGAGAAAATGTTTAGACTTTTTCAACCTTCAGCTTTTAGTCTAAGAGATAGCACTTTGGTTTTGGACCATTAGGCTTTCTAGTCAACAGCTGTTATTTTTCCCTCCTAAAACAGAGGTTTGTTTAGTGGAACAACCAACTCTTATCAGTTTGGTAACTCTGCTATCATTTTTAGGTGGTATAATACAATCCAATTTCATATCTGATTTTAAAGCTTGTCAGAGCTTGTTTAGCTGTTCCTATTTATCTTTCTCTGGAAAAGAAAGGAAATGTTTTGTTTGCTTTCTTGTCTCATTCTGCCTTTGAGGATTCCAATGGGTCAGGTTGAAATCCAGAATATTAATTACCTTGCATACCATTACATCAACACGATCTGGAGGAAACAGATTTTTCTTGGTTTCCTGTTCTAAACTGATGCGGGTTCGGGTCAGACAGAAAATTTGATAGCTGAGGACTGGGGCCTCTCTAAATGCAGTTCATTCTTCCTTACCTCATACAATATTGATTTCATGTTATGTTAGTGTCAGGCCAAAGTTAAATTATTATTTTTCATATTTGACCTATCCACACCTAGAACTTTGTGTTTCTACACTTTGAGAGAAGGTTGTCTGATGGTCAAGGATGAAAATATGAAATAGAGGTAGCCATTAAGAAAAGAAAACTGTAGACGTTGGGGTCACGTTGGTGGAAACTGAACCTGAAGGTTCTCCCCATATTTAGAGTCAGACAGGTATTGAGTTAGTTTCAATGCATTCTGGAGAAACATGTTTACCAGATGACTAAATAGAGAACAATTTGAGGACCAGTATTTTGAGACCAGTCCAGAGCCTGAAATAAAGTGTCAAAATTCTTATGGAGAAAGAATATGAACCAGTCCCAGTGAAGAGTATAGCAGGAAAGGGGAGACACAAGATTCCACCCAAGCTACAGGAAAGCCTCATCAGAGACATCTTGTCTGGGTCCGAGTACTCTATGATTTTCTACACATTTCTTACTCTTTTAACATCCTCTGAATCAGCATGGTGCTTCTGAAGTTATTCATTGCACAAGACTGTTGCATAACACAACTACCCTGAACTCTAATCTGTTGACAAATTACTCATGACAGATGGTGGCAAGCAATGGCATAAAGACCCACTGTACAGTGGACAGCTAGGAATTTGCTTGCTAAAGGAAAAGACAGTTCTAGGCTTTGGGTCAGAAGGAAGAGAAAGGCAAAATCCATTTTTGGATGTTCTCGGTTTATATTGCAATTACTGAGTGTGGCTGCAAAGTTCCACTTCCTACGTAAGTGTAGTAGGTTTACATGGCAAGGTTTTGGTAGCAGGGGGCCATAGGGGTGGCTTATGTGAGAAGGATCTAGAAGCTGCCCCATGTTTGGTAAGGGCCCTATTGCTGATCAGAGCTGAGCCAATAAGTGATGTTGTTTTGCGCCTCTGTGAGAGCATATTTAAGACAGGGGAAAAAACCCGCTGTGCCACACAGCAGCTGGGAGAGTGAGAGGAGTGAGGAACAGCCTTGCAAGCGCCAAGGTCAGTGAAGAAAGAGGGGGAGAGGTGTTCCAGGAGCCGGAGCAGAGGTCCCCTGCGGCCTGTGGTGAGGACCATGGTGAAGCAGGCTGTCCCTCTGCAGCCCATGGAGTACCGCGGTGGAGCAGGGTTCCACACTGCAGCCCGTGGAGGAGACCACGGTGGAGCAGGTGGACCTGCACCGATGGAGACTGCAGTCTGTGGAAGAACCCCGCCGGAGCAGATTCTGGGCCAGACACGTAGCCCGTGGAGAGGAGACCACGCAGGAGCAGGTGACCTGGCAGGAGCTGCTGCCTGTGGGGGATCCAGGTTGGAGCAGTTTGCTCCTGAGGGATGGACCCCGTGGTACGGACCCATATCTGGAGCAGTTCTTGAAGAGCTGCTGCCTGTGGGAAGCCCATGCCGGATCAGTTCAGCAAGGCCTGCATCCCGTGGGAGGGACCCCACAGCACAGGGGACAAGAGTGACTGAGAAGGAGCGGCGGCGAAGAAGCGCTATAGACTGACCATAACCCCCATTCCTCCGTTCCCCTGCGCCGCTTGGGGGGGGAGGTGGAAGAGGGTAGATGGGGGGGAAAGGTGTTTTTGGTTTCTTTCCTTTGTTTCTCACTTCTCCAGCTTGTTAGTAATAGGTAATAAATCTTACTATCTCCCTACGCTGAGTCTGTTTTGCCTGTCACGATAATTACTGTGCAATCTCCCTTTCCTTATCTCAACCCTTGAGCCCTTTTCATTGTATTTTCTCCCCGTTCCTCTTTGAGGAGGGGGAGTGAGAGAGCAGTTGTGGTGGAGCTTGGCCACGCACCTGAGTAAAACCACCACAGTAAGATGCAGAGGTTTAGAAATTACACATGGAAGAACAGGCTTCGTGTTTTTATCTCATACCAAGCAATTGATAACAACATTGCTAACTGCAAAGTAAGAGGGGAAAAAAATACAAAAAGCAGAAAAAAACAATACCAGCTATGAGGTTGGCCACTAACTGAAACGTTCTGCTTCCATATGCACATCCTGCTGTGCTGGGGAAGGAAGGGAAAATACTGTTTATGGCAGAAAAACAAACAAACAAAAAAACAGTTTTTCTAGCAGATGTCAGAATGTCAGAAGCAATGATGACATTGTGCATGAGTTACCTTCTGAAGTGGTACCCATGACAGAGAGAAAGCATATCTAAATCAGGCTGAGAAAGAGAAAGGCTTTTCTTCTAAGCTGCCCTGGGGACAGCTGTGTAAAAGGCAGTATCAAAGGGCTTTGTAGACCCTTGTACTGCACTAAGGAAACTCCAGATTTGACAGACAGGAGTGGAGTAGAATAATCTGAATGTCTATATATCCCTCTAAGGGGTCTGCCCAAGAGGAGATCTGGGGACACCACCGTATCTGCCTCCCTCCCATTTCCTTGGCCTATGCACTGGCAGGAACTGATCAGCAGATCTGCAACAAGTGCATCCCTTGGCTGACACCTCTGGTCCTGATTCTGCAACCTGGAAATCATGGACAAAGCATCACTGCAAGCTTACAATGAAAGCTGGCAAGAAGGCCTGAAAGACACTTGCACTCATAGGTCCCTGCTGCAGCACAGAGTCACATTTGGCTGTGCAATGGCAGACAGTTTTCAAGATTGTAAACACATTAACTGGGATTACTTTTAGAAAGGAAGGCTTCCTCACATAAAAAGATCAAATTGTTAATTATTAAAATATCTTCATACTTCTAACTTCCCTGTAATCTCTTATTTCTCTGAAGACATTGTTGGCTGTGCTAGTATCACATTCAAAAGGCTTAATATTTTACCAAGGTAAAAAGTGAAAGTTTCATTTTATCCAAATGATAAAAATCGCTTTACATAAAAATGTTATTGTCAATGATAAACGTAATCTTAATATTATTTTTTGGTCTATTTTTGAGTAGGAGTATTAGATGGACTTCTATTGTTTTTCTTGACAGGTAGGAAAGCTCAGACAAAATACTTCCTTTTCCAAAGATAATGTAGAATCATAAAATCATTTAGGTTGGAAAAGACCCAAAAGATCATCAAGGCCTGTTACATCACAGAAAATAGCTCCAGTATTACCAACGTGAGCTTATATCATTTACTGTCAAAAATCTCATGATGAGTTTGAAAGTAAAACTCACTTTGACCCTGTGACTAGCCTATTGTGTATGAGTAGCAATTTTGTTTCTAAACTAGTAAGTGATTTTAAATATGACTTTTCTTTTCTCATGAACACTGACTGTCATACATTTATCATAATACATTGCAGAGAGATTAGGCTTCAATGTGCAATATGTTAAAAAGCAAAGAAACTGATTGAGGAAACAGATGAAAGATAATTTATACTTATTAATATTTAAAAACATCTACATAAGACTGCAACACAACTTATTGCCTATAAACACTTAAGACAGCCAGAAAGGTTTTTGAAGGTCACTTTATAGCTTTGGTGGTCATATTTATATATACACAGATAGGGCTGAAATTTAGGATGACAGGTTAAAAGAAAAAGTAGCATCAAGAATCCACACTGCCCCTGTTCTGTCACTGCCAGACATTCATCCCATTTGGTCATGTTACACGTTTTCTCAATGAGCTGTTCTGTAAATAAGCCAGTTGCTGATAGAGTCACATAAGTAATCCACGAGATTCTCCGTGGTATTTTGTACCTCACAATACATCACTGACTCAGCTTTGAGAAGGTTGAGCAAGTTCACACTACTAGGTAGCACCACCATCAGCCTTGGTATGGGATCATGGAGGTATGAGGATGACTTGCAAGACCACATCCTGACCATGCAGGAAAATGTTTATATGTACGTGACCAGATTTACATGTTCTGCTTTTCTTTCCTACACTCAGCCTGAGGAGGAAAGCCTACTGGATTAACTTTTAATAATACTTAATTTCCAAACCACAGAGGATAGCCACCACTGCATAGCTGCTGAAATTTTTCAGGAATTAAATTATACTTTTATAATTTTGTCTCTCTTTTGACTTCTTGATTTTGACTTCCCCTGTGAAATTCTTACTTCCTGGGATATTTCCACATGAGAGTCATCTTCAGCAGAAATAATACAACATAAAATCAGTAGCCCTAACTTAAATAAAAGCATCTGCAACAGTAAAAAATTAAGACTCATTGTATGTGAAACCTGACTTCCTGCTACAAGAAGCCTTGCTGACCTTGATCATGAAATTCTCTCTCAATCCAGCCATAGTAAAGATGAGGAACCTTCAAATGATAACAATACTCAGCAGCTTCTGTCTGGCATTGGCAAAGGGATTTGAAGATCAAACTAGAAGACAAAGAGTGAATAATGAAGACTATAATAAATAAAACTGACATTCCAAGTAACACAAAAAGTTACAGTAGAAACACTACACAATGTTTTCTGTTTACATCTCTCACTCACCACTTGTATTGACATAGACCCTAAATATTTACATGACTAATACCACAACAAAACCAAAAATCTTTCTCAAAACACTTACTTACGTAATTTCATATTCTAAGAACTTTTGGTTTGCATTTTAAATGAAAAGTTTTTCAAATGTGCAGACTGTTTATCTCACTAAACCTTTATTTCTGTTAATTCTGGAAGCTACTTGTCTGAATCAAATGTGAAAGCAATTGCTTTGCCCTTAGTGTTTATTACCAATAAGAATGGGAAATGAATTAATTTAAATGCAGAATAAGAAAAGAATATTTACAGATAAAATTCAATTTTGTAAAACATTTGGGAAAAGTCAGTGAGCTGCAGGAAACATGCAGCTGGAAAATGAGATGTCCAGATAAGCAATAAACTTATTTATTTTTGATTTTTTTTTTCTTGAACATGATACAAGTTTGAATTTGCCTGAACCAGCTGTGAAATACCACACGAAAAAACATGTGGTTGAGTCAAAAATCCAACAGCAAGATATTTCACAACTGTATCACCAAAAAAGACCTTTTAAAAAATATATTTACAAAGAGATTAAAGAACGTATGTATAATACTCAAACATAATTATTAATGAAGTACCCTGAGAAAGCAGTGAAAACACTGTTGGTTGAACTGTAAATAAGTGTTGAAAACCACCTATTAACTACAGAAAATAGCTCATGTAGAGATAAACATATGTAGTATTTGATCTGTATTAAAGAAGGTAAAATTCTGGAGATTAAATTGTTTTGAATCATTATCTCAGCAGGGTAAAATTGTTTCATATACAGTGTGTTTGTATGGACATTTTAATCAATCTATATAGCCCTCCAATTAATTATTAAAATGCCTAAAGCTTCTACAGGTACTTTTTGTAGTTGACGTAACAGAAAGAGAAGTGAAAAGGTTCGCTTGTTTTTATGTTTGCTTTTTTCCAATTTTGTTCAATCCTGTGAACAAATATTCTTTTCAAACCAAAAAAGCAGGGTCAGCCAATCACATCAGTTGACTGTTAAGAAAGGATCTACTATTAAAAAGTTATGTAATTCTGTCTCAGATGCTGGTGTACTAATGGTAACATCTGAAAAAAAAAAATTATCACGAGCTATGAATTCATAAACATGAAAACAAAAATCATTCACCCTTTCTCCACCCATTCAAAAGCTCTTCCTGTGTCTTAATATGGGGATACCTCCATCCTATTGCCCAGACACTTCTACGATCTTTCAGTATTTCCCATCCACTCTACCTACAATCACCAGACTTTTATTTTTATTTTGTTCCTATATTCAAAAAGGGTCCAGGAGGAAAATTACTTCCTGCATTTACGGCCACAACTCACAACAGCCCTAAGCTATGTTCATAATGACATTCCTTATCCATCATAATCTTGGCTTCCTTTTGTTTGCTATTTCTTTGGGGAATACTTTGTATAGTAATTAATCTAATCTTGGGTTGTTGTTTTTGTTTGTTGCTGTTTGTTTCCTCTAAAATACTTCCACATACAAAATGTATTAAGACAGGAAAATTAATTTACATTGCAAGAAACAAATCCAAAAAACTATAAAAATCCAAACATATGTGAAAATCAGACATTATAAACAGGGCAGAACCTGAACCCCAGAACTGGCTACAGTCAGGCAGATGACATAAATGGGAACACTCAGTAGTGGGTTTACAGTGCTTGATTTTTTTTTTTCTCAAAACAGAAAAAAAAACAGGGATAAAAAATGTTATGAAAGCCCCAAAAGTAGGACAAAATAGACTTTTCTGGTTTTACTGCCTACAGGAAGAGGAAGAAAAATATCAATTAAAAGAAAGTTACATCTGAAATGCATGGAGCTTCTCCTGCGTGTTTTATGAACTACTCCTTTGGCACACAGGCTTTTTATTTAGCCTTTTTGGATCTGTTTTCTCCATTAAAACTAAAAGCAATGCGGAGGGAAAGTATGCTTTATGTAAACACAACAAACATATCAGAGTACACAGGAACTTGCAAACTTCCATATCCTGTCTCTGATAGTGGTCACTATCACTGCTATAAGAAAGCAGGAGACAAGACCCTCGAAAAGCTGTTTGCACCTTCTGAAATCAATCCATGCCTAAAGACCTCTCTCCTTAAAATAATTGAAAAAAAAAAAAAAAAGTGAATAATCCTGCAACTCCTGTAAAGAAGCAAGCTGTTCTTTAGCTGTTCTTTTGGTTTTCATGTTTGATCAAAATTCTTAACTTTGTGGTGCATTTCCAAGAAGCATCTCATTTCTCCATCACAGGACAAGATGTCATCTCTTGCTCAATTCTATTGCCTAATGATAGAAGACCATTCTTTTCACCAGCTAATGGACACAAACTTCAAGTGCAGGACTGTCAACAGCAGCAAACAGAACCAGGGGAAAATACCACGCCAACTGTCCTAAGTTTCTTTACACTCACAACCACCCTCAAAGTGTATCAATAAGGTTCAAATAAGGCTGTGGTTTTGGTCACCAATAAAATTCAGATTACTACACAACTTTCTACAGAAACATGCTAACAATATCCAAGCAGTTTCCCTTATATACCCTGCTTTATCCATGACTATCTACAGGCCTTCAGTGAATCTAATGCTGCTTCTCAGCAACAGACTACCTAATTTGGCAAAGACATTCTGACCTTCCTAAAAACCTCTTTAATTTTTAAGGCATGCTCAGAAAACAATCAGAACTGCTTCACTTTTTTCCACTGCTTCGGCACTGTATTTATCTCTAAAAAATCATGTCTTCTTCAAAGTAAGATCAAATGTGAACTAAAAAAGAAAATTGAAATGGGAGCTTTTTCAGGATGAGTGTTTTATAATCCTTGTGGGCAAACTGAAAGGGAAATTCAGCATAAAATAGGTTTCAATGACCTTTATAGAATTACTCTTTGTAAACTCATTTAAATTTTCCATCAAGAACTTCAAGAATGTTATTCTCTGTTATCTGAGGCCACAAATTCCATTTTTTTTTTTTGAAAAGTCATAGTTTTTAAAAAAGATAAGTAGCAACAATGAAAATGTGTTTTTGTAGTGAGTGGGAAAGTCAGGGAACTGGTAGTAGGATTTAGACAAAACTTTGGAGTGAGTTTTCATTTTGGAGTTCACCTTAGTAACAGATTGTATTTCTCTTGTTGCTGGGTATTAATTCATCATAAAATTAGAACATTAGTATAGGATTTCAAAGTCAACTTTTTTTCCCTTTATCCTTGTCATGCAGTTCCTTTCACATATTCATATCTTAATTTTGTTTTACATATTTTATCCTGTTGTATTGGCTTCTAGCTCAGCAGACCATACTAAATAATTCCTCTTATTCTTTGCATCTGTATAAGCAAAAGATAAGCAGTTACAGCAACTTGTTTTTTGCCTTCTCTTCTTGTCTTTTTCTGCCATTTTGTTGAACTAATCTTTATCAGGACAAAGATGTGGGCCATGCCCCAGCTGGGTGTGAAAGAGGGACAGCAAAGAGGTAGGCCACACACTGCTCTTAGTGCAAAGGGAAATAGCTCTCAGTTAGTATCAGATACACTGGGACACAGCATAAAGATGCAAACTTCCCAAATTACTAACACTGCCAATGCCAACTATTCTTTTTAATAAATAATTAGTAACTGACTGACTTACTTTAATTTTCCACATTAAAACAACAAAAAAAAAAAACACAATGTGAAAACTTATTACACAATGGAAAGAGATTGAACAAAAAACTGTTCAGTCTTTTGAGATGTTAGATACCTGTGTTATTTTCTCCATAAACATTTTGATTAATTCAGGATCCCCACAAAGGAGAGCCTCACTATGAATCACCTCGAGATTGGCTGGCTTTCTCAAGGCCACAGGAATGTTCCCACTCTGAAACGTACATTTAATTGGAAGGAATTCATCAACTGTTTAGAGTAGGAAAAAAAAAAAAAACACAATCTCCATCTGTTTGAGAGCACAGTAGGTTTTAGTATATTTTGCTCAATAGTAAGTTATCTTGCAATTTTTTGATGATTTCTCTACCTTACTAAGAACTTGAAATATCTTCAGCATAAAGAGAAGTGGATTCTCAACTCTTCTGTTCTTCTTTCCCTTTTCTTCTCACTCCACACTTAACAATGTGAACCTTCTTGTATATATAGAAGCTGCTAACTATTGTCTAAGAAATTTTTATTCATGAAGTCTAAAATGGTTACAATTTATTCAATTATTCAAGCTGTAAACATTCCAGGAAGGGATGTTTCTACCTGACAACACCTATTACTTTCAGAACATGAATGGGTTAAACTTTAATGTGTTATGATGGAGTCCAGTACTGCAGAGCAATCTAGTCATCCCACAATGAAAAAGAACACCACATTGCAACACAAACGTTTCTGAACAGCCTGTACAATTGTCAGTTGGTATCACGTCAATGCTAATTAAGGAGATTTGACACAGCTTTTGTAAGAGGGTATGGAGAAAGACATCTCAACTTGGGGAAAACTTGCATTGTTTTCTTGAGTAATATTCAGTTTTAGGAAGTATCTGATTTATATAATGCTTACCAGATCTACCTGGAGAGAGGGATTGTACCCAACTCTGAAGGGACAGGCAAGTTAATCTCCTTGAATGCTTGATATCTCGCAATATCCATTGAATAAATGGATATTGCGAGAAAGAAAAACAGTATTTCTACAAAGGAATTGAGCTTATGAGGTAGAAAGATTTCTTTGTGCCTATGGTAGACAAATTCACCAAGATTGCACGTGTCATCGTAATAGCACCACTCTTTTCAGAAGAGTTGTTAGATGGGACGTAACCACTTACGTACCCTATTGATATAACAAATTCTGCAACACTAAAACATAAAAAGATGGTTAAGCTCCGTAACCACTTAGTTGATCAAAAAAAAAGCAATACTTATTTTAAACAAAACAATATATATATGTTCCTAATTCCATCCCTATTTTAGATATCTCCTTTGTGATATCTTAAGTGGTAGATACCTGTACAGCGTCATATTAACTTCTTCCATATGGGCAGATTATTCATTTGAAGCCAAGGATTATCCTCTTTTGAATGAGTAAAAAGAATAGATCAATAGATCAACTCCCATGCAGCACAGTACTTCCAAGTTCATTAAGAGTGCCTGGATAAGAAAAGCTTAGAGCAAGATAACACACACATCCCCCCAAAAAAACAAGTAATGAGAACAAATAAGAAAAAAGTGTGCCCTTGTGGCCAAGAAGGCCAATGGGATCCTAGCCTGCATCGAGAGGAGTATGAACTGCAGGTCGAGAGAAGTGATCCTCCCCTTCTACTCAGCTCTGGTGAGGCCACACCTGGAATACTGTGTGAAGTTCTGGGTTCCCAGGTACAAGAGAGACATAGAACTTCTAGAGAGATTCCAGCACAGAGCCACGAAGATGATTAATGGATTGGAGCATCTGTCCTATGAGGAAAGACTACGCGAGCTGGGCCTGTTTAGCCTAGAGAAGGGGAGATTGAGATCTTATTAACCTCTCTAAATACCTGAGGGGACAAAGTAAAGTGGATGGGGCCAAACTCTTCTCAGTGGTGGCCAGTGATAGGAAAAGGTGTAATGGGTATAAATTGAACTACAGGAGGTTTCATTGCCATATGAGGGGGCACTTCTTTACAGTTCAGGTGACAGAGCGCTGGAACAAGCTACCCAGAGAGGTTGTGGATTCTCCTTCTTTGGAGATATTGAAAACCTGCCTGGATGTGACCCTGTGTAACGTGCTCTAGGTGACCCAGCTTGAGCAGGGGCATTGGACTAGATTATCTCTGGAGGTCCCTTCCAACCTCAGCCATTCTGTGATACTCACTCAGCATCAGCTCAGTCCAATTTATAAATCAGGTTCACAAAAAGACAAAAATCTGAAGAAAGAAGGGTGGAAGTAGTCCATCAGAAATAAATATCTACACAATATTTCCTAGTTAAGGAAAGTAAACGCTAGTCCTTAGCATTTGATACTCTACGGCCTTTTTTGGAAAAGGATTTTTTCCTGTGAAAGCCATGTATGGACACAATCCAAATAGCTCTCTTAAGATCTTATGTCAATTGGATTTTTTTGGAGGGGAGGGATTTAGTCAACATTTAACATGTTGCATTTGTGATATCTGAGCATTGAAAGCGATGACAAATCGCAACTGTACTTCTGAGTTCAGATATGAAGGTGTTTCCACCATGGTACAGGAGAATTCTCTTTCTAACAAATAGAAAAAACAATAAAGATGTTGGATGGTTGTTGACCGGAATTGTGACCTCAAAGCAGGTACAAGGTCACTGAGAAACCAGTAATGAAAAGGATGAATTGCAGTGCAAATTACAGCACTATCTTTCTTTTGGACAAAGAGAGAAAGAATAACACAGCTTAATAGCATGTACTGAGACATTAATTTTACAATGACCCAGACAAAAAGAGTGTGTGGGTATTAAATAAAGGGAGACGTGCAGTGGTTGACAAAGCATTTTTTCTGGAAATGTTTGTGAAGTAGGTCTTTGACCATTTAAACACCTGATAGTAGAATAAATAAATAAAATTAAGGACATAAACAAAGCCAGTTAGATTATTCTTGGGGCTTTCCTTCCTGCATCTGCTTCTAAAATAAATGTAACATACTAGTTCACACAACAGAGCTATTTTGGCTGGACAAAGGAAGAACAGTGGTCACCAGGGTCAGAGGCATGGCACAGCCAGCAAAAACAGCAATTGTATGTACATTAAATAAACCAGGAAAGGATTACTGTCTGTGACACACCAGGCTAGCTTCCACTTTGAACAATGTGTAGGGAGGTTCATAATCCCTGAGGGCAGAAAGCTCTGTATCACTTTGGGAAGCAGTGGGAGTGTATCAAGATGTGCTCAAAACAACAGTGGTGGTTCTCTTACAATATACTATGCATCTGTAATTGAAAGCCTTCTGAGCTTTTCTACATGCTCTCACATGGCTCACAATATTGTTTTTTCACAATTCTGTAATTTGACACAAGCTCTTTTCTTTATCACAGTCCTCTCAAGTCTGTTTCTGACCTCTTTCCTTTGATCAGATAAAAAGAACATACATATCATCTGCAGTGGCAAGAATGCAGAAAAGCTCTCTTGCAAGTGGACAAGCCAACAGGGAAGACAAGACGTTGTCTGACAACTGAGCAAAATAGTGTCACACTTATTCACCTGAAGCAGTGAATCCTCCACAATCTGGAAGCATGTTGGGACAGCAGCTGGGTAGGATTCAGCATTAAATTGTAAAGACAACTTCAGTGCAGTAGGGTTGTGCACTGACAGCTGCTGCAGGCAGAGGAGCATGAGATCCCAGTCAAACAAGTTGGCAGAGAGACAAAGACTGCTGCAAGCTGGAGGCGCACACATGCCTACTCCCTGTAGAGCAAATTCGTTCTCTAGTCCAGTGAATCTACTTTAAAGTGGTTTTCCTCGTTTCCAAGTCCTTTGACACTTTAAATACTACAAATTAAGCATTTAACATCAGCTGTTAAGAAAATTCACTCAGTATACAGTAATTTAAGGAAACCTCAAGCATAAAACAACAGAATGAAGGACTGGAAAAAAGGTCCGATGCTGCAGTAGCAAAACAGTACAGTTTGTCACTGTATCAGCACTAGAGAGTGTGAATACTCACAGCATGGAAACTCAATGTGCATTTACTAAGTCATAGCTTACAAAGCAACTGTTGGTATGATATTCTCTCAGTTCCTTGTGTTGCTTCCCCAATATGTACAGCAAATGCTGGCACACTGCAAACAAAACTGAAAATGTCTAGTAATGTTTATTAGCAGCTTCTCTTTATTTCAAAGAATGAATCATCTCTTGGCTCCCCGAAACTCTGAGCCACTCCTGCAGTGATTCATACTCACTATTATTGTTATAGGAACTCCAGTGAGATATGCGAGTCCATATTACCATAACACATCTGATTCATCCCAAACAGTTCACAAACACTGAGCACAGTAATGACGCCAGGATGTACAGGACAACAGAAACATAAAATCAGAAATCTTAATATTTTTGGTAAAGAACTAGTAACTGTATAAGGCTCTGGATAGCTGTCAGCAACATTCTGCTGCTCAAAAGTGGTTTAGATTGAATTATTATGTACAGAGCCCTATGAGGTCTTAAGGCAACAGAGGAGGAAGCCACTTGTACGCAGGCAGGGCATCATCAACTGGGAATTTCCTCATTTGTGCCCTTGCATCAAAATGCATGCTGACCTCCAGGAACCATTTTCATCATTCAGCTTTCTCCAGAATTTTGAAGAACCTACCAGTAAATGTGTATATATATACACCTGTAATTCTCCACTGAAAGATTTTGCTATAAGCATACCACTACCATTGATAGGTGCTTGTGACAAGATAACACTGCAAATCTGGACTGACAGAGCTCCCTGTTCAAGTCTTCACAAATTCAAAACTACTTTACTAGACAAAAGTAAGGTAAGAGGAGCAATACCTTAAGCTGCTTATTTAAATTCCTTAAATAAGCAGTTGTTAAGAATTTCATCGACAATAGAAGTAGCAACATAGCAGCATGATCCCTTTAATGGATAATTTAGCTTCAGGTTACAAATATCCTGCTGCGACTCCCATCAGTAACAAGTTAGCATTCAGGTCACAGGTAACACAGCCTCAGCTCCCAGCCAGCTCCATTGCAGATTGATTACAGGATCTACTGTAAAACAGCCTCCAAGTCCTGTGGAGTGTTTCTTCCCTCAGGTGACCTTTGCCTTTCCTGTTCTTCCCACCAACTTTTAGCACTGAGAAACTGAATAGGACAATAATCCACAGGCCCATCAAAACACAAGATGACAAGGTCATAAAACATGCACCTGAGCTTGTTTTGTCTGGAATGCACAGACACCTCAGAAGTGTTATTCTAAATGAATGTATTAAATAACAAAATAAACCAAAATGTCTTTCTATCTAATTGAACATAGAGTTGGGAAGGCTAAGGCAGGGAGGGAAAATAACTTCTTACTCAATTGCAGAACAAAACTTTACCCTACTTCTCACACTTGCACTTAGTAAATAAAATGTTAAAAAATTGGCTAGTGAATTTAACACAAAATGTGATTATCAGACAGAATGCTTCACCTGCATTATTGAAGTCAATATTCACAAACAATTTTCTTAGATGATACATTTAATTACTAGTAATCATCCCTCTTCCCTCTCAAAATCAAAGTCAGACAATTTTATTTTATTCTAAGAAATAATCTTCACTGAGTGTGATGTCCTGTTCTGAGCAAAGACTGTATGCATGCCCTCTCATGTTCTGGATCAATCAATAATCATTTACGCTCAGTGTTCTTTATACTGCGCTGAAGGCTAATCCAGAAGAGAACTGTTCATACATGGTCAAAGCATGTCAAAAAGAAACCACGATATAGGAGATTTAAAGTTACCTTTTGAGCCAGTAATCTACACAATTAACTAAGGGAGAATCTTTTTCAAAACAGAGAATATATCTGTCCTCTAAAGAAAAGATATCTCAGGACCTCGGCTTTTTATTATTATTATTTTTAAACCTTCTTTGGCTCCTAAAACTCACTGACAAATACATCTGGCTTTCTAACAATTTTAACATACCTCTTATCTTTACTTTTTTCCCCACCACACAATAGCTGCCTGCCTACAGAAAAGGCTTTCTAAGTCTTCCTTATCTTCATTTTTCTGTATTTCCTATTTTTATTAACCATTCTGATAGCTCTTCCTCCTACTTACCAGTCCTCTTCAGTTGTTTCCTTTTGTGCTTTTAAGTTCACATCTTCAAAGCTCCCAGTAACACCTGTTCTTTAGTGCTTTTAATCCAAAATTCTTTTTACAAGGTCTCAGGACTAGGACGATTATTGCTTCTCTCCTTATCCAGCACACAGCTTCCCCATTGAAATTCTGCTCTCTTATTTTCTGTTGAAGCTTTTGCCATCTGAACAAATGGAAAAGCATAAAATGTTGTATAACAAAATTGAAAAGGGCTAAATGAAACAAAACAGCGAATGTAAACTCAGCCAAATCTTGCAATAACATAGCCTAGTAGACTATGAATGTGAATACTACTCATAAAGAAAAAAAAATAAATAATTCACAACTGATGTAAAAAAGGTGCGAAAATCCAGACCAAACAGAGGGTGAATAAGGTAAATCAGGATTTATCCAATCCATCTACCTTATCCATTTTCAAACTTCAAATTAAAGAAACTGACTTCATTACTGACTTGATGAAGTAAAATGTTTTGAAACAGAGCAAACTGAGCACAGACTAGGCTGACACTGAGCTTGCCAGGTTATTGACACACTATGATTCAGCTTTGAGACCAGGCTGTTGTTGATCCAATAAAGAGACCTAATTCCAATTGAATTCCTCTTGTATTTAACTATTTGAATTATTACAGTTTTTCACTGGCTCATTAATACTGGAATGCAAGGTATACGCTATCTGTCACGCCTCATGTGTCATCTTTGGCTTGGCTAACAAATTTCAGCCAAGTAAACTCAATGTGGGTTTGTTATCTCTAGGTATCTTTGGTTGTAAATACCTCAGAGCAGTGACTGAGACCTCAACAAGGTACTGAAGTCTACTAAACAAACATCAGTAGTTAACCTGTACAGTAAGTTTCCATGACTTCACTGATTGCCAAACGCATTTCACTCTAACAATTACCAGACAGCTATGGAGGTTCCTGAACATGGTATTGACATCAAAAGCTGATTTAAAATTAAGTACGGTATTGAAACTGTTCGATAACCATGGTAACATAACATAAATCCTACTGGCATCAAAATTGCAAATATATTTGCAGCACATCTTTTGGACTAGCTGTTGTAATTAGCCAATCAGATATTTTTGGTTGGCTACCTTCCATACACTGGCAAGATGTTCTTTCCATCATAACTCAATACACTTATTGAGACGCATAGCACGCAAAACAGCTGTATCACTAATCAGTAACATACCTGTGTAAAGCACTAAAAGCCTCAACACTTCCCTGAAACCCATACAGATTTGGCTGTGCCAACCAGATAAGAGGTAAGCCAAAAGGAGAAAGATAAACAAACTTGTTATTCCTCCAAGATTGTAGCGTAGTTTTCGTGCACTGCTACAATACGGCAAGGTAGTCAGTACAGTTAAGCAAAATTAAATTTTACAAGGTGATGATAGATGGCTCTTTCTCGCTTAAGCTCCCATCAGATTTTTTCCTCTTTCCCATGGCTGGAGTCAAATCAAATTGTATGAAGCCTAAGTTGGCACATTCTGGCTTCCCACTTCCATTCTACTCAGTAAGGAACAACACAGCTTAAAAATGAAGTAATTGCATTGTAAGAGCACATTTGAATGTCTATCATGCTGGTAGGTTGCACTCTGTGGTAATTACCTGCTTCCCACCCATTCCTCAAATATATATTTTTTTTAACTTCTACTTCACAGATTGTTAATAGATAATTCTACAAACACAGAAATAATGCACTACAGGTTCAATATTTTCTTGTTGCCATTCTTGGGCAAGGCATACTGACCATGGTTTGACCTTCCTTCTTTTCCAGCTATACGTTTATCTTTTTAGGTACTGGGGAACATCTTCGGGTGGTGGCAGGGCGAATGTTTTAATCAAAGTCAAGAAAATGAATTACCAATATTTTGCAAATAACAAGATCACTTACCTTAATTGAAAAGTCTCAAGTACTGTGTGCGTAAAAGCCCTCCAAAGTACATATCAATGGACAGTTTTTATTTCAGATTACAGAGAAATATCATTGGATGCAATATGCAGAACTGCAGAAATTCTCAGATGTCTCATTACTGTGAGATAATGGCTTTTTTTCCCCTGTCTGCTTGCAGTTAGTACAAGTTCCCTCACCATTTTCCAAAGAACTGGGATTATGCAACTGCATGCAATTTGTAACCCTATATTCTCATAAAGTGTCCTTTTGACTGGAAGACTCGTTTATCTTTCCCGCTCTAAGACAAATCACATGTTGATATTAGCATTCACCACATAACTGTAATGCAATGTGTAGTGTTTTATTATGTAGACAGTGAGCCAGAAGATTTTTTTTAAGTGCCTAAAGATGATATTGTGTCCAATTTTCTTAATTGCTTATTTCTGACATTTCTAAATATTCTACATACAAGCATTTCCTAAGCCCTTCATTTTCTTTTAAAACTTTTGCCCCAGTTTTGCAGAAAAAAAAACAAACAAAAAAAAAAAAAAAACAAAAAACACCACACCTTAGATCTCACTAACTACCGAGTAAATTAAACTACATTATTTGGCCCCAACAGA
This sequence comes from Anser brachyrhynchus, assembly GCF_964034855.1. Lineage (NCBI taxonomy): Eukaryota > Metazoa > Chordata > Aves > Anseriformes > Anatidae > Anser > Anser brachyrhynchus. Next base: position 25,354,934 of record NC_137698.1, read on the forward strand.
AAAAAAAAAAATCACTCTAATGATAAAGGATTCAAAGTTTATGTCTTGACCTAAAGATGTACTATTTTTATTGAAAAACATATCAATCCAGTAGTCATTCCATTATATAAAGGGCAGCAACCTACTGGGCTTGATTGTCTCAACAACATGATGCACATATAAAATGTCCATGAAGGAAACAAGTTATTCACAGACCCACCTTCAACAAACAAATGAAATACAGAAATTTGCAGACACTTTTTCCCCTGACTTTTCACATCCCAGTAAATGCTGGACAAAACCCTTTGTGTTTGGAATGTCCTATAACAAACTTGAAACTTTGAGAATAGCTAAGAATTTCTTTCAAAACAGACTATTTTAGATTTCCTCTTCTAAGAAAGAATCTGGGAGGAATGGTTAGTGTAGACTAGGCTTTGTGTTGATATAGCCAATGCTACTTTTTTTTTTTTTTCCTCTTTTAAATAAAGAATAGATTTATGCAGTTCTCTGGTATTTGAATTTGCTTACTTGCTCAGTGTGGTTCCATAATTACTTTTTTTTTCCTAGTAGCCTCAGATAACTTTTTTGTTTCATGACTTTGTACAGTTGCATTTAAAATCCCCATTGCATTTCAGACAGATGTCTCTTCCACAGTCAAAAATTCAAACAACTTCTTCACTGTTTATATGTTGTTTTCAAAGTCTTAAGATTCAGAAAAAAAAGATAAAAATGCAGTGTTGCACTAGAAGTGTAGGGAAGATTAATTTTTGTATTAAAACAAATATTCCTATTTTTTTCCTAATCAACAGTCTAAAAAAGCAGTCTAGCATACAGGCCTGAAAAAATATGGCATTTGGATGCCCCTCAACTCTGTTAAAAATAACACATATCTGCACTGTGAAAGCCCTTCTTGCGAACTCCTAGATCAAAGAATCTCTCAGATACTCTATCCAGCTCTTTCTGGAAAGCAGTGCTAACAGCCATCTTCAAAAACCCTCCCAGCTACGTTTTCCAGTCCTTTGCAGATGCAGCAGTTGCTCCTGTATGAAATGTGAAGCTCTCAAGAGACATCTACTGGACATCCTGTAAAACATCATATACCAAAAAAAAAATATATATATTTTTTGTCAAAACAGTTTTGTGATTTTGGTGTTCTCCAAGCCAGATTGCTATATGAAGTACAGACTTGCTAGCACTTCCTTATTAGATTTGTACAGTAGCTCCATGATTAAGAAGTTCTAAAAATCAGAAATTGGATTTATGGTGCACATGAATTCCACTCCCCAACAGGCCTAAGACCAATCAGTCCTGCTGAATTAAGCACATTAGAGCAAAATTCATACTAGTATGAACACTTATAATAGGCACCTGGTCAAACTGAGCAGAAGCATTAGTTAAAACCCTCAACTAACTTTTAAGAAAACAAACAAAAATTGCACTATCAGTCTCATCTTGAGAAAAACATGGGATTAATAAAACAATGAAAATACTGTGGGTATGGGGCATTTTGTTCCTCAGCATCACATTCTCTTCTCCAGAAAACCAAGATGTTTGTTTTTTTCCTTACGGAAGCTTCTACTACATATGCTTTGATGACAAACATTAGCCCTAGTTTTACTTTTAGGTTAAAAGATGCAAAGGTTTCTCATCATCTTCGTTATAGGTGTTCCTTCATTATACAGCATATAAATCGCCATCGCATTGCTCAGAGTGCTTATGCCTTTTAACTACAAAATAAAGAAGGCAAGAAAGTAGTTATATATATTTTAAATAAACAATTTTAAAAAACAATATTAATGGAAGTTACTAAAATTCTGTATCTCTCAGAATTAGAATAACTGCAATAATACAACACCTACTCAGTAATTATTTTAGTTATAAATGGCTAAGTTATCACAACACCGTGTTGTTGTTTTGTGTTTGGTTTTGTGTATTTTTTTCCCAGAGGTTTATTTTAAAGCACAGAAGTTTAAAAAAAATGCACCTATACTGCCATCTTGTGGAAAGCATGAATTTTGCATCGATTGTATATTTTCTGCTGGATCAAACAGCATTTCAAAACAGAATTGCCTTTTCTTCTGGTATGATGCTTCTCCCTATTGAAAATAGGTGTTGGTGGGCAGGGAGGGGGGTTGTTTTGTTTTCAGTTTGGTAGTACATTTTGACTTGAACTCATTTTCATGTAAGATGCAGAGGATGAGTTAGATACTGCACTCAATTTGCAGCTTTAAGTATAGCTTGCCTGAAATCAGTAACTGAGAGACAAAGAAAATGGTATGCGCTGTATGCACCTCAGTGACTGACTCATTGGACATTCTCATTTTCTACAACCTCTTTCAGCCACATCCTCTCCCCTACAATTTAACTTTTAGATGTTAGATGGCTCCATAAGGTCCCCAGTAACACCTGTATAATGTTTCTTGCCCTCAGAAGAGCTGTCACTCAATAGAATTCACAGCCAGACTGGGAATGGGACCAACTCTTCAGTGAATATGAAGGAAGCACCTGTGTAAGGAGTTCTCCATCACCCTTTATGGGTTAAAAAATTGAGTGCTTCTCCTCTATGGCCTGTAACAATCACAGTGTAGTATTTTTTACTCAGGGCTGATGCATAACCTTTTAAAATTAGGGTTATGTCAGCCAGACTCAGTACAAGGATAAGAATGCATAATTTTCTATCTACCTGAATTTCATTCTGTTGAGACTGATAATGTTGAAGGAACCATCCACCAAAATTTAAAAGCCAAAATACTAAAACACAGGATACAAACCTTTGCAGCATGAACTGTAACTGCAACCAAACTAGAGGTGAGATCTTAAATCTGAAGTTTTGCAAATGTACTCCAATGCCTCTTCTTTTTATGACCTGTCAAACTGATATATTTAACAAATGTGTCATTATGCCTTCCACACAGTCTCCTGGACCTATTCTGTCTTCAGTCTAATCCCCTTAAACAATCCTTCCACCTCCCTCTCTATCACACCTTTACAGGCCACGAAGTAGGAATACATCTTGGTGCATGCTACAGTCGCCCCCAAATACCATGGCAGTCTTGAGGTGCTGAAGACCACACAATATTTTCTTCAGGCAGCATTTCTTGTCAGTAGGAGAAAGACTACTGAATGTTAAGATCCTGAATGACACACAAGAGGTCATTTTGGAATTGGTTTCCCCCCCAAAACAGAAACAAACCCTTGTCCATCATGTCTGGGGCAGAGTAGTGGGCAAAGACAAGGAGCAACAACTCTAACAAGACGGAATGCATTTTTTTTGAGAGAAAACTTCAGTAAATAATGAGAACTTCCTCCCTTAAGATGAACTACCTAGAAAGATGAACAACCATTGTTTCTACTCAAGACAATATATGCCAGTTATCACTGGAAAAGCAAAGAGAATCCAAATGTTGGTAATCTGAGAACGCACATATGTAGCATTAACAGTTAACTGTTATGATGCAGTATTTTATAAAATAGACTTGTAGAGACATTATCAGAGTTATCAAGGTTAAGAGACCTTGAAGTCTTAATAAAATTGTCTACTTCATGATGGCAGACTTCAGAATTAGTCTTTTTTTTCATTCATTGTATTTTGTCTGAAAGCTGTCAAGGCTCTTACAGTTAAAACTGAACATAAAAATAAAGGTACACTCATCCTTCTGACACATAGAACCACATACCTGGAGAGGGAGTTCAACTTCCAATCCCAAAAAGCAGTTATGTTTTACTGCAGTCATATACAAACAAATAAAAAATAAACATATTCCATATATATATTGGAATATGTTTATAACATATGCTTTAAAACATGTTAAAAAGCATATTTGTATAACATATTCCATTTTATATAAATAAAAAATAAACAATATTCCATCCACAAGTGGCTAGTTGGATTGGGAACTTCCAAGCATTCACTTCTTTCATAGTGCCTAGGTTGTGCTGGAGATTGCATGAGCATGAAGCAGTTATATAAAAAAAATACACCTTATGCCATGTTGTCGTCCTACAAATTTATCATTTTTTGCATAGTGTATGAAATCTGCCCAGCCTTGCATATCTGTTAAGATGGAAGTGTCAATGTGCTTTAAAACAGAGTGCTTCCACATACATGTACTATATTAAAGTTTTTAGAAGCATTAAGTACAAAGATGCTTACATATTTACAATTATAGGAGAAAATTCTAAGGTTTTGCTAATCTAAGGATGTGAATTAGTTCCTACCCATCCTGGACTTCTTCCTTCCTGCCTCCTCAGGCTCCACCTAGCTACCACCATGACCCAAACCATTCCTAGGAGCTGCAGCTCCTCTTCATGTACAGCAACACCACAAGCACGTTCTTGGCACAATTCAGAAACCCTCATTTCCACCTGCTGCAGTTCCAGTCATGGAAAACAACAACAAAATTAGTAAGAAGATTCTGCATATCAAGTTTATTTCAACTAAATAAATATCATTCAAAGAATATGCCTGATACTCTTCATCATCTAAAGAGCATAACTTATTTTCTCAGAGACCTATCCAAGGAAGGTACTGTTGACCAGGATAGGTTAATATTCATAACAGCATGCTTTTTTGGTGCAAGATAGGAAAGAGAAAGGGAAATAGATATCTGTGGAGTTTCATACAAAAACAGAATAAAGCCAGGTAAAAGTGTATAAAACTCTGGTAACACCTGTATATTAAATTTCAATGAGTGATAACAAACATTAAAATAATTATTTTCAAATATGTGTACAGAAGAACGTATGCGTACACAGTAAGTGCAGCAAGTTTAATATCAAATATATATTCTGCACCTTAATATGCCAGCTATCTCTGTATTTCATCAATCTGTCCTGACCAACATATAACAAGTTCTAGTAGTGTACGTAAATAAATCTTCAGTAAAATATTTCCACTTCAAACACAGAACTTGGCACAATATTGGTAAGATTGGCAAAGAGTTATACACTGCTGTTTCCTGGACATGATATAACATGTATTGGATACATGCCTGTTAAATAATTCTAGCAAACACAACGTGGACAGATTGAGGTACCGCGGGCATTTGCAACATGCTGCCTTGAGCTAATTTAATTTTTACGATATAAATTAAAGGAATACATGAATCAACAAAAGTTAAAGTTTGAAGCTGCTAAGTTTGAAGCTGTACCCTATGATCAACATCAAACTAATTACTCTTATTCGTGTTGCCACGTGATATTTTCTTATTGCATTATCACAAAATAAATAACATTTTAAGTCTATTCCAAATTATAATGATGAAATTACAGAACAGACTTGTGGTAATATTTTTGTCACAATTTCATTTTTTTAAAAAATAGGTACATAACATGGAAGGAAGGAGCGTGTTATCCCTCATTTGCTGATATGAGTCGACTTGTCTCTCACTTTTTATTCCAGGTGCTTTCATTTGGAGGTGCCAGGCACTACAAGAAAATCAGCACCCTGGAAAACTAGAACAGGGCAAATTCACCAAAACTGACTTCACTGTCAATTCTTAATAGTTCTGTATTGTTCAGTACATTGTCCTTAATTTAATATTTGAACAGCAGAAACTATGTTTTTCTGCTCCAACTTAGAATGCTCTACCCTATGTGAGTTTAACTGTAGAGAATTAGAACCAATCAAACAAATGTTTTGAGACGATACTTGAAGTCTCTTGCCGCAATAATACTTCCTAGTCTCTCATGGTTACCAGGATAACTGAATAAACTTGAATACATATAGCAAAGTCAATTGGGCCCTAAATAATGAATCATTTATAGTATACCTCTCTAAGGCCTCTGCTGTTCTCTGCAAGACCCTCTCAAGTCTATCAATCAGACCTCTTAGCTTTAGAGAATACTGACTATGTTGTTGTTCCCAGGGATTACACTCCTCTGCAGTTGCCTGCAAGAAAATTTATTTAATTTTAAAAAGCAGGTAAGAAGCTTCATGCACCTATTTTTACTTTCTAATATTTTTTGTCAAAGTATAACCTGGAAAGCTGATGCTATACTATGAATGCAAGATGAAGAGTAGAAGGCCTTCAAAATCATCTTGTTTCTCGCCTATTTTGGAAGGAATGAAACAAAACAACAACAAAAAAAGCATACCTCACAGTTTTGACAAAAAATGTTTCAAATAAAAATACTTTTCTACGCTCATGCTATTCTTTCTTTCTATTCACCATTCAATCAGTCAGAGACAACAACAGAGTGGGTTTGCCATGGAAGAAATCTACTCTTAAAAAAATAATTTAAAAAAAAAAAGTTCTATTTAGGTTACTGCATTGCCCTTCTTCCAAAGATAAACGTCCAAGCAAGGATAACATCACCTGTTGTGATGGGTCTGTCTTCCTCCTACTTTGAAAACTAATTCAGGACATCTTTAATGCTTTCCTTTAACTCTGAATAGAATTTGGTTGCTGTGCCAACAAGAGCAGTGACAGGAGATTGTGAAGCCACCCTGCAAGATGAGCCCTGCCTGCCATGCCTGCACTCAGCACTGAGGTAGGTTGCTCAGAGCCTGGGTGAACAAGGGCTTCGGTTATGCAGTCTCCATGGTCTCAAAGCTGCAGAGACGTATGTGCAGCACTGAAAAGGGCAGGATTGCAAATATGCAGCACCCTCCTAATGGCCATTATGATGCTAAAGCCCCAGTCTTCATACATAAAAATCTGAAGATCTATTTTTATTGCCTTAGAGATAGACATCAGAAATCACTTGAATATTTTGGAGCTGTCAACTTTGCTTGGCTCTAAAGACCGTGGCTCTACATTCTGTTCAACAGAGAATTGATATTAATTTACAATTTCTGTGTATCATTTAAACATCCAGCTTCAGGAGATTTTGTGCCCCTTTTCCTCACAGCATACTTGTATAATTTCTCACAGATTCTGCAGGACTCACAAGTTGTAAATATGTGTATTAAGATGCGAATAACCACCTTCAGGTCAGTAAAAACAGAATCTATACTGAAAAGCTGTAGACATCAAGAAAGCTAAATATTTCTGGGCTCCTTTAGGGTCTTCACTTTGCATCTCAGGAAAACTCCTACTTTTTTAGCACTGCTTATGAAGTGGCACAATAGTACACAATTGCTCCAATGGTATACTCTTGGATACTGAACATTTCTTAGTCTGCAGAGATCAGGGATGTTCTTTAAAGGATTTATTTTTAAAGCTTTCCTACTAAAATTTATGATTTTGTTGTGCTCAGTTCCATAATTACAGCTTGAGCCTTTAGATACTCCTAACAGTAAATCACCGTAGTGCTTAAATAATCACAATTTAAAGAGAAAATGAATGGTTTATTCAGAGTCAGCAATTACTGCACAAGATAGCATTGGCACTGACTTAAGTGGAACAGTATCAAGTCTCACAAGAACAATCATTCCTGTAGACTAGGTGACTTCTAAGTCCAACTAATTTTACTGGTAGTTTTCTCATAAATCTGTCATTTTTTTGCACATTACAGAATGTTTATATTACTCAAAGCATTCATTCATGTAATAATTAAGTATATTCTCTGGTAATTTTCATTTAAGTAACAATATTATTTTGTTTAGATGGTGTTTAAAACACAGATAGGAAGATGACAGTATTTTATGCTCAAGACATATTTAAATTGTCCAGCCAAGATTAAAGTTTATAAAAAATGAAGTGACTATTCTTTTAGTGCATACATACTTATCTATTTATCTATCTTCTTTTTAGTGCAACTTGAAACACCACCAAGAGCTGGGAATGGAGAGACAAGAACAGGTCATAGAACAGCTTTAATTCTGAACCACGATCACCACCCCTAAAACAGTCTTCCCCCTTTCTCCCTCTCTCTGATGAAAGTGGGTTATAACTTCTGCAGGTGGCCAGAAAACGGATTGCAGTGAACATCTGCACATCTCAGTCCCTGAAAAAAAATTACAAACATGCTCACTGTCTTGCTAATGTTCTTCCTTTGAGCCAAGGATATTCTCATGAAATAGTGATATATGTATCAAAATGGTAGCAAAAAGAACTCAGTTGAATTAAGAACTGTACAAGAGCCTTGAGACTTTAAAGAAAACCCAACAACCATTTCCTCAAGTAACATAACTTTTAATTAATATACTCTTAGATACCCTTCACTTACTGCACAATGACCTGCCACAGATATCACTACACATAATAAAAGAAAAAGTTAAACTGGTGAGTACTGGTACTTAAACAACCTTATACATGTGCGCAAGACTAACATGACCATAAAAACCCCGTTCACCACTAATAAATCACTCCATTTATTTTAACAACACTAGCATAAATTCAGAGGATAGGTTACTGTCTAGATTTACAGTGATGTAGCTGAGGTCAGTATTTTGTTACATATGTTTTAATGCATGGTTATTTCTATGCAAGTTTAATGCTTTGGAATTGTATAGAATTGATGAGCCTGCAGACAATGTGGAGTAAAAGTTCTACTTTCAATTTGTCCGTACGTACAATACTGTTATTGTCTGTGCACAAAGAGAAATAGGTTTCTATAGCAGACCTAGTTTGAACTTTACATTTAAAGATACGTATTCAGCACAAGAAAAGCAAGTGCACAGTGCAGCAAGAACAGCAGTTTCATGAGCCACCACCAAACTGACTTTCACTACTGTCTTGCTCTGTCTCTATATAAGAAAGATGTGTGGTTTCAAGAGGTCTCACGGAAGAGAAAACAGACAACCCTTTAAATCAATTTTGGAAAGAAAATGAAACGGTCATATTGAGTACAGACAGATCAATTTATACCACAAACTACAAAATGTTGCAGAAACACTATAATTTAATTTAGCCAAAAAAAAAAAAAAAAAGAAAAAAAAACTTTTTACCAAAGAGCTGTATTTCATTTCACGTGGATAGGGGAAGGAAACAGAAAATAAGGAAGGAGACCAAGGTAGTTTTTCTCTCTGTACTCTGCTAGAGAACAGCGGACATGTCCTCTAGATTACTGACTGGAACAGTCCAGATCATGTCCTTGAAAAAGCTTCTAAAAAGATACCTGCATAAATTATTTCAGTATTCAGCATTGTACTGGAAAGCACAAATCAAATAATTTTAGAATCACGCTGCTGTGCCACAGAGATGGTCCTTCTCCTAGCAGTTTACTGCCTATCACGTTATTACAACCAGCAAATGGAGATAGAGATCACAACAAAGAATGTAACTGATTTTATCATTTTCAATCACTTTTTAGGTTGTAAAGCCTGTTTTGAGAACATCTACCTTTTTTATTATTATTATTTCTGTATCCATAAAATGCATTAACTTGTGTGTTAACTGGGATCTGAGAACACTCCTGGAAGGATTTTATCATACATGAAATTATGATTTCTAGAGTCCTTGTTTTTGTACCCACATCAAAACTTGTCTGCACTCTATTTAAAGTCATCTTGCCCAGAATTTTCCTCATATAGCTAGAAAATCTCTGAAAATAAAACTCTCGCAGAGATAATGTGTCAGAGATAAGCAAGAGTCAATTGCTTGCAGGAAACATTTTCAAAGGAAGATGAAAGGAAAAGAAAAGGTGCTTATGCTTACACATAGGATCATGATATGTCCAAAAGGTTTTGTATGCTTCAGTGTATTGTACCTCAAATTTGAAACACTGCATAAGATACTTTTACCAAATGGCATTCTCCCCTTTCTTCGGCAAATATATTTGGTTTATGTAGGAAAATAAACCACTAAACTCCTACTTAGCCCTTCAATGCTCTCCTCATGGAGCTCAGATGCACCCTTATACACCAGCTTCTAACAAGCCAGAATGATTCCAGAGAGCCTTCAATGAAAAGAAAAAAAAAAAAAAGAAAAAACCTTTAGAAGGAGGCCCTAGTTAAAGTATTGGCAGCACATAAACTTGTCTTTTTAATGGCAACCACTCTACATTGTTTAGCACATTTAGCAGGATTTAAAGATGACTCTAATATAGCCACAAACTCTCAAAAAAGCCTGTGAGGTGGAGGAAAAAAAATGATGAGAGATGAAATACATAGTCACTGCCAGCAGGTCCTGGGCAAGCGCTGCATGAGCAGGTGAAAAAAAAATCTAGTGACTGTGAAGAGCTTGATGACAGCTCTTGGTCCACTTCCCTTATTCAACTGTTTCCATTTATATTCACTTCTGCATCTGTTACATATTTAGGGGTGTTTTTATTAGTAGCTTTGGATCCCTTGAAGCAGGTGAGCATGTGTTCAAAAGACAACTAAAAAAAAAATGAGGAGTTAAAAAGAACACATGAAATGGTTCAGAGAAAGTAGACTAACAAGGCATGCTCTCTACAAATAACAGCATACACATTTTAATTGGTTTTATGCCATTTGAATAAAGTGAATAGAACAGTTTTATTTTAAAGTAAACCAGGTGAAATTAACTTGACTCAAGTAATCTCTCTTGGCAAACGTTGCCCAAGATAAATAATAGAAAATACATACATAATGCTTGCAAGCATCTTCCATACAATGCAATGAGCTTTCATAAACAATCTTTCCCCCCCACCTCTTCCCACCCTTCTTTTCTATATGTTATTTAAAACCCTCTTTATAATCTTACCTGTTTTCCTCCGTATATGTGTCGACAGAGGTCCCAGTTCAGGAAAGCACCTGGTATGCACTTGGGGTCCAAGAGCATAGTTGTAGCAAGAAAATTAATTCCAAACAAAACACTCTTCCTGAACAAGAATATTTTGGCCAGGGGTGATGCATTTATGCTTTTGTTTTCAAGCTATTCTTGCAGAAAAAGACAAAAAATTATCATGCAGGCTGTTCTCCAAAATGCTTATCTTTTGGGTTATAAGTAGAAGTTATTGCTTTTGGGCAGTTATCTTTGGATATATATGTAAAAATATTAAGATAAACCATAACAACAATGAATTTCCTTTGTACTGTTGAGATCTGACCAGAATTGTGTGGGACAACACAATCCAAAAAAATTATATTTCCATCTCTAAAAAGTTTAGAGGTGCTAGAGAACCTCTTAAGCACTTGATCAGCTCCTCCTTCAAAGGAATACAAAGGAATCCAAACATCTGTATGAAATCGTAGTTACGTGATACATTGTCCTGGCTACAGTCAACAAAGCCAGTTTAAGATGTTCCCATGCCTTTTCTCCCTCAACCCAGTTACTCCTTCCTTCCTTTCACCTGCTCCCTGAAATAAGCCTATTATAGAAAACTGTTATGAAAAATAACAACTCCTTTGGAACTTTGGTGTTTTACCCAGAGTAAGACAATTTTGTGAGGATCATAGATCAAAACACTCCCCAGATGATAAGTACCCAGATGCATTTTTCTCTTTTATAATACACAAGGTGATGATGTATAAAGTAATCCAGAGGAAACTGACTGGGGCACAATTACAAAACCAAATAAAAAAAACAACAAAACAACAACAACATGAAACTCCTCTCTGGCAGTCAGAGAGCTTGCAAAGACAGGTGACATGCTGATTGCCTTCCCAAGAATGCATACCTTATTACTGCAGTGTAATAACTGTGAAAAGTTACAAGTGAACTGTTACTGAAGTAACTGTTGCAAGAAAAACTGGGTTTATGTTCATTTTTGTCAAAAATATTTGGCAAATTCACAACTACCTCTGGAATGTTAAATCAGTGAGTGGCCAAGGAAAATTCATATAAAACAAACTAGATAAAAGTGAACTTATTTTGATGAAGTACAAGAAAATTATTCAGAAATTCAGCTTATTTTTGCTTGCAGAATGCCAATGCAGATGTAGTCATACCGCTGTAGCAATTTCTCTGCACCTGTTACTGAACCTCAGATCATTGAAGGTTTTAGTTTTGTTTATAATCTAACAAAATTTGGTTCTTAAAACTATAGAAGGCTTATATCTTAAAATTGTTCATAAGCCACTTGCCTAAATCTAAATATCTGGAAGCTTGGGGGGGGGGGGGGGTGCGGATTTAGAATAAGAAAATTATTCAAACCACTCATTTTCTAATTGCTATTCAGTTATTTAACCAAGCAAACATCAGCTAAAATATGAATTTCCAGAGCAAAAATTAAAAAAAAAAGTTATGAATGATTTGGGTAGGTGAGAACATATTCAAATGTTGGCATGAAACAGTTATTCAGGTTGCCTGTTAAAAGAGGTATGGTTTAAATCTTATGCAATTTATTTTCCTATATTAGAGGGCTTGTTCATCATTCCTGATTGCCCCATCCATATAGGGCGCACACTATATGATCAAATACATATGTGAAAATAACATTTAATTACACTGGTATTCATAGAAAAAAAATAAATAAAAGAGGTCCCACTACCCACCCACAGAGTGTGGCAGGAACACAAGGCACAATGATATAAAACTCTGAAGCAATCTACCACAGAAAATGTCTTCTAAGACTAGTTTCCCTCTCCCTCCCAGTATTGTTACCTTATTTATGTGCTGAAATTTTTAAACTATATTGCTTCTTCCGGACTTAATTCCTTAAAGAACTTACTAACAATGATGAATCGCTTATTTATTCCACAGCAGAAAAAGAATGTATTTCATTCAGTTTGAACTATTTCTGGTGCTACATTTACATGCACAATTTGATCATCCGTGCATACTACATTGTGGATAAGTAAAAACATTACAATGTAATAGATGTGGGACGGAGAAAGCAATATTTGAGCTTTCCTACAGTAAAATAGCATTATTAATCCTGGCTGAGAGCAGTCTCAATTTTGCACTTAGAAATTACAGATACCTTATGAGCGCCTTTACTGGTCAGCCTAAAATAGGTACAACTCCAAACTGATTCTGAAAGTCCTAGGTTTCTCAGTTAACAAGACATTTATCATAAAGCCAAAACAATAAGTGACACAAAAGATAACTTGCCAGAAGCCCACACTCACGAAATAATTTTATGTGTATTAAGCTCAGAAGTGCATACCCATCATTTTTCTCATAGGGTTCATGAGTATGTTTCCTTACTAATTTCATTACTTCAATAGTCATAAAAGACCCAACTTCTCTTTAAAGAAAGCCTTTTAAGGTTTAATCAGGGTTCTACAGAAAATGAAAATTTGCTAAACTTTGTAAATACATACCAATTTCAATATTCTTAAGGCAACATCCTATTTGTTGGACAAACACATGAGTTCAGAAATGTTAGGATTTACACAAGCTACAGATACTTTTTCCCAGCCTGCAGAAGATTGTAACCCTTCAGATCAAGACTAAACTGATCTCCTTGGTTTTCTTTAAGGCCTTTAAAATTCCTGATGCATTCTGAAAATAATTAAGCAATTCATTTACTCTTTAGAAGTAGTCAAGAACACTTATTCATAAAACCACACAGAAAACAGTGCCATAAGACTACATTTTGTTCCATCTCTTCTGCCTCCTTTTTCTCCTTAAACACAAGTGTGTTCTCCCTTCCTCTAATATTATTCAACCCCCACACCATGAATTTCGGTCTTCTAAGGTTCTTTACACCTAGCATTTTAATCAGGCATGATTTGCAGAAGCAAATCTCCCTATTGTCTGCATTTACTATGCTTCAGTTTGCACCACACAGAACTCCCACAGTTCGTAAAGTGAGCTCTATGGAGTGGCAGCTAAAACATCCAAGCAACTATCTATGGGACCAGATCAGAACTAATCAAAAGTAAAAGATGCACTGTGTGGAACACATTACCAACAGTTTCACTTCAGAGATCTAGTTTTACAGTGCAAGAGAAAGATGTGAGAAAGACATAGCCTTACATCAAAACACACCTCTCCCCTAGCTACAAGACTTCTTTTTTACCGTAATGTACTTTCTGAAACACATTCACATTTAATTTTTTGCTAGTCTGCCTGCCCAGTGCATCTATAGTCATCCTACATGTTGCAATTCTAGGCTAACTTACAAGGCAAAAGTCAATATTAAAGACTTGAACTAACCACAAAATGAATTAAATATTTATACAAAACAAAAGAACAAAACCGGGTTTGTGAGGAAAAAAAAAAAAAAAACTTCATACTTCTCTGGACAGTAACGAAATGAAGTTTTTCAATAGGTTTTGAATCTATGCTCTGAAGTGGGGTAAAAATGAGCAAGGACTGTTTTAATAACAGTACCAAAAGACTTAAATGTCACAAAAAGCATTTAAAAATATTTGAAGTAAACAAAATAAGGTTTAAAATGCGTATCAGTTCTTTAAGCCAGAAGCAGAGCTGACTCACATTAGCTGCAAAGAATAAGACCTGTATTTAATATATAATAAATGAGTCTAACTGATGAAAAAGATACAGGGAGGGGAAACAGCAGTATGTATGTGTCAGAGCTGAGGATTTAAGGAGCAGAAAAGATGAGAGCATGGCCTATTTAGAGATGGATTTCTCAAATTTTGTTGGTTCCCTCCAAAACGTGAAGAAATTTGGTTTTCTCCAAAACATATTTAGGAAGGCAAACAGGAATAATGCACTACAATGTCATTACAAAAATAAATGAAAATTAAATACATCATTTTAATTAAATTTTAGTGATACTTTATCAGAAAAGGTTTTACCCATTTTCAAGAAAAATTACAAAAAATGCTTTTGCTGATAGTCTGTTAGAACTTGCTTGCTGCTTTTGTGAAACCATAATTGATCACCTTCATTATTACACTCAAGACATTTCACAGAGCTGTAGAAATGCTGGGAAACACTTGTTGCTTTCAAGTTCCTGAATGTTCTAAATATATCTCAAAATTCCATTTCATAGAGAAAATAGCTCGAACAGAAATTATCCAACATATTTGTTTCTCATTCAGGCAGCAGCAACTAATCTTCCTCAGTAAAATATCCAAATACAACAACGGACACCACTAAATGGTGTTGTTAGAATTAAATCCTCAATATTCTGCTGTTTGGACAGACTAGCATTATATTCTTAACAGATGTAGTGTTGAAATGGTTTTATACTCTTCAGAGAAATTGCATAGATTTATCACCCTAACTCAAGTGAAACTATACTGAATGGAGTGCTGTCAGTGATAAATGACAATTCCAGCTGATTGAAATTTACTAAAGAAAGCAAAAGTTGGCATTATTGTACTATTTTAAAGCTCGAAAAACAGTCTGGAGTGGTGAAACTTGCCAGAGTTTACTATAACTAGTGGCCATGCACTATCTACTTTAAGCAAGGGAATTATACAGTGTAGATTACCGGGCCAGAGGCCACACACAGTGTAATTTTTGTCATCTCTGAAGAAGGATTTAAACATCAGTACAGATTTATGCAGACACAAATTTTCCAATTGAGATATCATTGGTATACAAAAGTACTCAAAATTAAAAAAAAAAAAAAAGCAAATAACTTTTCCAAAATTCTTGCAAATTGAAGCCTAGATTTCCAACATACTGGGACAGAACCTCTCTGCTACACACACACACACGCACAAAAGCTAAACAAAAGGTAACTTTCACTAAAAATGACATTTTAATTCTTTGAGAGAGAAATCAGTTTTCCAAGTCTCTGAGTGGTGTATATAAACTGTGAGGATTTAAAGCCTGCACATTCTTCTTCCACTGAAATAACTTCCAGGAGAACTTGAGGTCTATTTTGGATGGCCAAGCCAACACAAAAAGAAAAAAGTCCTGTTCAAATTACTGCAATGTTCCTCAAATGACTTAAAACTTTACTGATTTTTTTTTCCAAAAGAATAAAAGAAAAGTCATTTCATTCATTAAAGAGATCAAATATTTAAACCTATTGCCCCCCTTGTTTTTAAAAACATTTTGACCTTAATATTTCAGGTTTTGAAGTTCTAGTCAGCATTGCATTAACTGTTGCACTAACAAGTGTTAATGCAGTTCCTGCCTTTCCTCTAAAGAGCCATAAAACCACAGTGCTTTCAGAATTTAGGTAAGGATATAAATCTTAGCTCCAGGTGTTTCTGAATCACTTTCCATAATCTGAAATGAAACTGGTCTTGCCCAACTCTGACTAAATTTTTGAGTGCAGTATAGGTTCGTACTAAGTTAAACTATCTTAAAAATGACTATGTAAAATAAACCAAAACTTACTGACGTATTTACTTTCTGGAAGGCATGTTAAATGAACTTTAAAACCAGATTTGAAAATCCAGCTGTAAAAGGGGTATGCAAAAGTGATAAATGAAGGCTGAACACCATCCAGATCACATACTTTGTTGGAAGAACTACAGTAAGCAAGTAAAAATTACACCTTAGAGTAATGATTCAGTTTAAATTAGAATTTGCAGTTAGTCTTCCAATTAAAGTCAATAACTATCCTGTGTTTTGCTATACATCAGAAAAGGGTGCTTAGTGGGTGTAAAACAGCTCAGGGTAACCAATATAAACAGTGAACTTTTCAAACATTCCCAAGCACAGAATGTAAAACTTCTTCACTGCCAGCCCTAACAGAAATTCTCTCAAGCCTGTACCTACTAATCACGTTTCTATTTTCAATGAGGTTCTGAACCTCTCCAACGAAATCTTGAACCTCTCCCTTATCCCTCCCTCCCTGCTTACTAGGTAATCCTCCCTCATTATCTTGACTGATTAGCAAGCAACTCAGTCACTCACATTATGTTCTGTGCTTCAATCCCAGGAAGATAAAGGTTCAATGATATACCTCTGGTTTACTTAATTAGAAAGAAAACTAACTTAAAACGTTCTGTGAACACAGTGCTGAGGTAGACTGCCTGAATAATCCTCACATATAATTTGCACCAGCCAAGGCCATTCTTGACCACAGACTGCATTCTCTACATATTTCTAGAGACATATTTCTCTATATATTTATCCCAGAACAACAAATGGGTAATGGAAATTTCCACCAGAAATGCTGGAGTTTAAGATTTGAAGCTAGTAAAATATCCATTGTGTAATATATATCCATTAAAAATATCTATAATTCATATCCAAGTGTGAAAACTAGTCAACAAGATTGAGTCCTGTGGTAAACCTGACACCTGTTATTCACATGACTCAATCACAGGTGTGTACCACAAGGCAAACAGTGTCTTGCAAACCTATGGTAAATATGTAAAATACATTCTTAAGAGTATAGTAAGGACAATGCTAAACAGTAAAGGGAGAATGTTGAATTACTCTGCATCAGTAATTTGATGGACTATTAGCAGTTTTTCAAAAAAAAAAAAGACAAAAGCCACAGAAACAAGCTGTTGTGGTGTTCCATTGTTCTGTTATTTTATTTATTTGTACATTAGAATATATAAAAAGATATGAACATGCTTATGGTAGTCTATTTTGTACCTTCATTCTGCTCTATATTTAGAAATGGATTTACATATCCCTTAGCAACTATCAGAAATAGAATATTTTCTGTGAGGAAAACATTTTATGTTGAAAAGTGACATTTTTCCATTGCTTAAAATAAAAATGTTATTAATGTGTGGGGAAAGGTGACAAAACTTACATGTTACTAAACTTACATACTTTGCATCAGCAAAGATATAAAGCATCATCTACAAGAACAGCTTCTCCAAAAAAAAAAAAAAAAAAAAAAGACGTTTACCAGACACTCCACAGTTATTGGGTATTTTCTTTCCTGAATATAAAGGAGGTTGGTAGTAATCCTTAAGTCATATGAAATATGTCAGCAAATGCTAGCAAGTATTGAATAACAACTAAATATAAGAGGTCAATGTTAAGGCAAGTTTTGGAATAGGTTAAGCTACTTCTTCAGTGTGAGTCCAGCAGAACACTGCAAAACCTCTCAGTGCACAGAAATACACTTCATATCTAGTTTAGACTTCATGTAACTTTCTAGCATGAAAACCATACAGAAAAACTAATTAAAATTACAGTTAATCAAAAAGCCTGTATAAAATCCATAAAGGTTTTTAAAACACTTTAAAAAGTTGTTAAACTCAGATGTGTCTTAAAGTGTACCTCAGGTTATCACTAGAAATCATAAGCATACATGTTACGAAGGGTCAGGGGAACCAAAACCAATACAAGACGACATGCAAAAATTAATGTTGGGTTAGAAGCACTGGGGAAAAAAAAAAAAATCTACTGTCTACACACAGTCAGTCAACAATTCTTAAGGTCACTCACTTCTCCTTCAGGGCCTTAGTACCAAGAACATGGCCCTACTGTAGTCAACTCACCTTCCAACATGGAAGAAATATGTTAGTGGGGATTTAGGAAGTACACACAAATGGAAGATCCTTGGAACGGTCAGGAACTACTCACCATTATAGAAGATTTTCCAAACCATATCACCACTCTCCGCCTACAAAAAAAAAAAAAAAACTTCCTAAACTTTCTTGAGGAAGGTGGCCTTTTTATCTAATGCTAGTTTCAACAGGATTTGTAGCTAAGGTTGAGAAATTAAGGAACACAGTTGAATTTACTCACTTCCAAAAAAATATCTTGCCTTGTGATAAATTCCTTAAGCAAACTACAATTTAACATGTTCTCAACAGCTTCTAGATAGAGGTTGAAACAGAATCAGGGATCCTCACAGGAAGAAAACAAAAGAGGAAAAAAAATATTTTGAAACATAAGAAATCTAATTCTGAACATTAAAATAAACAGTGGTGTAAAAAAATCAGATTCAGCATTTAGACATTTATTAGGCATTTATTTTAAGCTTCTTAATAGTAACACTATTTGAAAGTAGAAAAATGAAGGTGACAAAGATCCTAGTTTTCTGTGTGAAAGATTTGGAATTTTTTTCCCAATGCAACACTAACATTCAGGTAACTACAAGTAGAATAATACTAATTATGAAATGTTGTATCACACTATGCACAATGGTAAATAACCTTTCTTATGCGTTTTCCAAGTGAATGAAGTATCCCATCTTTAGTCAACATCAGCAGTTAGGCTTTCTACTGAAGCGACAACTATCATCCACTACCTTGCTAAAAAGAACCCTTCTCGTCCTCGTTCTATTCCATTTAGAAATGCAATGTGAAATCTTAATTTTTCTTAACTCTCAACTTTTAGATCACCCTAAGCTTTGAAAAGTCTCTAGAAGCAATCAAAAAGAAGGTAACTCTAATGGGGAGAAAAACAAAAAAAATCAGCTCTTTGGAAAGAGGTTGGAATAACAGGTACTTGCATTAAACTAAAGCAGAGGAGGGAGCCACAGGGAATATTATGAATAAGTACTGGAATTTTTTCAATTTTAGAAAACTGAAGAAGCGACTTGCTACAGGAAGGGAAATATAAAACAGGTCAGAATGTTTCTGATTACAGCTTATGAAATACTTAATTGCTTTAGAAGTAAAAACTAGTACAGCAAGTTTGAACAGTTTTAAAGAAATGCACATTGATACACTTGTATGCAGATCATTTTAAGGATCTGAAAATAACTAACAAGGTAGCCTAAGGAAGAAGAGTAGCCTAAGGAAGAAGAGTTGTACTGCATGTATTATGCTGAACAGATTATTTCTAGAAAATTATTTTGTCAGAAATGTGACCTATCTATACAGCAAAGAAGTGCTGAAACCTCATGTAAGCAGAAGCAGTTTGGACCAGCTGTCCTTCATTATGGGTTTCTAGCTTAGCTGAGGGTTAGGCCCTGAAGTCTCTGCTGACAGATGTTTGAATAATACTTTATTTGGTTGATTTTGTAAGAAAAGGCTGGAATGACTGCCTTTGCTGACAGGAACCTTAATAGTAACTTGAATTTGCAATGGTACCTGTTCCTCACAGGTCATCTGATGCAATTTTAGCTATGTAAGTAAGCAGCTTTGAAACTTCCTCAATTTCAAAGAGATTTTTAAGTAGCCATAAGGTCTCAGGCAGACAAGTTGCTGAAACTTAGTTTCAGTGAGAGGGCCTCAGAAATCCAAAAGAAAAAAACTGCATAAGGTCTTTCATATTAAACATACATCATGGTTAAGTGAGCTGAGTGGTCACAGTTTTTCTCGTTTAAAGGTGTTTATCTTTTTAATAGGAATTTACATGCAAAATCATTACCCCTAAGTTAATGTTGCTTTTAAGTGCCAAACACTGTTACGTTACACAACTGAAGGTATGAGATTAAGTTCCTTTTGAAGGTTGCTGCACCTAGTCTAAATCTGCAATTATCTGTGAAGTAAGCACATTCCTAAGAATCCATCAAGTTTATATATTTGTCTTTTTGCACTTTGTTGTGACAATTGCCTAATTTTCTCCATGCCGTATAAACATTAGATATGCAATACTTTCAAAGGACTCAGCAAAGAATCAGCAGTAACTTTCTTCTTTAGCATCTTCATTTTAAAGGGATATTTGAGTGAGACTTTATATTTGCTCCCAATATTCTATATACTATGCTACCAACATTCTTCATTAATTGATGAATTGTTCATCTACAGCTAATATGACAAAAAGAACTCAACCACTGACATAAGAAAGGAAAAAAAAAAGAAAGTGAACAGGTAGAATTATTTTAGCTGTATAAATCAGAGAGAACAGGTAAAGAAATAGAAATATATGGAGGTATAAGGCTGCAATTTGGAAAAGATTCTGAATATAAATTAGAGGCATTCCCGAATATTATTATTTTTTAATTTTTCTTTCAGACAATCGTCTGAAATGTCTAGAGAGCCTATTTGGTTAAGAGTCAGATAATATACCGACAGTCTCATTGTTTTCCAGCAGAAACTTAGAAAAGGTAGCAAGAAACAATGCAAAAGACAATACAAAAATAATGAAGTAAATTTACAAGAAGGCTTGGGACTGTTAGGATAAAGATTTAATGTGTACTATCTTTCTTACTGATTTAGCTGAGCAGTCAATGCTATAAAGTAGAAACATCAACTCCAAAGGCATTCATAAATGTTCTTGAAGATAATATCTTGTGAGACATTTTTAGCTGATAATATTCAGGTTGTTAAGATGAGAAATACTGAAAAAAAATACATATTGAAAATACTACCCAAGTGAAAAAAAAAATAGTGACAAAGTTCAATGCTGACAAATATAAAAAGATATATGACAGTTCTAATTTTGCAACAATGGGTTCTCAGTTCATTCTGCATATTCAAAAATGAGATACAGAATGCACAAATAGGTTCAGACCCTTTTGAAAATCACAGAGACATTAAATTTTGCTATGAAGAATTTTATTACCCAAACACAAAGTAGAAAATCCAAGATGAAAATATGGTTTATAACGAATCCTAGACTTACCTCTACAAATAACATTGAAAGTGCTTGTGCTAGTTCCCAGCTGATCTGTTTATGTTCTGACAGCATTGTTATCATACTTGGAAGATTATTGTCTGTGTCTTTACTCTCTACTGTCTCTTTCCAGTCATGCAATTTACACAAATATAGTTACAATTTTACTAGAATGCTCAACTGATATATTTCCCAGCATTACATTTTCTAGACCTCTTTCATGGTTCATGTTCTGGAATAGCCTGCAGAAAATCCATAGCGGTTTCCCTTTTCTGAAAAATATCCTAAGCAATAATTTCCACCAACACAATAGGATGAGGTAACAAAAGCAGCACTTTTACCATAGTAATTGACTGACCTTGTCTGGTTTTTTCCTCAATTTCTTGTAGATATACTGGAATGCAAACACCATCGCATTGTAACTGCCTCTTTCTGAAACACAAGGCATAAAATAAAGTATTTGGAAGCAAGATACTAACACGTTCATTTGATACAGTAATAAACACCATAAATACTTTCTTTCTTACTGAAGTAAAAAAACGGGTTAGCTTAAATGTAATGTTATTCAAATAAGATGATGCAAGGGGCAAGGGTTTAAAGTAATAGGCATGCTCAGAGTCATATTAGAATAATATTGCTGGAAACTATTTCTGGCATTTCTTAAAACTTTAGCTTTTAGGTTCCTCCCTCCTCCCAAATAGGCATAGAACAAAGATATAAGAAGATAAAACCAGAAGGGAAAATTGATTTAGTACTGGTAGTAGAAACAACAATCTCGTTCTTCTCTCTCTTCCCAGACACATATTCCAGACGTTAAATCCAAGAAGCAGTTTCTACAGTTCTACAGTTTCTACAAAGTAAAGATACACTTTTCTGTTTCAAAGAAGGAAAATATTAACTGGCCAGGTATAAGGAAAGTAGTAGAGAGGAGAGGGAAGGCTAATAAAACTCACTTTCAGCTACAAAATTAGTTCTAACTGAACTTGAGGACTATGTGATTGACTTGCTAATACTGATAACAAGGAAGCTGGAACTAACTGGGCCCATGCACCATTATGTGCACCATTATGTGCAATCATATTCATCACTGACATCAGGAAAACATTTCTCATCAGGGGAGTAGATACACATTTAGAGATGCAAGAAATGCAAAACAGCAATTTCTATAGAGCTTTTAAGAAAATATTCTTGGGCATCAACCTTTAAAAGTTACAAAAATTTAAATCAAATTACTAGTTTTTTGTTGTTTTTTGTTTGGTTGGTTTGGTTTGTTGTTTTTTCATAATACTGGCCCAGAGTTATAAACAAGTGCTCAAAGAATGAAAAATGAACATAAAATCAAATTTCTCTTAAAAAGAAAATTCCACAATTATGAAATATTCTCTATATTGCAGAGAGCTTTATAATTTTAAAGTTTAAGAACATTTGTGTACTTTTAAGAAATTTTGTGTACTAAGTAAATTGTATAATTCAATATGTTTAATGTTTTTCTGGAGTTCACATTTCTAACCTATTGAGAATTTCTATGAGGAAAAGACAGACGATATTGTCAGCTTACTGGGAAGGTCTTTAGTCTTTAACCTTTCCTGAAACACAAAGACCCTGCTGCAAACTCACACCATCGCGCCATTATTCAAAGTTGTTATCTTCTCAGTGACTTACAGAACTGTAGCTAACCTTTTCCCTGATAAGACAATGTTGGCTACTGTTATCTGGAAAAAGCAGCAAATGTCAGTCTTATATGAAAAAATGTACCTTAAAGACTAAACTGTTTATATTACAGTAGACACTTCTGTCTACAACTGCCAATAAACTATACTGAAATAGAAAACTTGTATCATAATTTATATGTTTTATTTAGATGAACACGCTATATTTCCATGGTTCTATTTGCTGCAAGAGTCTGTTTTTTACCTCGTATAATGACTAACACTGGAGCAGTAACAACAGAATGATCTTTTAGTAAATTATCTGACTTAAAGTTCAAATTTAGGAGCATTATTCCTGCATGGATAGCAGGTTTACTTTACATGGAACAGGGTTTTATTACTTAGATCATTCCAAACACAGACCCAATTTTATCGGGAGAGTACTAAGCCTATTTTAAAATAGAAATTTTGTGTTTGAACACATTCTAGGTTAGCAAAAACCCATTAGTTTTAATGTGTTACGAAAAAAGAAAAAAAAAAAAAGCAAGAATTAGTCCATAGTTGATCATATCATTTCTGTTGCAAGTTATTATTTAAATAAATTGTTTTGAATCTTTTTCTTCACATTTTTGGAGGTATTTTTCCTTTAGCACCCAGAGGAAAATACATAAAAATACACAAATATTTTAAAAAAATGAAAAATACAGGAAGCAAAAAGGATTAAAATTGCCTCATTGTTTATGCTATTGGAATATACACATCCTTACAGGAATAATTTTTTTCTCATTTCACACAGCAATCTAAAGTTATAGTTCTCAAACTGAGAACTTACCTTAAGGGGCTCCTCTCACATAACTCTTGTGGGATACGTGGGATACTACAACTACATAGCGTGAGGTACTGGGAACACCACATAAATTTAGATCCCCCATTCAGTTAATGATTTATATGCTGCTGTCCATGTTGTTAAGACTAGAGTTATCAGACTGGCCCAGTTATCAGTACAAGGAGAGTTCCAGCAACACAAGGACTGCTGTGCTCAGGACCAGACTTCCTGGGTCTCGCAGTCCATGCTGACCTCAACATTACCACTCTGGTAACAATTCAGGTCCTGTGCTACCTCATTTACTCATAGCATGAGTATGCTTACATAGGCTACAATTACAATTTTATTTAAATGGACAGAGTGAGAAGACATTATCTGAGCTAGCTTACTCTGCTGAGTGTACCTGGGCTTTAAGTATCCACACTAAAGCTTGCTCTGGCAGACAACAACAACAAACTCCAATCATTCTTCCCAACCTTCCAAATACTACATGTATCAACATAACAGAAATAGTGTTAGCATATCTGATGTGACTTGTACTGTGAGAAAAATGCAAAGACACAGCAAACAAATGAAGAAAGAGATAAATGAGTCCAGAAAACTTAACTGAGCTGAATTTCTTTAGAGCTAGCTATCTATGTGCTGCTGAGGATCAGAAATGAAAGGTCTATTATCTAAAGTCTGAAAACCCTCTCTGACATCTATGCAATTTTAAATAAGATGTTAAATTAAGTCATCTACTCTCATTTATAGGTCTGTGACTTGTACAAGCTTACTCAAGATAGCTATTGTCTCATTTTGTCCTCATAGTGACTAAAGGTCTACAAAATCATTTGTCAAGACAATATTAAAGTCCCAGTACTGGGACAGGTTAAATAACCTGTAGCACTTTAAAAGCTTGCAAGGAAATACAGAAACAGGTTTATTACACACTTCTCCTGAGGTCAGAAAAGGCATAGCAAAGCAAGAGAAAACTTGCAGTCAACCATGATGAAAGGATTTTTAAGCAACACATATCTGTTATATCAGTTAAGCCATATGGTCACAAGCCCCTAAATAAGAAATGGTTGGAATTCCTTTTGCTGTATCTCAGTCTTGAAAATAATTCATTTTATGTACTAATCACTATTTTTGAAGTGATCTTCTTACTGTGCCAGTGTTTGGTTTACTTTAATCTGTTTATTTATTTATTTTTTCACTCCATTACAAATTCTAATAGTTTGGAAAGCATTGGAGGGTATTTAATGGATTAATGACAGAGGCTGAATATTACCAATTCACTGATTAAAGAGTTTTGAGTCTTATAGAGCTAAGAAGAATGACAGTATTAATTCTGTTACACTTCCTACTACATTGTTTTTATTGTTACACAGCCATGTAGTCATAGCTGTCTTTTAAGACAGGAAAAGAAAAAAGATACAGACTTATACCAGAACACATAATTCTAGCTGGCCAGTAACACCTAAGAAAAAAAAAAAAAAGAAAAAAAAAACCACAATGTTTTAGTTTTCATTGTATTCAAGGTGACTGTGATATCTGTTACACTAGGCCTGACATCATATATATCCTAAAACATAACAGCACTCAAAAAGCACACTGCAGACCTAATGGAGGCTAAGAAGAGACTCTCTGAGGAGGTACTATAATAGGAGACAAGGTACCAAAATATTCACTCACCTCGTAAATCATAAAAGAGGAAAATTAACCCATGCAGGCAAGCTATTAACAAGAAAGCCCTTAGCAGTGAAGGGAATTTCAGTCCCCAGGAAACTGAGGGCAATGTGTAATAAATACTGTAATGCACCAATTTCACAATCTCTTAACGCCAAAAGAGGATAACCTCACCACCAGTCTCACTTCTGGGTACCCCCAGCTGCGTGCACCTGTCCTCTCCCTCTGGTATTGCCTTGATTTTGTGCCTGGCCAATGCAGCTTGGCTGAATTCTGCTTCTCTCTTGTTTCTGGTCTCCCCCCTGTCGAACTGGCCCAGCTCACACTGTTTTGTGTGCGCAGCTTCCTGACAGCAATTCATTAAGAAGGACAGTCTCTGTCCTGAACCAATTCATTAAGGACAGTCAGAAGGTGAGGGCAGAACCGCACTGGAAAAGAGGACTAACGTTTTTACCAAAAATGATGTTCCTCCAACAAGCTTCTGCAATGGTGCTTCTTATTCATGCAGCAGGGAAAGTAAAATAGCTGGTATCTTTGAAACTTCACTTGCAATGTGAGATGGAGAAATATGACCCTGAATAGCTGCCTGTATGGCTGTCAGCAAAGGACGAACACACACAAATGAGCAAATTATATTAAACTTTGCATTAAATTTGAACTGAAATACTAGCACAAATTAACATCAGATATTTTTTTTTCTTTTTCTCTCAGAGAAACAGAAATCCCATTCTGACCCCCACAAGTCCCTGATTCTTTTCACCAATCATGCATGCACTGGATGCAAACTCCTTTTTAGACCTTGCTAGTTATGTTCTGAAGCATTTTAATATTTTTGTTTTAATAGAAAGCTAAATGCATTCTGATAAAACCATGAAGAATGCAGGAGGGATTACCTAAATCTTAAGAGTTGAACAAAAAAAAAAAAAAAAAGCTTTGAACAGAAACATCGATTCCAAATCCAAAGCCAACTATCTCCCTCCAAAAGGATAGCATTGTTTTCTTCCCTCAAGTACGGAATATGTCATTTTCATTTTTCACACCACTGTTCACAACCTCCCCACTTTTAGGGGGGTTAGTGGGTAGAATGCTGAACTTTTGAGAAGTCTAGGAGTCTGAACCATCCCCTCTCCTTCCACACATCACCTTTAAAGGTTTAGTTGTAGGGTTCCCCACACACACCAGAGGATAAAAAGAGCTATTCTACTGTATTACCATCATACTAGAAGGTAATTTCCATACTCATTTGAGCATTTTTAATTTCAAATGGTTCTCAGTGTTAGTATAGTTTTAATTAAATGCAATCCCTCTTTATTTCATGTTGCTTGTTTGTCTGATACACTGCATTATGAACTTACCCTTGTAAGCATTACTTGAATAAAAGGTGTTCTGCTGATACCTGCTTTTAGCATATCTGGAGCATTTTTTCTGCTTCCCTTGTAATTTCATTTTTAACTCACAGAAGAATCTCCTGCAATATGGACCGTATTTCAACAATGAGGGAAGACTTTCATCTTTCATATTCTGAA
The DNA here is from genome assembly GCF_964034855.1 of Anser brachyrhynchus. Classification (NCBI taxonomy): domain Eukaryota; kingdom Metazoa; phylum Chordata; class Aves; order Anseriformes; family Anatidae; genus Anser; species Anser brachyrhynchus. The sequence goes on from NC_137698.1 coordinate 25,381,674, forward strand.
CATACATTTTTAAGCCCATAAACATCTCTACTAGGACTCCAGCTTCTCTCCTTAAACAAGAGGTGATTCCTGCGTCATGATGATTAGTCTACCTTCTTATACAGTAAAGCTGTACCCTTACAACAAAGCTCACTGTGTTCACAGATGAAATTATACTCTTCGCTTATAAGAGAGAAGCAGCAATATATGTATTGATGTAATGTAGTGATCTAACAAAACTTAACTGTTAGTAAGACAGGGACTTAGCAAGATTAGAGATGGTAAGTTACCCTTGCTTATTTACTGCACAGAGACCAGGGTAAATTAGACATGTCAGGGAGACCCTCCTGTTGAGCCATAAGGTTCAGAGTGGATCCCCTTGCCTTCTCAACTCCTTAGACTGAAGAGGTAAGAGACTAGGTGTGGCTGAATCCACTTCTAGTCCCAGACTTGGTCAACAGTTTATGTCTAAGGATTATTTGTGCACGATCTAAGATATAATCTTAGCAAACTTTATAACGTTTAGTAAGCTACTAAACACCAAGGAGTTGCAGCAAGGAATCTCTTGCAAGGAGTATGGGATCTCTGCATCAGGCATGACCTCGAGAAGTGTCCCTACTGTAGGGAAGATGTGTCCTGCAGCCAGCTGCCATGCAGAAGAGCTCAAAGTGCTCTTGGCTTCCTCACTATTTATGGGGTAAGATGATGAATATGAATAGTCATAGATTTGACGGTGCATGCTCCATTGCATGCAGCAATGCATGCAGCTCAGCAGCTGCTGAGTGTCAGTTTCTCCAGCACCCAGTTTGAGCTGATATTGTGGTCACTACCTGCCTGAGCAAGGTATTGTTTGCTGCGGCCAATGTTTAAGCAAGACAACAGCCAAATTGAGGGCCTGGGGGAAGCACACTGCCACAAGCTACAGATAGATCACACCTTCCTGTTGTTCTAGCTCAGTGTCAGTTAGTACATATTTGTCAATCTTATAAATCGGAGGCAAGACTATCAGATAGGTCACTAAATAAAAATCCAAACAGCATATCAAAGCCAAGCCTGTCACAAAAATTTAATTGAAGTCCAAACTCCTGAAATCAACTGCAAAATAACTAAAGACCATCAATCCCTTTCAATCCCCTCCAAATCACTAGAATGATTTTTTTTTCTTCTTCCCTCATTCTAAAATAACCTAAAGATTGTATCCTTCCTTCTGTGCAGGTACGGGAATCTCTTATACTAGGGACAAAAAACGTTCCAACAGTGATGTACAAAAAAAATCATACAGAAACTTAAGTCACGAGACTTAAATCGTTGTATCACAGCTTAAAAAATGATTTGATAAAGTATTCAGTCTAGCAATCCCCCACCATATCAGCACCTATTTTTCTGTAGTTCACACAAAAGCACAACTACATTATCTGAAATTATTGCAGCTGTCAACTACTTTTATAACTACAAGAAGCTGGAGCTTAAGTTACTACTAATACATAAGCTCAAGTAAGTTCATGAACTCACCCCTCAGTTCCTTCCATAGGTTCCAATGGAATGGTTTCAATTAAGAGAACTCCTAAAACCAGACTACAATTTTTTTCCATTAACTTTTTTCCTAAGTAATTCCTAAAGTGGGCATAAACAATGAACCAAATCTCATAATACTCTCAGGAGGAAAACAAGAGGAATCTCTTAGTTTTACAGTTGAAGAAAGCAGATATAAAATAACTATAAATAACTTATGCAACAATATATGGGTAAAGATTCTATGTAATCCCAGATCATAACTCAGTCTGATAGGAAAGGTATAGCACAGTCAACTTTATCACCTATGAAACAATCACGCATGCACTACTAAAAATAACTGGTGTCTTCATGTATTTTAAAATTCACGCACATTGATATCACTTAAATTAAACAACATTAATTGGTCTAGCTTGCCACTTTACAGTCAAATGAAGGTTGAGAGGATTTGCTTCTTATTTTTATAACGCAGTGTGACCATCTAAACAGAATATTATTTGATATGCTTTACATGTGCATATATGTTTGCAACATAATACAAAAGGTTTCCAAACATATTCCCTAAGGATTTGTTTTGCATTTGACAGTACATTTTACGGTCACTTTATTTAGCAAGAGGGTAGTAATTTATTTATTTATTTATTTATTTATTTATTTTAAAACACAAAGAAAACTAAGAAGCTAAACCCACAAGGCTGGAAAAAAAAAATCAGAAGCACATGTAATACAAAGAGCTATTTTAAAACTTGAAAGCAGACTCAATTCCAGAATTAGATTCCCTGTAATGTTATTCTACATGTTCTTTCAGACGCACATTGGCCCTTTCATTTGGTCAGTTCGGACATAAATTAAACAAACATGCAAAAACAAGATTTCACGAATGTAAATGTCAAGACTTTGCATGAGAACTTTTTCACTTCTGGTTTACTATGAGCTCAGAGAAAAATTCTTCAGCAGTAAAAACACTAACCTGACACACCCTCTCTCCTGCTGCCCAGTTACCTGTTGATACCACAGCATGCTGCTCCAACTGGAAATTTAGACACAAATGTTTGTATGCCGTGTTGTAAGGTGGATCACAGAGCTATCTGTGGATGTGGATAGAAAAAAAAAACAAAATACCACAATACCCTGCATGTCATGTTTTCAGACTAGTATACGTAAGTCACAACAGCTAAGAAATGCAGTTCACAGCACAGTCAGATGGGAGTGGGGACCAGAGGGAGGAAATCCCTTAAGCTGGTACTACCAATAGTTCAGCTTTACAAAACTATTCTCAGCATTCACAGAAAGCATTCAAGGCTCTCTAACTGTATTTCCCTTAATCCCAGTTCATATTTCAGCATGCATTCAATGAAGTGCAGCAACACTGGGTAAGATGAGAATAGAAATACAAGCATGAAAATTTAAGAAGACCTTGCAGTATTTTTTAGAAATATAATTGTCTCTTTTATTAAAATACCCTGAGGTATAATATTCTGATAACACTTATACCAAAAATTAATCCTTATAAACCTAACGGGCAAAACTATACTCTGCTGGTGGTGGAACCTATCATCAGAAGTTATTTTATTTTATTGCATATAAAGTTTCCTTCATGATAACTGGAAAGGTAAAAGTGAGGGGAAAAATAACTCATTTTGCTGCAGTAGAACACCGTTGCTCCACACTACTGCTTGCTGTTGTAAACCTATAAATAGAGAAGTTTTCTCCCAGATAATAAAAAGCATTACCACTTCCAAATCAAGTATCTGCTCTGAAAGGTGTCTAAAGAGAATGAGAGTTTTGTAACCAAAAATACAGCATCTTATACACTTAAATAAGGGTACATTGCATATACAAAGCTACTGAGTTTATACAACTCATGAAATAAGCTGTGATACTCATGCAAATATCATATAGTTAGTAGTATGATCATGTCTTTTCCCCATTTGAAATGCTCAAATCGCAAGCATTTTAAATAGTTTCCTTCAACTACTCCAAAATATCACATGCATTAGTGGAGTACCTTTACTTAAGGGTTTTGTGTTTTTATTTTGTTATTATCTGTGTTTTCTTTTTAAGTTTTCAAAGGTTTATTCAGGCATTAGATCCAATAAACTTTGACTTCTATCTTCCACCACTCTTCCCAAGACTATTGGGATCTGTAATTCCAAGCGTAAAAGTACAAAAGTATGTTCCAGATACCCACAAAACCCAAGCTTTCCAACTAAAAGAGTGATGTTTCTTGGTTAGATACTTCCTGCTCCCCAAATCAACCAACCTCCCACACCCAAAACTGCACTAATTTACTGCAAAAGTGTAGGAGGCCATGTATTGAATAGCTGATCTAGACACAGTATGCTCAGAAGTATTTTATTATGTCTGAAAGGGGTAAGGCAACACTAAGACATTCATTAATTCAATTTATTTTTTTTTTGGCAGGTCTGCCAGTTGACAAATTAAACAAGAAATATAAGACCAGAAGTCAGTATTGGACAAAATTAGTCAGTTGTATTTCAAATTCTGCATATTTTAACTGCAGACTGAATGAGAAATGCATCCTAGATTTAAAGCCTAAGGAAATTAAGTTAAAAACAAAACAAACGAAAAAAAAAAACACACACGTATTCTTAAGAGAAAAATATTAACCTTTCAGATTTGTTCTTAAGCTGTAGTGAAGATGCATTCTTTTATACCACAATGGGAAATAACTTGATTAAATTTTGCTCCCTAAAAAAAAAAAAAATCTTGTTTTCTTATTCCAAGTGAATGATTTGCTGTACAATAATGAAATGCCTAGCTATTTAGAATTAGATTAACCAAAATACACATAAAAATATCGCCAAATATTTTTATAACTACCCTTGTATTGATTGTTCCTCTGGCATAGCTGCATCATACTAAGAATTTTACAGAGAACAAAAAAACAGACCTCTGTTGCACAGCTCTGCCTAGAGACTACAGCAACATACTACCGTGGCATATGAAACACTTTCATATACGATGAAACATTTTTTGCAGATTTAATATCTTTCTTAACAAAGCTTATTGTGCTGTCTGAGGGTCATGGGTGAACTCCTTAGGTTTTTACCATACAGAGTTTAAAAAAGTTCCATGAGAGAAACTGAGAAGGAGCTATTGGCATAAAGCGTTTGGAATGATAACTGTAATGTCAAATACATAATTTTAAAGTGCAACATATTACAACTCAGACTGTTAGAAAAAGCTAACTTCCCATATCAAAACAAGCAGTTGATAAAAAATAAGCTGGTTTAACTTCTGAACATTGATGATTAGGAAAGAATTTTAAATATCTCTAATAAAAAATAACTAAAAAAATTTCATTAATATTAGCAGCTTCTCACATTTTTATCACCATATTTTATTCCTCCTCTGGAAATCTAACCTTTACAAAGCAAGAATGCACCTCTCGAATTTTAGTGTTGCCGTATGTCTGATTTTAGCTGTACCTAGCTTTTCATAACAAAACAAAAATAGATGTAATTTGTCAAAAAAAAAAAAAGCCAATGGGAAAGGGGAAAAAAGAACCAAACAGACATTACTTGCCATAATAACAAATTCAGAAATGAAGAAAAAAAAAAAACTATTGTGAAGCGTACGGGCACCAGACACAACTATTTCCCCAACTCTACACATATTCTTGTTTTTAAGAAATTAAAAGGAATAGTTCATTTGAACAATCACCTATTTGATCTTCCACAGTAAGAAAACTGCCACCCTCATCAAGTATAGCTAAACTGAAGTCACGCTATTACTATTTTACCAGCAGCACAAGCTAAAAAAATAAAAATAGAAAATACGGTACTGGAGTATTTATTCAAAAACTTTTTTAACAATTACACCAAGTTAACAGACAAAAAAAAGCAACAAAATTATTTTGACTTTGGAGTTCAAAGATGTCTCTACTGTTAGACAGAGCGAAGGAAAACCAAGTAATCTCTCTCCCCAGAGAGTCTGGATTGCAGTTACAGAAATTTGTCCTTAGTGGAACTGATTTCAAGAAAATGAGTATTTTGTATCAGAAAAATTTAAAGGAAAGAAAAACATTTTTAAGGACACGATTGTTTTTGGACTACTTGAATTAAGCCTGACATAGGATATATAACTAAACCAGGACCAAAACATATAAAAATAATTCAAAGAATAATTAAGATAACTGGATACACTCGTAAGGAAATAGGGCACACAGTAATCATGGCCCTCAGCTTGAATACAATTCTGATGATGAAAAACAACTCAAGTTAGACTTAAGCGCTGGGGTATAACTGAACTCAGCTTGTCTCACAGTTCAGTACAACCAAATTTGAGTGATCTGCAATACAAATTAAGTACCAGATCTTGAACATCAAAAGTGACATAATACAACATATATTCTAGTATCATAGTCTCCAATGGTTTTCTTAGTAACTATGACTTAGAGCACTGGAATTCCTCAACTTGTATCAGTATATGTACTATCTCAGAATACAACTAAAAGATCTCATCAGACTGCCTTTCAGTATTACAGGTTTGGAGTAAGATGATTGTTTTTTATAACACATTTTAATTTCATTAAACAAATTTAAGTGCATATTGATGCTTTATAAGGCAGAGTAAAAGAACATAATGGGAATAAATTAAGTTTTATAAAACTCATAATCTGCTTAAAAATCAACTAAAAATCCTGTTTTACTGGAGGCTTAGGTTTTAGTATTTTACTTAAAATGCAGTTACATTTTATTATCTTAAAAATATTTATTTATTATATAACTGAATGTACTTGTGCATTACAAGGTGGAATTACTGATACTTCAGGAAATAATGATGTCAAAAACCTTATGTATAAAAACAATAATAAACTAATGGTTAAATTCAGTAACTTTAAGCAATAATAGTACTTCAATTAATGAGCTATAATCATAGAAAATTTATCTTCATCAAAAGGAATTTTTTTCCAAGTCATTGGAAAGAGGTAGTAGGCATGACGGAAACTATAGTAAAGAATATTATCTGGATGAATTTAATTTCAGAATGCTTCCAAAGTTTCCTCTCACTCAACAAGATTCACCCAATGCAACTGGTTGCACATTTGGAACATCAATTCTTAGACTACTATAGCAATGCTCAATTGGTATAACAATTTTCAAAAACAGCTGCTATTTTTGTTCTTGAAATGCACTTCCCATCATTGCACTTCTTCTGTGAAGTTCTATGACATTAGTATTGTTTCCAATGATATAATTGAATAATTAAACAAGTGTAATTCAAAAACATAAGGGATTAGAATGCACTAAAAGTATTTATTTTCCTGAATACAGAATAATCTTCCAGAAGAAAATTTTGTTTAAAAAAAAACAGTGTGAGAAAAATACCATTAGAAAACCAGTTCCACTGCCCTAACAGTAACGCTCTTGGCTTGACTTTGATCAAAGTGAGAGCTTGCTTGGTCCTGAAAACAGGAGTAGCAAAACCTTTAACTGCAAAGGCTGAATCACATTATGTAGAGAAAAGTTTCTCAAAAAAGGAAATAGTTGAACAACTTTGGGTTTTCAATTTTGCAGTACTGAACAGAAATGATATTAAATTGCACTATAACAAAGACTTTTTTCTAACATTGCATCACTCAACTGTTTTCAATGCTAAATCCCTGTAACTTGAATCATTTTCATTGATTAACACTTTCTCAAACTGAACACACCAACATACACAGGTTCATTGTTTTTCTCATTCCTGCCATGAACTTTACCAAATATCATTCATAATTATTTTAATTAAATTGCTTTTCCTCTTCCAAGACAAGACAAAAAAGGAAACTTTAAAAACGACATGGTATTTCAAAGTGTTTGATCATTATTAGTTTAAAGCAATGTTTTTAACTGTATACTTTTTTCCTACTCTGCTTATTATTTTGTATAAATTATTTCCACAAGATGGTGCTGCAGTCCTCTTTTAGGAAGATAACATCTATTTTCCATTTAAGTGGTTCCGTCTCACATTTAGGAAAAAAAAAATCATTTCATTGTTAGGTTAACGAAGTGATTTACAAGGTCTGTTTTCAAAAAGGGCAAAACTAGTTCACATCATCTAACTTTTATTTATTTATTTATTGGAAGCAACTACAGTGAAGAAAAAGTTCTAGTGAAAAATTCCAAACAAAATCTAATGTTCCAGTTTATAGAGCATAATGGATCCACATATGTTGCTCTTTGTATGTAAAATAGTCAACTTAAATTCCATATGTTTATAGAAAAGAATCGTAATTACTGTTAAAACACATTTTTACATCATAATGTCAAACAGCTGCTTTTGCCTTCATCTATAAACTCTGCCAAAAAAAATCCAATTTTTATATCAAACTCCAAAAATCTTTTACACGAAGTGGGTATTATAGCCCAAAGAAATCCTGATATGATAGGCCACCCATTTACAAAGGGTAATAAATCTTATCATACCCCACGCATCTTTGGTTTGATTATATAATGTTTATGGAAGTCTTACATCTACTTATATCTCTAAAGGGAAATTTTAATACGGCTTCAAATCATAAAAGTGTTTTGTATCTTTGTATACTGGATGGTCTCCATCTGTGCTGCTGGTCTTAAAATATGTTGGGTAAGAGTACTAAAACACTCAACACATCTCTCGCAGTCAAAATCTACAGACTGACTTGCACATTTCAGTGCTTAGGATCAAACTGACCCTCACTTTGTCAGTGTTAATGAAATCCATAATGTGTTGGTGTGCTCCAGCTAGGCATGAAAATTTGTATTAAAAAAAGCAGTCAAAAAGGTGCATATTTAAAATCGCGTATTTAAGTTTTCATTAAGACTTACTTAACAGTACAGATGGTAAGATGGTATGTAAGAAAGCCTCTTGGGTACAATATGCAAGTCCCAGCTGGAGTGTTTCCAACAGGATGTAAACCATGGTCCTCAAGCTCACACTTTAAAAAAACATATTACTTAGCACACTTTTAACAAATGTCAACACAAAAATACACTGCTCTAATGACTTCACAAAAGGACTGGGGTGGGGTGGAAGTTATTTGAACAGTTTTTAAAACCAAAAGTCAGGGAGGGAAAAAAAAAATACACAGATGCATTAGAAGATATTTATTCAAAGGAGTATAAGCACCAGTGATCATTACAAATTCAATATATTAAAAATTTAATGCTGTACAAACATACATATTAGTTTTGATATCCGTAAGTCTACAGAGACCAGGTCTGAAGACCTGTTCTTTCAAGTTTTCTCAGAGGTGTTTCTTGAGGTTTTCAACAATTCTGAGGTTTCTTCTATTCTGAAAATTAAAAAAAAATTGTTTATATACTCATGCATACTTATTAAAATACAGTAAAAGGCAAATCAATTATTTCTTACTTTCCAATGAATCCAAAATACCAATAAGCAGCATTAAACTAAGAGGGCTGTCATCCCCTTTTCTTCTGTAATTGGTTTGCAGACTAAAATGCCTACCAAATATCAATAAAACCTAAGTATACACAGAAAGAAGTAGCCCACTCAAAATTAGAGGAAGTTAAATCACAAAAAAAAAAAAACTACAGTTTATTCAGGGCTGGCATTTGTATAATGTACAAATTTCTTGCTAAGAAAATCTTATACAGCAATTCCTCAAGTGTAATAAAAATATTTCTTACAAAAAAAATTTCTTTACCAATCTCAGCACTAGCATGAAACACACCTTAATACAGTTAATGCAATGCTTAGCCTAAAGTTGGTTTTACCTTATTTTTTCCTTAAATAATAATAAAGCAGAGTGGAAATGTCATAATTTTCAGGAATAAAAAGTTGCTCATTCCAGAAACTTCTATCAAAAGATACTAATATTCCTATTCCTTGTCAATCAAACTCTAAACACTCTTTAATCTCCAGTTAATACTATTAACAATGCTTTGTATTACTTTTTAGAAACCAAAACAGTGACTCATGCCAAAAATACAGAACTGTAAGTGGATTTATTATCCAGTGGAGTCATAAGGAAATGCCACACCTGATGTAGAGACCTTTGAGGTTTGGAACACATATGTACGTTCTCCATAAGCCTTAGTCCAGTACAACTCCCTCCTGGGAAATGAATTCCTGCCGCCCTTTCCTATTACTTACATTTTACTTATCCGTTCCATTCTTTGTCTTGTTGTCTCCTGCAATTTAAAAGCAACAAGTTTAGTGAACTCTTCAAAGCTAACATTCCTCAGATGGACTTTCAACCTGAAAAATTCATTGAGAAAATGTAACTTTAAGCACTGTTTACATATCGAAAGGATTTTTATGAGACAGACCTAGACATAGTTTTGCATAGTTTCCTTGTTTTTCACTAGTAGTATATACAACTAAAACGAATGCTTACTTGTTCTCTTGACCCCAGAAAGGAAATCAACTAAGCACTTGCCAGTTTTACTTACCTTTGAAATGTCTGTCAGACCATGAGAATTAATGGTCATGGCTTTGGGAGATGGGTCTGTGGATAATAGTGAACTGTATCCAGACGACTGATGAAGACTCTCTGGCATCTCCTCCTTCCTTTCTGTATCTATTGAGAAAGACTCATTTTTATGTCACCTTTGCCTTTTTGCTCCCTTACTGCAAGGTCAGCTATCAAATAGCTTGATTTACAGTATGTAATAACAGAAGAGAATGCATTGTTTAGAGAGGAAAAAAAGCTACTGGTGAGGGTCCAAACTAGTTTTTTTCATTTCTTAAGACAAGGGTAGGTAGAGTATATTATATATAATGCAAGACAAATTCCAAAAAGATCATTTAGGAAAGCTACCTTTTATCCTGACTACAGTAAAATCAGCAATTAAACTTTAATTACTGGATCAAATATTAAAGAGTAATTTCAGAATGTTCACAGTATTTGCACTGTGAATCACCTGTTCAAACGTGGTTTTTAATTTGTGCAAGGTAACCTGTCTTTTAAGCAGCAAAAATATAAAGTCATCACTTATTTAGCTAAAAATAAGTTTTTTGTCTCCCTAGCTCTGCTCCCACTGGACTAGTTTTAGGTCTGTTTCTGCTGAATGGATGCTGCATGCTATCTTTTACTTTGGGAAGGCTTTGATATTCTTCAATTCAGAATAGTGTTGTCAGGGAAAATAACATTTTAGTACTTAAAACAAGTGTTTGTGTCCTTATTTTTAATCATGCAATCATCTACAGATAAAAACTCTGGAACATGTTCAGCTACGCTATTCTGTACTTGAAACGTATTATTTTAATCAATTAAAATTAAAAAGTGTTCCTTCAATACAGTAGTGATTCATGAAGAGCACTACAAGCAAAAAATGCATTCTGAGTACTGCATATCCTCAATATAAGAGTTACGACTGGCTGCACAGCCTTTAAGCCTACAGTTTTCTGGATCATATTTTGGAAAATCCAGATGAATTCTCTAAGTCTGAAAACATAAAGGTTGCCTTTTAAAGACCATCAGCCTACTTGCTGACTATGAAGTCCTCAAGTGTCAATAATATATCATTGAACATACAAAAGCAAGTAAACAAGTGGCAAGGTTTTTTGCTTTTAAGTCTCTAAAAAGGTCTATAAAGAGGCCTTCCTAATTTCCATAGAACTGGATTATTCAGATTAACAGAAGTAGGTTCCTAGTTACCCTTCCAGTTTCTATCCAATATCCCAAAAGGGGACAAAAAGGCCTAATAAATGAGAATACGAAATGCAATACTCTCCTAACTAATGGTGATAGGGATAATAGCCGCCATAGAGGAGACAGACCAAATTAATGTGATGAAACATATAGGCTAAGAAGCTACCACTGAGAAAGAAATAAGAATTACTTAGGAACTAGAGAATATTTTTAGTTTTCTTCCCACTTAATGCTGTTTCATTGACTACTTGTGTCTTCCAAAATTCAGCTGGAGACTGGAAAAAGCTTCTGCTGTGGTCTTCAAGATAAGAAAGCTCAGTGAAAAAGCTAGTGAGGATAGCCATTGTTTCAAAAGGGATGAAACTATAGAGAACGTTCAGCACAGATTATGAACAAAAAACTTCAGTTTTCCCTTTATAAGTAAAGAAAACTTAAAATGTGCAATTATTTTAAATATAATAGACCTGTGGCAGCAAATTTATTTTGTACTTGAAAATTTTATTTTTTAAAACATTGTAACTGCTTTGAAGTGCATCCAACATTATTACTTTTCACAGCTTTAACTACAGCACCTTAAATTTGCATCTGAGACTTTTGGTAGAGTGTTACTTTCAGCTTAATTAATATGCCATGCATTTGCATTAACACATTTAAAACAATTAGAGTAAATACAGCTTCTAAAGAATAAATTACAAACATGAAATTGCTAGCAGATTCATTTCTGATCTGAAGCATGCATTTAAATTAAAAGGTCTCTAAATCACAATTGACTCTCTAGTTAAAAAACCACTGTTTTAGCCAAGGTCAGCAGAAGTGCTTAGCATATGACTTAATTAAAAAAAAAAAAACATTAATACTCACCAGGAGAAACTGGAATCGTATTAGAAGCACATTCTTGACTTACACTGCTGAACGCTGATGACAAGTCTCTCTGAAATACAAGTTTACTGCATTTTAGCCTTATATCCTGTTTTAAGATATCTTTTGACTGAACAAAGTTATACATAAGTACCAAATATGCATGCATTTGCTACACCAATCCAAGTATGTTAGCACTGCACAGATATTTTCACAGAACTGCTCTTCGGCTTAAAAAAAAAAATCTTAAATTTCACACTCACATTGTGTTTAAGAATCCCCTATTTTATGTAGGATTTATTAATATTGCTGTTGATAAACAGGTCAAAAGCAAGTCCAAATATAGTGCATATAACTCAGCAGAATGAACAGTTACACTGTACTTTGCCTGTGCTAACAATTACATCTTGATGGTGGCTGCTGTGAAGTTTAAAGTAAGCAAACCTTCCACTTACAGTTGATAATCAGAAATGCAGCTCCTCAGTCCTAGAAATTAGTGTAAAGATGAACTGAAATTCATTCCACCTAAATGGTTAGAACTCAAAAGTCTAGTTTAAGCTAGTTTTTCAGGCTTCTAAATGAGACCGTTTTTTCAAGAAAGGTTCTCAGTTTCACTCAATCTAGCTTAGAAAAGGTTGTTCATAAACAAGGAATCAAAACTGATGTTCTACTCACAACAAATGTGTGCAATTTCCTAATTTCAAAGTTTAAAAAAAACTCAAAAACAGACTTTTTTTTAAAACCAATAACTATTATTATAATTTCAAATCTCACCCTGCAGGAAAATATATCACTTTACATAATGGACTAACTATATCAGTTAACAGGGAATTATATCCAAGTAAATGAGGAAGAATTAGTAGGTGTTGTATGGGAAGAAGCTGAAGACAACTGCAATTATAAGTCATTAAAAGAAGGCAGAGGAAAAAAAAAAATTATCTACACTGACTGCTTCTGCCCAATTCCTTTCATTGAACAGGTTTGGCAGCTTTCAGATTTTCCCAGAGTTAAATGCACAGCTGCTGCTACTTTGGCAGCAGTGCAATACAAATCTTAGAGTGGTCCTGCTATGTTGGCTAGATGCCAGAAGTTGCCTGAAAAATGCAAGAGTAAGAAGAAAACCGTAGATACAGAAGCAATTCAGAATTACTAAGAACAACTTGGATGGAATTTCATAAAAACAAAGGAGAAGCAATTCTCTGACCCAAAGGGTTATTTCTTGGCAGTTTTCAAAAGTCTGTTGCAAAAAAAAAAAAAGTTACAGTTTAAGACTTTCTTTTTTAATGTAAAAAACTGCTTCTTTTGCTTTGAAAGAAATAACAATACCACACACAAACTAAACTCAAAATTATTTCTGCAGATAATTTCTTACAGTAACATCTAGTAGAGACATACAATTATCTTACTGGAAATTTTTGAGTGGTATTAGTATTAGTATATTTTCACAGCAAGTATTCCAGACATCTGAACTACTTCAATACATATGATACCAGAGTAATAATAAACCAAATTTACAGAAATGAAGGAAAAAGCCTAGTTTGAATCACAAGCCTTCCCATTCTGCTGTCAAAAGTAGCCGTTGAAACTGGCTACTTGAAACTGTTAAGCAAAAAAAAAGTAATTGATAATGTCAGTCATTATTGTCTGAACTACACCCTTCAGAAATATCCCAGCACTTAGTCTGAACACTTATCCATTTCACGACTTTGCGTAACTAGCACACTTTCAATGAACACAGGAAAAAAATATATTAAAATGTCTTGTATACAAGTATTAGCAACATTTTCATATTGCAGGGCCAGAAATACACTCTGAGGTCCTGATTACAAGTAAGTTCAACATTCTTATAACTACAGAAAAATGAAACACTGATAAACTATTTTTCATAAGTTTTCAACTTCTGAAAAGATTCTCCTGGTATCCTTTGGATACACATGCAAATACATTTTGAAATCAAGCATGCAATGACAAAATTGATGCTACAGGTCACTGCAGCTCAAAACACATGTACATGTATGAAATTATGTAACGTACATCTTTATACAAAGGCGTTTCAACCCCATGAGAAATAAGACCGTCTCAATGTAAGAAAACACCTGATTTGCTCTGACATATACGCCAAATACAGCCACATCACAGTTACAGTACCTTTTCACATTTAAAAATACAACGAGCATCACAGGTAAGGCTGAAGGAAAGGGGAGGGAAGAGCAAAAGGGAGAAATATCAGTCAGGTTATAAATTTAAAAGATAACCATAAAATAGTAGTAGGGCTAAAAAGGGAATTAACTTTTCCCACTAACTCTTTATTTTCTGTTGTACCACTTATTTTTGACAATTTTAGGTATATAGAACGAAGACAATCTTTCGGATGTATATGATTAGAGATCAGTCTGGAGAATTAAAAGATATGAATTCAGCTGAATCAGTGGAAAAAGTACTACCTCATAGATTACTGCAACAACAATTGCAGTCTGGTATGAGATAAAATTTGATAATATGGACCAAAAAAAGCAAGCTTAAATGTGTCCCTAACATAATGAAATCCTCCACTACAGAAACGGTAAGTTTTCAAAATATAGTATAATTACAAGTCTACAAAAGCTTCCTTCTAAAAGTTCAGTAACAAATAAAAACCACGCACGGTCATTACTCATGAAAATATGCTGAGCTATACCTTCTGTTCCTGAAAGGAAACCGTTTCCAATGGAGAGCTTTGCTTCAGAGCATGAGAAAGCAACAGAACTTCACAGTTAAAGAAAAAAAATATCACCAACTCCACAAATAGCACTTGTATTCAAGATCACCCCTTTAAAAATAGCAAAGGGCATACATCAGGAGGTGAGAAAAGCATAAACAGGCTGAGAGTGTTGTGTCTGGCAACACTTCTGTTATCTGGTAATGGCTACACAGTACTAAAAAAAATATTTTGATAGTTATATCTGCCTTTTTTTTTAGAGAAGAAAAATGGAAGTTGATATACCTTTCTGGACTGCACCAGCAATTCTGTTTCAAGGAGCAAAACTCGGCTCAACAAATTATTCCAGTCCTTCTCGTCTATAGTAATCTTTCCTTTCAGTCTCTCTTCTAAAGTATGTAGCCTATCTTCAATCCAACCTAGTTTATGAAGCTTTTCCTGGCAATCAGCGAGCTGGCTCCTTAGGAACTCAATCTGAGAATTATCTTCTATGACCTGAAAATATGGATAAGAACACATTCTCTAATTTTGACATAGATATAATTCATAGTTTGATCAAATAAGCTAAGTGGAATTTTCCTCATGTTCAATAACCACATTCTTCTACATTAGAAAGTAACCTTTTAGAATTGTCATTAACAGCATTCACAGAACTAAGCTTTTATAGAAATTTAACAGAATTGTCTCTTGTAAAGACAATAGAATTTGACTTTTTTATCCCTCCCCAATCATTTGTTATATATCTACTAGTTACATTTAAGAAGAATCCAGCTATCTTTTTAAAAACCTCCCCCTTTTAGGAAAGTCCTGTAAGAAATATTAAGAATAAGAATGCACGTGGACATCTTAAATAAAAATTCTTACTTGTTCACATTTAACTTCCACAACGTCGTCATCTATGCACAATTCTTCATTACCTCCCTCGTCTGGAAGGGGTGGTGGATGAAGCAGTGCTGAACAAAGGGATGCTGGATGAAGGTCATCACTAACTTCACTTCCAGAGTGCCGTTCTACTTGAGGTATCTTTTGAGCATGTCAAAAAAAAAAAAACAGAAAAAAAGAAAAAAACAGAAAAAAAATCTATCACTTAAACAGCCTTTAGCCTAGCTTTTTTTTTTTTTTTTTTTTTTTAAATCTAACAAACGTATCCCAGCTGGTTGCAAAACATAGAAAGCAATAGCAGTTTAATTTTTAAAAAGTAATCACATACACATGAAAGAATTGTAAAACAAATATTCACACAATTTACCATAGCTACTGAATACCTTGGTATTCCTTCAACAGTACTGAAATCATTAATGGCCTTTCTTATTGTATAAAAGGACATTAATGATGTCTAAGGTTATTAGATTTCAAAGTATGAAAGGAGGCATGAAACTCACAATACAAATACACAGTTTCAACATTAAAACTACCTCTATACCATTCAGAAAGAAAAAAAAATAACTAGGAAGCTTGGAAGTCTTTTCCTTGGCTACTGCCAAAGTAGCCCAATTAGCTACATATTCCACTTCCTTTGAATACTTTCCTCCAAGAGAGCAAAAGACAAATGTTGCCCTTCTTTCCAGCTGGAGCAAGTCTTATGATCTCTACCTGTCACAACACAAAATACTTTACCTAATATTAAGAATCCATAATTACTAGCTTTATGCAGTATCTAAACACTTGCAGATTACTACATGTTTTAGTGAAGCTAAAATTCTTCTCTTCAAGGGAATTCTTAATACACTTGCATACATACCCAGAGTAAGAAGTATTTTGAAACCTACACTGAAACCAGCATAATGTCAAGCCAAACACAATTCAATCTCCAAAAAGGATGTATATTGTTTTTCCCAATTGAATCTTCATTTTGATTACTGTTCCTCCTTTTTTGTATAATGCAACTAACAGACAACAGTACTTGATTGGTACTATCAAGACTGAAATCACCTACTCAGTAAAAGAGAAACAGTTTTCTCTGTAATAGCTTGTTGTGGTTTAATCCAACAGGCAGCTAAGCACCACAAAGCCATTCACTCCCTCCCTCCCAGTGGGATGGGGGAAAAGAATTGGAAGGTAAAACTCATGGGTTGGGATAAAGACCCATGAAGAGATAATAGATAATAAAAAGAGAGAAATAATAATCGTAATAAATAATTAAAACCAGTACAAAACAAGTGATGCACAATGCACCTGCTCACTGCTCGTCAACCAATTCTAGCCCCTTCCCAAGCAGCGGCAGCCCCCATCAGCCAACTTCCCCTGTATTAATCATTCAGCATAATGCCAGGAGGTATGGGACATCCCTTTGGCCACTTTGGGTCAGCTGCCCTGGCTGTGTCTCCTCCCAGTTCCTTGTGCACCCCCAGCCCCCTCACTGGCAGGGCAGCATGAGGAGCTGAAGAGTCCTTGGCTCTGTGCAAGCACTGCTCTGCAGCAACTAAAACACCAGTGTGTTATCAGCATTATTCTCATCCTAAATCCAAAACACAACATCATACCAGACACTGTGAAGAAAATTAACTCTATCTCAGCCAAAACCAGGACATAGCTACTATTTCAGTCACCCACATTTTGAAAAAGATACCTACTGTGATCAAACATTAGAACCTAAGTGAAAGCACATACTCTAGAAAGAGCCTGGGAGATTAGATTATAAATCAGATTAACATTTAGACATACAATGTGACAACTACATTCATACCTGTTTGGAATTTAGAGCACTGCCGTTGGGACCAGCAGGGACAGTACCACAATTTGACCATACTTCACACTTCAAAGGTCTAAGTTTCTTCCTTGTTTGGGATTTAACCTTCAAATTGAAAAGGGGGGTGGAGGGTGTGTCATTAACGGGCACAGCACACAAAGACATTTAAACCTCTGCAGTACAACACTGTCTAAATAAATTACATACTAAATTAACAGACAAAATGGATCTTAGAATGAATGCATAATACTTGTAACACCTATGCAAGGCTGCAACAAAGTTGGTCACAAACGTAAATGATGACTTGCAACAAAGTTCATAGAATCACAGAATGGTTTGGAATGGAAGGGACCTTAAATATCACGCAGTTCCACCCCCTGCAGGGGTGATATTCCTAAATATCACCCAGTTCCATCCCCTAGGCAGGGACACCTCCCACCAGACCAGGTTGCCCAATGCCCCATCCAATCTGACCTTGAACACTTCCAGGGATGGGGCACCCACAGCTTCTCTAGACAACCTGTTCCACTGCCTCACCACCCTCAGAGTAAATAATTTTATCCTAATATCTAATCTAAATCTACCCTCTTTCAGTTTAAAACCATTTCTCCTTGTCACACTACACTGTGTGAAAGAGTCCCTCTCCTCCTTTCTTGTAGGTCTCCTCCAGGTACTGGAAGGCCATTCTAAGGTCTCCCCAAAGCCTTCTCTTCTCCAGGCTGAAGAAGTTGAAAGACTTCAACTTCAGGAACAAAAAAAGTATGTAATTATGCCCCCAAAAGTGACAAATGAAATAAATACAAGTTCTGTTTCATATGATTTTATAACATCTTCAAACTCCTGTAAAATACGAAGACTGATTTTTTTTTTTAATCAAAATGTCTTTAAATACAGCATAGAATGATAAAATTACCTCAACAATGTCCATCAAATGCGATTAATAATCACATTTAAGATGTGTACCACCAAAACACAAACACAAGTTCATATTTAAATTAAATGTTACCAGAACTTCAACATAGCGGAGGATTTTGCTTTGTTTCTAAACTCTACCTGTAAAGTCTGAGTTACATAAACATTCACTATGTTGAGAAATACAGGAAATACACCACCTACTGTAAAGTTAAAATATTTGATTAATCTTTGTTTTAGTAATTCTATTTTTTTAATACTACAAAACATTGTCAGCTTCACATCTTTTGTATACCCAACAGCACTCTAAAAATCTTAGGTGGAACTTGATACTAATTTTCCCCCTACTTTGACTACCAGTAATGCTTCATCTTCAGATAAACTCATCTTCACCTTCTAATTGCAGCACCAAGGATATGTCAGAAGAAACATACCTCATAATAAAGTTATCATTTGATCAGTACCTTATTCAAGTTACTTAATTCCTTATGCTTTTTCACCACACAGTTGATAATGTCGCAAACAATCTGTATTTTTCGCTCTGCAAAGCCAAACTGAAGAAACTGCTGTTTTGTTAAAACCGGTTTATACTGAAATTGATCTCGAAGAAACTGCAACACAATAAAGTTTGCTTTCAAAATCACCATATAATTTATTGTAAAAATAGCATGCTCAGGTTCTTATCTTTCTTTCATTCTGCAATTCTGAACTAATCCTTTTTTCATTTGGTTGTTTCCATACTCTCAGCTGTTTCTTCTAGCTAAATTTTCAATATACCTCTTCCAGAAGTATTTTGTTCACATCACACTTGCAAAATTTATGTCAGTCTAAAACATGAAGTTATTATAGATGTTAATATTTAAAAAATTAAACAAAAACAACCTTTTCACAGTGAATGCACAGTAACAGCTTGCATTGATCTCAGCAAATAGAGTGAGAGGCCTAACTAAGGCTTACACAAAGACTTTGTAAAGGATTCTCTCCTATCCTCAGATGGAAAGCTAGTATGAATAAGCCATTACTAGTTAATACATCCAGACTCCATTTATAAAACATGTTTATGTCTATATTTAAGAATAGTGTAAAATTATTTTGATTCACCTTAAAGAATTTGATTCCAATTTATAAACTCTTAAGAACTAGACTTTTAATATTAATTTGGCCTATGTTTTAAAATAACTGTTTCTTTGTTGTGTCTTTATTACAATTACTGAAGTTTGCCTTTTTTTTTTTTTTGCTGGTTATGATTTCTTCTGAGGTCACTTCTCGCTATGTAACTTACTGTGCAACAAATGTTTCCGTATTCCTCACACCTAAAATAAGACTTAATTATGTTACTGCTTCTACGATTGCCCTAAAATTAGAATTTGGACAACAATATCCTTTCCTATTTTCAGGAAAATCTAAATAAAAACTTGCCCTAACCACTAGCTGTCTTAAATCTTAACCAAATTGCAGTTCCTATTCACAGCCAAAAACTTTTACTCTCACTAGATGTTTAGTTTTTATGAGCCCATGCACAAAATTGTGTCTCTTCTGCAAAGAATATGAAGACAGATACCTTATAAATAGCTTCAATGAAACGCAAGTCGCTCTTTGCTGTAAGCTCCACATCACACTTTACCAGAAGTTCTGCTATGTGAGTTGAGAAAGATGTAAAAGAATAGCTGATGATAGGTAAAAATGAAGTTGGATCACCCTTCACTAACCTGTTGAGATACAAAAGTATTTTACATATCAGGAGATAACAAAAGCCCTTAATTACATGATTACAAACATTTTACTCGAAAGGTGTTTTAATATTGCCAGCATGTGACACCCAAGTTCTACTGTTTCTCCTTAAGTTTTTCCTCTATCTATCTTGATTCATAGCAACTTACCAGGTATCTCATTCAGCAGTCCTTACTATTACCTGTAAAACTCCTGAAACAATGATTTTGTGTGACCTCTCATATCATTCTAACATTGGCAGGTCTAAAGCGCAAGAGCATTTCTATCTCAGCATTGAACACCTTGTTTGTGATTTTCACAGGATGAAAATTCCTGAGGAAAGTTTTGCTAGCAGTTACAAAGAAATAAGGAAGACGACAGATTAATCAAAGAAAATAAAAAAACACCAGAAGAAAGAGCAGCAAGACAGTGGCAGATGTTAGAATTATCTAAGGATTGCTTAGACTAGCAAAATTGCATTACCTCTTCTTAAAGTCCCTATTTATCAAACCTCAACTTTTCATAGACATACCCTTTGTGCTTACTCATCACTGGATGCAAAGCTAATACTTATACATATCTTGTTTACACATCTTGTTGTCATCATGTATTAGCATAGTTTATTCACACTGCTACTTACATTGTATAATCTACATCTCTTGGATAATTTAACAAGCGGAGTCCTTGCTCTATTTTTCTTAAACTTCCTTTTAGGTCTCCTGTTGCCATTATTCCAAATTCTATTCTTCTTTCAGATTATGAGATAGATGTGATATAGTACACTCTTCCCCTTAAAAACAACAAAAAAAGAAAAAAAACATTAAAATTACTAAATGCAATAGAATTCTCATTGAAATTTAACAGGTATCTGCTCATCTTTTCTATAGGCCACTATTTCCAAAGTGTTACAATACAGCACAGAGCTATGGCTCAATACTAATACCACTCATCTTCCTCATTCCTTCAGTATCAGGATCAAGTAGCAATGCCTAATCCCATCAACTATCAGACCTTTAAAGATAGAGATCTGAATGCATATTAAGAATTTAGGACTGGCTAAATCAACTAAAAAGGAGTGAACAAGTTTCTTTGCTGTTTCAAATCAGACAATACTTCTCTATTTAGATGATCCATTAAGAACACTTAAAATTGTTCACAGGGAAGTGTGGCAACAGGCTGCCCAGATACTTCAAGATAGGACTAAGCTAACTGGAACTATGAGCAAAAGGTCCAGTTCAACTTCTACGTTGTCACGCTCAAGCTGAGAACCTGCTTTTAATTTATTATGAGCTTTGCTTCACAGAAAAGACTCATCTAATGACACAGAACAAACTACAAAGAGGTGCCTCTCTCTGCAGAACTATCCTACAAGGAAATTGAGGACTGCAAGAAGAAAAAAAGACAACAAAATAGAATCAACAATGCAGGAGATCACCAACACCCAGAACAGCTTTTTCAAAGGGATAAAGTACAGAAAATTTATACTTTTAAAGCAAGCAGTACTGATTACTAAGTTCTCAGATGGAGGTAGGGGAGACTGAAAAAAAAAACCTGTCATGAGAGATCTAAAAAATTGGCAATGGAGAGTTGCTATTTATCCTTCAGGATAATTACCATTACCCTTCATATTTCCCCAAAAGCCTGCATAAAAGTAAAGATTTCAGCTGTAAAGCCTTAGAGCAGAAATTTATCATCTGTTTTTCTGCTAGAATCGGGCAGATGACTGCCTGGCGCTACCTTCATGGAATGTCTTTTCCCGCCAGAAAACCAGTACTTTGTGTTTTACCAGGCAAAGCAGTGAGGAGGTATTGCCAGACAGTACATGCATGAAGATATTACCTCAAGATACAGAATTCTGTGAGGTACTTTGTCTTGCTGACGGGTAGGATTCCGCCACTACAAACCTAAAGACCAAAATAGAATTATAGCATCATTAAGGTTGGAAAAGACCTTCAGGATCATCTGGTCCAACCATCCCCCTACTACCAATGTCACCCACTAAAACACATCCCTAAGCGCCAGGTCCAGCCTTCTCTTGAACCCCCCCAGGGATGGTGACTCCACCACCTCCCTGGGCAACCCATTCCAATTTCTGACTACTCTTTTCTGAGAAGAAATGTCTCCTAATTTCCAACCTAAACTTCCCCTGGTGCAATTTGAGGCCATTCCTTCTTAGTCCTATCACTAGTTATCTGTGAGAAGAGGCCGACCCCCAGCTCCCCACACCTTCCTTTCACGCAGTTGTAGAGAGCAACGAGGTCTCCCCTGAGCCTCCTCTTCTCCAGACTAAACAACCCCAGCTCCCTCTGCCACTCCTCAAACAGCCTAGGCATAGCATTGCCAGAAAGGAACTCAGCCGAGAGCTCCACCTTACAAATTCGTTACCTGATATTACAAAAAGCTGAAGCAAAAAGACACTTTAAAAGGAACTTTAAAAAAAAAAAAAAAAAAGTAAGAGCCTGCAGTCACAACGCACCGTTTATTTTTTTTTATTATTATTATTATTACTGTGCCTCATGGTGCTTAGCCCAGTAAGCCTGAAGAAGATGCCCCCCCGCGCGCTGTACCGTCCCCACAGCGCTGCCTTCCCGACGGGGCAGGGCCGGGACCCCCGCCCGGAGGCCAGGCCAGGCCCTGCCTCCCCGCCGTGCCCCCGGGTGTCCGCAGGGCGCCTCGCCCCGCCCGGCGCGGCCCCGGCACTCACCACCCGCCTCAGGCGCCCGCCGCAGCGCGGCCCAACGGCCGCTTCCGCTTCCAGCGCGTCCCTCCGCCGTGACGCCACTTCCAGCAACAACAGCCCCAGTCCGGCAGGAGACGCGGCGGCGGCCTCCCTGCGCGCCCGAGGGGCTGCCGGGCTCCCCCCGCCTCCTCCCTCCGCCCAGCCCCGCTCTGCCCGGCGCGGCTCCCGCCCCGGCTGGCAGCGGGCTCGTCGCGGCGGCGGTCGGGAGCCGAGCCCGCACAGGTAAGGGGGCCCCGGCGGGCTGCCCTCAGCGGGGCAGCCGGCGGCAGACGGGCGGGCGGCGCGACCAATCGGAAGCGGCGGATGAACGGGAAGGGCCAATGAGGGCGCGGGGGCGTCGCCTCCCCAGGAGTAGAGGGGACCGGGGGGGCCCCGGGGTGCCCAAGGGGCTGGCACAGGGCTCCCTGCCGGGGGGCTTTGATGGCTGCTACGCGGATCTCGCCGGAGATCTGTGCCCGGCCGCTGCGTTGGGCTTTACCCGGCCGGGTGGCAGCTACCGAGCCCCTCTGGTTTAACCTGGGCTGCGCTCAGCTCTTAGTGCCCTGTCTTCAGGTCTCCAAGAAGGCTTTGGTGAGCTAGGTAAGGGAGTGAGGCGAGTGAGACGCCGTTCGGTGGTGCCCTGGACACCGAAATCGGGCTTGGCAGACGTGGGGCAGGCGCAGCCAGGGAGGTCAGCGCCTTATAAATAAGCTTCATGTTGTTTTCCCTGCCTAGTTCGTGCGATCAAGCCATTAAAAGGTTTCCATTATTAGATAAAGTTATGTAAGTTGGAGGGTTGGAGCCCACATTTGAGCGACTTACTGAACCTGGAGGTTGAAAATGGACGTTCAAAATAATTGAAAAATATACTTCTGGGCACCATTACTCAAAGGGCCACGTAATAGCAGTGAGTCGACTCGTCGTGTGTTACGAGTGAGTTCTCACAGCGTTTATCCTGGATTACTGCAAAGCCAAAAGCAATTGCGTGATGGGGGAAAGGGGACACGATCCAGCAGACGGCATGGCAGCTGCTGGGTTACACACACGTTAAAGCCCGTGAATTTCCAGCAGCCGTTTCTGAGTGGTTTGGGTTGTGTCTCTCTTCCCGTCATCCCTGAAACTTCTTCAGTTGGTACTTAACATAGAGCATCAATCAAAAGTCAGTTTACAATATTTCTGCAGTGGTATCATCTGCCTGAGTACGTGAGTATGTTATAAGAGCTCTAGTTTCTTGACAGTTTTGTTTGTTTGTTTTTGTCTCAGAGCCACTTTTTAGTGTTAAATAATTTAGAAGTGGTTGTGTTGTAAGTGATGTGTCACACTTAGCGTTGCGTAGGGTGATAAACCAGCAACAAGTGTTAGTGCTCGTGTTAGTTCGGTATTGCTCAACAGAGCGTATTCTGTGAACAGGAACTGCTAGCTGGGTATTGCAGTAAAGACAGTAAGCTAGCAACTAAAATTTGGGTATTTGATTTAGGGCTAGGTAGAAAATCTTGATCCCCTGCAACCATGACTGAGTTCTTTACAGGTGCTGCGTACAAAACAGAAAGATAATCTGATCTTGAAGAGGTTTGAAAGCAGTTACAAAATTGCTAGATCCTTACCAAGCACCCTAAAGGTTGCTTGATAACTCACAGGGCACAGCCTTTCTACAGTCTGTTTCAGATACTGCTGTTGTTCTTTCTGTCTTGTCTTTTTGGTATATTACGGTTATGGAATTTGTCACAGTATGATCCCTAATGTACCTCTGAGCCTTAAAAATTTCTTGTTGCTACTTTTTTTTTTGCCTTTTTATTTAAATTATGGCTAAATCATTAGTACTTTTGAAAGACTTTTTTTATCGGTTTGCAGTTAACAAACATATATAGAAATGTAGCTTTGTTATAATGATGGAAACTGACGTCAGAGTAGATGTCAAAAATACTAGCAAAATGCATTCCTTAATTTGACTTACAAAAAACTACCTTAATGAGAAGATCTAGCAGAACTTTCCTTTCTCCTTACTTGACATACACAGTTCACATACGTTTTATTATTTCTTATTATGTAAAATTTCATGTTTCATATTTCAGTACTGTTGTATTTTTTCTTGCTGATTTTCTTGCTCATATACAGTGCCTAGCGAAATGGGAACGTCATCTTAATTGAATCCTCTAGTTCAGTGATAGTAACCCTTTTTGAAAGGCTGTATTTGCTCAGAAATTTTCTTTATCTGCACTTTTCATCCCCCAGGAAAGTATCCTCCTAGCTCTTGGCTGTTGTGTGGCCTACCCAAACAAACTGGTTTTGAGCTTCGTTCTTTACTGCACAAATATACTCTGCCTGCTCTTTGCAGCAATAGAAGCAGCAGCTGGAGTTGGGAGTGGCAGGAGACTTGATGGGTTTATGCTTGTAGTCCCAAATACCAATTCTGGCACACCTATCTTTGATTCATTTAATAGCTCTTGATTTTATTGCAACTGCACTGGTGATCCTCCTGTGGGATTAACATTCCTTCTCCTTAGAGAGATTTAGCTGTTCAAAGACATAAAAAGGTGGCACTGAGCAACTGCAACTCTGGGAATATCGCTTTAAGAAAAAAAAAAGCTGCTACCTCTTATTTTAATCTAGCTGGGCAATTAAAGATATAGGCAGAGTCCTTTCTCTTGTAGATGTGTTTAATTTACAGCTAGATTTTGCAAACATCAGCATGAATTACTAAGGCCTCTCCATTGCTTATGCTTTTTTTTCTGTATTTTCTGTAATTTCTCCATTTTTATCACTCACCTTATCTGTGGCCTGTTTCTTTCTGCGTATGTAGAACAGTTTCCATCCATTTCCAACTTCTAACAGTTTTAAAGCCCCATTTTTAATTCCCTCTGCTAGTAGAATATAGATAACTTTAAAGCATGTGAGATGCTATCAGACCATATGGGTTTCTTTCTCGAAAGTCAGCATCAGGATCCTGCAGATTCCTAGTATGATTACTTGGAGTGGTCTGTCATTATAGCAAAACCCAGAACATTAGATATATCACCATATACGCACTACTTGTGATGGGATTCAAACATTCCAATAACGAATTAGTGTGATATATTATACTTTAATTTTCCCTCTTAGTAAATGCAGGTTATTACTGAAATTTGAATTGTGGCTTTCATAAATCATCAGACCTGAATAACATAGAGGATCTGTTGTCTTTATTACAATCTGCAGCCAAGTTTGACAAAAATAAATAAATAAATAGATGCAGTGTACAAGTTGTGATAAGTAAATACAGAAGCCAGTGAGTTTTTGTTCTTTGTGTGAGGTGACTTTTAATCTTGTCTCTTACATTCAGTCTTTCTGGGGTACCTCTTAAGGGTTTGGGATATGAGATTGTAATGCAGACATTGAAAAGGCTGTAGAGAGGACAGCAAAGAGAAAGGAATAGACACCACCTTGTGTTCCAGTCAAGACTTCTTCCAGGCTTTCAAAGCAGTGGCCTTACATTTTGGAGAATTGTTCAACACTGTAACTGAATTTACAGTCACAATGATTTCAGAATTCAACCTCAGTGTTGCCTTAAATTTATTTCTTTATTCTTTGTCACAGTGATTTAAAAAAAAAAAAAAAGAAAAAGAAAAAAAAAACAAAAAAGAAAAATTTAGGTAGGTCACTGTGTATTCTACAGTTTTCAGGATTTTCAAAAATATTAACTTTTTTTGCTTTACTTTTTTTTCCTTACATTTCTATGTTATCTACCAACCATCTGATGGATCTTTTATAAACCAAAGGTTTTGAGTTCTCACAAACAAGAAAGTGAATCCTTTATATATAATCACTGAAGTAAGTTAGAAATATTGTAGCTAAAAGTCATTCCTAAGTTGTTAAGTGTTGCCTTAACATCAGCATATTTTTATGTGCTTCCCAATCCTGAGGACAATTTCATTTTTCCTTATGTCTTACAGCATTTCAGTATTTCTAAATAAGCTCTTTAAATTACATTTTAAATGAAGTGTGAAAAAAATAATTACAAATGTTCTGATGGTTGAGCCTTCTTAACTTGCATCAGACATAGATAATCAATCTTTGGTACTGTTTGCAGAAGTTTTTTTGTTAACTTTGTAACTCTTCAAGCAAGGAAACATTTGGAAAAAAATATTCTAGTTTTTGTTACAATTTTTGTTTTCAGTATTTATTCAGTTGCTCCTTTGGAGACAGGTTAAACTGTCAGCATAACTTTGACAAAAGTCACTTTTTTGTTATTTAGAACAAACCTACAATTTTAATTTTCTAATCTGCCCTGAGTCTGTCTTACAAATATTTTTAAATAGCTGAGGATATTTAAATTGTATTTTTATGTCCAACAGGCTCGCAGATGGGTCAGGGACTCTGGAGAGTTGCTAGGAACCAGCAACTGCAACACCAAGGGTACAGTGGACAAGGTTATCTTACCAGAGAACATGGCAGGAGGATAGCTACTAACAGTGTTTCCAATGCAAGCCACCGGAAACAAGCCCAAGGAGGCATTGATATCTACCACCTGTTAAAGACAAGAAAATCTAAAGAGCAAGAAGGATTCATTAACTTGGAAATGCTGCCACCAGAGCTTAGTTTTACCATTTTGTCATACCTGAATGCAACTGATCTCTGTCTAGCTTCGTGCGTCTGGCAGGATCTTGCTAATGATGAGCTTCTCTGGCAAGGGTAAGCAAAAAAAAAAAGTTACCTGGAAATAGTAAAAACAATTATTAAACTTAAATGTTGTCTCAGAATGCACTTTGTATTGTTCAAACCGTAGCAAAGGTTTCCTAAGTTAAAAGGAGAAACTTGAATACAATTTAAAAATGTGTTATTCTGGATTTGTAATTACTATCAAGTATTAGTAGATGTTACTATACACACAAGTGTGCTTGGTGTAAGCATATATGTATTACTGCAAACCTGTTGTTTGATTATGTCGTGGGAAAAAAAAAAGGGCTTGTCTTCCCTTTTGTATTAACACACAGCTGAACTGTTTGTATTATTACTTCAAATAAATTTGAACTTCAAATAAATATCTAGCTCAAGCAAGCAAATATATTCAGCTGAAGCTCCAGGTAGAAAGGAATGAGAACTCATGTACTTTACTTATCTTAGAGCAACCTAAACGTTTGTTTTTGGAAGACAGTGACAGAAGGAAGGGGGAAAGAAAAGGTAATTTCTGCAAATATATCATGGAACTTCTGCAGTTGAACAACAGCTGAAATGCATTTATACAACTCGCAGAGGTAATTCTGCTTGTTTATATGTCCAGGAAATAAATAATGGCATGTTCTATCAAATAAAATAGTATAAGATCAAAATTGAATTACAAACACCATCTTTGATATTTGGTGTTTTACAGCACTAGGGAAGAATTCTATGAAAGCATACCTAGCTTAGAGCAGATGGTCAGCAGAATGTGTGTCTTCTTTCACAACATAGTCTTGCCCCATAACTTAACTGACAGTAAGTAGTATTAATATAGTAAATGGGTTATTGTTCCAGGTCCTGTTTATTTTCTTTTCTTTGTGCTCTAGGTTTTTTCCTTCCATCATCTATTTATTTGCCCATCTGCATTTGAAGCAGTTTCCCTTCCTATTATGCTTTATGAACTGCAGTAATAGAATAATGCAATTATGATTTCTTAGTCACAGTTGTTCTGTTGTTGGAGACCGTTGTCTTGACAGAAAATATGAATTCTGGTGAAGGTTCTGCTAAGCTTCTAAGTTTATGCACATCTTAACATTTGAGTAGGTATGCGTTGTACTGTTTTTGATCCTTAGTTTGAAAACCATACAAAATACAAGTAAATTTCCAGTACTAAAGCGTAAGTGTACTATAGCTTCTTAATTAAACAGTTGTATGCAGTGTATGTTCTTAACATGCTGGTAGAAAGTGTATTTCCCTCAGAAATATTTCATCCTGTGACACACCTCATATATATATATAAATAAATATTTAGTGAAATCTTCACAAATATTCCTTCCAAGCATACAGTTTGGTCATGAAAACCTGTCCTTATTTAGCAAATTTATAAAAGTCTCAGTTCACATAATATCTGCAAACATCTTATTTTAATATTCCATTTGTATTGGATGTGTTTGAGTTTAGACTTCAGCAAGTCCTGTGGTTGTAGTTCTGAACTCAGTCCAAATAAGACTCAGGTTCCTGATCTGAAAACCAAGTTTCTTTCACATTCTCAGCAGTTACCTGCTGAATTCTGACTATTGTGGTCAATTATTTACAAAACAGATTCCTTAAAGCGGAACCGCAACTGAAATAAGGAATCTATAACAAACAGAGTGCCTAGGAAGTGATAGTTCAAGGGAAGTTCAGATGGTGTCATCAAAGAAACTGAGATGAGGGACAGAAACTGATGAAACTGATACGGAGTCGGGGTGGGATAGAAAGAAAAGAAACTGGGACCTAATGGAAAATATAGATGAAATACACATGGAGGGGTGGGGTTGGATCATATAACCCAGACTGGTCAAGACTGGAAAAAGGACAGGTAGAAAGTAGTGAGTTGCATAATTTGATGCAGATGTGGCATCTCACTCACTGCAAAACAGGAGCACAAGAAAATAAACACAATTTTTTAATCTCTGATACTGCTGCAGGAGAACTTGTATCCGAACAGTGGGTAACAAGTGACTAGAAGTGCCAGAGGTCCCAGCTGTGTGGATGTCATTATGATGCCACCTACTGGGATGCATTTTGAGATTGCATTCAAATACATCAAAACCTGCAAAATAAAAAAAATCATCACATAATTGAAGACTTTAGCAACACACATGCAAAAGGCTTAAGAACTAAGTGCTACAATCAACCTTTTTCTTATTGTTTCAGTGTTTGGCTTTGCAGCAGTGATTACATATTGATTCTTTAAATGTATGAAATACAGAAAAGAATTTTGATAATAGACTAATTCTGTTTTCATAGGTTGTGCAAATCCACTTGGGGTCACTGTTCTATATACAATAAGAATCCACCTCTAGGATTTTCCTTTAGAAAATTGTATATGCAGCTAGATGAGGGCAGTCTCACCTTTAATGCCAACCCTGATGAGGTAAGTGAACTGTTGCTGACAGTAATAAACAGTTTAATTATGACTGTTGTTTTATAGCCATAGACATATTAGAAGCAAAGTTTTAATAGGTATTGTTCTACAATAGGACTGGTTAATACTAAGATACAGCCCTTTCTTGATCTTTTTTGCATATGGTACCTCTGCACATCATTTACATGGCTTGCCTCTTAAATGCTCTGTACAGTAGTCTGACCTATGGATGCCAGAAACTCATAACCATGTATTGGCATGGGAACAAGGGGGAAATCCTAACTGAAGAGGCAGTGAGAATCTTAAAAAGGGTAATAATACGCATACATAAACTAAAATGCTGCTTCACAGTATGGATTTGATCACACTTAGTTGACTTCATGCAAAGCAGGATGAGGTATAAAGTGACAGCAATTACTTCTGTGACAATTGCAATTTCTTGTAAAGCATTTTTAAACTTTCACTGTCAAGGAATGCATCTTGAAATATTATAGAAAAAGATTTACTCCTGAACTACTTGACAGATTGGTTTGATTTCTGTGGACACTTGTTCTGCATAAACCTAATCTTCTTTAAAGTATATAATGCCATATATTTATTTTCAAAAAATACCCCATGTCAAACTAAAAGGTTTCCATTTATTAATTCCAGTAACTAACTGGAAAAGTCACTTTCTGCCTTCTCTCTGTCACCTTTCAAAGAAGAAAAGACTTTGAGAGTAGACAGCTTTTGCCTGGGAAATACATAGTTAATGCCAAAGTGACAAAGAGAGTCTTTTGTGTACAAAACCAGACTCCTCCTGCTTCATGTTTCCTAGGAAGAGTTGATATTACTGAACAAAAGGGAATATTAACTTCCTGCATATATTTATACATACACAAGGAAGTGGCAATTGAATAAATCCAAAGTAGGAAAAGAATTAAGAGTCATGAAAAGATATACTTCCAGGAGCCAATAGTTCACTCTGCTGATAAGATGCAGAAAACATGAACTTATGACCGCAGGGTGAAATAAATAAAGCAGTCATATGAATCAGTACAATAATGGGATTTTGTTTAAATTCTTGCTTTATCTCATATTCTGCTTGATAAAGAAACACACTACTTTTATTAGTCACAAATTATAGTATTCTGTAATTTCTCTCGTAGAGCTCTGCCTTGAACTTTGATACACAGTGCTGAGATGTCTTATCAGCACCTTGCTGCTTGAGTGATAAGCATTGATTTTCAGCAGTATTTTAATGAATATAGTAATAAATGTAAAGCTTTGCAAATGAAACACAATATGTTTTCAAAGATATATGAAGTTTTAATTGGCAACAGCCTTGCCCACCCAAATTTTTATTTGCCTTTCAATTTATTTTAGGATAATTTTTCATTTCATATTTCAGTTTATAATATACTGTTATGTTCCAACCTAATTTAAAGTAATTGTGGTAGGTTTAAAGTATTTGGAGCCATCACAAAATACACTGAATAAAGGTGTTGGTATTTTTCAAGGAAATGAAGATGAGCAAATTAGAGCTACTTTATAGTATACCTAAACTAGGTATTAAATTTGTTATGCTACATTCCTTCTGGTTTCATTATAGTTATATTGTACAGTGGCGATACGAACAGTCTGTGTCAGGCCTAGTGAGAGATTAAAACCTCAGGATATCTCCTAAGGGCTTCTGTTCCTCTCTCCCTGTGGAGCACCATAGCCTGGCAGGAATCACTCAGGGCCTGAGTTTCAGGAGAATTCACAGATACCATTGCTTTTCTTGTTTACAACTGTGATATTGGCAGAATTATTATTATAAGGACAGTGTGACTGGAATATATGATGTGACATTCCACTATGACAAATTGTGTCATGGAATTTCCTGCCAAACTCTGCTTTACATTTGATAACAGACCTGGTCAAAGTACTATAAAAATAGGAATATTTACAGCCACAGGAGCAAGATTCTCCAAAGGACACCGCCCATGTCATGAAAATGGGTAACCAGGCTCCACAGCAACAGCTCCAGAGCTAGCGGTGGCTCACGGGGTAGGGAAGAGCATCTACACACTTTGTGGTAGGATTCTCTGGTTAGCCATTGTTATGTGCATGGTGTTGTGATATCTGCTGTAATTTAATGTATTGGTTGTGTGCATGAGCTTGCATAATTCATAGCAGGTGCTCACATCCTGCTGAAAGGATGTGCGTAATCACATTACACAATCTGAAAACCTTCCAATGCATGTTTGGTTTCTGTTCTTTTGTTTGTTGTTTGGTTTTTCATCATAATGGCAGCATCACTGTAGCCAAGATTTTGGAACTTTTTTTTGTTTTCTTTTGGGAGAAGGGGTGACTTAGTGTTAGTATTAAGACTTGAATATGAGTATTCTGTTGTTTAATCTGCCTACATGGTCTCTGCTGTATTTTATTCTAAAGAGTGTATGACATATGCAAAACGTTTCTCATGCAGTGCTCATTCCATATCATGTATGCTTATGACTCAGAGCTTGTAAGCAACCAGAAGTTATTTCCCACTTTTTTGTATAGTGTTTCTGACTCCCTGCAAAATATACTGTCAAGTTTATTACACGGGGCTATGCTATGGATTTAAGATTGGAAATGAAGGTGGAAACATACTTTGGTCAGGAAAGAAGATCTAATTTTTGTTTCGTTCTTGATGATAGCAGTTCTTACAGATTCTGCTTAAAGCATTTATTTGTATGGATTTATTGGAATCTGGCCAGTACTAAAGCTCTCAGCCTTCATAGAGGTCAGGATATCCTTTATGTAGCATAATAACAGCAAAGTACAGTAAACAGAGACAGTGTTTACACTGTACTTGGCTTTCCAGTTTTATGGAAGTTGGTTCATTCATTACCAACTGCCCTTAGTTTTTACTAGGGAGGTGAGTTTTCTGTTCTTGGTTATAAACGAATTTTTAGTGACGTGCATAAAGCTACCTTACCTGGCTTTTAATTATAGGTAGCCTATAGATAATAGAATATTTACTGTGCTGTATATTTCTAGCCAAATTTTTGGAACACTTATCCCATTTCATAGTGATCTACTAAGCAAGCCAAGGATGAGATCCATTGATTTATTTCTCCTAAGAATATTAAAAGTATGTGCATGTGGCAGGGGCAAGAAGTTCTATGTGATTTCAACTTCCATTCTAACTATGTGAAAAGGTGGAATGGATGAGAGAGTTGAAACCATTTTGAAAACTGTCCTTTTAAGTCAAAGAACTTCAGTCATATAAATTACCAGTTATGGAAGCTGTGTAACATGAAAAATATTTCTACAATTAAAAGATTGCATCACAAGTGTGTATCACTGAGACTGTATTTTAAAGACATACCATGAAAGAGGCTGTTGAAGTGGATGTTTTATATTGTGTCCACATTTGTCACCAAATAAGTAAAACACTGTATGACTTGATAACTTAGGAAAAGAACCTTATAGATACCTATTGGAAAATATAAAATCAGTACTTGTGTTCTGTTCTGGAAGAATCACCACGAAATGTATTAAGATACTGTATTTATGTAGAAAAGAAATGTAAATAATAATACTGTACATTTCTAATTATCATTTACTAATCATGTTAGTGTTACGTGGAAGTCCCAAATAGAAATTGGGGATAGAAAAGGCCAGGGCCCTTTATTTATATACAAAATAAAAGCAGAGTCACTGCCCCCCAGAAAATCATCTGTATAATCAAGCAAGTAGTTAAACTTGAATTCCCATATTTCCTAAGCATTTATTTAAGAATGTTTAAATTTGGTGATCAAAATCCTCCTTTTTTTAAAAAAAATATAGCACAGTCTAGAAAGAAATCTGCATCTCATGTTGATATTTACATAATCCTACCAAAGCCTGAAAAAGTCAACAGAAAATGCTAATGTTGATATGCTACTAGCAATTTCCTTAGTCACCTTTTAAAACTACATCAGCTGAACAAATAGAGTAGTGTACAAATGTTTGTCAGATTTCAAATATTAAGTGAAATTTGTCTCTATTGATAAATGTATTTGTCATATACTTAGCTGTAGTATTTTTAAATGTCCATTAGGTAAAAAGCATTGTGATCTCCTACTTCTGATTTGGCAGACAATCCCATTTAAATCTTAAAAACAGAGAACGTGTATGTGTAGGAGGAGAGGAAATGTGATTTCAAAGAGTTCTGTGTCACCAACGTAGAGTACGGTTGGTTTGCTTTGTATGTGTAACTAAACGGAAAGGTCCAAGGCAACTACAAATGTTTTAATGTTAACTACTTTACTGAAAAACTCTGGGAGTACTATTAGAAGAGAATAAAATCAATGCAGAAATTAAACCAATTTTGTAAAAGAAAACTTTTTGATTTTTAGCTGTCTTGTATGGATATAAATGAATGGAAAGACTCTTGGGAACTAGAGAAAGTAAGCCAGAGGTGTCAGTGCTGTAACAGAATAGATTGGTAATATAAGCATTTTGTGGCTGGAAAAAAGGAAAAAAAAAAAAGAGCAATTATAGAAAATAAGTTATGGAAATACAAGGAATTGCTTTTCTTGTTACTGTTGGGCTATAGCTGTGATTGCTGTTTCCACATACAATCAAAGTACTCTTTCATCCATGAAGATTTTATCCAGAGCTGGCTTCTTGGCCATGGAAGGCAAGGTGTCTTTAAGGAATCTTTCCTAACTCTATAATGCTGAGAATATCATAGGGACAAACAGGTTCCTCGCAGAAGTTAGAGAACTGCTGGCAATCTAGGCTGTTGTGCTGTTCACCTAATTACTGTTCCTCCAAACCAGCTCATCCTGTTCTATTTCCTAAGTGTTAAAAAGACCTCTTCAGACCTGGTGGATAGTGGCCCAGATCTGCCTAGCTGAATTCAGTCAAACGTTGCCTAGGAGAATCACCAGATGACTGAAAAATAATCTTAGCATAGATTTTACTAGCGTGTAGGACTACTTAGTTCAGCTAGTATACCTGCCACAAGCAACCATTTTAGCTTCCTAAAGGGATTTATTTGAAATGTGGAT
The DNA here is from genome assembly GCF_964034855.1 of Anser brachyrhynchus. Taxonomy (NCBI): domain Eukaryota; kingdom Metazoa; phylum Chordata; class Aves; order Anseriformes; family Anatidae; genus Anser; species Anser brachyrhynchus. Next base: position 25,416,412 of record NC_137698.1, read on the forward strand.
TCTGAGAGGAATTCAAGGCAGCGTTTACAGTGTTACAGAAAGCAGATTTGATGACATGCCTTAAATCTTGAAAATAAATTTAATTTGCTGTGAGCGAAAATTTAAGAACTTTGAAGAGAAATCAGGTTTCTATTGCTGCGAAGTATTTGTGGTTGCTTAGGAAGAAATAAACAGCAACTAAAGATGATGGCTTGTGTTGAAGTGTATTTTATTTATACCCTGTTTATTTGTGAAAGAGATGAGGAAAATAAATAAAGAGACTGCATTCACATAGAGAGAGATTGTCAAGTGTTGTGTGGTGGGGAGAGAGAGGGAATTAAGAGACAGGATAAAAATGTTTTGCAAAGACTCATTAGAGTATCAGATAAGGATCCTACACTGAGTTGTAATCTAGTGCACAAAAGAAATGACTTACGGCATTTACTGACACAGAAAAATCAATCCCATTTGTCTTGTTTTCATGTTGTTTCATCTATGAAGTGCCAGGTATTTTCTGGATATGTTGCAGAAGTGTTCGTTAAATAGCTGCAGCATAAATGCTTTTAAAAGTAGAGCGTTACTGAAACTTCTTTGACAGGGTCCAGTTTATATTGCCGTAAACACGCACTTCTTAGTGAAGCAAATGCTAAAGTCTCAGTAAGTCAGGATATAAGTAAAGGAGGCATAGTTAAGCCAAAAGTGTAAAGAATAGTGAAGCCCTGGAGTCCCGCTGTTAGTTACATATACACCGTCAAAATACTAGAGAAATTAATAAGAGGTTCATATTCATTTTGGTCTCCCATTTTTACATTCCCATTTACCTCTAATTCAAGAAAGTACTTAACCATACATTGCCCATCCTTATTTCAAACAGACTTAAATATAATCTAATTTGGACTTAAATGCAGATGTATAATGCAGTACATTTCATTACTGTTGCAAATAATTCTTAAAATCAGGCACTAAAACTACTGGTTTATTTTGTTCTTAACTGTAAAAAAACTTTATATTTGTATTTGTTTTAGAAAACACTCTTTTAAAAATAAAGTATGCTTCTCCGCTGCTATTTTTTGTAAATATATAAGCTAAAATTATGGACTGGTTAAAAAAAAAAGGTTGGATAATGCTACAGGTGTTTATTGGCTTTTCACTTGTCATGGATATCTTAAGTATCTGACTGTATCTCAGGGCGTATATTCTAATGTATTTTTTACTTGATATACGTGAGATTTTGTTTTACTGATCCACTTCATAAAACATCTCTCCAAACCTATGCTCAGTACTTTATTTCTTTTTTAAGCAAAATTGCACAGCACTGGGAAGTTAGTTTATAGACTGAACAGGTTTCCCCTACGTGTTTATAGATGTAATGTATACAATGTAAACTAAAAGGGCAGACTTACAAAAAATAGTGGTCTCATTTCAGAAGATTTCAGAAGTGTTTTAAAGGTGATATAGGTAGTGGCACTACCTTGGTGTATACTGCCTACACAGAGATGCATTCCCCTACACATTTTACATTATTTCAACATTATGGTTTAATAGATACTGTAATTAAGGAATGTAAATTCTGTTTAACCAATTCTCAGAACTGCTCCCACTCCCTGGCAAATGAAATGAAGCTAGTTGGTTAGATTTTTGTTGTTGGAAAATTTGAACATTTTAAAAATCCATCAATGTGGTTTTGATCGAAGGGAAAATAGTTTTCATGCTTTGGGATATTGCAGTGAACATAAAGAATTCAGGATATCGTTGAAATATTTTTTATGAAATATTTTTATTTTTAAATGAAATTTGGCATGTGTATTCTATAAGAAATGTGTGCTTGGCAAAGTGGAAAATTCTGGAAATTATAATATGAATATTAAATATACACAGTAGTTCTATCTTTCTTAAGGTATTTATATATTGATGCAGTGTTCTTATTTATGTGTATGCACATTTATATATGTTTATATTTACCTCTGCTTTGAAATCAGTGTGCTTGTGTTTATTTGCATTATTACACATTTAAACAAATGCATTTAATGCATCTATTTGAATGTGATGCGTCATATACATGTGAGAACATTAATGTTTTAGTCAAAGATTTAAAAGACAAAACACATTATGGCTAAGATTTTCTTCTCTACAAAAGTTATGAAATTAAATGTTATGGTCCCTGTAGCATTTTAAATACAATTTTTAACAGTATTAAAACCAAAATATTAGTCTACACTGTAAATGAGATACTACAGAATTATGGGATTCATAATTTTAAATGTCCTGCTGTCAGTATATGTAAAATCTCAACCATAACAACATATTAAGTTCCTTTTAGATTGTATTGTGCATGTTGAAATGTTATTGAGAGGAAGAGGAATAATTCTGCTTAAAAAAAAATATAGACATATATATATATATAAAATTGTATTATGTTCCTACATTGCTAAGGACAGTGCTTGTTCCTAAACATAATATGAAGATTAAACATATTTATATGTACATATCTTTTATCTCAGGGAGTCAACTACTTTATGTCCAAAGGCATACTAGACGATTCGCCAAAGGAAATAGCTAAGTTTATCTTTTGCACAAGAACATTAAATTGGAAGAAGCTGCGAATCTATCTTGATGAAAGGTAACTTGAATTTCTTGTGAGGAGAAAACTGCTATTCTCAGTGTACAGCACCATTCAACAATAAATATTTTGCTTATATTAATATAATTTTATTGCTTTAAAACTACATGAAAACACAGCTAGGTAATGCTGTTGCTAAATCTGAACAGTTTCTTGGTTCTAGAATTTGTGACTATAACACCTTATAAGAACCCTTGAAAATATTACTTATAACCAATGTATCAATCTCACACAGTGTGCTATTTCTCCATTTTTGCAGTTCTTCATATAAATTGTGTGTAAGCTGTAGCGTGCATTCAAACTGCACACAATAGTTTGTGCTGTATGATGTTCAGGACTTGTAGATATTTTGTTGCTTTTTTTGATTTGGTCTTTCTTTTTGGTGTTAAGCATGAAAAACAGTCCTTTTAAGAAGTGGTAGTAGCTTTTTAATTAATGATGGATTATCTAACCACTATTTGACTGTGGTAGGGAACTCTACCCCCTACTGTAGCATGCTTTTCCACCTCCGCAGTGCTTTCTTTTGCCCATCAGGGTACCTTCAGGTTGGGGTGATGCAGTATCAGGAAAGAGGGGCACCAACTACCAGTTCAAACGAAAGTTGTAAGAGGAGGAAAATAACAACTGGACTTATACAGGAAGAGCAGAGGGACAGCAGCATTTACAGCAGGAATCCTCTCCTGCTTCTCATCCTATTCAGCCTGTACTACTAAAGAACTCCTTTTATTAGGAGTCATTTTTTAGTATCATCACCACTGACAGTCTTGTGCTATAAAACTTCAGATTATGAAGTTTTGGTATAATAGAAGAAATACAAAACCATTTATCAGATGAGATTGCAAGTTAATTTTAGCAACACCTACTGCCATTCATCTTCCATTCATGGAGTGTAATCAGGCACTGAAAGTTAAACTGGGTTTCTAGGTATCCCTCTTAGTATTGAACTGTTTAATAGAAAGGACCAATGTAACAGAATATTCTTTGTTTCACTCAAATTTATTTCCAAATTTGCTTCAGATGTCTTCTTCATGTCTGTTTGTTTAGAATAGTCTGAATGATTTCGTTGTTTCTGTGCGCAGTTGAAAACACCTCAGAGCATTGCACTCTGATGGACTTAGACTTTAAAGGGGCTTTGAGAGCAAATTTTATCTAACTTAAGCTGGGTTTTAACAAGATACTGCTATAACAGCTTCTACTTAAGCAACAAAATATGCATGATACACAGAAATGTATTCCCTTTACTGTCTCTTTAAATGACTGTCGGATAGCTTAAAGGAATTGAAGCCTTTATGTATAGTATAAGTGACTATGCATATAAAGAAACGTAAACTGCTAATTAATGTATATTTTTATGATATTTGGTTACTATTGTAAGTGCCTGAAGAACATTTATATTACTATCTTTGTATCGTTAGTGATAATTTTGTCTTTCAACAAAAATAAAGCTAATAAACTATTCTAAAGCTCAAACTACTCTAAACCTTCCGTATCGATTTTTAAACCTACATTTTCATATGTAAATAGGTAAAAGAAACTTCTCTAATCATGTGGGATTTTATTCTACCAGGCGAGATGTTTTGGATGACCTTGTGACGCTGCACAACTTCAGAAATCAATTCTTACCAAATGCACTGAGAGAGTTCTTCAGACATATTCATGCCCCTGAGGAGCGTGGGGAGTACCTTGAGACTCTTATAACAAAGTTCTCTCACAGATTCTGTGCTTGTAACCCTGATTTGATGAGAGAGCTTGGCCTTAGCCCTGGTAAGCAAAAAGAGCTTTGATTCAGTGAATCACTCTGTATTTCTGTGCATATTTGGTTGATGTTACTGCTCACAATAAATACACAACCAGTACCTAAAATATTTGTCGAAGTACAAACATGGCTTGGGAAGGTCTTTCACCTATGTTGAATATTCAGGCATCATCCTGTTTGGGCTGAAAAAAAAAAACAACATAATACATAAGCATTTCTAATCGGTTGCTGGGGAGCCAGTTTTCAGCAATGGGACTGCTTTTAAAGATATTTAAAGATAAGCTTTAGCTGGATGTTGACCTTAGTTTATAAAAACTTCAAGAATCCATTTAAATGAATGTATAGAGACACATCAGTGACTTTTAGATATTGTAGAAATATTAAGAGATTTGTAATTGTTCATCTGGCAATGTGCTGATGTTATTACTTTGAAAATTGATATACTAAATTTTGTGTTGGTGGGATATCCCTTTGTATTTTTATGTACCTATATGTACAGTTATAGGCCCAGATGCTGAAGACTTGGTAAGATTCTTGGACAGGAAATAATATTTGTAATGATCACTGTTTCCTTTTATATTTTTTTCTTGTCTAGATGCAGTTTATGTACTGTGTTACTCTTTGATTCTACTTTCCATTGATCTAACCAGCCCTCATGTGAAGAACAAAATGTCAAAGAGAGAATTCATCCGAAATACACGACGAGCTGCACAGAATATTAGTGAAGATTTTGTAGGGCACCTTTATGACAACATCTACCTTATTGGCCATGTGGCTGCCTAAAAGCACAATTTGCTAGCACTTAAGATTTGTAATTTTCAAAAACTACATCAGTTCAAGAAATTGATTATTTTGTAGAGATGGGGGTTATTTTAGTGCTGGTCATTCTAACCTCTGTATGCAATCAAAGTTCGTGTGTGTAAGTGTGTGTATGTGCAAACTACCTTTTCTAACTATTTACTGTGGGAATGGAAGGATTTGGAGATTTGTTTTTCATAATTTTTTTAGTTTTGCACAAAACAATGCCATTAGTCTGACACAGCTATTTACAAATGTTAAAACTGACATTACAGTCTAAGCTGACAAAGTGGTGGATTTGTGCATTAGATCTGCTTGAAACTTTAATAAGTTCATTCTTTTTAAAATGCCATGTAATGTGTACATATTTAACTAAAGAGGTTTATAATCATAATTATTTTATTGTAAAATATTTTAACTAAAATTTCTCCTTTTATCTCTTAAGAGTGTACTTCTTTCTTTTGCATTAAGCTTTTTCTTTTACAGTGCTAATTACCTCAGATACATATGTTAGAGAAACATTGATTTGAATACTATAAGAAATTTTATTCTAGAAGATGACAGAATACTTGTAAAATATCTAAGTTGATATTTAATGCTATATGACTAACTTGAATAATAGCAATGTGCTATTCACTCAAATTTAACGAAGATTACAACCTCTGTTTTAGATGAACCCTGATGTCAGTTAGGCACAGCCTAGGGAGAATGTGTGTTTTACACATAGCTAACCTATATTGTAGGCACATTGGTGATGTAGGACAACTACATTCAGCTATTCAGCACTGTAAGCAAAGGAAAATTTCAACAGGGAAAGTGGTAGAGAGCAGCTAAACATGTTGCTTCTTTCAACCACCTCCCTCAGTTTAGATGTGTCAATGATGGAAATGCCTAGGCAAATTTATACCAGATGACTCATTGTTAAAGCTGTTAAAAACAGTGACTGTGCACGCTTAGAGTGGTTACTGTGCAAGTCTGGAGCTGTTGCAGACTGTTTGGCCAACTGAGATACTGAAGTATTCTTTCTGAGTCTCTTATGTAGCTAGCTTTTTAAATACTTCTAGATTTATGAAAATACTTGAGAAATGGTTTCAAGTCAGGTCGTATCTTACATTCTCTGAAGCGTGTAGAATATTAGTGCATTTGAAGTGAAAATGAAGGAAGTTAATGAGGATTTTTGCCTGGTTTTAACCCGTAGTGCAGTGCTTTTCTTAAACTGACATCATATGTAGTTGAAAAAGAGTCATTCCTTAATCTTTTCCTGATTGTTTGTTTACATAATCCTCAGCTATCTCTAGCATCTGGTTTCGTTGTGGTAACTAATAGATTTATCATTTTTACCTACCACACCATGAGATGAGGTAGAAAGATCATCTTAGTTCTGTTTTAGAGATTGCTGTGGATTTTTTTATTATTTTTTTTAAATGTAGGAAGCTTATGGCAGAGACAGGAATTGAATGCAGGTCATACTCCTCATAGGCATGCACTTTGCCCACACTGCTGCTTTATCTTTGGCACTGAGTGGTTATTACATTCGTCTTAGATGTGAGAAAAGCAATGACTGACAATATACTTACTTCAATCTACATAAGGGCTACATAAATAACAGGGGAAAAAACGTAGCTACCGTTGCTTCTTCAAGTATTTAGCATAAGCAAGATTTTGTTCATAGCTCTGGTTCACATGCAAAAATGCACTCTGAAAGAGTTGTATTTTTTTATTAAATTACCTTTAATCAAGTTTAAATGTCATTTGTGTTCGTGTAGCGTACACTGCCAGCAGTATTACAGCAATCTTCCAGTGAAGTTTTACAGTATCATTCCCCTCTCTCAGGGTCCCTCATTGCTTCACCCTGTGTCCTTTCATGTATTTCACAAGGCCCAAGGGTGCGTTCCTTAATCATTTATTAATCTCAAACATGAAATGTTAAAAACATTATATTAAACATTGCCTTAGGCAAACGTCTGTCCCTGTTCAAAAAAAAAAAAAAAAAAAACAGGAAAATTGTAATGTAATCTGTAAAACCAACAATAAGGACAAGTCTCTGTGTGCTCCTTGAGGTGCTCTTACATGAAGACTGCAGATTACAGATTTCTAGAAAACACTCCTCAGACATTATGCACATAAAGAGAAGAATTCAGTGAATTTTGAAGTTACAACTAATCTTATCTGGAAGAGTTTTCTTCTGGGACCACAAATGCAGCTCAAGGTCTCATTCTCTTCTCACTGGCACCTATGTTGACATGAGAGATAGTGTTTTAGATTTTGCACTGATATGAGAGTACAATTCGTTAATCTGCATTTCTCTTACTTTCCAGTTACCCTCGGTTCCCATCATCAGGCAGATACAGAACAAAGCCTCCAGGCAGGCAGAATATGTTATGTCTGGGATAGTTGAGTACATCTATTAACAAGGTTTAGAAAGCTTCAAAGACCAGGGTGATAAATTAGAAACAGGACAATATGCTTAAAGTCCAGGGGGAAAAAAAAAAAAAAAAAAAAAACTACTCATGTACAAATAACAGCATCTGATCTTCTGAGTATGATTTTGAACAGCATTAGTTGATTAGCACCCAACTCATGCTGTACCTTATGTTACCAATTCAGAGTGGAACAGAAAACCTCAATGTGCAATGTGCCACATGTGAATTCCCGTAGAGGTAACCAATAAACAAAAAATGACAATAGACATCTCATCTGTGGTTTGTTTTTTTTTTTTTTTGAGGTTTGTGTCTTTCTCCAGAGTGGCAGATAAGTAATTTTTATTTATTTATTTTAAAAATCTAGAATTTTCTTGAAGTTAGGCAATTTTCTGCCATGTTTTACAAGGAAAAAAAAAATCTTAAGCAGGTGTAAAACCATTCTTACAAAGAGAAAAGATAAAGTTTGAATTTCCTTAGTCCTCTAAAAACAAAGGTTTGGGCAGTGTCTTCTTCAGTATACACTATTGCTTTCTCCATGTACATTTGAAAAGAAAATAGTGATAGGTACTAACTACACTGCCCCAGGTGTTACTAAGCACTGTACTATTGGTTTGCTGTGAAAGTAGCTACTTGATCAAGCACTTCAGAATACGTAGAGGATCTCAAAACTAATTACGCGAATGTGATCATACTATTAACCACAAAATGATTCCCCAGCTAGTAGGAGGTTCCACCACTGCATGCCCTTTGAAATTTGGCCATACAACTTACGGATTTGTACCAAGAGAAATACTCTGTGACTGCTTGTTAGGAAGCTGTGGAAGAACTCTCTCCTGACAGTGGAATTGGGAAAGTCAAACTGGAAGGTGGTATGTAAGTGATGTTGCCTGCACACTTAACTGTGTAGTAGATACACTAAAGGAAGAAAAGAGCCTGTGGCATAGCAAATGCTCCAGTCCTATAAAACTAAAGCTGTGTTCTGAATGTCCATTTCTGAAAATTAGCTGACTTTAGAATACACTTCAGATGTGACGGAAAGACAATTGTTCTTTATTTGTGTATGTCCACTTGAAATATCACATAATACAAGTTTTTAGGGCTGGATTAATTTCTGAGTCTCTCATTGCATTTGTTTAAAGTATATGATGTATATTACATATTCATGTAGCTTAGTTATAGTCTGTGTCTGACATTTTACATTTTCATGTGTTTCTAACTTGAATAGCTTTCACTCATGGTAAATAACAGATTTATACAGCTTTGGCTTCTCAAAATAAAACAATCTTCAACAAACAAAAGTCCAAACACTTGTAAGCGAGACAAGTTTGTCAATTTTGAAGTAGACAAGAAATTTTCATTAAATAAAAATAAATTCTAGTTATTCTCTTCAACCTCTCCCTTCCATTCCCTACAATGGAAAACAAATATTATAAAACAGCTTCAAAATAAAGATTTAGGAAAGTGAACTGTTTACCTGGGCAAATAAATGTGACTATTTCCTGTGCAATATACCAAAATTTAGTAATGTTCATTGCATAAACAAATTTATAGACTGGAATTGCTCTTTTTTGAAGTGGTAATAACTTAGTTCTCTATTTAAGATTGTAGTGCCATATGATTTTTTTACAGTTCTATTTTTAAAAGTATTAAATTACTTTAAAGTAGTTAAGCAAAGATTGAGGTATACTAACTTTCTCATGTTAGAAAGTCAAAACAACAATATTAAGTATTTAGAAAAGTTGGATTTACTTGCCTTGAACTGGATTGCAAATGAGTATTTAAGAGAAAGATTTTTCTTTCTTTTCACATATTTCATGTAAATATCAAAAGTAATAAACCTTACAGTAGATGACTTGTTCTCTGCCATTGTAAAATCTATCACTAATCTCAAAAGCACTATTAAAATAGACAAAGGACAGACTTAGAGGATTTCCTGTGTCTCCCATAGGCACATTACGGTTTCAGTTTGGCTTAAAGGGAAATATGCAAACTGTTATAACCTACATATAATAGTGATTTTAGTAAGATAAAATTTTATGTGATCTTCTAATCAGATCTAATCAGATGTTAAAAGTTAAGATTTACCATACAATGGGTGTAGTTACATCATAACCAAATAGCTAGGATTAGCTACAGAAATGAATTTTTATCTAAAAAGCTTCAGAGATCACACAGTTCCTTCATCACTTCAGTGCTTTTGTTAAGTGATGTTAATGAATTTGCAATTTTTTCTTTCTTATTTATCTAAACAAGCTTTGAGAAGATATAAACTATTTGCACAGAACACTTCCATTCCCTATGTGCAATTTTATTCCATTAAAAAGCAACTTTTTTTTTCTATATTTGCTTTATGATTTAGAAAAGCAAAAAATCTACAGTTCACTGAAAAAAAAAAAATGTGGGTTTAAATATGAGAGATGTTCCTGCATAGCACCTATTATAGAAAACAAGAACAAAAAGCACTTTTCAGATTTCTGGCCATTAAACAAACTCATTATTTTTCAGCTTAAAAATAATACCTATTTGATATTTAGTACATGACAGAAATCAAGAATATTTATCTGAAAGCAACATGGTTAGGATATCGGTTCTTCTCAGAGAGGGTATTCATTTGTAAAAGTTAGCTTTCTTCTTGGCAGAGTTGGAAAGGAATGTTGGATTTAATTTAAAATGATTAATGAGATTTTGTCAGACTCCCTGCCTTTACCACCACTGCAGTTTGTCAGCACAACAACCTGGGAAACCCGGACGCCACTCTGTCGCCCAAAACAGCTTTCCAGGAAAAAATAAACCTGAGTAACTAGTGCCAGGTACATGTCAATGGTATTGTCTTTCAGCTGTTGACAGTTTAACTCTGAGTCAGGACATTTACACATTCTGAGGAAGTGAACCTCATTCGTTATTTCAATGTCTGGGTTTGACAGTGGATACCAGCATAAACATAAGTTTTCCGAGGAGGCATAGCCTTTATTATTAACCTTCTGGAAAATCTTCTAATCCATGCAGCTGAGAAATTATTTAAATAGGGGGGGGGGGGGGGTGGAATCAAGGCTTTTTTAGATAAGGGTTTGGGTTTTTTGTTTTGCTTTGTTTTGTTTTTGGGGAGAAAGACCAAATATGCAACCTATCTCATTTTTGGCAGGGTTAAATTCTGAGGATCTCATTTTCTAAGCCCTGCTCATGGGAAGAGGCTGCCAATTTGCAAAGAATGCGCTCTTGGACTTGAGGCAGATGCGTTTGTTAATAGCCAAAACTAAGATATGCTAATATCCAAAAACTAATAAGCTCACAATATTTTTGATACATAACCATTGCATAAGAAAATGAGCGTATCTTTTGAAATGTAAGGCAGATATTGAAAATGATTTACAATGCGTCTCCTTCACTATACCTGTGGAAATTTATTCTGTTGGACTACAGCTGGAGCATTGTGTTCTTCTTAAACATCCTATATAGAAAAACTGAAAAGAAGACTTTAATTTCAAAAGCAGGCTTTCCCTTTCCAAAAAAACATTATCTGTCTATGCTGTGCAAGCCTTTCTGCAGTCATGTAACCTAGTGCCAACAACATGACTTTTCATTCAGTCCTGTGGACCTCTCCACAGATATGTTCTATGCACTGACTCATCAGCCTTCACAGAGGTTTACATGGTAAAAAAGATTTAATATTACTCTGCTGCACCAGAGGGAACATATTCCTTATGGCATGATGCCTCAGGTATTCTTTACATGACTTTCATCTCAACATTTTCCTAAGTGTTAGAAAAAGTGTTTTCACAACTACTCTTTCCCTGTCTTCACATTAAGAATTCAGAATAATTACTGCAGTTACATGTAACACAATCAAATTGAAATATATTTTTATAACTGGAGAACTTTTAAATGGTCTCATTTACTTGCCTTCTGCAGCATTAATCACCTGCATGACAAAATAAGCAAAGGAATCGCTGAACTGCTTTAGATGTGTTAAGTGTGTCTCTCTTTGCATACTTCTTAATGACAGTCAAGATCCTGCATTTTTTCACATTTAATATAACTTCCTATTTCTATATCCCACTTAGTAATATATATCAATAAATTTATTCACTATTGTTGCATGCTGTCTAAAGTGTGGCAGTACCATTTCTTATTTGTACTTAGTTTTGTCTTAGGTTTTTTTGGTGGTTTTTTTTTCCTTTTTTCTTTTTTCTTTTTCTTTGCACAGCAGCAAAATTTAAACAAACAAACAAAAATCTATCACACTAAAAATATGATAACAAATGTTTGAATCTTTTTCCTACATATAAGGTTTACATATGTGATAAAATGCAGAAGTCACGTGGTTAGTAATTGACTTTTGTTAAAACTTCATTTTCAGCTTTTTAATATAAATTTGTTTTAATATATTATTTCCTTTTCTTGGTACTAAGGCAGCCCATGTTGCCATATAGTTTTATGTCAATAAATTTGTTCTCATCCTTATTCCAAAGTCATCCACAGATCAATCCTACAAATGCTGATTTACAACCTCTAGATTACTTTAGAAGTTGTCCGCTGCATGAAGTGTGCAGAATTTTACATAGAATATGAGATACTTTAGTGCTAAGCAGGCCACCAAAAAAATGCACTTAGAGAGGCTTATCTACATTATTCTTTCAATGCATTTAACAAGATACACCCTATTACGATCCTGACCCCCCCCCCCCCCCCCCACTGTCAAAAAAAGCAAGCGAGGAGAAAAACAGAATGTCAGTAGAGTTTGGAAAAAGTAAAAGCTTAGGAGTATCTCTAACCTCACCTTCTGGCAGACCTATGGTCTTAGCTTAGCAGTAAGTGACCCCATGATATCAACTACTACATAGCAGCATTCTCAGATATTTTTGGACAACCATCCTTTACTATCCATAAAAAGAAACAAAACTGGAGGCTTTATGCATACTACAAGTAGTACTAATAAGACCGTTACTTAATACAAGTAATGCTTTGGTCAAAAACCATTTAACCTTGGAGAAAAGAGATATAGCCAAATTCAATATCCATGATTGTCCTGGTTCCAGTTAGGACAGAGTTAATTTTTCCTCATAGTAGCTGGTAGGGTGCTGTGTTTTGGATTAGGATGAGAAGAGCGCTGATAACATGCTGATGTTTTAATTGTTGCAGAGCAGTGTTTACACCAGGCCAAGGACTTTTCGGCTTCTCGCTCTGTCCTGCCAGTGAGCAGGCTAGGGGTGCAGCAGGAGCTGGGAGGGGACAGACCCAGGACAGCTGACCCAAACTGGCCAAAGGGGTATTCCATACCATCTGACGTCATGCTAAACAATATATAGGGGTGGCTGGCCGGGGTGGGGGGCCGGCTCCTCGGGGATAGGCTGGGCATCGGTCAGCGGGTGGTGAGCAATTGCATTGTGCATCACTTGTTTCTTACACATTATTATTATTAATACTATTATCATTATCACTATTATTATTATTATTGTTATTATTATATTCCTGTCTTAATAAACTGTCTTTATCTCAACTCACCGGCTTCACTTTCCCATTTCTCTCCCCCATCCCAGAGAGGGAGGGGGGAGGGTAAGCGAACGGCTGTGTGGTGTTTAGCTGCCAGCCGGGTTAAACCACAACAATGATGCACATGAAGCCTGTAAAATAAACAGAAGAGCCCCATCTGTACTGGCAACAGCAAAACATTGGTCCAAATGAAAAGGTGTCTCAGTAAACTATTCTAGGGTACAGGTGTACCACATAATCTAGCAAAGGAGTATTTGTCTGTTCATAGACTGATAAATAATAATCTATCCAGGAGAACGTGGCTGACAAATCCACCCACATTTACGATCTATATGGTTGCTCTGGCTGGCACTTACAGTCTTTGGTGGGCCAGTAGCATTGGCTTTGGAAGTAAGAATCACAAAGTTATGGTGAAAGGTTAAAGAAAGTGAAGTTCGTTGGTTTGTTGACAAATTTGTGCTGTTTCTTCATTTGAAAAAAAAAAAAGTGGATAATTGTTCTAGCAGAATGCACACACAAAAATAAATCAAACTTGTCCATCAAAATTTGTTTTTAATTTTCCTAGCTTTCTGAAGGGAGCTTAGGTATGTGCCTCCTGAAGGAAGAATCCTCTATGTCACCAGACAAACTCTTCACATGGTTTGCATTTCTGGTATCTCATAACTGTTGTTTTTCTCTCAGATTAGAACACAAGAATTAACTCAAAGATCTCAGTTTATTTATAGTATTATTAACAATGATTTATCCGGGGGGAATCTTTGGTAGTGAAAAATAATGTGTTTTCACAATCTTTCCATAACATTAAAATATCATTTATATGTTTGCCAATAGTTTTTGTGAATAAAGATGGTGAACTTCACATGAACCCAAATTAATCCACTGCTAATTGAGAGCAAAAGAAAGTCTCCTTACAATTATCTCCTGAGAAGATTAACGTGGAATCAGTGCTACAGTGCTTACATAAAACACCACTTGCATTAAAGTTATTAAATATTTCTTAATTACTTCATGTACTATTTTAATTGCAAATTTTCACTTAAGACTTCTGTCCACCACAGATCAAGACATGTTTCTGTCAAAGGACTCCATAATCCATTGCTACAGAAAACCATGCATCAAGTTCACAAGAGTAAAGCTTTGATAGATGAAGCACTCACTTATACGATGACAAGTGGAAATGGTTATATAAAAATGGAAATGTCCTTTAAGCAAAAGAGTAATCCAATCCATTTTAAACATAGTACTTAACAGGGAGAATGGAGGGTGTCTTAGATGTAAGCAGATGAAAAATCCAATCCCTGTTCTGCGGACAGACACATTTTTAAATATGTGCTTTTAAGTCTCAGAGAAGCCGATGAAACTAAATTTCCCTACTATTTATGTCTCTAACTTCCAGCCAACTTGCAAGGGCAGCATCAAAAACCACTCCACTGACATCAGTAATGTTTGTTTTAGGCTCCTTATATGATTTGTTTTTAACAACAACAACCACAGAGTGAAAGTGAGTTTAATATCAAGTTTATTCTTGATTGGAAAATGTGCACAACAAATGCTGTAGCTGTAACAGAAGAAAAATATGCCTGACAATGGCTCCACAGAGGGAATAGAGTCACAAGATCATTCTTGAGCAAGACCAATGTGGTGGTCCCCAATTTTACAAGCTTGTTTAGTAGCTTTCACCACTGGGGAAAAGCTGCCTGTGATGCTCTGCTGAAACTCAGCTCCTGCTCCCTGAGCATCATCCCCCTACCAGGCCAAAGCAGCCCAGGACTTTCCCTGGTGCTCACTATCCAGAGGAGAGAGGCATAGGTCAGGATCATGGCAACATAAGAACTTCACCCTGCCATTTCTGCAGCACCAGCCACCTCTGTTTCAGTGAAACTCCTAGTTTCCCCCAACCTTGGTGTCTGCCTTTATGTCCTGGAAGTTGATTTTCTCCTACCTTGATAGGTAACTATTCTCTCTGCATTGCTGGGATACTTCAGATCTGCTGGGCACCTCATGCCAAGGATGCTGTGTTCACACATGTCCTCCTGCAAGCAAAAGGCTCGGTGTCACAAAGAGGGGGCTGTGCAGAGCTCTTACTATCAAAAGATTGTTAAAAATACACAGTGCATTTGCAGGGACCTATCTCTGGATGTAAATATGTTTCAAATTAAAGAAAGACTAGAAATGACTGCAACATAAAGAATGCTCTGCTGACTAGAAAATCTGGTAAACTCATGTCTCTTCCAGATATATCTATTGCATCGTATTTTTAGACGACCAGTTTTCATGTTTTTTTCAGCCACATATTCTCCAAGTTGAGCCCTTGAATGTAAGCATAATAGGATTTTTTACAAGTCTTCAACTTTGGACATTCATTTTTTTCTTTTTATTTCTAACATTTCCCTTGCTGGTATTAGAACATATGGTATAACTTAACTTCCTCAACAATATCTGCTACTTTTTCACCTTGATTTCCCAGCTTTAGATCTTCCAGATAGAGTTTCCCTTAGAAAAGGGTTATAGAAAAATAATGTGTAAATACTACAACGCTGACGGGGGGTTCGTGTATATATATTTATGTCTTGTATATACTCTAGGCTCCTGGTCTGCTTGCTTGCCAGCATGATTGATTGACTGTGTACTGAGAGCTGTTTATAAAAACAGGCAGGTACTGTATTTGAACATGTGCACGAACACCCGAAGCAAACCAAAGCGATCCCGCTACGAGCTACATTCCTGCGGGCTCCGATGCAGAGTCTCTGGCCGCCGACAGCACTGCTAGAACTAATCCCGTGTACTAATCCCCTTCCTCCTGCTCCTCCCTGGGCACCAGAGAGGTGCAGCGGGCGGCACTGGCGCATTGCCGCCGAACGCCTGGGGATGGAGAGGGCGACCCGAGCAAATTCAGGATCCGGGCAGGCTGGGGGGGTCCGGGGGCAGCAAGGAGCGAGCTCGGGGCTCGTTTTTCCTTCCCTGTTTTAGGAGGGTCCCCTATCGCCACGGGGGTGACAACGGGGGGGGGGGGGGGGGCAAGGAGCGAGAGCGGGGCTTGATTTTCCTTCTCTTTTGCAGGAGGGTCCCCTGTCGCCACGGGGTGATGATAGGGTCACCTTAGAGCGTGTCAAAAAAAAATAATAATTATATATATATATATTGGGGGGGGGGGGGGGGGGGGGGAGGGGGTGGTTTAAGAGCAAACTATCTATTTTAAAACTCCTGGCCGGGCCGAGCCCCGCCCCGCCGGGCTCCACCTGCCTGGGCGCGGGGCCGGGAGGATTCCCCCCACCGCCACCCCGGGGCTTCTCCATGTGGATCCCATTAGCATCATTTGCTCCTAGTAGAAGGGGGATTAAAGCGATTAGAATGAAAATAATTAAATGATCTTTCAATTTACCCGGTCGTGCTGGTTGCAAGTGGAAAGGAAGAAGGGACTCTGCTTATGGTAACCGCGGTAGGGCTTGGGATATTATTATTTCATTATTATTATTATGGAGGGGGTTATTTTTAAAGGGAAGGAGGAAAGGAAAAATAATAATTAAAAAACAACCACCAAAGAAAAGAAACTTCACAACTGTCAACTGTTTTCCAAACTCCAGATTAATGCTGGCCAGACCTCTGTCGTAACGTGACCCTACTGCTTTTTCAAACGTGTTTTCCGATCTGTAATCGTTTGTTATGTCTCAGCGTTGAATAATGAAAGCAAAATAAAAACCAAAAATGTTCTGATGCTCTGGGTTTTTTATGTCATTTTGGAGCAGGGAAGGTGGAGATTTTTTGTCTTTTCCTGCGGCAGTGACAAGTGAAATCCCTATGTTTTATCATTTGGAATAAAGCCATAATCCTGACAAAAGTCTTTAAACATTCAGAAATAGCAGATGGTTTTTAATCTGGGGGAGGGATAACCGTTTCTCCGGTTTCTCCTCTTTTTCAAGGAGAGTGCTCTGAACAAGTGACAAAATTGCTCATCCATAAGCTCCCGCTACCTCTGCATACCCGCATCTGAACGCCCCCTTACCTCGATTTTCAGTGATTTCAGCTGCAGCGAGACCATTCAGGACTGAGAACCGAGGAAAGGCAGCAAGGCACGGGCTAAAATCGGTCGCGAGCGCCTTCCTCTTTTTTCTGCTTTCCTCTTTAAAGCCACGTTAACATCGAGGAGATCCTCAGGACACAGGGGCCCAGCTGGGAACCCAAAAGGCAGCGGCCCCGGTGCCGAAGGAGGAGGAAGATGAGCCGGGGACACTCAGATCCCGCAGCTACCTAAAGGCACGGCGCCAGGGCGGGTAATTCCTTTGCCTAATTAAAATCCCCGCGGAAGAACCTCAGGACCTGTAGGGGAAATGGCATTTCTGCTCTCCCTGCGTGTGCGAAACCCTCCCGGCACCGGTACGGGTGCTCTGCTCTCAGCCACTCTGACCACAGGCGTCTGTCCGCGGGCAGCGCTTTGCTTTCGTTTGTTTCTTATGAAGCTGAAAAATTTCCCTGTTGGTGCTGTTATTTTAAAAAAGAGTAGATCTTTCAGGGTAAAATTTAAGTATAAATTTTTGATTTTTTGATTCTTTGATTCGACTGGGAGGGAAAATCCCGTTTGTTGTCAGAAGTTAATTTTCAGCTAATAGAGAAGTTACTGACTTTAAATATTTTCCTTTCCTCTATAAAAGTTGTTGGCCTGCTTTCATAGCTACTAAAGAGCTTATCCGGCAAATCGAAGCCTAAACCCCGGCGTTCATTTGGCAGTAACTCGTTTAGTAAATACTTGTTATTACCGAGCCCTGCTTTTTGCCCAGCGGGTCTCGTCCACAAGCCAGGCAGTGTCACTTCTGCCCCCTGAGGTGGTCCTTTAACGCCAAGCCTGCGGGTGGGAGTCGCTTCTCGATTACCAATAAAACCTTTACTGCAGCTCGCCCAGAAGTGTCTTTGGAGAACACCCTCCTTTTACGCGTGCGGTGCCCCAGCGTTATTTTTTCTAATGCCTCCTTTCCTGATCTCATTACCGGCCGCTCCCGTTTTGCTCTTTATGGACAATAAAAGCTCCTACTCGGGGCGTGGGGAGCGCGGAAGGGTGCGGAGCAGGTGGCCGAGCGTTATCTCTTAGGCATTTATATTTTCCCCAGTCTCTCTCACAGGAAAATAGCCACCCCGGCTCCCTTCCCACCTCCCCGAGCCCCTCATGCTAAGGATGGGCAGCAGCCCCTCGGGCGGCCCGGGCCGGAGCCGGGGGGCGAGGAGGAGTCGAGCAGCAAGGAGGCAGCGCCTCGGGTCCCCTCTGGTCGCCTACGGTCCCCTTTGGTCCCCTCTAAGGCCGGGGGCAGCCTTCTGCTCAGCGTGGGACCCGAGGGCAGGTCCGTGAGCGCCGAGGGGAAGCAAACAAAAAAGCGAGAGTGGCCAAACCTTGTTTACCTTTCGTGGCCGGGAGGGTAAATGCCATCCCTCTGCCTTCCTGCGGCACCGGCTCGCCTCGCAGATCCCTGGCTCCTCCGGTAGGCGCTCCCTCTGCCACCTAGGATGACACGCGGCTGCGTGGAGCACCGAGCAGCTGCCCCCCGCGCACACACACACACACGCACGCACACAAACACACACCACCACACGCACACCCACGCTCTTCCCCATCCTTGTCCCCCACCCGCAGCCGTGGGTGGCGCTGGGGCATCCTCCCCAGGCTGCTGGGTGCCCTTACCGCGTCTCAGCCCCTTGACCTCGGGGAAATCCTTGCTCTCCAGCAATACCCGTCTTTTTTTTTTCTTATTTTCTTTTTGCTTTGTTTTGTCTTTCCTGAGGGGTGTGCTCGTCCTGCCCCCCGACGTGCGGCAAAAAAGCTGCCCACCCACCCACCCGGGGCTCCTCGGGAGCCGAGGGGCGGCGGGGGTACCCCGAGAGCCGCGGCCGGCCCCAGCCCTGACCAACGGGGGACTTGGGGGGGTCGTACTCGGCCGGGGCCCCCCTGTGCCAAGGGGTGCCCCGACGGCTCCTTAAAAGCCGCCGGCTTGTTTTAGGAGCCAGGCAGGACGGAGTCCTCCCTGACACGGGCATTTGATTTAAAACTGCCTCCCGAGAAATACAAATAAATAACTTCTCGGGGAGAAAAGAAACCCAACCCCGAGGCTGACAGGAGCTACAAACACTAAATATGTGTACGGAGAGCACAAAAGTAAATAAAAGAGCAAAAAAAAAAGTAAAAAAAAGAGCAAAAGTAAATAAATCTTGGTTACCTAATTGAAAGGCAGAAGCAAGCCCTTTGTGTACACAGGGCTTCAGGGAGAGGAAAACCAGAGCACCGGGGCCACGAGAGGAGCGGCGGGGCGCGGCGCCCGCCCTTTGCCGTCGGGGAGGCTCCGCCGCCGCCGGGAGATTTACCTTCGCCGCTAGCGCCAGGGCAGCCTTCCTCCCCACCCCGCCAAAAAAAAAAAAAAAAATGGTATGGGGAGGGAAATGTAATAAGAGGAGTCCAGTATCAGGGAGAACTCTTCCCCGGGAGCAGGGTCGGCTGCTTGCGGGGATGAAGAGGGATGCTGCGGCGGCACGGGAGGCGGGAGCCAGCACCTCGCCTCCTAACACATGGCCGAGGAACGTGCTGCGGAGCGAAAAAGGCGCAGAGAAAAGGGGATGAGTAGAAATACCACCTATTTCGGCTGCAAGCGGCCCCCGCTGTTCCAGGAGCCCGGCCTCTTAGCTGGGAAGAAAGAGCGGCAGACGCACTTTGATAGGGATTTCTGGTTTGTGTTTTAAACCCAGTGCCTTGGCAAGGGTGCTCGTATCCACGTTTCTCTGCACGGAAGCCAAAGCATCGAGTCGAGTTCCCGAAATCAGTTACCCCGTAACTATTTGGGGAAAATTCCGAAGCCGCCCAATTCGGAACCAGCGCGACACCGTACTGAAAACGAACCCAAAGAGCGGGCCAGTTGGTGCCTCTCGCATGCCCCCGCAAATTCTTCTCCTTGCATTTGTAACGATGCCCCACGTGGCCATACCCCGACCTCTTGCCGGGCACGGGGCAGTTTGGGGCACCGTGCCCCGCTGGTGGCCGCCCCTTGCTCGTCGGCTGCAGAGGGCGCGTGGTTCCGAAGGACGCTCCCGACACACGGTGTGAGACAGCAAACCAGTCTTACGCCTCTCAGTCCTATTTACACTCACAGTAATTAATAACAGCTGCAATTAACAGCTGCCATTTCGCCTCAGAGAGTATTCTCCTCTCCCCCCGGCCTGCAGTGCCAGTGACACGAAACAAGGCGAAGAGCCGCACTTGGAGGAGGAGCAACTCGCAAGCATTTCTTTGCTGAGTGCGACCTTGCACCTGTCCCCCTCCAGGGTATCAAGGGCAGCTCCTCTTCACTAGTCCCAGACCAGTTTGCAACACTTCGGCCTCGCCACCGCCAGCCTCTCGCTGGGCACTGATTCCAGCACCACTTCCATTAAAGCCAGCGGGCTGGTGACTCCCCAGCCAGGGCAACCAGCTCTGATCAGCTGTATCAACTAAGAAAAAAATCAGTCTGTTAACAGACCTGTCCTAAGACTGAATTAATGTGCACATACCCGTATTTCTAACCACAAATATGAATATGTACTCTGATACCTCTCCTGTTAATATCCTTATATTGTGGATGCAAGCTGGAATGTCTTTAGAATTGCTGTATAATATTTGCGATATGTAGGTGCCTATCTGGGTTTACCAGGAACAAAGAGGTTGGAAAGTGCCTCTTTAGTGTCATTAACACCTTCTAGTGTAGTGCATACACCTAAGCATATAGTACAATTGCAGAAGAGCTATCACCTTCCTCTAATGTTATATTTTCTTAATGTCTCTATTTTCCAAATGCTGGAAATGATGTTTTGAATATGCTGGTTTGATACAGAAATGGAAAACTGTTCAGAAATGTAAAACCCATTAATTTTTGAATTTTACCATTTGCAAGGAGAGGAAGAGAAAATATTCCAGGTGCACAGTTCAAAAAATTTGGAAAGAAAACAAAATCTTCTTACTGATGTTCTCAGATACCCACTTTTGAAAAGACAGTGTACAAGTTCACTTTGAAGAGCTAATTATGGAAATGTTAATGGATTATCTTCTGGACCGGTAACTATGCACTTTCTAAATGGAGATTTTGCTCCAGGAGATGCCCTGGGTAGCTGTCGGCCCTTGCAGCTGAGCACCTTGGCCACTGTTAGGTAGCAGCTTTCACCCGGGGTCTACATCCTGCAGTTTGGAGTTTAAAGGGTGAGGTAAACATCTATAAATCCGGATGTCTTAGCGAGAAATCCTGCATTATTCTGTCGTATGAGAGGGTAAGAAAGGTGAAGAGAGCCTTTTCTGGCTCTGCCTACATCATGGGTAGTTTCCACACTCATCCTAGCACCAAGTGAGAGAGTGGCCAAAGCCCTGGCTGGAGGGGAGGAGAGCTAGTTCTTTAGGCAACTGAAAGTGGCAGGGTCAGCAATTTGCTGGCAGGAGAAATGTAATGCCTCTGGAATAAGTCAAGACAGAAAGGACTACTTGTAGGCAATTAAAGAGTTGGTCTGTCTATCCGACATACTTAGTTTCCTTTCCTGTTTTCTTAGAGGCCAGTCCCACGGACCTAGAATCCCCCCAAGTGGTCTCTGGTGTCACTTACTGCCTTGTGCAGGGCAATGGGGATCCTGGGCACAGGATCCTACAAGGACAGGGGTGCTTTTTACTGCCTCTCCTGAGGCATTTGTCAGAGGAAGCTGCTGCAATGATCTGATCTGCTCCCTCACCTAGGGTCGGATGTGTCCTCTGGAGTCTGCTCTACTGGAACACACAGAGAGAGATGGGTGGAAATTTTAGAATAAGCGTGAAAGCCACTTTCTTGGCTGGACGTTCATGTACCAGATTCCAGCATTCCTGCTTTTACAGATTACGGAATATGTTTGGAGGGTGCTGACATGAGATGGTTGGTGAGCTGGTACCAAAAGCAGAAAATAGGTAGCCTGGGCTCATGAAGAGCAGTCCTGGTACTAGACCACGAGGGATGGTGCCATGATGTGAGCTGGCTTGTACCACCAGTATAGCTCTAGAAGCAAGCAGTGCATCTCCATTCACCTGAGCTATCCATCCTGCCAAACAGCTCGTGAGCACTGTAGTGGAAGTAGTACATCTTAATATTCTGGCAGTGCTTATTGGTTTGGCTGTCTTGCAAATTTTGGCTAGACTGTTTTTGGGAGTCACTATGTGCCTGTCAAGAACAGAATGAAAAGCAGTAACAAACACACAAAATTGCACAGTTGTATGTTGAACTTTAATTTATTTATTTTCCTTCCTGAAGAGAAACTCAGTGTATACAAATTAAGGAACATATCTTTGGTGATGAGATGGCATTTGGACAAAACAGGGCACAGCTGAAATGGAGTCACTTTAAAGAACATAGTTTCTTTTTTTTTTTTTCACGTTATATATATATTTTTAATTTTTATTTTTTAAGAAAGCACCATGAATTCCATCTTACTGCCAAGAACTAGATACTTTACTGCTACAAATTCATAAACAATATTAAAGGCATGCTGTATTTGAAAGAGCATCATGTTTCAGTTCTATTTGCCTTAAAAACAAATTATGTAAGATACATAAGCACTCTCAAAAAATGGTCTATGTGTCAAATCTCAACCTTGAATTAGACTTGCTGTTAAGGGCTTTCTATCCTGCTACAGAATCCAAAACTCAGCCATAGTTCAAAGTATTCAACCATTTTAGCAAACCTAAATTTGGCTATTCTTTTCCCTGGGATAGATAGCATTTGACCCTAACTACTATAAGGCACTGGCATGGAAGTGAGGACAAGAAAGAAAAACCACAGAACTTTTCTCCTCCTACAGTGAAGTATGAGAGTGGGTTATGTTGTTAGAGATGCTCCAGAACACATGCAGTGGGTAAATCACTTTTCTCATCTTCCTAAAGTCAGAAAACATTGGTTTGATACAACACTTAGTGCCTAGATACTCAGGGGTTGGTTATGAGGATAGTTAGATAAGAATTTTCAGACCCACTAAATATTGTGTGACTTGTTTAGGGGTGCTGAAACCTGTCCTTGGGACAAAAACTAAAAGCCACCACTATGGATTAAACACAATAACAGCTTTAGGATTTATGAGTCACTGTTTTGGACTTAGTCATCTAATTGTACTTCCAATTTCTGTCCATACTACTTCAACTCCATGCCTGTGTACTTTTAATTTCAAAGTTTCCTGTGTATCGTGAACTTGTCTCTGCAGAATCATAATTAAACCATGAGTTTAGAAAGTATAAATTTCTCTGCAGAAATCTCCTGAAGTTCCTCATCGAATGGATGACCCCTAAAAATACCTTCTGGTGATCACCGGATCAGGTTCCTTACCAACAGCCATCATATCTACTTTAAATGAAAATAGTGGCACAGTTGTGTTGTGGTTGCTCAGCTTATCCTGATGCCAAGGAAATGGGAGGCTGAGACTCATTGTTATTTAAAATCTGTAGGGGCTCAGTCACACATTTTATTATTATAAATAAATATATTATTATAAATAAATAAACTATAAATTTATTATTATGTTATTTTTTGTTTGCTTGTTTGTTTGGGGAGGAGGGGAAACCACATTTACTGTTTGAAAGAAATTTAAGAAATCAAGTCAAAAGATGCATAGAGTTGCATTTACATGTATATTAGAATATTCCATGGAGTATTTTGTCTTGAAGATCATAAAAAATTGGGCAATTCTGTCCATCCCTAAGCAAGTCAAGTGAAAAGGGAACTAAAGTGAAGTGGGGCTAAAGGTGTGCCCCTGCCTTCTATGTTTCTGCTGGCCATTGGATGTTATTTTGTCACCTAACTGCATACCTGTGCTGGACCACAAGCGTGGGATGCTGATATACATCATCACTCTGAGTCCAAAGGGCAGGCAGCAGCCGTTCTCAGCTGAACCAAGGCCCAGGCAAAGAGCTGCTCATTATGAGGCATTATCTCACTGAGAAAACCAGAGGCAGCTATTGCGTTGAAAAAAGCAGAGTGTGACAAAGCTGGGCTGCATACGCCAGAGGATGGAGGCAGCCTGTGAGTGGTGTGGAGCACTGACAGCAGCTGGAGAAACAATTGCAGCCCTACTTTCTGAAAGGAAAGGCCAAGTGCCAGATGGCAGCCAACCAGAAGGGCCTGGTTCTAAACAAAAGTCCTGGAAAAAAAAAAAAAAAGCCCAAATCTAAAGAGGGGAACTAGTCTTCTGGGGCAACACGGATTTCATTGTGAGGTATTCAAAAAATAATATAAAATCTATTGTCTGTTGTTTTTCCAAAGAGCAACATTTTCTCTGATACCTGTAAGAAAAATATTACAAATGTTACTTTGCTTGTTTGTAATTTTGAAAGGAAAAAAAAAAAGTTTTGTTCAAGGGGAGTTTGATGTGTTGTTTAGCCTGCTCTGTCATTTTTCTTGTCTCTCTTCATAATCCCTATGCAACCCAGAAACGGCCAGTAAAAAAAGAGAGAACCTCTGCTTGTTTAATTACTTCCTGAAAATTTGACAACTACTACTTCAGTCTCATTGGATAATCTACTTTTAAATTGCCTAGTCTTTCAAAGACAGCATAATTATTTGAGTACACTTACTTCCCTAGCTATACATCATGCCTATCAAAATTAAATGCTTCCAACATACCATTGCAGCGTTTTAACATTTCACTTCTGTAATACATTTAACAGTAAATTGATCCTATACTTCCTTTTTAAGAAATTTTCATACCTTGAGCAGTGAAGCACAGTTAGAAATTGGATCTTTATTCTCTGACTGGGGAATAAAGTCATTTAAAGAATGACAGAGACTCATAAAATGCAAAATGTGGTGGTGATGTTCATGATATTTAAACATTCTTTCCTTTATTTCTGTTTAAAAAGAGACTATTTCATTAATATAACTCATTTCTGAACAAAATGTTTAAACCGACAATCTCATGAATTTACTGTTTTGTTGTACATATACCCAGTAAAATGTATGTATTTCTGAAGGAATTTTGTGAACATTTTCTTTCAAAATGATAAAATTTTTTATAAAAACTGAATATAAAATTAAGTATTGTGCTTATTTAGCAAATTATTCCACTCATATTTTAACTGGCAAAAAATGTCTAATTTTAGAAATATTATTTTTCTATGATCTTTATGATTATTTCTACTTATTTATCACCAGAAAAACAAAAAGTACTCTTAACAACATGTACTGATTAATCAACAAAATCTGTATTAATCGTGTGCTCCGGGTGCAGCCACTGCAACAGGAGTGTATATTTTTCAGAGCTGGAAGACTCTTCCCCCAGTACTAGGATTTCTTCTGTGAAAAAAAAGGAAGTGAAAAGCAGTCCTGAATCCAAACCCCTCTCAGGTTTGCTGAGCACTTTTGAGCATTCCTTTCTCAGGATATGCTGAATTTGAGTGTTTGTTTTTTGTTTGTTGTGTTTTCTTGTTTGGATTTGTTTGGTTTAGTTGTTTTTATTTTGTTTTGTTTTGTTTTTTCCTTGTAAAAAGACACATCAATAAGCCAAATTTTCAAAAGAAAGAGGAATTTTGTTTGCAGGAATGCATGCAGAATGTGGCCGTGGATCCCGTTGGTATATGCACCACACGTGTGTGTGTGCATGCAAGCCAGAAGACTGTCTACAGCATATGTGCAGGTCAATCCAGCATGAGCAAAACCAAAAGCAAATGAGGTAAAGAAATGGCACATAAAAAAAAAAAAAAAAGAGAAAAAGAAAGAAGCCCCCCTTGGTTCTAAATCATCACAAAGACTGCAATATCCTGTTATCTATTGTAGTAACATCATATACAAAATAAAGAAACAAATGTTGCCCTTCTGTGAAGGGAGATAATAAAAGAACGATTCATTAAAAAGAAAAAACAGAGGAGATAAGAAATATGTTGTTTTGAGAGTTATGCTCAAGAAAAGCACAGACTGACATAACTTCTAAGCAACATGAATTTCTTCATATTGTCTGTTACTGTTGTCTTATGAAGGCAAACAGTATAGACATGAGATGAAAGACAAGTAAAAGCTATTGGATGTCTGTTTCCTGCAAACCTGTTTCTAAAACACACCATTGACCTAGTGTAAGAGTAATTTTGTATGCTGATGTTCGTTTATTTTTTCCTGCCACAGACCTAAAAAGACAGAAATAAGAGACTAAAAAGCACCAACGTAATATATTTTTTGGGAGCTGGTAACAAATGCATTTTACCCTAAAGATAGAATGCTGCTTACCAAGAATTGGTGTTGATTTGAAACATCCATACTGAATGCCTCTTTAATTCTGTTGGTTACCTAATGGTTATTAAATAGATATTAGGAAAGCAAATGTGTCAAGTCATAACATTAAATTATGAGTAAATAGCTGCCTCAATTCAGGCACAACATTTTTTAATTTCATGTCAAAGAATTAAAGAGTTACTTACCTGCTTTTAAAATTCAAGTCCATGACTTTATTGATATACCAAATCAAGTTTTGTTCTCCCTCATATCCTAAATGCACTTAAAAGTTCAGGAAATATTCAAAATGGCAAATCATATTAGAACTTATGAGACTTTTGCAGAAATAACAGTTAAAATAATAAATAGCACGCATAAATAAATCCTCAGCCCTTCCTCTCCTACAGGATCAAGGCAAAAAGATGTGACGAGAACAAATTTAGAAACAACCCGTAAAACCCACAAGAATGAACTTCAGTCCAGGAATATTTGCAAGATCTGGAAGAAGTGTGAGTAATCAACTATACATATGTTAAGAAAGTGTACATGTTAAGGCTGCTGAACAAAGGAATTAAATGCTGACAGTTGGAATCTCAGGGTCTCATTTAGCTGCTGAATGAACCCTGGCCAGCAATTCCCACTAACACTGGTGTTATGCTCTTCCACAACTTGCAGTACTTATCTAGCTGCCCACGTAAGGTGTTTGCTTAGGCTGGAGGCATATTAAAGGAAGAGAATAACTTTCCATAACCTGACATCTGCATCCATGCTTTTAGCATACTTGGTCTGCTAACATGCATAGGTGGTGCAATTTTTTATGTGGGTAGCATAATAAATAGTAGCAGTTTTTACTTTTACAGAGTATTAAATGGCACACACGGTTGCTCTCCATTTCTCAGCTTTTTATTTTCTCAGTGGCTTAAACAGAGTATGTATGTAGATTAATTTATTATGAAAAGAACCAGTCAGAATTTATTTGTGGTAAATTAATTTTGATTAATGATATGAAAAATATAAAGATCTCAAATTTCTGTAAAGAACTAAATATAAATGTTTCTGTTCAGAAGAGTAGTCCATAACAGTTTTCTCTGAGTATCTCATGCTTGCTTAATATTTAAGGTCAGAATAGTCACAGTAGAATTAAATCACTGTTCTGAACCGAGCCATGCTCACAGAGCGATTTATCAAAACGGATTAGATCTTAAAAATCAATCATTCCAAATGAAAGAATTCCAGGTGACATCCCACCTGGAGTTAATATCTAATTAAGTATAACAAACTCAAAGGGGGAAAAACATTTCTTCAGTAACTCACGCACATGTATCTGATATTTCCAAGTTTTCTTAAATTCTACACAAACTCTTGCAATACCTGCCAAACAAGTTCTATAATTTTGTTTCAGTCCCGGTTATCAAATTCATGTTAACCTGAATGCCCATATAAGATAATTAACCACTCCTAAAAATTTGATCTATTTTTAAAAACTTACCCTTAAATCAGTTTCCAAATAGAAATTTGACCTGGAGTTTTATAACTGTATTTTAAACTTCATTGATGGTAAGTGTGAATTTCAAGTTCTTAAAAATACCTGAAAAAGAATTTATTCTCATAGTGGTTTACAATATTAATAGCAGTGACAGTAATAATAAAATCTGCATTTAGTTTCTTATTCCTGTTTTTGTATGTTTTTGAAACATTTGCATTTTATTTCCTACTCTCAGCATTCCTCTAACGGGTCTTTGCAGAGCTGCTCCGTGACAGCCATCATACAAATAATTTTCTGGGTTTGAAATTTGTCTGGGTTACATGCATTTTCCTTAGGGCAAGACCCAGGGGAAATCCTCACGGCAGTGAAATCTGTTTCACAATTGATTATGATGGAGCCAGCATTTTGTAGAGCAAGTACATTTGTAAGAGCTAGAGTTTTTCTGTATAGGTAGAGTGCTATGAAAAGAGAAACAAGTCAAAAGTTAAATATCTTTATAAGTAAATATATTCAGTTTTTGTTTTGTTTTTTAAATGGTGATTTTGTGACAATTTGCAGTAAAAAAGCCAATTGGGCCAGAGATTCCTTCTCTCCTTGAGGGATTTCTTTTTACTTATTTATTTTTTGACTTTGAGGAAGGGTAAGAATTATTTCTTTAAACTGGCTGAAGATTAAAATTAACACTGTACATTCCAATTATTATCAATTCATCAAGGAATTAAAAGAGTTGGTATCTTATTTTAATTAAAATATTTTTATCAGATAACCTAAGCCTCTAAAGCCATATATTTGATTTTAATTAAAAAAAATTCTGGTTGTGATCATTGTTCAGAATTAATATACCAAATAAAATATGGGAAGAAAGGAGGTAAAGGGAGGTTATATAGTGTTACCTGATAAAAGGAGACAGTAATATTTAAAATGAGGTAAGCGTTACACCGATTTATGATGTATTTTATCTTCTGGAGAAACCCTAGTTTATCGTAGTGTCGTTCAGTTTGAAACGTCAGCTGTATATCTTTCTGCTTTCGAATGTAACTCTAGGTTGAAAGGAAAAGGTTTGCAGTGATGTGATGTACAAGCAGATCAAAAGCTTGGCATTTTTTCTGGGATAATTCACTTTTATATTGAAACATTTTTGTTGTCATAAATGCATAAATATTATACATATCCTATAAATATCTTGAAAGAATATTAATTAATAACACTTAACTTGCCTCTCATCTTCAGAGTGCTGTACAAACATCTACTAATCAGAAAGGATGAAAATGTTCTTTTTGTTTTAGTCCTGACTCAAATTTTCATGTAAACATCCCCAACCCTAACCCACTAGCACCAGAATTTCAATTTTTTTCTTGGTTTTGAAAACAAAACAAAATATCTTCATTTGTAGCCTGCTTTTCTTTGTATCCATACTATATTTGTGTCAATAATTTTGCCAGTATAAAAGGGATTTAGTTTGTAAGAAAATAGAAATGCTCATGTGGTGGCCGTATAAACACAAATTTAGTGCTCAGGTAACACAATACTGGTAATGGATTTATTCTCAGCATATACTCCCATAAATTGTAAATCAGATTTTGCCTCCATTGTGTATGTGTTTAAAAGCTGCAAAATCTTCCAAATTGTTCTTGTGCTGAAAATAATAATTATAAAAAAAATCCAAAAATTATAAAATCCCCCAAACCCAATAGCAAAACAACAAGGCAAAGTAAATCAGTGTCTAAATCGCCCACGTAATCTAATCACTCAAAAGCAACCCACCAGCCAAGGTTCAAACTAACCTGTATGTCACAGCTGGAGTAGGCAATGCGGAAAGCAGAGGTGGCACTTTGCTTCAGTGACATATGATGCAAGAGAGGAAAACAATCTGCCTTTTAAAGATGGTACTGAATGTCGTTTCTTTGTGTGTGTATGGTTTTTTTTGTTTGTTTTTTTTTTTGTTTTCCTTCCCTAAAATTATAAGATATCCAGGATCCAAGAGTTCCTGCGGCTGAAAGAGGAAAGATGGCATTAATCTGCAGGTCAGCAGGATTTCATTTCTTTCAAGGTAGCAGCTCCTACCTCCTGCTGATTTCCAAATACCAAAGAAGCAACGACATGTCACTTCTCAGTGATTGCCCTCTAAATATGCTGTTGGCTTTCAGCTCTGAGAATTATGCCAGTGGACCATTTACCAAGTAACACTACAACCATGTAAGGCTGATCTCTGTGCTTGAAGGCGTTTATCCACCCCATTTCTGCATGCACACTCATATATCCCATACAGAATGCATTTCTAATGTTCATTTCTTAGTTCTAGTGGTATTAACTAAAGGAAGAAAAGTTACGGTCTTCATTCGTACTCTCAGTTGTTTTGCTCTGTATGAACTAAAGCCAGCTGCCCCGAGCACCGCTGTTTATTTCCATTTACAGCAATTTGTAGGATAATATATAGTTTTAGTATAAGGTTTATAGTTGCTTGACACTATTGTCAGCATGCTTTATTAAAGAAGTGCAAGCCCTGAAGTCCCATGCCCTTCCACTTTTTATCTTTAAAAACTCTTACTTCAGGTTACAGTAGATTTATTCATCATGTTGTTCATTTCTGTATCTCTTCACATGTTCCCAGAGTAAATGGGATAATAATTATTGTAATCTATAAAGCTTTAACATATTTGCCTCAAGAGAGTTCAGTGTCTGGGCCATAGTGTTAACATCTCAGATGTAAGTACCAGAAGAGAAATTACAACTAAACCAGAAGGATAAATTTTTGTTATTAGTACTATTGTTGATTTTTGGTTTTGGTTTTGCGTGATTTTTTTTTTTTTAAGCCTGACTTGTTCCACTTAAGTAAAAGAAGAAACTTGCATAAAACTTCCAGGGACCTCAGCTCACAGTTTAAGCTCATTATGACAGATAAGGAATTAATGGCTGTTGAGAACTCAATATGTGTCCTGGGGATTTAAATGAACACAGTTCAGGCATGTATGACAGCAGGATCTCATTTATGCATATGCGATCACTTACAGTCTCGTCACATCATCCTGGTGGATCCATTGGGCCCATTCCACATTGGATGAATGCAAATGGAGAGTTTCCCATTGACTTGGGCTGCTTTGGGTTTGGCCCACTGAAGAAAGCAGTTCTTGAAGTCATTTTCAGACCTTGTCTTGGCCAGACTCATTGGGAGTTCGGATCAAATTTAGAAGTGCCACTTGGGGCTTTAATTTTTGTCTGTTAGTCTTCCAATGAATGGCTTGCAGATAATAATCTGCATCATTTATGCACTTACCCAGACAGATGTATATGCATGGATGCACACAAAGACGTAGACCACAAAGTCTTCTTTAGGAAATTAAGTGTATGCCTATGCCATGATAAAAGAAGAAAAAAAAAAAAAAAAAAACACTCAAGCCTTCTCAGGATAAGAAAAACTATTGGAAGACCTAAAACAGAGCTTTGATCCCATTCATTACTGAACTGACAAAGAAACAGAAGCATACAGGTATCTCTTGACTCTTCCTTCAACTGTTCCTTACTAGAAAAGTATCTGTTTGGCTGCTGTTTGCTAAGTTTCTATCAAACTGTGAAATACATAGAATTTTGCAACCTTTAATGTTCATGGAGCACTGGCAACAAGTTGATGTTTATTAAAAATATTAAGAAAAGAAAAAAGAAAAAAAAATAAGTACTTATACAGGAGCCCAATTAAACTCTTTCCTGTTTTTCTCTCTCTGAGAGAATCTTAGCATTTTCCTGAAACACTGTGCTACCTTGATAATGAAAGAAAACAAACACATAATCAGCGTCTAACTTTTTCATTCGTCACTGCTTTACAAGCTCTGACTTCAGAGTTTTATACATCAGTATGTGGAGGGGAAGTTTTCAGACAAAACCATGCTTTTGCTCACAGCAGTAGAGTGCAAGACAAACATGCAGGCCAAATTGCTCCTTCCTAATTGGTCAGGGTCTACAAATTACAAGGCACTGTAACATGCACAGAACTGTCAAAAGACACTGGGTCACCAGGGACCAGAAGAATTTGCCCCTGCACAATTCTAAAAGAAGAGTTTTGATCTCAGTCTATTGCATGATTTCTCCTGTTAAGCATTTTGCCATTGGTTCTCACATTGGCTTTTAGTATTCATTCATTCATACCACCCACAAACCAAACAAAACACAACCCCCAGGCATTTAGCCCTATAGTAGCTGTTGTCAGCCCCAACAGTTTATCACCTCTGTTTTACAAATGGTGAACTTGGTGCACGGAGGGACCCCCCATTTACCACAGTCAAACGAGTAGAAACCTAAAAATAAAACTGCTTCTCAAGTCTCCTATAACTAGCTGCCAAGACCCTAGGTACATATCCATATTTTTCCAGCCACATACTGTGTCCTCAGAAATTGAGTGCAGAAAAACACCTTCCTTATTCAAATTCATTTTGATTCCAAGAAAGAGAAACTTTGACTTGTTTGCTGTGCTTCACTTGACATACTGCCTCCAGGGCAATGTTCAAAATGACCTTGCATAACAGTTTACATTCATAATCCATCATTGTAGAGAGAAATCAAAACAACAGAAGCTTTCCCATTCCGTACTGACATGCTATTGTTCCATGCAGAGTCCTTGAGAAAGGATTGGGGATGTGTGCAGATTCAAACTATGAAAAACTCCAAACACCCAATGCTGGCAACAGGCATTTGTAAATTAGTTGCAAGAATCGAGTGGCTTAAAGTGAACCAAATAACATTTCTTTGAAGCTCAAAGGCCTTTTTAATGCCTGATAATGAGGTCACAAATCCTGCTGAAATATCTCAAGGATCACTTTTAGAACAGATTAAATACTAATATATGCAGATGTTATCCCCTTTTGCAAGTAAAAGAAACATTTTTTTCAGTAAAGACTGCCTTTAATACAAATTTCTTTCCCCTTCCAACTACTTTCTATGCCTATCAGTATAATATTCCAGGATCTTGCAAAACAATTTTATTACTTACCAGAACAGGAGAAATCTCACCCCCTCTTAACTTGAAGCTGATAATGAAAACCTCCCTCATTCTACTTGTCAGTCAAAAACCAAATGAAACCAAACCAAACCAAAACATTCTTGCTCACCTCACAGAGTGGGTGAATAAATAAATATGACACAGCAGGTTTAGTGATAAGAAGTCAACGACTTGATAAAAACCTTGAATTCTGAACTATTCTTATTATCACCAGATCTCAAACAGTTTTGCTAAACAGCTCCAGTTCTTTGCTGAGAGAAACAAGGATGGAAGCTTTACAATAGCCTTCAGTGCTTCTTGATAAATAGCAAAAAAGCTCAGTGGAAATGTTCAACTTCTTTATGATTAAAAAACAAACCTTTAATGTAGTTTTTGTTTACTGTGTCATAAGTGCAGCGTTGGAAGTTGTTGCCAAAGAATCATTGGAACAGGCATCACTAAAGCAGTGTCAGCCAGCCAGCTCTTTGAAAATGATTCAGTTCCTCTAGTCTTATGACTAAAATAATATCCAGTGGCTCCAGCTCGAAGCCTGGTTAATACATCTGTCCAGAACACATAATTACTCGGTCATAACATTCCCCCGGCCACCAGCCAACAAACCAATCAGCATTTCTTCCTAACTCACTAGAATTTTTGCTGCGTCAAACTGTTTGATCTCTAGGTAGTAAAAATGCAAAAAATTGAAGGACACTGCACTGGAAGGTTTTAATTTAACATAGTTTCTCATGGAAATTAAATCTGAAAAGAAACATGTTTTTGTTGACTTTGTTAAAGTTGAGATTTTCATTCTGCTTTGGGAATTATATTAACATATATATATTGCAGCCTTCTTGTTATCTCTTCACCAGCTAAGATTCTGAAATATGATCTCAGTTTCATTAATTGCTTTCACAAGGAAACTCGTGTTTATGAGAAAGTGAAGTGACATCAACAAATTAAAGGCCTTTAGGTTTACAACTACCAGGGAATATATTATATATGCAATGTGTAGAAATGAGTCTGAAAGAGATGAAATACGGTCTGTATTTATACAGATGATACTGCCCACAGTTCTCTAAGCTTTACTTGTAAAAGTACATGTTTAATTTTCTGAAGCTAAATTTTTGAAAACTCAGATCCAGATCCCGAGGCACTGGAATCAATAAAAGCTTTATATTGACTTCACTAGGACACAGGATCAGGAACACTGTATCATTATACTTACTTCCTCTATCATGTGCCAAAACCACAGCCAGGAAAGCATTTTATGCACGTTTCAGAGTAATTCAATCTTTTCTCTATAAAGATATGGTATTTCTAAAATGACAAAAGAAATTGCCAAAATTTCTGCAGTGAAGAGCTCAGGCAACATCCTCAGATGTGCAACCTAAAAGAACCCGCATCATTTCCAAGACTATAGTATATTTATTGCTCAAGAGCTATAGTTTTATGTAGTGTCCTTTTTTTTATGGTGCATATAGATCAGTAAGCACCTTTAGGTCATGGCAAATAATTGGAATTTAAAGGCACTACAGGAATACAAATAAAGAGCAGCGCACCACCCTTGTCCCCACTGAATACTGGTCACTCATTCTGGAGAACAGGAGACAAACAAACAATTTCCCTAATCTACTTGGCAAGAACCACACAAAATGTGTACACGGGTTATGTCAAACCTAGTGCATGGGTGAGAAATGTCAGGTGCTCCTGTTCATCCCAAGAGAAAGAGTGTAAGGAAGATGATGTGTCTCTCATCTGGAATCCGCATACAGATTTTCTCCCCATAGGAAAGAAGACATGAAAGGAGGAGGGGTTGGGAGAATCTTTTTTTCATACAGAGTTAGGATGTGGCTGGAGTGACTCCAGAAGAAAACTCAAGAGAAACTTTCAGAGAAACTCAGGTCTCCTGATTTAGACTTTGCTCTTTACTCCTTATTGGTATCAAATCTCTCAGATTCAGCACGTACTCTCTGAAAATGTGAAATCTGAGGTGGATAAAATCCAAGCAGTGTGCTCTGAATTTTTGACCTATTATAAGACACAGATAGTAAAATATCTTACAGGTTTATAGATTTGTTCTGCAAATGTCAAAAACTGCATAATCCATTTCAATATTGACAATAATTTGATGCACTAAGGTGTCAGAGAAGACTGCAAAATGATTCCCTATAACCACAAAGGTTGTCAAGGAATTATGGGGTTCTTATTACATACGCCAGCTTTTGTTGGAAAACACCTCTGGTTTCCTGAAAACTATCTTACTTACAAGCAAAGATAAGTTTTCACAAAACTTTTAACAAAATGGCAAAACACTGTATAACTTGCATCCCTCTAGAGAATACTAGATCATAAAGAGAGGCTGAAGATTCTTTCTTTATTTCTAAAGAATAGAGATTATTATAGAAAATAAAGATTAAGGCCAATGGATTATATTGGAAACTGCAAGAAAGGTGTTGCTTGAATCCATGCAAGCTACCCACAGCGGTCACCTCTTTGTGCAAATGCACATTTATCCAGCTTTAATTGTATGATCCCACTTTAGATTTTCAACAGGATTCCTGTTTTATTTGGTGTAATCATAACACTGCCTTTATTATGTCATCTGCTTTCCTTGTATGCTTAAGTATTACACAGAAGCATATCATCCAAGCCCTGCCTTGAACACAAAATCCATGAACTTCATGTTTTTATACCCACTTCCATGTTTCTGCCTCACAACAAGTTTAATGGAGTGCTTTGCAGATTTATTTCTATAGTACCTTATTATTAAGACCCATGAGGTTATTGACATTTTCATTTTCATCCTCATACAGAAACCAAAACATCAAATCAGGAGCACTCATAAGTTTGTGAGACCATCTTAACGTACATAGTTCTGTGAGAAATTAGACTTTAAATACACAGAATCTGAAAAACAGCACTGAATGATTTCAGCAGTAATCACAAAGGCTCAGTACCCATGGAAAGCTGTCCACAGGTGTTTCAAATTAGTTAACATAAGAAATTATGAATACAAAGCAAATAGTATAAGTAGTACTTTGCTTTACCTCTCATCTACAGGAGTAGAAACCAACTAACCACCACCAACAAAAAAATAGGCCACTAGAAGCAGCATTCTCAATGAGCTATTTTTTGTTTGTTTGTTTGTTTTCCTGTGTTCTGTTGTTTCATCTCTTTCTTGTCTATGTGATAATGAAAAATTCCTAGAAACAGCCAACACCTTAGCTACAAAAGCCTTGTGCAACTCAGAGCATTGTACTGATGCACAGCACAGAACTGCACAGAACTGGCTTTCTGGCTTCAGTTATCATTGCCTCCCCTCTCCCAGTTTCTATTCTTTTGTAGTACATCTAAAGAAAAAGGTAAGGAACATATCCTTTCTATCCCCTCCCCCTTTAAAAACAAACACACACACACACACAAAAATGTGTTTTATCTTTAGTTTATCTTTAGAGAAACAAAGCTAAATGCCCAGTCTCTGGGCTTGATCAAACTAGCTCTGAGGATACTGCAATTAATTGGAATAATCTTATATGCTTTAGGACAAAGGCATGAGCACAAGTTTCATATTTGGAAATAGATACAGATTTCTGCCAAGCTTTGTCATGGCTGGGGTTTTACCTTAAAAAATTGTCCCTCACAATAATATAGCTACATGATTTTTTTTTCTTAGGTACAATGTGCAGAAAGGCTCTATTGCAGATATAGATCTGCCTTATGAGGTTTTACGTGAGGTAACAGTGGGCTTACTGCCATCATTCTTCTCTCCCTGGTTGCTTAACTCTGCACATACCTCAGAGGTTATTTTGGGCAAATAAATTTGTACACAAAACAGAGTTAAAAATAATTAGTAACTCTTGTTCACTGGTGTCAACCTGAGTTACCTGCAATTGCCTGCACCTCTAGTAACAGTTCAAATAAGAGTACAGGAGACATTTCAGTAATGGCCCTACCCATTGGCCAAGTTCATTTTGTATAACTACAAAATGTTCCAGAATGTTTGTGTAACTACTGTATGTTCCAGAAAACCAATGATGCCTTTTTCTGGGGCAGAACAAAATAGCTTTTGCTATTTTGCTGTCTTGCAGACTTAAGATAATTTCTAACTGGAGTTCATTACCTCAATGTATCTGCATTTCTTCAGTTTTAAAATATTTCATGACACAGAAAACCCCTTTCAGACTCCTTGTTCCAACAGCAAAGATTTGAGTCTTGTATTCATGACAGTACTTACATGGATGGGAATCATCTGATCAGATTTAAAAACTTGCGTGCTCACAATTACATCCACAGCAAAAGTTGTCGTCTAGATTATCTTTTATAATTAATGAAATAAATGGTCAACGTAGGGTATGATTTCAAATGTCTCTCTCTCTATTGACTATAACTGTAAGTTACAGGCTATGAGCTCATATAGATATATCTCAGGTAAAATAATTTATCTTCAGTGTCTGCAGCTATTTTCACCAACTAATCAGCAATGGATATACACATAGCAAAGCTTAAGGCAGCTCCATCTTCTTCGTTTATAATACGAAAAACAAAAATAGGATAATAAATATTTTACATTCAAAGATATCAATTAAATTCTGCTGTTCAAACGTGATACCTGACTTTTCTCACTAAGATACTATAGTCACTGTCCAGGTCCAGTTTTAATTACTTTCTACAAGCAATTGTTCTTATAGTTACAGCTAGCCAGGATATCACAGCATGAAGCAAACAACATGTTCTCTTGACATGATCACTTATATCAGATAATCGAGTGCTCTCATTAAAACATCACAACTCATTTAAGACATTACACAGGGCAAGAAGTATCTCAAATTTACACTTCTGGCCTTCAGCAAGGGCTGCTTATAAATAAGACTATATTTTAGCAGGGTCATAAAAACAGGTAGCTGTTGCATAAACAACAGCATTTCCCAGCCAATTAATACATAATCTAGAACTATGAACTTGTTTTCATCTTTAAATGCATGTAAAATCTGAAGCACATCCATAAAAGGGACACAGTGACATCCAAAAAGAAACATTTAAATGACAAGCTGGGCACTTGCACAGAGCTCTTGGTTAATTTGGTTTAATTATGAAATCAAAGTGCAGCTGTGGGGCT
Organism: Anser brachyrhynchus; assembly: GCF_964034855.1. Taxonomy (NCBI): domain Eukaryota; kingdom Metazoa; phylum Chordata; class Aves; order Anseriformes; family Anatidae; genus Anser; species Anser brachyrhynchus. The sequence continues at coordinate 25,454,254 of NC_137698.1, forward strand.
GAACAAAGACTGTCACAATGGAGTATGTTCCCAGGCTTGTTGTGCAAAAGGACACATCTGGGGAAAGGCTGCTGTGTATGCTTGTTCAGAATAGAAAGGTGGGGTTTTTGTTCAGGTTTCCTCCCCACCCTCCTCCGCTTTCTTTTGAATCATGCATTATATTCTGTTCAAAATTAAACACTTTCATCACAGCTGGGGAGGTTTTTGTTTGTTTGTTCTGTGTTTGTTGTTGTTGTTTTCTCATTATTTCTTTCTATAATAAGCCTCTAGTGACTTAATTTGAATTAGGATCTGTGTGAAGAAGATATATGAACAGACATTACACAGCTCATGTTAAAAGTTAAAATAAAGAGAAAGAATGATCCTTCCACCTCCCTTCCCTCTGTTTCTTACATTTGCTGGAGCTACAAGACATTTCATGTTATGGTCCTTGCTGTGGTACTTCCCACTTTCAGGGAGGCGGTGCCTTCCCTGCTCTTCCTATCCCAAAAACCCAATTTGAAGTGCAACGGGCATATTCCCATGGTCATTTCTCCACGTCTTCCAGCCCACAGCTTTTCCCATCTTTATTCTTCCTTGCTTTGCTAGGACTAATAAAACACATAGTTGGCAGTTCTTAGTAAAATATTAATTTTATATTTATGTATATTAAGTGAACAAAGCATTCTGAAAAAGAGCTTCATATGTCAATTTATTATGTCATTTAAAGAAAGGGAAAAGCTAGCAAATTGTTCTAAATTATGCCAGAAGTGTGATTTGTACAGATATAAAAAAAAAACAACAACCAAACAAAAAAAACTTTAAGTTACAGCCAATAGGTTTATATACTTAAGGTTTTATGTACCACCTTATGCGGTACATGTGGTCTAATCCTCTTTTCTTTTCCCTGAGTATGCCTTGGCAAAAACCATTTACATAGGTGATGGTTATGTAAGGAAAGTTTTCCCTGCAATCTTCATTATTGTTCTCTGAGTATCAGAAGATTCTACTAAGTCCCACCCTGCCAAATGTCCACCTAACCACAGACACTGGGATATCTACATTAGGCAGGTAGACCCCTTCTACCATTAGTGGAGAGAGGCATCTAGCAACCCAGTTCCCCCCTGGAGATGCCATTGATTGTGAATCTCAAATTTGGCAAAACTAAGGTAACACAATCTCAGTTAAGTTTCTTTTTATCTAAGGGACTTAATTTCCACCCCTGCAGAGAGGTGTGGTGCATCTACGCCAATATCTAGAGCAGGTTTCATTATGGCACAACAGCCACAACCAACTCTGCCAAGTGGTGCTCTCCTTCCTCCACTGCCACCCTTTCCAAAGGTAATATTTCTCCTTCCACTCAGAAATGAAAATGAAAGCTAGTGTGTGACAGAATGTACAGTATGATGCAGACTACTTCATGTCATGGCAAAAACAGCTTGCAGACAGCATGCCAGTGATGATATCATTCATAGACAACAGTTAATTTGGAAACTGGAAAGGAGAAGCCAATATCTCTAGTGTTATGTGATTTTGTACTGAAAGGCCCATGCATAAATGCACACATGCACCAGACTGAAATCAAAAGCACTTAGTTCTGGAACTGAACACTAGGGAATGTGCAGTTGGGAACAACTTTGCATTGGTCAGTAGATGAGATAATTGGCTTTATTCTTTAACTTGTTATTGAACATATATTAACATTTCCTGACTTTTGCAGGCTTAAGCAGCAAGCTAGATACTAACAGAGGGCTTTCTTTTTCCCTGAGAATCTTTGCTGAACCATTTATCATGGTTTGTATTAGTATAAAAGAAAAACTTAAATTACCATTAAATACACCTTCGACTGAATCCAGCCTACATAGTAATGAGCAACAATGTATTCTGGATGAACTCTAAAGAGTTTCTTGCAATCATATATTCATCCCTTCACCAAGAAAATCCGCTGGACTTCAGGGAGTATATATATTGAACCGTGTGTATATAGATGCTGTATATATTACTGCTTCCTTAAAATAACAAGCAGAGTCACGAAAAAATATAAAGAATAAAGATGAAAGACATAACTGCTTAGTTTGGAAATTAAACATAAATTGAGGTGGAATTCTCATTATTTACTCAGGGCCTGATCCAAAGCTCTTAAAAGTCAGTGGAAAGAATATCAGCTTCACTAGGATTAAGTTGTGATATTACAGTTGGATGCTTTAGAAAATTGTCTGGGAAAGCAGCACAAAAAAGTCTACCTAGAAGTGGAGGGAAAGGGCTTCCTGGATTATCTTGTACAATTTTTACCTGTGGGACAGTCTTGTTCTCAGCTGACAAGGACAAGCATTGCTTTTTCACCTCCATGCAAAAATGAAGCTTGTTAGAGTTTTGTGGCACTGTATCGAGTGTAAGGAAGGGCTAGAGAAGGAAATAAAATGGCTTGGATAGTTCTTACAGGGACAGGTAACTGGGAAAGGACACCTGAGAGCAGCTGTGTCCTCGGCCTCTGCTCATTTGTTTGGTCAGGCCAGCGACTCACCTGCTGCAGCTCTGGGATCATGGCTGGGCATGACATGCTGCTGACAGCCCTGCTGAGCAATGAAATCAGTAGTACAAATGAAAGCCACTTATTCTCAGGATTTCCAGCATTATTTTCTTTATTACTTAGTACTTCTACTAACACTAAAAAATGCATCCAAAATGTAGGATGAGACCTTAAAGTCAGTAAACCTTTCCCTCGCTCTAAAATGACATTTGTTTTTCTTTTTGCTCTTATATTTATCCTTTGTTCCTTTGGAATTAAAGGATTACCACCACTAACAAGTTCATACATTATTCCAGCTGTATAATGAGTGCTGTGCTATCATTAAATTCAGCACACCAGAGGACCACAGTCTAAATATCACCTCTGGAGCACTGGCACTGTATGACATTTCCATGGGACACACCCTTAGGCATTTAAATGTACTAGAGAGCATGCAGCTTCCAATTGGAGAGCCAGAAGGGAAAATAAATGAGTTGAAAGGGTACAACACTCTTGAATATGTGCCCAAGAATGTATGAAATGACAGAATGGGAACAGCTTTTTATACATGCTTCTGTATTCTATGTCTATGACAGTGTAAAATTCAGTACTGAATACTCTGCAAAGTGTCTCTCAAAGCTATTTTCCCCTTCATTCTTACATCATTTCCTCCATGACTGGAATCCTCATGCTGAGGAATTTTTGTCTTCATGTCCAGCCACCAACAGATCATCTTTAACACACTTTTTATTTATTTTATCTTGTAGTATGCTTTTTAGACTTCTTCAGAAAACAATGTCTTTTGCTTTTAGTGCATACAACGCTCCTGATCACAACAGGTTGCACAAAACATGAGGGAAACAGAGCTATCATTATAATGTACAATCCTTTCCAGTAAAATACAAGCTACTTTGTTGCATTTTTCCCTTCTTAATTCTTTCTATAGCCATTTTACCTTTAAAAAATCAAAGCAAAAACTCAATAAAAAATCAGCTGTGGCCCATAATACCTCATTGATCTCATCTTCATCAGTGAAATAGCCATAGTCACATTGCCTGGAATCAAACTAAAGCAACTTACTGTTTAGTGAAATTATGTGAAGTATGTAGTCTCAGTGTTACATTGTCATCAATAGAAAGTATGATAGTAGTGGAGAGACTTTTGATTTAAAAAGTCTGGTTCTGTGCGATTGATTATTTCACAGATTTAATTTGTTAATAAAAATTAATTTCTTGTATGAAATTTTGATATTGAACTTTGCCTGCCCTGTTTTGATGGTAAGTCATCTGAGGAAAGAATAAAAGAAGGAATTTAGTGTTTGCTTGTAAAATCATTGGAAACAGAAACCTGAGCCAGCTGAAGTCTTACAGTAAAAAAAAAAAAAAAAAAAAATTCCTCACCACCACATAGCTACTGTTTAATTGTTTATTACTTTGAAAATGTAGTCCCAATAGTAACATTAAAACCTGGTCCTAGGCCAGCCAAGGCACACAAGGTAGAGCTGGAAAAGATCCAGTTAGTTTACAGCATCACATTTTGCAGTGTCAAAGCAGCAAGTGTTTACTTTAGATACAAAGACATCATAATATCTTGTTTAAATTAAAGGATGAAAATATAAACAGACTGAGATAATTTTTTTTTTTATGTTTAGACTCATCGTAGTAGAAACAGCTTGCAATATATGGATAAAACTAAACAGATACAGTGATCTTATTCTGGGAAGCCTAACTTTTACCTTCAAGATCCTGTGTCTGTCCTGGCAAGCCAGCTGAGAAGTTCAGCTGCTTAAACTTCAGTGTCTGAATTTAAAGAAAAACTTCCAGGAAAGTAAGTCAACAATGCAAAGCAGGTGTGTGGAACTTCAGCGTTCATGTAAAGAGCAATTTTCACAGGAAATATAGGCTGTTTGACTGCCAGGTCTATTTATGGCATCTTCAGTTTTTTCCCCCACCACATTTGTGCTAGAGGTACCCAGAGAAGTATTTGGATGTTGAAATCAACACCATGTTTTTTAGAATTTTATAAAGGGGTCTTCCAGAAGACAGCTGTGATGTGTCTCAGTCCTTAATCTCATAAATCAGTTGCAAATGGAGACCTGTCTGCTGCTTATGGTAGCAATTTCACCCCCCAAATGCTAATATTGCCACCTCCACCACTTTCCCTACAGTGCATCAGAGCATGGTGGTTTGAACTGTGTAGGCAGGAAGCAATCTATTCCTTGAACAGGCACTTTCCCCTTTCCACCCGGCTCCCCCAGGCTAAACAATATTCAGGAGTTTTTCATGTAACAGCATGTTCTGCAGAGTGTTTTGTTCAATGTATATTCAGGTAGGCTGAAGGACCCAGGGCAACATTGCTCAGTACTTTTTCCTGTGGTTTCATTTATTCTCAGGAAGCTGCTCCATCCAGCTTCTCACTCTTCCTTTCCTCCCCAGAATAAAACCCAACACAATGCCAAGAGAAACCCACAGTCACCTCACAGTGTTAGTGCCCTTTTCCCTCAGTCACTGTCATACTGTAGTGCATGGCTGAGATTTTGGCCAGTGCATTCCTCGGAGATGGCTGTGCCACCCCCAAAGGTGGCCATGAGCATGTATGAGGAGTTCATCTGATCTCCGAGACAATAAAAACCCCTCTCTGCCCTGCAGCAATCACCCCCTCCATCATACCCAGAACGGTATGGGTCTGTGGCCAGCAAAGTCTGTCATGTAGTCTCTATGCCTCTAACAACTTATTAGCTAGCCATTTCAAAAACGGGAGGTCTAACACTATTTTACTTCTAAAATTCAATGGCGCACCCTTTATATCTATTTTGTTGGCCTGTCTCCCAACTTGCAGGCTTGTTAAGGGAAAGAGACACCCTTCTTTTGGATGAAGGTTAGCTTATTTTGGTAGTAATTACTAAATTACAAGACAATGTTACATGTATTTTAAGGATAAACTATATTTTGTGAAAGAACTTCAATCTTTTCTTCATGACTTTACTAGAGACATGGCAGTACATGAAATGTGTGAATGAAAATACCTGATTTTTTTTTTATCATATTATTCTTAACCATGCTGTTCTAAATGATCTCAAACTGCTTCCCAAATTGGGGTATGGATATACAGCTTAGCTGCTGAAGCCACAGAAGAAACTGCTACACCACAAAACAGATTAGCACAGCTTTATTTTTCTGGCAAAGCATATTTGTTATGAACTCTCCAATTAAATATTACATTTCACAGTGTTGGTCTTTAAAGGAAACATTAGCAAAGACTCGGTCTCTGTCTTCCAGCTAGAAAGCCCTCCAAACTGTTCAGAAGGGGTTATTGTATCTTTTCTTAGCTATCCCAAATACAATATTCATTGCAAGGATTATTCAGAAACTATCAAATAGGAACACGTCTCTGTCTTCAAGTCACAGAAGACTGTCATGGCATTAAGAGAAATTTAGCATTTTAAATTGCTCCGTCAAAATCAATTCCTATAAACACGTACTTAGCATTCAAAGAAGCTGATATTAGAGATTTTATGAAGAAACCACTTATAATACAACACAGAAATGAACTCATAGAAGGATTCTTCACAGAAACCCTTGGCTTTACAGCAACCCTTGTTTAAGATTCAGGAATGGAGAAGGAGGGGAAAAGAATCACAGCATATGGCTTATCAGATGCGAGATATTACAAGATCTGCTGAATGCAGGGTATTGTCACTTTAAGAGTAAATCCTTTTATTGCTTTTCTTTTGCTTGATAGATAAACTCTCTTTGCAGAGATTTGCACTTGTTTTAATTTGTGCTTCAAACCCACAGGCAAAAGACCAGTTCATGATCTAAACACATACACATCTCTTATATACTGTGGAGTTGCACATGTATGCACCAGGAGCAACACTGTGGTTATACATTTATTTATTTATTAGAAAAACATAGGAAAAACACGTGTGCCAAAGAAAACTGCCCAAATGCTCAGGAAAAAGAATGCAGAGGAACGAAACTGAAGCAGTCAGCACTGTTGCTCCATAGACTTTGGAAAAGTTGCCACTGAGGTCCGCCAAAGCTGATTAATGAACTTCTCCCACAGCTGCTTTTGGCTGTCCTAAATGCCTTTTGTAGCCCTGCTCACCAGGATGCTTAAAATGTGCTGCAGGGATCCAGGAGCCACTCACTGCTGGAGCTGAGTCCTGATGTCCTCTTTTCTTTCTTACCTCACCCATGCAGAGAGGTGGGAGGCTGATTTTGCCCATAATTACAGGGGTTTATAGCTTCCTCTGAGCCCACCAGCAAATGACTCAGTCAGAAAAATATACAATTTCAGCTCTTCTCATAATACCTCATTTCCTAGTTGACAGGAACTAGAAAATAAGCCACAAAAATCAGATATCATACTACTGTAGTATAAAAGCTTCTCTATAACAGAATACAAACCTATAAAGAGCAAACACCATAATTACTAACTTTGGATTTCAGAAGAAAACCGCTGTGCTTCACACATTCCACGCTAGCCAAGCACAGAAGGCAAGTGCTCACCTTCAAGCATGTAATGTTAGAGGTGAGGTGGTGAGTGCAAAGGTTAATGCATGCTGCTGCACTTAACTAGATATAGGCTGAATGGATGAGATTTGATCTTGCTATTCACATGGCAACATCCACAAACACACATTGGAATGGTTCTGATGTATTATTATATATTTACTTATTTATGTATTGTTATCTAAGTTCCCCGTGTTTTCCTTTTCTTATTTGGAAGACATATCGTGCTTCTTATTGCGTTAACTATAATTATATATATATATTATATAATGCCTCAATATATATTATATATTTTATAATGCCTCAAAGATGCTGAATGGAGGCTAAAATGACAGATCTGAGTACTGATACATGAAAAATACATTCCAATACTTAATTCTGAAAGGTTTTGTTCATTCCTGTTTGATAAATAAAGCAACCAATGTTATGAGTTTAAGAAGATACTCATACAATTTGAGTAATCAAAGTTAAGCATGAGCTTCAGGGAAATTATGGCTTTATGACAAATACTTAGAATTTTCTTGACACCGTAACTCCTATATACAAGTTACATTTAACACCCTCACTTCCATTAGTATGCACTGTGTCTTTGAAAACAGATGAAAGTACATTTATTGATGTCACTCTAAAATATCCTTGTCCATTTCCTTCACTGCTGTTTAGTAATGAATCATATTTTGATATTAAATTTAAGTATTGTCTGTACAGGAAGAAAAGCAGAGTACAATGGAATCAGTAGAAAGTGCCAAGCTGGAGGAAAACAATTTGAATTTATCTGTCTAGCTTAACTCAGAAAATCAGAAACTTAGTTCATGTCTGGATTTTCTTAACACTATTAAGCGAAGATAAAAAAATTCCAATCAAAACCACGGAATATTAGAGACAGATTTTCAAAGATGCTTCCAGAGGTGCATTCGCTAAGCTTGTACACAGTTCTTGCCCAAAAGCTCTCATGTTCACACAGAAAATGACAGCGTGCACTCTACACATAACAGGAGCTAATTTTTCATTTTAATCAGCAAACACACAAGCTATAGCTCTGATCTGGCAAGTTGGTATCATTTTTTAAATTTTATTATTGTTATTATTATTATTATTATTATTTTACAATGGAAACCACATCTCTGAACCAGGAACATATAATAAACTATTGAGTAATCTATTTAGTTCTTTTCAACTTTAGGTCAATAAATTTAATATACACACTTTGTACCTTGTCAGGGAATGTCCCATACAAGGAAAAAAGAAAAAAAAAATGCAGATGGGAATCCTGGCCAGGGAAGTCATTTAGACATTTGTAGCCTCATTAAATCCAGTTGCAACTCACCCCCAGTCCCAATGGAGAAGATGTGGTTCTGAGATAAATACACTGCACAAAACAACAGAGAAACAGAATATCAGGAAAGAGAGTAACGAATGAAATCCTGAATATGCTTATTCTATAAAAGAGCTCATTATATTATTTCTAAGCTTTGTTCATAAATTTAGACTCTCATTTCAGAATTTGCCATGCAAATTAGAATTACTGTTGAGCTGTGAAGAAAAGAGTAACCTTGAGGTTGTATGAGGGGCCAGACACAGGATTCACTTCACCCATTTGCTTGTGTGGAGTTTCAATTATATTTCAGTAAATTTACAGTTTGGGCCAATTCATCAAATAGTTTGCTTTTTCCTGTAAATAGAAATTTATCTCCAGTTAAGGCAAGCCCCTCTCTTTTTTGGTTTAAATCCTTTCTAGTCCCTAAGATTAGGACTGGTTTCAGTCCAACCTTATGAGAATGCTTTCATGTTAGTGCTTATATTTGTAGGCAGTAATTACAAAAAGATTTTCTTAACCCGATTTTCTTAACCCTTACCCACTGATCCCTAAGAAGCCTTAAAAGCAGCTTTTCCATGAAAGAGTCCAGTCCACTGTACTTGCAGACCACTTTCTAATGTTTTTTAACCTTGTGTCATTTGGACTTCCCTCTCCAAACAGATACATTTCAGTAAGTGGCTCATTAGCATCACACAGGAGAAGAATCCTTATTTCTTTTTCCCTTTAAAACCATCATACCCTTTGCTATCTATCTCTGGTGTTTGTACTGATATTACAGCCACTTCAGTAAATTGAAGCTCTTCCACAGATCTCTACTCCATATCAGCGCCAGCCTCAATTCTTTGGCTGAGGCAAATGCCAGACGTTGTTTATACAGTGGTAATCAACATGGTAAATTTAGAATATACCAGAATAAATTATGATAAATTTGCTGCCTCAGGATAAAGATAACATACGGGTAGAGTCAGTGGTTATCTCTTAAAAGAAGGGGGAAATTGATGAACAGACATTTTTTTTTTTCCTTTCAGGCTATCATAATAAATGTTTTTTTTCCCCTCTGGGATTTGTAGAAAAAGAAGATGGGACATGTGGATCTCATGAACTCTGATGCTAAATACAGCTACAGCTTTTGAAAGACTGTCTTCCCTGTATTTCAAGTTGAACTCCACATTCGTTCCTTAGCATTAAGGGTTGTTTTCTTTTTTTTTTTTATTATTTTTTTTTTCTTCTGCCATCTCTGCAGAGGCCAGGAAGTGAACTGTGTGCCATCAGAGAGCAAAGCAGTACAATACTCAAGGGGTCTGAGTGCATTTTCCCCCCAGTTCAGCCACATGACTTGCTGTTCCCAGAAGGGGTTTCAGAATCATCAACTAGTAGAAAATACATGTTTTTGTGTGTTTGTCTGTTTGTTTTAAATAAAGATACTGATGAAAAAAAGTATTTTCCTTGAGACTGGGATCAGGCTTCATTTTCATTCTCAAACTCAAAGATCAAGAATTATTTTTAAGAAAGTTATTTTACAAGAACAATTTTCCAGAGGACATCCATTCAAAATTCAAACTCTCTTCAGAGGAGGCTGACATCTCTCTCTCTGCAAATACTTTTACTGGGCCCAAAATTAGTGGGAGAAAAAACACACACTTGTGCCCAGGATGCAACTTTGTCAAAACTTCTGGGGAAGAAAGACAATTAGGATCTCACTGAATCTTAATCTACCTGTGAAGCTTGGGTGATCCTCACTAATAGATCCTACAAAAATGTCTTCATATGAACATAAAGGTCAATAAAATCCTGTTGCTGCAATCCACAGTCACCGAGTGTGTAGTTAGCCCCTTGTTAAACTAGCAGGCAGAATTGCATTTCTTCAATTTCATTTTCCATGTCTGCCTTTCAAATCCACCAAACTTTAAGTATGTGTTTAAGTCCAACAGGTTTTAATAGGATTTAAACACATGCTGTGCCTCACTGGAGGGGAAAATGATTACGGGTGTGCCATAGTCACTTAAATTATGCACTTTGCCAAATCAAAGAATCGACATGCTACTGCATTGGTACTGAGAGAACACGGAAAGGGGAAGCCTGAAGCTTGATACCTTTTTGCTCTGTCTCCTGGTAATGGAAAAGATGGTGGGCAGGCAAACAATCCTCGTCTTCCTTTTGACATGTCACTCAGGTAGGGGATAATCCACACAGAGCAGACGCATCCAGACCAGGGAGGTACCCATGGGCACTCACAAATGTACAGAACCCAAATGAAAGAGTGTGCTGCCCGTGGCTATCTTGGAGATAAATTGCACACTGCCGGCTAGTATCACAGACTTCTCAGAAGCTGCTGCAGCACTGCCTTCATACCTCCAGAAAACAGCAAAGTAGCAAAATTTCAACATCACATCAAGTTTTCTTTAAAAAAAAAAAAATCGTCTTTCCCATTGCCCAGAACATCCTAACTTGTTAAAGAAAATCTTTGCTGCACACAATATAGTATGGGTTGAGGTATCAGAGAGTTTCTGGTGAGGACTAGAACAGGACCCAGACGTCTTGCTGTGCAGGGAAGCAGAGTTCCTGACCTCTCCTCTGTTCATCCCAGAGGGCTGCTGCGGAGCTTCTATATCCTGGGCAACCCAGAGGCTCAGAAAAGCCCATCATTAATCACTGACCCTGCTGGAGAGCAACTAGAAGCACTTACTTCTCTGTGCCTCGACCATTTCAGTCTTTTCCCACATGCCTCATTCTCTTTTTTTTTGCTCACTCATGGCAGCCACACAAATGCCATAACATTTCAGAAAGATATTTACAATCTCAGGCATCCAAGTGACCAGCATTTCCCTGTGACCTTCTCACCCTATCAATTAGCTGCTGAGTTTTTCCATGTTATGTTCTTACAGAAATCTTTCTTAGGCTTCCTTCTGTAGCTTAAACACCGTTGCTCTGATGCTCCCACTGGGAAAGTTTATATTTGGCTGGTGTGTGACTGCTGGTGAAAGCAGTATGCTGGCTACCTAGCACAAGTGCCTTAGCCCTGTAACCACATCTTAACCTGGCAGCACAGAGCACTCCAGAAACTTAACATGTTACTGAGCTGCAAATGTGACCTCAAATTTCCATTAAGTCCTGTCTTGAACCAAGTAAAATTATCCAGTTGGCTACTAGCACTCCTAAAATTCACGTATTTGTACTCTTCATCACACTGAAACACAACAGACAAATTTAAACGTATAATCTGATAGGGTTTTTATTTTCTAATGTTATTTGAGAAAATAATGTGTATTTGGAAGCTGTGTTTTCAAAAAAAGCCAACACACACACACACACAAATACACTCAGCCAAAAATGCAATAAGTGATCTAGAATAGGCATAGATAAACCGTTTTCAGTGTGCTTCGAAGATGGTTATTACTGCATTAGCAAAAATGGGGCTTTCAACTGAAAAATACTTCTTGGGAGAATAAAAATAGTGAGAAATCTAATTTTAAATTGATTGACCTACCAAAGCCTATAGGAAGGATGAACTTTGAAACACTTCAAGAAATAATGGAAAAGGACACTATTTTCTCTATGAACTGGGAATTTAACATTTTTTTGATTCAAACTCTCTGATTCAATGTCTATATACATACACACGTGTGTAAATTGATAGATGGAATTTGAATCAGAAAACTAGAATTGCAGGCCACAGCTAGTGCTTGCTGGCTCTCTTGCTATCAGTAATCACTACAGACATAACTATTCCCAGGCCTTTCAGCCTAGCTCCTGTCCTGGAGCCACCAAGCAAGCATCACTGCAGGATTGACAGATAGCCCCTGAACACTTGCTGTAGCATACTGTCTCCTCCACCAGCTGTATTCATTTTTCAGGGTACATTCATTACAATTTCTCATTCTGCAATCAGAAGTTTTAGTGTGAATAGTCCATACTGTTTGAGGAATGGCCTTCCACACAGGTTTCCTGTTTTATTTTAGCACTTAAAATGTGTCATTGACTCAAGGTCTAAGCCCAGTGTGAGGCCTCCTCATCCTAACTGAGGTAGATCCTTGTGTGAAAGGACAGACTGAACTTCCAAGAATTTGCATTCTTTCAGGAGGATTTACAGAGACAAAAGCCAGGTAATTGTTTTACTCTTCCTAAAAAATATCCATAAATTAGCACAAGACATGGAAAAGAACCGCTACTGTGGAGAATGTTATTTTAGAGCTTTAAAGCTGAGTATTTAAAAAGTACCTCTTAGAGTAGTTTAATAACTGAAAATCTGAGCCTAAGTGAACTGCTCAAGGTTACACAGGAAGACTTTGACCAAATGGGAAAATTAATGCATGTCCCTGAGTCCCATGCCAATCTCCTAGTACTCCCTCTTCTCCCAGTCAGTCTTGGTATTAAAAACGTCCAGGAAAGCCTCCAACTGCAGGAAGTCTGCATTTCAGATGGGCCATTCTTGTGGCTCTGAAAAGGCGTTACAAATCTAGGGGAGTCATTCACCAGGAAAAGAGAGAGTTAATTCTATACACATGCAGTAAAGATAGAATATATATCAATGCTTTCACACTTTTTATTTTCCATTCTACAGCTTGCTCCATACTTTAAAAACGTCTTTAAACTGAGTGACCGTGTATGCAAAGGAAAACTTTACAAGCAGATAAGTCTTCTAGAGCTGAATGTCTGCCAAGACAAAACTGTGTGGTTTATTTTAAAAGGAGGAGTGGTTATTACTCAGAACACACCATTTCTGTTTAACTAGTGGAGGCAAAATTAATGCTTACAATTTTTACTTATCATTAAAATAGAACTTTAAAGAAATAAAATCTCTCTTTTTTTTTTTTTTTGCCTGTACTGAAAATAATGGCAATTTATTTGAAGGAAAGTTTTTGATTCAAAAGGAAGGATATTGTAAAGAACTGTTTTGTGGGCAAATAAAACCCTGATACAAGGAGCTCTTAAGTATAGGTGTTACGTACGTGTGTATAATCCATGTTAGAGTACCACATTATACACGTGAGACCAGATACAAAGGAAAACTTCTGGACTTTATTCAAGTTTGTGAGACTGTTTCTAATTCTATGTACAGCAAATCTTACCTCCACAGGTATGAGTATCTGCACTGACTTCAGTGCTTGCTCAGACTTTATATTGGCATAAATTAGAGGTGACTGAGACTCTCATTTTGGATCACTATATTCATTTCTATTTTAACTCTCAACTGTGAGTGTGCAAGTGCAAAAGCTCAGAAAATTTGTTTTATATTTGCTGTTATCAAGAAAAATTAACTAGAACTGAAGACATGATATTTCTTATGAATCTTCTCAACATACCTTTTCAAGAGCAACATGAACTTCTCAGTCTTTTTAGAAAAGTAGAAACGTTTTTTGCTCCAGTGATAAAAACAGATCAATTCTGGGGAAAACAGAGCATGCTACAGGAGAGAAAAACTCACCCAAGACAGAACCACATCAAACTCTTATCATCTGTTTCAAACAAAAAGAAATGCACGTTGGTAGAGGTCTTCCTTTTCTTAGCGTTCATTACTAAGTTATTGTATGAGTCTTAATTTATATGAGATGGAGTATATCTTCGTTGCTCTAGGAATTTTCTTGAAGTCTGTATAATAAGGAAACTTAAATTCATGACTTTGTACTTTATATAAGTATAAAGAATTAAATCACTTGCGTCACTCTCTCACTTGTCAGTAAAATAATTTGCTCCACACAACTGAAAATCTTTTGAAAACTCCTGTTAGTGCACAGGAAGGAGGGTAACCACTAGGTGGCAATAGAAACCCCTAAAATAAACTATTACACACCGTTTATGCAATATTTATCAATCTAATCTAAGAAAGTGTTAACTCAAAAGGAAGCAAACAAAATTTGTTATAGGTCACTAAGAAATGAAATTTTCTGTACAATGTTCTGTAAGGTTAATAGTGAAGAACTTTTGTAGCATTGTATTAAATTAATTTCTCTTACTTTTTTTCTCCTGAGATCGTTATTTAACATGCCACATGGTAGAGAAATTATTTTAAATTATTATTCCATCACTATCGGAAAGTATTGTGATAATTTCTGTTGTGCTTAATACATTTAGCAGTCTACCACCACTGCTTAAGTCAGGTGGTTGAAATTATTACATTTCTTATTTTTAAAAAGATTAAAAGATTTTATACAGTTATTAACTTAGTTTCTGATTGCGTTACATACAATTCTCAATTCTAAAATCTAAAGAACTCTTGTAGGAGACTTAAGAAGAAAATTACTCTTCAATTTGATCTTAACATACCCAAAATACCTTGAATTAAGGGATCATTATTTCAAATTTAGATCAAGTGCTTACATATTAGAAAATTCCTTGTCTGTATATGTGCAAGACACCACTTTGCTATAAATTTTTCACAGCTTGTTTTCACAACTTTTGAGCTAGCAAATACAAAAATCATAACCTAATGAGCATGCACATTATAAAGAGTTAATACTGTAGAGTTAAGATTGCATAAATATAGGAGCATATAAATTTGTTGTTCCCATTTTCAAACACCAGATTTTTCAACTTCAGCATCTCCTTAACATTGGCTTTGTATATGATTTCCAGGGTTTGTTTTTGTTTGAACACCAAAAATGCCTGTGATGAACTCCTCCTGGCCATTACCACTGGGGTTCAAGTCCTAAACATTGATATGTTCTCTAGATACTCTACTGGTGGGTGGTTTTCTTATTTCTTATTTTTGGTGATATAAATCTTAGCAAAGACAGAAGAACATCACCAAAAATTAAATGTACAGTGGAAAATCTCAGACAGCCTGCCAAGAGACACCCTCATAATTTGTTACAGAACATGTCCATCAGGATACAAATCCAAACATCCCAGTTTGGGAAAACAGCATGACAAATGCAGACACCAGTTGTGCCAAAATTTCACACTTTAAGTTCATCTCAAAAAGGGAGCATAGGAGTGTAAATTATCAACTTCTGAAAAAAGTGGCATCCAAATCTGGATTTTGAATACTAGACCTGTTTTCTGTTTACGATGTCATGTACTTGCCATAGAAATATATCTTTTTCATTAACATTTTTTCCTATAGCTTTGAAATACTGAGAAGCAATATTAAACTCTTAATAAAATAGAAATATAGTCACAGGCATGCACATGAACACTGACTGACATCTGCAGTCTTCCCCTCTAAAATGTGACTAAAATATATATTTGGAGAAAATCTGGTTTAAAATGTCAAGCCATTATTTTCATGTCTGCATGTGGTATAGAGTCACACTTTTCATACTTTACCAGAACAATTAATTCTAGGGAGGATCCTGAGGTAATATAATTGCATAAACTGCAAATCTACTGATTGAAAACAAAACACTTGTCTTTACTTAAATAACAGAAAACTGTAAAAGGACACAGAAAACACAGGCATATCATTTTAATCCCAAATGTTTAGATAAAATCTGAAGTGTTCAGGGTTTACCTAGTTTCCCTATTATTTCTCTACAGCAGCATTAATAAACATACAGAGAGAAGACATTTAAGATACTGTTCTCTGCTGTTGCTCTTTTGTTTAGTCCCTATGGTTGCTCAGGCCCTATGGCTATGGAAATATACAGCATCTACAGATACTGCTACTAAGCATGGCTAAAAATGATTCAACAAGGCTACTATACCAGTGATAAATATAATAAGAAATAAATTCAATTTAAGAGATGTTGTTTGCTGCTAGTTTATCTGGAGAAAGGTTACTGAAGAGAAAAAGATGAAGAAGAAAACAGCATTTTCTCAGCTTTGAATCAGTCATTTTTAAAATATACGTATTTGACAAGCAGACAACACACCACACAGGGAGCTCTTCAAGACAAGAGCTCATTTAACTCTTCAAGCAGGCTTGTAAATTGACCTAAAGTGTCAAGTACAAACAGATTTTGTTTAGTCCATGCGTCTTTTCTCTATCTGGGAGGATACTATACCAGGCCCTAAGGAAAGGAAGCATTGCTTGTGAGTGCTTAAATTGAGGTAAGCTAATGTACTGTTAAAAACCTGGTACAATTGTGCCAGGTCCACACAAGCCAGAATATCTTCATACAACTCAGAGGGAGAAAGAAGAGGAGCAAGATATTCCTAACCCTTAGTACTATCATCTCTTCTCAAAGTACTTCTTTGAAGACTCTATTGCTCTATTTGCTTCATTTGCTGTTCTGTATCAGAATTCTGGAACAAACAGGAGTAAGGAGTAAAAGGAAATAAATTCAAGTAGTTCTTCATGTCTTATATTTAAGCATTGCCCAGGAGGATCTCACTCTTCCTCAGACCTGGCAGCAAGAGGCAGTGGCAAGAAACAGAGCAAGAAATAGAGAAGCAGAAGGAGCAGCTGTTCTCCAGCTACCATGGAAAAATGCTCCACCTGTGTAGCAATTGGACTGATTTAAAATGGGGAACCACCTTCACTCTATGGGTAGGGATGGTGAGCAAGTAGATGGAGATTTCCACCTAAATAAGGGGTTTTTGTCACAGAAAAAGTCTGAAATGTTCACAGATCTGTCACGTATTCAATAGCTGCTGTTCTCGTTTCTTAACCAGGTTATGGCATTTGCTACTAGCCCAAAAAGAGAGGAACTTTATAATCCATGGAAGACTTCTGTCTATCTCTCCTCTGTGAAGAATAAGACTAACAAAACTTTTTACTAAAGAAAAACAGCCAATAGTAGGGTAGAGTGGGAAGTCTGAGCTCTGGCCAACTCAATAGAGGATGAAGAGCTCTGCTCACTGATGGAACAGCAGAGCACCAGTGTTATAAGAGGGTTTAAAAGGTTTTGGGTTCTATCCATTGAAATACAATGTTTGCACCCAATTCCCACAGAGCATTTAACCTACACAGAAGGACATCTAGCTGTGGCCCGTTTACCACACAGACTTCTGCATCTCTTGAAATTATTTTGGGAATGCTATCCTGGCTGCAGTTAAAAGAGCTTGTTATTCTTTTCTTTATGCTCAGTATAAAACAAAATGCACTTAACATTTTATTCTGTTTACTTAACAGTTTATTAATTTACTAATTTGAAAGTGTTTTCTCACACAGAAAACATTTTGAGCATTTCTCCAGATAACTGTCCAATCCTTTATTTCTGTTCTCCAGGACTAGCCTGACTAAAACATGATTTCTCTTGAGTGAAATGACCTTTATTTCCCGCTTTTCTACTCAAGTACTTCTCTCTTCCTTCCTTCCTTCCTTCCTTCCTTCCTTCCTTCCTTCCTTCCTTCCTTCCTTCCTTCCTTCCTTCCTTCCTTCCTTCCTTCCTTCCTTCCTTCCTTTCCTTCCTTCCTTCCTTCCTTCCTTCCTTCCTTCCTTCCTTCCTTCCTTCCTTCCTTCCTTCCTTCCTTCCTTTTCTTTCTCTCTCTCTCTTTCTCTTTCTTTCTTTTCTTTCTTTCTTTCTTTCTTTCTTTCTTTCTTTCTTTCTTTCTTTCTTCCTCTTTTTTTTTTTTCTGCCTTGATTTATGTGAAAAGTAATGGAATCATAGCTTCCCCAAAAATATACAAAACTGGTTGTAAATAAAGTCCATTTATAGCTAAAGAGCTTGAGTGCATTCTTTACATTAAGTCATTCCTAATACAGTTCTTTGAACAGAAGAAATTTAAGGACACAGTTGCATGAGAGGAACAACCAAAACATGTTGCTGTTTTTCTGTTTATGTTGGAGTGAGCAGGATTTTAATATTTTTAAAAGTTCAGGTATGACAAAAAAAGATGATTTACATGTGGAGGAAAAGAGACATTTTGAAATGCTTTTTGATCAGTTTTAGATACCTTATTTACTCCTTCATTACAGGAGATACAAAACAAAACAAAACAAAACAAAAAAAAAAACACCACAGAAGGCATTCTTATTTACTTTCTACAGTGTATCCATTGAGAATGGTTCCACATGGCAGTAGACCGTCTTTCCTGAAATACAGTTTTAGAGAAAAATTTGCAGGGCAAAAGATGTTACAGTGCACTCTCCTTTAATACAGGTACTTTATTTTGACCAGCTTTTAACAGTTCTTCTGCCAGTTTTGTCTGATTTCCTTTCACATACTGGTTTCTTGTTTTGTACTTTCACAGACTTTGGTGCAGTCCTGCTTGATTTACATCACTTAAGAGCAAAGGTGGCTCACTGGGTAAAATCCAGGCCACGTGGAAATCAGTGGCAGAGCTCCCATTGACTCTAATGGTGCTAAGATTTCATTCTTTCCTGTTTAAACAAAGGGCTGTCCCCCACGCCAGCTACGCCTCATAATTCGGAGAAGCTCTAGAGCCAAATCAGTGTTTTCACAATCGTTTCATAACCTAAAATAGGATGAAATATTTAAAGAGTGTAAGGAAGGAAGATAAATTATTTAAAGATATACCAAATAAGTATGGGCTGAACTTTAGAAAGGTAACATTTATAGGCTGGCTGTATGGAAAAACATCCTGACTGTACATTAATCAATCCTAAATAGGAATATAAAGCAAGGTCAACATTTTCAGACTCAGACGCCTAAAATTAGGTATCTAAAGCCACACTTAGGAATTCAGTTTTAAGACTACCTGGTCTGAAAAAATATATATTTCTAAAGCAAATTTATCTTTCATTGTTTTCTTGTGGACATCATGAGTTAAGGCATACTACTGATCTGACCAAACCTGCATGGGATAACAAGAAGACTTCATCCAGTTTCAAAATTAATGCTGCAAGACAACTTCTGCAAATTAAAAAAACAATATTTCTCAGAAAATCAAAAAAGAACAAAGAATTCTTCAAACTTCAGTACACATATATTAGAACTCAGGAACACAGATGAATGCATGGAAAATACTGCAAGGAAAATAGGGGAAAAATCCTAACTATATCCTCCTTAAAATTTTATTTTTAATCTTTGCTATATAAAGAAATATAGACCTTGAAAGCATTATGTGGCTTCTTTGGTATTACGTGCCCTCATTCCTGAGCATAAATACTATTTTAGGTCTCCTTTTTAAAACATATATTAAACATATTGCCATACTACAATACATTAAAGCGATTTCCCATTTTAATAATAAAAGTAACTCATATTAGTTTTAAAGTTGCAAGATGTTAACATCAGATGGGAAACAGTTTAAAAGACAAGTGCTAAAAATAACCTTTAAAATACAGTGTACATTGATGTTTCAAAGATGAGTGAAAGTTACACTTGGCAAGGGTGTTGGATCCTTTCATACACTGGATATGTTTAGCTTTGGTATTTTCTTAACAAATGGTTAGTATTGGGCCCTATGTCCCAGGAGGAAAGACATCATCCTGCAGTGACATGTTTCTATACAAACATACTCAAACCAAGGTCATCACTCACCTTCCTAAACCCTCAGCAACACAGGCCAACAACTTAATTTACAGAGAGAAGTTGTGTGAAGTGTGGGACTAGCAGATCCCAGGGTCCAGTCAAGGTCTGCCACTGAATTAAGGGAACAGATGGAGTAGCTCAAACTAGAAGAGATTTTTTTTCCTACTTCATCCATATATTTTCGCATGCATCTCTAACTCATGCTTAACCCTTTCTCATCTGCGGAGGTGTGGAAGCAGAAAGAATTGAACATTAACTCACTTTGCCATACTCCTTCCACACAAGACGTGATTTTCCCTCCAAGCTAGTATTCAGACATTCTAATGAAGTCGAGCACCCCCAGTATTGTTCGAAGTTCTGACTTTCCATTATGGCTTTCAATATAGCATTTTGTGCTCTTGAGTAAATGAATATTTGTTTTTCTCTTTGAAGTGTAAAGAAAATTAGAATATTCCTTCTCATATTTCTCCTCTTCATATTTTTGGGGATAAATCCAAGCTCTTATTCATAGTTTGATTGGCAAACATCATTCAGCATTAAACTCCTAGAAGAAAAAAATATTATACTGAGAACACTTTTCTATATCTGGTTCTCTGCTCTGGGACAATTTTCAGACTGCAGCATGTCTAATCTGTTCTCATAGCATTCTGGTCTGTGCCAAAGGCAGTAACACACATCCCATCAGTGTGACCTGCCACTGTTCTGTGGATTTGACCATCAAAAAGATCTTAAGTTTTTCTTGGCAAGCAGAAAATAGAAGAGACCACTATGTATAGGATGTTAGGGTATCTGTGATTCATTGTGGTTCAAGGGATCACAGCCAGGAGATACTATGGTCTCAAAAGAAAAAGAGCAGATACAGTGCTTCAGAAAACATGAGTATTCTGCACACCAGAGGGTAAAAAAAAGAGGAAGCAGACAGAGATCTGGGAGATGTAGTTCTACCTCTGGTTCCATGATCACCTCCAAGCTAAGTACTAAACTCTTCCCTAACTTTACTTCAGCATAACGTTGCAATTTTCAATGGAAACACGGTGGCATAAGACTGGATTAATGCAAAGGTGGGTCTTGATTTCTAAAGTTACTGGAATATGAATCCTGCCTTGAGCTTGCTGTTAGCTACGTTTTGTTTGAGCTTATCCAGTTTTCCAATACAGAGTGAATAAAACACTTTAGTTTCTTTGCCTTATTTCCTTGCAAGTTTCAAAGGTGGGAAGTTCCACACCTTGCTCATAAAATTGAAAGAAAAAAGCTGTAATTCCCTTTTCTTTCCTTAATGTCCGGCTAAGGCAAAACTAATGTGTTTTGTTTTATTGTATGCATACTGTAGACAAACAGGAAGATCATTGGATTCACTCCAACTCAACTTAATAATGAAGGAAAAAATAACCTTAAAACAAGAGCTTTTAATCAAAACATTTTTAACAGGTATGAGGAAGTATTTTAGAAACAGGTAACACCTTTTTTTTTTTCTTTTTCTTTTTTCTTTTTTTTTTTTTTTATTCCTCTGCTTAACTCTACTTACTTTGGCTTTAATAAGATATGAAGAAAAAAAAAAGAAAAAAAAAGTGGGCTTAGATTATCTTCATCAGGTTCGTAAAGAAAGATCCAGACTAGGTACAGTTTAGGTTTGATTTCAATTCTTCCCTTTTCCTTCTTTGTGTCTGACTGCCATATATCTGATTTCCAAAGCTCTGTAATGATGCATGTTGGCAGCCATTGACCAGTACTTAAAAGGGGAACTACAGTCTGAAGTTCTTAAAGTTACCAATATTTTTTAAATTATAGTTACTCACAGAGCAAGCCCTGAAATAAATAAACTACTGGAAACATATTTCTTATGTAACAGTATAACTATCACAAGCATCCTCTCTTGCAAAGAAGAAATGACACCATTCAGTGATTTAAAATGCACATTTTAAGTATTTTATTTTTCTTAAATTGCACTTTACTTCTACCTTTAATACTAGATAAAGCTAAAAATCAAAGTTACAATTTGTCAATTCAATAAAGGTCAGTTATCTGACTGGGTCTGTGAGTTTTATATACTGACACTGAAAGATGGCAGACACTCAGCAATCTCAGTGGTTTAGTTGTATACAATAGGAATGAACTCAGGTTTACACTTTGAGTTTTTTGCTTGATCCTGGCATCCAGTGTGATGTAGTTTCTCTGAAGAGGATGATACTCTGAAGAGGATGATACTTCTTGCTCAGTGAATATTAGCAATATATAAAACCTCATCTTCTGTCAAGAGAATACAATCTTTCACAGCATGAAACAGGACTCTGGAAAATGAAGAATTCTGTTAAGAAACAGGTAAAGATATCAGCCACTTGTTACCTTATTGCATATCTGGCCCTCCTCAGGAAAGTCTGGCTGTACAAACTTATAGTGTCTGACTGCATAAAAAAGGAGGGCTCACCATCTCTTTCTTATATTCCTGTAACATCTGCTAATGGTCACTCTTACAGACTGGGGCTTTGATCTAAGCCAGTATGGCTATTCCTATATCCTATAACTGCTTTCATAAATTAAAGCTATAGCCTTTCCCTTTGCTATTACTCCTGGTCACGTTGTTTAGCACTTTTATATAACATTGCATATAGTTGTTTAAAAAATATAATATGTTGATGTCCATTATTCTTAATTATTTTTTCACTCCTTAGTCTGCTTGACATTCTTTATAAAGGGAAGACATACTTCAGTCATATTGAATTATTAATTTATCTACAAAGGACTTTGTAGAATTACTCAGTAATGAAAATTTTAAGAGAAGTCAGAACCAGGTCTATCCACTGCACATTATGACAGATCAACAATTTGCATTGGCAATGGTCAGAGAACTCCATCTTCAGTTACTAAATACTGCACAGCAAAATGTACATTAGTAAGGACTTACCTCTCAGAATCCGTATGTCTTTGAAATGTGTTATCCACATGTAGTCCATTCTTGGACTGTATGTGCTCCTTGTGCCTGAAGCTAGCCATGAGCACGCGCACAATAAAAATGGACTCCATGTGGACATTACTCAGTGAAGAGAAGAAAGTTATTTAGGTTGCAAAGTCAAACAGCAAAATAAATAAATAAATAAATAAATTAGGAAATGCCAAATTTACTGTTGTCTGTGCAGTGATGACCTCAGTGGAGAAATGCGTTTTTTACTGTCACAGCACAAGAAGTTGAATTGCCTGTCTCAAGTAAAAGAACAACCTCTATCTTCTAAATGTCTTCTTGCCAAGTGCTGAAAATACATGCAGTTCAGACTGTGCCAGAAGTAGAATTCTGAAATTACTATTGCAAAAGTCAAAGGAAATAGCTTGTATCCTGTGGGGGGAGGGGAATAAAGCCCCTGGAGTAACTTTCTCTCCCTCTCTTTAATTTATGTTGCCTTGATTTGCATTCTGTTGTTTTTCAAACACATACGATTCATTTTATATGCCTTTTCCTTCCTTGCATCCTGCTTCCTAGCTAGATCATCTGGTGCATTCTCAACCACCAAGAAATAGATTCTCTGGGAGGACAAGGAAATAGCCACCCTTTACTCCAAATACTACCTCTGCGCTGGTTGACCAAGTGGAGCCTTTTTCTAGCTAGGATAGTTTTTCCAAATGTGGTGTAGTTCTTCTTTTTGGTGGTACCAGAATTTTCTCATCTCAATTTAAAATCTTTTTTTTTTTTTTGTCAAAATCTATCCGGTTTTCATTCCATTTCTATCCTCACCTCCCTTTGCTTAGCTGTTTCTCTGTCCTGTTTGCTAGCTAAAATCTAATCTATTCATCCTTTCTTTTCCCTTTATTCCCATACCTAACATTAGCTTCTTGGAAGTCTAATATTCTTTATGATAATGCCTATATAAAGAATTTAAGTTACTTTTCTCATTTACTACCATGAACATAAACACACCATGAAAACCAAATTCAGTGCTAGTATTTGCCTTTTTATACTAGGTTCCACCTTTCTTGCAGTCTGGCCCATCTTGTATTATCTTTATCATAAAACAGCAATGTCAAGTCTATAACAGAGAGAAATATTAATAATTTAGAGTTATTTTAGAGTTGAATAGTTTGATTTTTTTCATAAGGGCATCAGGTAACATTCTTCATTTTGAAATGAATATTTACAGAGAGATGAGGTGGTTAAGGCAAAACAGAGATTTATCATAAAAGCATAAAACATTGAATTTTCATTGTTAGTAATTTATTTTATTGGATTTGGAAAAGGGTCCTAACAATAGTAGTTTTGTTCTTGTTTTCCTTTTAGGAAAGAAGATACCGTCTTACTAGATGGGTATGATGTTCACTCTCTGTAGACATACAATCCCTTTGTGTATACTGCAGATGTCACTGGTCATACCAATAAGCATGTCAACTAATTTACACATCTGTGACTTATGCTCACAGTTAAGGTAGCTGCATGAAGATGTTAGGCATGCAGTGACACTAGTATTTCAACCAAGAATGTGATAGGAAAACTTGAGCTCAGGATGGACTCTTGGATCATCACACTAATTAGACCACTCTTATTTCAGAAAGCACAGCATTTCAGCCAGCTCCTTGTGAATGATGGACTTCCATTTGAATTAAAGCAGCTAGCAGTTGGTTGATATATGTCCACCAGATGGATGGCTGGTTTAGGCTAAAAAATGGGAAGGGAGGCAGCAAGAGCAGAAGGGACCAATTCATTTTATAGATTTTTCTGGTGTTTTCTCTTGTTATTAGAAGTTGGAACTTGTTTTTTATTCGTATTTATCTCATTTTAGCTTCCATTTTCTAGAACTGGAATTGCATTTCTCTAATATGTGAAGGATTGTAAACAGTTTTCTCTCATACATATAAACAGGTTACCTGTCAATCTTCTTTTTATTTTGCTTTTTGAAGAATAACAGATAAAATATTCTGTTTCTCTTTGTAAGATATTTTCTTTGTAGTATATTTATTTGCCCATTTTCATTTTTCAATAGCTCTCTAAAAATAAACAACAGGACTTGTTACAGTATTCCATTATCAATATTCTGACTACAAATGGAAAAACTGAGTAACTTGTTTCACCAAAAAGTTTTACAAGAATGACGTTGATTTGGGTACTTGTTTTGACTCCCAAATCTTTTCCTGGAGCCACTGCTTTCCAAAACATTCTGTCCTGTTCTGGAAATGCATCTTGTTTCTAGAGTAGTCTTTTAAATTGTGCATGTCAGTACATTCACATTGCATAAGAAAACCAGCCTTTAGAGAGACATTTAGCAGCTGTATAAAAATCTCTAGTGTGGGTCTAGAGGCGGTGTGTTACCTAGTATTTAGGGGCCTTTACTTAATTATTTAACAACTATCTATCAGCTTTTAATTGGGTAATAAAAGGCCTTTGTTGTCACCCTAGCAGTTGTGAGAATGTCAGTAGATGAAATAAGGTAATTCTAAGATTAACAATAATAGTAAGGGTAAAATAAAATAAAAAGAACCAGAAAGTGGAAGATCTGGAAGATCTTATGTTACTTACTATTACCATTACTATTGCTGTTCATGGGCAACTTACCGGAATGCATAGCTGAGATCAACAGATACTTGATTTTTTTTTTTGATTTTTTTTTTAATTTTTTTTTTTTAATGGCTGTATTTCCTGAATGCTCTTGGGGGTTGCTGAACAACTGAATAAGGATCCAATCCTGGTAAGATGCTGTATGTTCTCAGCTAGTATCGGGATCTAGCTAACCAAAGGAGCAATGTTTTTCCTAGTTGTGTCTTTAAAGTACATTTATCGTGCAGCTTATACTCTGGCAGAAAAACCATTCCTAATCTGTTTTAAAACAAATAGATTGTGTACAGCTGTCCCTATATCCAAGGCAAAATGATGATTTAATGTTGATTAAGAGAGAAGGCCTTTGAAGTGAGTGAGGCAGGAGCCCGTAGTATGTCTTTAGTGATCATTATCAGTCTTTCCCTGAAGGGTGACTTGGTGCCAAAAGCGCTTTCCCCAAACTGGCTGAGGTGGATTCAGGAGCAAACGCTTTGTAAATTTAAAAAGACCTTCTCATTCGCAGGCCTCTGATGTCTTATTCCTTTAGCTGCATTAATGTCTGAGAATAAGCAGATGCAGCCTTTTTCACTGGTTAACTACAAAAAGGAGCAAGGTCCACTGCTACGCTGCACTGTGGGCATTATTTTTTCATCACAAGAAGAGCAACTGAGCATGTATCCTGCAGTAAAATCAAAGAAAAGTTGTTGGGATTGTTTGTTTTTCTTTTTCATATGAACAGCTGCTTTAGTATAAGAAAAACCATTTGGAGTCAGCTTTTTATAACTAAACACTTTTGTGAATCATTATATGAAATATAGAAAAAGCAATCAAGTCCTCTCTCTCAGTTGTTTGTCTCATAGTTACATGCCAAACACCAGTCACAATACATGTGTGTGTATGTGAACCTACATATAAACATTATGTATTATATACACATACATGCACATGCTTACATTGCCGTCTACAACAAAATGAGCAGTAAGTCATTCATATTTGCATCTGTGTATCCATCTGTCTACGATTTAGTTAAAAAATTCACAGTACCAGTGACAGATAAGAGGAATCCTGTGTTGTTTCACGCTAACAGTTGTAAAGAATGTAATTCTCATATAGCTGAAGGGTTGATGGCAATAGAAAGGAGGCACTAGGGAAATTATGTTTCCTTGGCTGACAATTATAATTTACACTAATTTAGGAAAACAATATATACATACAGTGTTTACACACTATACATATAATGTGTATGTATATATATACTTACACTATATATGTAGTGTGTGTATGTATATATACTTACACTATACGTATAGTGTAAGGTAAAATCAGCCTAAGGTAAATAATATATATATATATATATATATATATATATATAAAAACCCAAAGGTAATTTTCCCAGTAAATGTCTTTATCATCTCAGTTCACTGTGTATTTCAGTTTTACAAACTCAAAAATCCAGTATTGCCTACTTATTTCTTAGCTTACTTCTTTCTTAATAGTCACCATACACACTCTCCCTGAACAGTGCTTACCATCAAGGATTTCATAGCTACTGTTCATATCATTGTCATTACTGACATACTTTCTCAACTACAATAGTATTGGGCATAAGCAAATATACAACAGTATTAAGCATACAGTGCTCTTCCATAAGTATAATCACCAGACACTTTGACTTTGTTTCCACTGCTGAGAAAAGACACTTTGCTGTTGACTTCAGGGGAAGGGTGGGGAAGAAAATTGGTCCTTTGATGGAGAAGGGTTTTGCATAATTGTCTGTAATTTAAAAATTATGTAAATGTTGTACTGTGAGAGATGCCAGATTGACAATTCTGGGAATTTAAGTAGAGAGAAATAGCATGGGTTTCTCAACATTGCTCCATTATTATGTTGCAAATCATGCCAGGAGGGAGATATGTCTTAAATATACATAACCAAGTGCAGAAGAGGCCTTCTAGAACCGTATTGTAAAATTTTAATTCTTCCTCAACCTCCTCCCTCCCCAATAACCAAAACCAGACAAGTTTTTGGCTGAAAATGTTTTGTTCAGGGGCATTTTCATGAAAAGTTGAAATCATAAACCATTTTTCCACAGAAAAAGAGTTTTTATATGAAATTTTCAGCTATCCATATTAACTTCAAGACTTTTCTCCCTTTAAACATAAAATTAATCTTGCTCCATCTTTTTTTTTTTTTTTTGGTTGATTTTTCAGCCTTAGTTCCCACTCTGTAACAAAAAGACATCAAAACATGGAAACATTTGCCTACTAATATGACTCTCACATTTCTTTTCAAAACAGCTATTTTGTTAAGCTCTTTTTCATGGCTAGGTAAAATGATGCATGGATAATAGCATCAAAACATAATTTGTGGTAATCTTCTGTGAAACCTGTAACTGTGAATTTGACAGCTAAAGATTTCAGTGGGAGCAGGATTGCAATGAAGGGTCAGATCACACTCCAAACCCACTTAATCCTTGACCTGTGCTGAAACTGATGAAGGTAGCAATTAATCCCGATCATGGAGTTTGGCTTTGTGTGATATAAAATCAAAAAAATATTTAATGAAGTTCATCTGATAAATTATGCCTAAATTTAATTGCTGACTGATTAGCCAGTCTTCATAACAGGAAAACAATATTAGATTTGGTAAAGGGAATTATTTTATATGTTTTAAATATCTACCCTCTGGCTGTGGCATGACAGTCTGTGAACATGTCATTCCAAAGATTTTTTATTATTATTATTTTTTCTGAATCTTTTCTCACTAAAATATCAGGACTTCTTTAACAATTCAGTGAAAATGTTGGTTTTGACATTTTCTATCACTTGCATATTTCTGTTTTGTTCCAGAGGGTAATAAAAATGAATAACCTGCAGATTTCAGGTTTGTTTCTTTTCAAAAAAAAAAAAAAAAAAGTGACACTCTGCAAAACATCCACAATTTGGGGGAAAAGAAAAAAAAAAACAAAAAAACAACTTTTCAACAAAAAATACAAGAAGCCCAGACAGCTTAGTTTTTCTACTTTATAGCTTGCTAGTAAAAAAACTAATTTTGAAAAGTTACAAAGTGCCACTTGCAGCATTAAGAATAGAAAAGTACCTTATATAGGTCTAAAACGTAATTGCTGAATTCAAACAAAAACATTTCACAAAATAAGACTGGGAGTTCTGCAATCCTTATGCAGTGCTGCCAAATGACCTGATGCTGCAAAAGGTGAATTTGTTTGCACTCTTGATCATTTCTCTAGCAGTTGTCGGCCTACTATCATAAGATTTAGACCAAATCAGTAGATGTTTAATGGATTTGATCCAGAAGCTTTTTATACCTATGTTTACACTCCCTGTATAAACTCATCTGTCATTAATTGATTTTAGTTTATTATTTTTTCTTCATGTCTGTGGGACTTTTTATTCTCAAATTTCACATTTTTTCCTTGCTTAAAAAAAAAAAAATTCTTTTTGCCCAATGTCACAATTGTTTAGTCTTACAATTGTCTAACTAAATTTTGGGCTGAAATACTTAGAAAATTTGTTCACATTAAAACTAAGGAAGAAATAGCAATTTTGGTGTTTAAAGAAAATGTCTTAATAGACCATTCAAAATGACTTTGACAGCATTTCTGTGCTTTACACTTTATATCACCATACTGTCTACTCAGAACCTGAGTTGATCCTAATTTTTGAAATCCCAAAATTGTGTTAGCACTTTTACATTTATGACCAAAAAGGACAGCTAGGACAGCTGTGTTCTTCAAAGAGAATGGGGTTGCATGATCCCAAGGATAACCAGCATTTGAAGGAAGAAGGCTAATTAGATCAATTTATGGAAAAAATGCATGACACATTCTTTACTAAACTATTGGCCAACATAATAATGCTGACAACAGGGGCCACCATAACCAGAGAATTAATTCTGCCTAAAAATTAATTGAGAATTAAGTGTGGAAAACTGTGACTTTCATCAGAGACTTCAGTTTCTTCTAGAGGAGACTGATACCATCAACAACAGAACAACAGACGCACATTAAACAGTCAAAATAGACATTGCTATGACTCCCAAAGAATTGGAATGAATGTGAAGCACTATGAATGAAAAAAAAAAATGGGGGGGTTGGGGGGTGGGGATGACTGTACTGTGCATGTAGAACTATATAGTGTGATCAGGAATTAATTGCCAAAGTACTGAATGTGCCTCCTGAAGGAAGTGGAGCTTAGAATTTGACAAAAAGTGACCTTTCTTGTCCTGTTTATTTAAGTTATCTTTATTTCCCTTTTTTTTTTTCCCCTCATTTTCACCATTTATAGTGTCCTGGGGATACATCTTATTCATAGAATTTTATTGCTGATTTTGCTGCTAAGTAGAAAACTGCCTAAAACAACTTGAGATATTAGTGCTATTAACATCTTTGGCTGTATCTGTGGAATTCAGAGTAATAATAAATGTGGAAATGTAAACTAAAGTATATTGGTTACGAATCAGTTAAAGAAAATGAGCCAAAAATAACATCTGCACCAGCAAATCTGCACTGCTTAGCATACGGTTTTAATTTAAAAATATTTACTCCTAAATTTTGAGAGCTGTGAGAGGTTTTAGATGTGTGCTTCTCATTAAAAAGATGCTGGCAGATAGTGTAGGCCAAATATTGGCTCTGGAGAAAGAAAGGTTTAGCAAAGAACTAATATCAGGCCATACTTAGCCATTGATTTTTTTTATTATTATTATATTTTATTATTATTATATTTTTAGGCAGAAGTCTTCACTGAGTCCTAAAGGAATTCACGGCAACAATTATGTATGTTAAAATTTGAAACTCTCACTTGACTTTTTTCAGGTAGATATTTAACTATGGTTTTAGCTGATACATGGGCATCATATAATAATTTCTTTGAGATAGACCACTTTAATTCTTTTCATAAAGTTTTCACAAAAATCAGTTGATATATGGTAAAAATATGTATTTGAAGTGCAGCATTAATAATTGGAGACTTTAGCTACTGACAATGGTAAATAAGAATGACTTCATTTGTTGTCCCAAACCTTAGAAGCAATACAGTTTTCTCTGAAGGGAAGGGGAACAGAGCAGTAAGATGGAGTTGTCCACACAGGTGATATGGGAGGGACATAATGTGCAAATCTGCAACTGCACAGCTATTTGCATCTGTTAGTCCAAACCCACAAAGAGGAGTCTTTGCTGTTACAAGAATTAACTTTGAAAGGGTTGCCTCTGCTGTCTGTATCTTGATAAGAATCCATCTATCTATCATCTGCTGCACCTCTTCTTATATAAAATCGTTTGGCTCCCTAAAATTCATATGCGCCTTTTCACAGTGGTCTCAGTCACTTCATGACTGTAATGAAAGTCACTCAGGACACTTTTAGGTCTTCCAAGAGATTCAGCTGAGCAGCTGAGCTTGAAATATCTCCTATTAGATTTTCTCTGATCTAAATGGCTAGGTTAAAACCACTTTTAATTTAAAGATTCCTTTATAATAACTAACATTTGCATGCTGGGTTGTAGCCTGCCTGAATCCCTATCCTTTTACTTTAAAATGACTTTTTAATTAAAAAGAAAATACAAGACAAATAAAAACAAATTGACAACACTATAAAAAAAATTTATGTTATTGGATAAATTTAAATATTTCTGCAAGTAAACATTCCTAAATTTTTGGTGATTTTCTTCTCTTTTTGTGGTATTTATTTTTCTATAAAGCAGTTTGGATAAAATTATTTTTAATTATCCAGTGATAAAAGCTGTCCAGCAACAGAAAAGTCCACATCTGCTTCAAGAGCAGACATATAAAACCTGTGTGACAAACATGATCATTAAACAATCTGATTTTCTTGTTGGGAGGGTTTAATGCTGTTGGGTATAGTATTAAAATGTAGAATTTGATAGTGCGTCTTAAAATTTTAATGATGTGTTCATGAATATAAAACATGCTTCCACCAGTGACTTTATGACTTCTCCTCTGCATAATTAGTGGTATCTGTTTTATGAGCTTACTGTTGTTGCCTTGATCCCATGAAAATGTGAAACCACTGTAATAATTTACACCATTCCAGAGCTTTAAAGATACAAGCTGGGATTTATTCTCCTTTTCCCCTTCCATATTCCTTGCTTTTCGTACCAAAACAGAACTTTAAGTGGCCTTGGTGAAAGCTGGGCAAAGAAAAAAATGAAGGACAATGTTAAATTTTAAGCACTTGTCATAACATTGTATTTGTTGCCTCAGGTTAAATCTGCTTTGTTAATGTCTGTTAGAGGATGAGACAACCTTCCCACTCCAAAGTTGGTAAATGTAAATAAATTCATTTGTAGATAAACTTTTTTTTTTTAAACAAACTGAGTTAACTGCCAATTCTAAAGTGCAAAATGAAGGCAACTAACTTCCACTGAAAAAAAATATCCATATGATAATGATTCTACGATCACAATGGGCTAACTTCTAAACTACTGTTATTGCCTAGTCTGTCCCCATTCTTCCTCCTCCAGACTTCAGAAAGCACTGGACCCACACAGATAAAATATCACTTGCTTCTCAAAATGGAACACAGTGTCTTGTTTAGAAACCTAGACCAAATATTAGGCAAGAAGGACAACAGTGCTGGTTCTGTTGTGTCTGGATCTTTGGTTTCATATTGGTAGATCAGGGATGGCACTGGTTAAAAATGGTGTGTTTTTGTGGCATTTCACAGGCACGACTAATTAATTCTCCTTCATTCAGAGAAGATAGTGAGGGGATGAGTAATGTTTGCAGACACATATTTCACACGAAGACACATGCTCCTGTAGGTTACTCAAATGCAGAAAAGTTGCCCTTGTCTCTCTTTTATGCAAATACCAACCACAGCCTGATTCTGAGTTGTCTCCCTTCAGAATTTAAACAATAACAACAACAAAAAAGAGTTTTGACCACCATGGAACAAAGACTACTTCTGCTTTCTACTTTCAGCCCAAAATATGGGCTTTCTAAGAAGTGACATGAAAGCCATTCCCAAAAAAAAAAAAAAAAAAAAAAAAAAGTAAAAATAAATGCTAAAAACAGACAAACCACGCAGTGATTGTTTGGTAGTACTTTTGGCTACAGCACTTGAAATAATCTAAGTTTTTACCAGCTAGACAGAATCCCTTTGTTAGTCATCTAGGCATAAGACACAGGTAAGAGGCCATGTTCAGTAGAAATTACTCTCTCTGTGAAACACAAACAAAAAAAAAATCTGACGTATTTTCATTTTCCATCAACTGAATTTTCGTCTGCAGAACACTGTTTTGGTTGCTTATATCAGTATATCAGTGGGACTTTATCTTCTTTTTTTTTTTTCTTATAAGTTATGAATGGGGACATGTCACTGACACAGGTCCTGTAGGAGATGTGCTTCCTGTAGCACTTCCTGTTCTCTGGAATTACTTCTTTGGTTGAAATACAATTCATCAAGTGCCTGACAAGAAATGTCATTCAGCCAGAAAACTTGTCCATGAAAAGAGTTTGGGCACAAGGGATCTGGGTCACCATGCTTATGAGGCAATGTAGAATTATAAGCACATGCAGTCAAAATGATCCATCATGAAAAATCATGAAAAAATCCACAAAATGTGACATTTCAAATTTCATTGTGATTTGGGATGAAAATAAATATCAGTATATCAGAATACCTCTAGGGACCAGAATTTCACTGTTCACTCAAATCTAATGAAAACAGGAATCCAGGATCTGCTTATCTCAGCTCTTCCTATTTGATAAACATCAAGCAGTCCTGAGTGAAAGATCTTTGCTTCTTACTGCCTTTCAAAGAGTCTGCCTCAGAAGGCCTTATCTCGCCCTGGTTTTGCTCCCTGAAGCATGGTTTGGTAGGTGGAACTCTGATTTAAATCAGCCCCTTCACTACAGGACTAACCAGATAAAGAGTTAAATTAATCTCAGTATTTGGCTCTCAAAAACAGTTCCAGTTTTGCACTCCCTATTTGAATTTTACTGGATTTTCTTCTAAAGAACATTTCTTTGTTGCTTACTTCAGTGGGAGGTTATCTCTTCCCTTTGAAGGTTATATTGTGATTGGCAGAGGGTCAGGAAACTTCAGTCACATTGGCCTGTTACGGAAATACTTTGAAAAATAAATGTGAAAGACAAATGCTAAGTAAAGAGACTCCTTAATCAGCAACAGTTCCATAAGGCTTCAGACCAAGTGAGGTATCCACAAAAGTTTTGTTTACACAGTTTATTAATATAGACATTTGGGAACAATGGGAGATTTTCTGTTGACTTTGACAGTCACTCTCAAGATGTATGAGAGGTTCGCTCTCTGTTGGCAGGATGTTCACAAAACAACAGCCTGAAAAACAAATGCACTATATGGCCACTGTCAAGATTGCATGTAGATTAACAGACTTTTGTTATTAGACAGTGCTGATGGATTCTACTAAGATTTGTTTCACATCCACTAAACTTGTGCTAAAAGTATTACTCTGTTACTATATCTCAGAGTCAACAAGATTAAAACAGTAAAGTTTGAAATATGTTCATTCTCACAAGGGCTAAGATTTCTAATATTCTTATACATTCTAAAATATAATTTCTAGCTTTCTAATTTTTATCTAAATATGCTGGAAAAAAAAGTCCAAGACAGGAACTAAAAGATTAAATCAGGCGTTATATAATCCAAAGTTGGTACACTTTTGTTCCTAAGTACTTGGGGAATGGGCTTTGCACTTTCTGATATACTGTTTCAAATGAATGTATAAGTGGTAGTAATATTAGAAGTGTTATTAACGATAACAAATCTGTCTAGGAGCCTATTCTTTCTGGGTAAATCCATTTTACTCTTATTAACAGCAAAAGGAGATGTGTGTAATCAACTGAAAGGGATGCATCCCTTGAATTTAAAGACTGAGCTGTCCTCATTTGATTCAGTTGACCTTAATAGCCTTGTTTACAGGGAGCCCAATTAGCAGCTGGTTGTAACATACTGTACCATATGTGCTGGATCTCAAAGACACAAGTAGGAGCTTAAGGATGAAGGGTCAGGCTTAACTGTTTTTTTATAATTTTTTTTTTTTTCTAGACATTTAAAAAGAAAATGGTAGCAAACAGCAGAATAGTGCAGCTTTTATGGGAAATAACAATTTAAGCAGCAGACCATGCATTTCACTTTCAGTAGGTCAAAACTTTATGTGGTATTTCATACATTTCAGTATTCTGCCCTGTACACCCACTTTCCCCTGCTGCTACCAGGTACAATTAGTCCAATACCATCACTACCAGGAAATCTGCCTTGCTTTTCTTCTCAGGTTCTGCCTGCATGGTATTTTGAAATGTGTGTAAACCTGGGACAAAAAGCTAAACCTACACAAAGCAAATGTTTGGTCCCAGATTATGATTTATTTGGCAGCAAAATGAGAAAAAGATGCTCCTATTTTTTCTTGATTTCATCCACTGACTCTCTCAACCTCATCCCCAATTTATTTTCTGCTCAGTTGTGCCAATGCAACTCTTTATATGGCTGTGCTCTAGGTCAGATCAGCAAAGTGGTATAAAACATTACAAAAGACCTGGAAAAAAAAAAAAAAAAAAAAAGATCAGCAGTAATTTTCCCTTTCATTGACTGTCACATTTTTCTTGTATTTGTTAAATGAACAATAGCTTTGGAAAATTATTCTTTCTGGAAATAATTCAATTTCTTGTAGCTACATTTCCATTTCACACTTGTAGTTAGCAGCATAACTTATTTTTCTCATTGCACTCCACAATTTGGGAATTGTAATTAGGGGAATAACACACAGGCAAAATTTCAGTACTAATCCAAAGGTGAAGTCACGGAGTTTTGTTTCCTTTAACTGTATTTCTAAGTACAGAAGACAAGCAGATGTACTGACCTGCAGCTTCCATTCTGGACAGCTGAGGTCTCTCCCACTGGGTAGGTTGGACAAAGAGACTGCTGCTTTCCGTTGTCTACCCAAACCTAGCCTCTGGCACCTCTGAGTACTCAGCAACAGGCTTAGGCTTAATCCTACATTTAATAGAGAAACATGCTATTATTCCACAGGATAGACTTTCAGCTTTTCCAGAAGTGATGGAAGGAATTTCTTTATTCCAAACAAGATTTATAAGGTCCGAAAAGAAAAGTTTAGTACAGGATAGCGATAACCTATTTATGGTTGAAACCACAGTGTGCTAATTCTTACTGTGTCCCCTTATCCTTTCCTCCTGCTGTCTCAGCAGGTCATTAAGGTTCGTAAAGGCACAACAGCTAATCATAGGGGATTGCTGAACTGCATATAGTGCCACACTTGCATGACTCTTAGCTTGGATGAGATTTGCTACACACACCTTGAAGGACAAGAGCAAGATATAAAACTTTTCATCCAATATGAATATGCAAATTTGGTTATATCTGCAGAGAGCTGTTCTGGTAAACTGGACATTTCATCACATACTCAGGACTTTCAGAAGGCAGGGAAACTTTGAGTGAGTAAATCAAAGATTCTGCCAATGTGTGGACATTAACGCAAAGCAAGACTGTGGCTCCATGCAGGAGTCATGACACAGCACTGAGGCCCAAAAGGCAGCCCTGGAAGGCCTGACTGGAGCCTGGTCTGCCAGCTGAAGATTTTCTCAGGGTCTGAAGGCAAGAGGTACGGGAAGAAGGCAAATAAAACTTTCAGCAGAAGTATGTGATCAGGCACCTTAAAGAATGGCATTGTCTTCATCAGAAATCTGAACAGG
Organism: Anser brachyrhynchus; assembly: GCF_964034855.1. NCBI lineage: Eukaryota > Metazoa > Chordata > Aves > Anseriformes > Anatidae > Anser > Anser brachyrhynchus. The sequence goes on from NC_137698.1 coordinate 25,490,135, forward strand.
GCAAAAAGTTACATGAGTTAGAAATCCAGTCCTGTACAAAATTAGAGGGATGAATGGGATTTATATCTCTGCCTTGTATAATTTCTTCATGAATGCTGGATTGTTGCTGGCTGACACACAGGACTCGTGACATGAAAAAAGCAGCAGGATTTGGGTTATAAAAAGGAAATGTCTGAAAAAAAAATGTAGTGGACATATATGTTCTTTGACTGTGTGATGCTCTACAAATATATGTGGATAAAGAGACCTTGACATAGCAAGAAGCCTAGACTCACTGTAAACTTGTTTCCCTTCTCATACTGCTTTTTTATTATTATTATTATCCCTATTATGTCCCATGAGGCAAAAAATACGTGGACAAAACTTTGAAGATAATTTAGCTCAAGATTAATCAAGAGATGTTTGGAGTTGTTTAGAACATTATTGGATGAAGCAGCCACATAAAGGCAACGATACTTTTTCAGATTGCCTGTTAATAAGGGATTTGACTACTGTCAAGTCATTTGAACTGTGAAACTTGGATACAGAAAACTGCTGAGAACTGCACACATTGCAAAGAGAAACTGAGGCAAAGGGCATGACTGACACTTTTTATAATGCTTGTATTCCTGCTTTTTAAATTAATTTTATTATTTAGAGGGCATTAATACCAACATTTTCAGTCCTTTTATCAGTATCTGAGAGTCCTTTGCAAACTTTAAAACCTTAGTATCTGTAAAACAAAAATGTATTGGAACATTGTCTGGAAGATCTGGGGAGGATTGTGACCACCATTAGCTAGATCTTGATATCTTCCATGGATAAACTTAGCTCCATAGCTGCAAACTGTGGTAGCCATATCTATGGAGTAGATATGTGGTAGTCTGCTGGTAGCCAGTATGGAGTATAGTATTTGCTTGTTTCCCAAGCAGCCTCAAGTTTTGATTTACTCAGCTTTATTTTCTTCTCTTTTTAAACAATTAGCAATTAAATAATTACCCACAGAATAAACTATTTAAACAACTTGTTTCAAAGCAGGAGAAAGGGGAAGGACAGGCAATGCTGGCAACTTAGTAACGTTATATTCATCAGTTTTAGTTTACGATGCACTTTAATTGTCACACAAACTATGTAGTTTGCAAGGTGGTCAGATTAAAAGAAAAGCTGGCTTCGCAGACCTAAATTCTGCAGCATCAATAAAAATTAAAAATCTTATTTTAAACATGATTTATAACCACAGAGAATGCATCAGTGTCAATATATATTTTAAAAGTTCTGATTCATAACACATGACAAGTGACAATTTCTATTAATACCATAACTTTAGTGTATGAATATAAGCTTTCTAATTAATCTGGTGTGAAGGCGTATTTATCTTGTTATGCATCCCATGCAGATCTTTCAATGCCAGGACAGTCAGATCTTCTCAATAAACAAGTAGCATGTATTTGTCAGAGGCAGCCTTTGAAACCTACACAACAACCTGAGTTCACCCAGTTGTTTGTAAAAGCACAGATAACTTTGCATGAGTTTCCTCCTTTGTACTTACGAAGAGAATATATTCAATTCCCTTACAATTTCCAGATGTCTATTAACATACTACCCAGTCTTTGTCCTGTCACAGCCTCTCTGCTTGAAAAACTAGAAAAATTACCTAATGTATAGGAGAAGGACATTGTAGTTTGTTGCTTGTTCAAACTGTGTAGGTTTTGTACATGTAGTAGTAGACATACTCTATAAATAAATATATGCACATATATATACATACATTTTGGGGGGAGTGGCTAACTAAGTAAAGCAGGCTGTGCTCTGCTTAATTATACTTTTTTTTTACAGCATTGAAATATGTAAGTCAAATCACTGTTATTAGCATTTTAAAATAAATCTTTGTTAATACAGTTCTGAGGAATGAGCTGAGCAATTACTGATGAACATAAAACATTGAAATTTTCTATATTTCACAATCCAGCTGGAAAAATATAGTAAGAAATTAATTCTTTCTACTTCTCAGTTTTCTAAGTGATTAACACTCAGAAGATGAATGGCAACCAGACTAGGTTTCATATGTTCTTCACAAAAATTCTCATTTTTTTTTCATTCATCTAAATGGGTTAAAGCAGACTAGTCTGTCATGATTTGTAAAGGAAGAGATAGTAAGCTGGTTTAAAGAAACAACTGTGCTTAACTCAGCTGTCTTAAAATTATGGGGCAAATTCTCCAGCAGTTATACACATGCTACTTTTATCAGTTTCTGAGGAAGCATATGGCTCTAAGCACAACTCTCATATTTTAATTGCTGCCAAACACACACACACACACATACACGCACGCACACACAATCTTCCTTCCCTTAGTTCAAAGCTAGAATGAAATGGCTCTGAGATTTCAAACATTTTCCTGATCTGACTCAGGGCAAAAAGTTGGAATCTCATAAATTTTCATCTATGTGCATTCCAAACAAAAGCTTGGCTTAATTAAAACATTTTGGTAAGATTTGTTTTGTGTTTTGTTTTGTTTTGTTCTAATTCCTTTTAGGTATTGTGATTTGTCAATGTTTCTTCTGTACAAGAGACCTAAAAAGAGGACAAAAAAGTGATAGTGATATATTGGATATATTGTCCATTTTGATTTTGTTTCACTTCTTTTGGTTTTGAAAGACATAAACTGCAGCTGAACATTTCTGCATTTTTTCATTTAGATGAATTAGCACTTCCTGTTACAGAAGCTCCAATGAAAATCTCCCGATCAGCTGTTACTTCTACTTGGATCAGATTTAAGACTCAGACCTGCTATTTCTTTGCATGGAAGGGATTAAAGTCAATTTCTCTTTTAGTGCTGGGAACAGAAACATGTTTACAGAGCTGGAAGGCCCTGTGGTGCGGTGACTGGAGCAGGGAAAAGTCTGTAGTCTGCATTCTCTTCCTTATTCTGCCACTGGCTGGACGTATAATCCTGAGCAGATTGCGTGTTTTTAATGCCTAAAGGTCAGATCTAGATGCTCGGAGTGTTTTGCTGACAAAAGGATTCCTATTGTGCATATAACCTGCACTGGAAAAACTATTCCTTTGCCAGTATAATTTATTCCAGTCTCTCACAGTTCACGAGTGTGGTTTCCAGGGGCCATACCTCTTTCCCTGTTCCAAAAAAAAGTTACCCAGGCAGAATTTTATGCTGCACATATAACTTAAGTGTCCTCTCGTAAAGCATGGCAGGAATGAGAACTTGGAGAAGCATTTGTGCATGGTGTTATCTTTACTGCTGCTTAATTATTATATTGTTTCTCAGCAGCACCAGGGTACAAGTGGCTGATATTCTAAAGTGACGACCATCACTGTTTAACATTGACAGCAATGAAAGCAGCAGCTGAACAGCACTTTAGGGAGTCAGGATGCTCAAACATAGCACTGCTGTAATTGAGAGCAAGGTACAGCAACTCAGTTGCCTTTGGTTTGCATGAAGCCAAAAACCTGGTAGACCTGGGAAGGAGACTGTTGGAATGTTTTTCTGCCTTTTTTTTTTTTTTTTTTGTCATGTTAGGAAGACCTTCAGATCAGTTACACTGATTTCATGTTGTTTTGCTTATTCTTGTATTCTTGTGAGGAAATATAGGCTCAACTAACAGAATCTGGGCTCTTCCACAACTCTTAAAATACAGCATTTAGACAAGTTTCCAGTAGAGGAATGAGTGTTGTCAACTAGTTAGCACAAGCCATTGGAAAAAATCCCTGAACTCTGCACAGGCAGAATAATTACACACAAATGCATTCGGGAATCCTATGGAAAATGTAGTCCAGTGACCTGGCATGGTTACAGCACAATTTAGCAAGTATGTTAGAACAAATTACTCCTTTTAACCATAAGCCATTCTGTTTCACGCTTTTAATGAAGGCCTGTGCCACACACTAGAATACTTCTCACCTCATTACTACTCATAAAAAGCAATGATCCATTCAAAGGCTCCTCATATCTCCCATATGAGATGTAAAAGAGCCCACTCTTTTTCAGTCTGGTACAAGAGAGAAGAACGTCTTCTCTTCTCCAGCCTTTGATGTTGATCATTAGGATGTTTACTAGATAAAAGAACCAAAAAATTAATCTTTATAACTTCACTGCTGTCGTGTGCTAGAGTTCTTCCTCCCTGCCGCTGGTTCCCTACTTATACATGTAAATCTCCTGCTGTTTAGAGAAGTGAAAGGGTTTCAAGATTTCTCATAAGCAATTATTTTTCTCTCTCCGTGTGCATGAATGTATCTATATATAAAAAAGTATACAAAGAAAGGAAAAAAATGGTGAAGAAAGAGAAATATCCATTGAACTTGAAAAATATAATAAGACAGTAAAATACAAACTATGGGCTGAATAGCAATTAAATGAGACATACTGTCTGATAAGCAAGTTTAAAAAAATAATCAGGCCTGAATTTAAGCTAGTTGTTACACAAACACATGCACAAATACCACACACATACTGCATGTTGTTTTGTGGCAAAGGTTCAAACAAGGGCAAAGGTGCAAACTTCATTTTCTCCAGGAAGAATATTCTTATTTATAAGTTGTAAGCCCATATCTAATGCTTTATTTTTGCTTTTGCTAGAAATATTCCAACAGAGGACTTTATTCTGGCAGCAGTTCTACTCTTTCAGTACATCTCAGCACTTTGAATACTCTGAATACTTTGAAACAGATTCTCCAATGCCTACTCCAGCACCAGTATGGCAAGAGACCCGCTCACAGGCATTGCATGGAGTGACTCAGGGTCACCCAGCATCTTCTCTGCCAACATGCTTCCCCCACCCCAGCCCCTGCAATGGGAGGACAAAGGTTGGGAGATAGTTTGGCTGTATCAGGAGGATACTCAGCTCTGGCGCTGTCAGTGGAAACAACCCAACCTCAAATCCATCAGCACAATTACTGATTTAATTGCCCTCTAACCAAGCACAGTCAAAGGCACCTGGAGTTCTTTAATAGTTTTTAATTAGTAAGGATCTTCTTATTTGAATGATGTCCACTGAACCAAACCAGAACCACAAGCTTGAAAATTTCATATAACAAATATGAAATACAGAAATGCCTAAGGGCTGGGCAGGGCGGGACATGTCCTAGCCTAGTGTAGCTATAGCGAGGTATGTTGTTGTAGCTATAACGAGGTATGTTATGAGACTTACTGATGCATGGAGAAGCAAGAGGGCTCATCTCCACCAGACAGGCAGGATCTAGGCTGAAAATGAAGACCTGCCATTCTCACTGAGACTAGCAGTTTGTTTAACCTCAGATCCTGCTCCAGCCAGTGTGTGCTGCTTCAAAGGAATACGCACGCTACCCTATAACCACCAAATGTAATACTCTGAGTAATAATCTGCCTACAGGAGAAGTTTCCCTCCTAATCTCAAGCAGTTAGTTATGCCAGGAGGCTTGAATATTTTAAATCCCCTGTATCTTATCCTAGGTAAGTATGGATGTTTTATTATCTGTATAAACGTCTAATCACATTTAAGTTCTGGAAAGCCTATCTTCAAAGTGTTGTAGCGGCATTAACTGATCATCCCTTAAAAGGGGAGGTGGGTAAGTATGCTGTTGCCATCTCTCCCTTTTCTTAAATATACAAAAAGTAAAGTATGGAGTGCCTCAGTTCTGTGCCCAAAGCCAAACAATGACTGAATATAAAAACCAGAGTTAAAATACCAGAGTTCATGATTCATAGCCCTCTATACATGCAATAGGCCACAAAGTTCACAATGTATATTGTTCACATTTAACTAGGAAAAGTGAGGGCAGTGTTATCTTGATTAGTTCCTGCTTATTGACAACTTTATTGCGATTCATTAAAAATATCATTTGGTAATAGCATGCCTATGACTTCTTGATGTCTTTCACTAGAGGCAGCCCAGACAGACTGCGTTAAATCTGTGATGACCCTTCATAATTTCAGTGCAGGCTGTGTTAAAAGAACACAAATGATGACACAGTACCTTTTGAATAAGTACAGCCAGTGTTGCATTGCTGTCTAGCGCCACTCACAATAGGGTCTTGGTGAGCTCAGAAACTCTGTAAACTACCATAATAATAAAATAAGCATGGAAAAGACAAAAAATACACTTAATTTTAGCTTTCTTAACTCTTTCAGTCACCTAATGCAAAATCATAGGTGATGATATCAAACACCAAGAAACACTTAAGCCATACTGCTTCTAAATTAAATTGGTAATCTCCAGGCACTTATTCAGAAACATGAGCTAGCTTGAAATATTTTGAATATTTTATTGCTGCATCGAAGAAGTGACAATACCCTAGGAAGATCAGAACAAAATAATCTTTTACAAGCAAGTGACCTCTGGAATAACAACTATGCAGATTTGTTTTATTTGGAAACTTAAATCAATATACACATACCTGGTTAGGAAATAAACTATCTTGAAAACAGAATCCTGCTAGTGAGTTACTAAAAGAGAAGAAGACAGAATTGTATTGGCATCAGACATGTTGACAGTGTTATTCAAACTTCTCAGTATTCTCTTGCATGCATAAATTTGGCTCTTGTTTATAAATGCCTTTTAGATATAATTCACAACTCCTGTTAGCCTAACCTGTTGATTGTAAAATCTGTCCAAAAAACATCAGAGAACAATTTGTTCTGCCATAAATACTTCTTGATAACAAACACAGTCATGGCATTTACATCTGCATTTGAAAATCTACACTTATTTCATAATCTGGTGGTGAGAATGACAAAGACGCAAACAGCATAAGCTTGAATAGTTTCCAATCACAATTGTAAATCACTGGTAAATGAAAAAAAAAGTAAATAAATCCCCCAAAGCCAGTGAAACTACTGGCTAATGTTCCCCTCTGCTTTTGGTATCTATTAGACTTCAATAAATAGCTAGATCAGGGTAGACTGATGAAAAATGTTTAAGAAAAAAGACATCAACAATTTCCTTTCAACTTTACCATAGCTCAGTAGTATAAGATCCCAAGAAAAAGAACTTTCCAAACCTGTTGTTTCAAAAACAGTACATTAAGGTCTTAGCCTATTTTTTTTTTACAGCTGACATATGTGTATATTATTTTGTAACAAAGAAATCTGTCAGCTGTATTGGACTGTTTATTACTTTGACAACTTCATTTTGACTTTTTCAGCATGATTTGCCAAGATTAGCTTTTATTTACAGGGTTTTATGTTCTAAGATGAGGTGAAAGTAAGAACAGCAAATATATCTTTTTCCCTGACATCTCTAATAATTTTACCTGGTCAAATGTTTGGATACATAGAGCTGCAGTAAAAATGCATGATTAGTACACTCCCCTGTGGTTTATGAACAGAAAGCATGTGTTGGGCTTACACACAGGCTGTGATTTACTCACAGTCTCATATAAAGGTATTTGCTCTGTCTCTCCAGTGTCTTTAGTGCCCTTTTCTCATTAAAGAAGACAGATACCAACAGATAATGAAATGAGTCTGTTCTGCAAAATACAGATCTGGCTTTTGAAGCAAACATACTGACCAAAGTACTCAGAAGACAACTTTCAAGAATGTTCTTACAAGAGGAAAATGTGCTGTGATTACAAAGATTATTTGTGGCCCTCATTATACAAAATGCCACAATGATGGATTTTGTAGTATTGGATAAAAGTATTAGCAGAAATAGTTCTTTAATCTGTTTTCAGGATATGGATTTGAGGTTTCAAGCATGGCATAAAATGATAATTCACTGTATAACCATCAGCATGAACTGTATTTTAACAAAGGCTTCAGAAACTTCAGTTTCCATAAAACAACGCAGAATAAACTCAGGGCTAACAACTGAGAAGCCTGTAGGATAACAGTTTAATTCAACCCATCCTGTAGGAGTGTAGATGGTAGGTTTTTATCACGAAATTTGCTATTTTAAAACATATGTGCCAAAAACATCTTTTGCATCAGATTGCTGTTCATGATAAAGCTACTTGTTTTTACTTAGTGCACAGCAAATGGAGTAAGATATTAATTTGAACAAAAGCAGCTCTGCCTCAAATGCTCTTTTTTATGAGTTTCATTAAATTGCTGGATTTATTTTAGTCTTATTAGTCTTATATCTAGTCTTATTTAGTCTCTTTCCAGATTGGTGCAGAACTGAGAGGTTTCCAGGAGCAGCATGTGCACGGCAAGAAGCATATCACTGCCTCAGTAGATGGCACCCTTCTCTCTGACAGAGGAGCCAGCCTTCAGCCTGCTGCAGGTACCTGAGGCACAACAGAAATAATCAGCAAGCTACACAGCCAAGACTACCACGACTTTTCAGCAAGGGCTGAAACTACCCCTGAGGGCGGGCATGTCCCATGTGAGATGTGCAAGCACTGTGAGAAAACCCCATCAGCTCCACAAAGATCAGTGGGACCACTCACAGGACAGCAAGGTAGCCACAAGGATAAGCCCTTACTAGAGGTCCCTTTGGGGCAAAAAGTAATCTAATTATGGCTATAAAACATTCAGTACATGGCTTAGTATAACCTATATACACTGTTTAGGATTCAGGCCTTATTCAGTTATACTGTTCTGTTTTCTAAAGAGTACTCAGTGCTGCAAATTTAAGAAGATGGCAATACATCAGCTTGTTTGCAGCTTCTGATTTGCTGATTACAAGAGCTAACAACCTTTAAAAAAGGGCTGAATTATTATGACAATGTTGGGGCTTACTAACAATCAAAGGAAGTCTTCCACTCATCACTGGTTTACTGCAGATTTAAAATTAGTCTCTCTTTAAACAAAAATAATCTTAGAAATAAAATAGATGTGTAATTAATTATCATTTATTTTCTGCTGGCTTTATTGCACTCTATATGTACCACTCACAGTTTTTTGTTGTTGTTGTTTTGTTTTTGTTTTGTTTTGAATTCTGAGATACTATAGAGCTAATGCCTTCGTGAAGGAGGTGTATAAAATAATCAATAGTTTATGATCATCTGGTATTAGTAATAAGTGCCATGACAGGTTATATGTAAAGTAAGCACATTTTCAAAATAAAAAAGGGGCACTTTTGTGGCAGTATTTTCTAGTCGTGAAATACTCAAGTGCTCTGCATTCTGGCTTCTTGCTTTGATCTGCTCTGCCTGGGTCAGAGAAGCTTCACCTGGATTAGATCAAAGAAAGTCTGAGTAATGCTTCTTCCTCCTGAACCTCCCTCTCTTCCACTTCCCTCTTCTCTATGGTGCTAGAAATCACAAAATGAAGGGAAACAAAGGCATCCCTCTCCCATAGGCCACATCTCCTCCAATCCCCAGTGCAGAATTTTATGTCTTCATCAGACCAGCCCGTCAGGGTGCAAGTCTTGCATAGTGGGGCTGCCACGCAGCAAGCTGTGATGAGCTTCAGACAGTGAGCGCAAGGACACACACACTGTACCGACAACTTAGTGGAGCTAGGATTGCTGTGATTAATTTCAGGGAAGCAGTTGAGTTCAGAGGGACTACTTGTGGCACATAAAATTAGCCACACTGTCTCTGCTATCAGAGTGAAAGAGTATTATCATTTTTTTTTTGTGCAAATATACAGTCTATAGGAGCAGAGGGCCAAAAGATGGAGATGAAGGTTGCCATTAATAAAGCAATAATAAATAAATAAGTAAACATAAAATAAATTCTGGGAATGAAAATGTGAAAAATTAAAATTTTAAGCAACTATAAAGGCTTCAAATACCACAACCAATTAAAAACCTAGCCCTGTTTTAATGAAATAAATTATGATATCTGGTCTCTTTCATTATTTTTTTTTAAAGTATACGTAAAAAAATGTAATGAATAAATTAATCTCAGCTTTCCAATGAAATAATGAAACAGGCCAAGTGACTCTAAAAATGCAAATATTCTACTAGAAAATCAAATTAAATACATTTTTGGGAAGAAGGAGGGAATTAAAAAAAAATCTTCAAACAAAAGATATTGTTTTAATAATTATTGCAGGAAAATTGTCTAGAAAATAATAGATTTGCTAAAAAAAATCTCCTTTCTAGAAAACAAATTGGTAAAAAGACCCACTCTGACATATCTCTGTGTTTGCTATTATGAATGCCAAGTAAAACTGAGGTTTACTCAAATGAGAGAAAAAGAGTAATACTATTAGGGTGCTTCTGATCTGTGGAAAAAAAAAAAAAAGTAGAAATTTCTATAAAATTGCTTTGAAATGCCTTTGCTCCAGTCAGTTATCTGATAGCTTGGCTGCTGTTGATACATACCAGGTATGTCCTGCTGACATTTCCTCAGCTTCAAGGATGCATCAGTGTGATGTGGCAACGCGGGGCAGCTGCGGCTGCTGGGCCAGCAGCGAAGCAGTTAACTATGAGAGAGGGGACTGTCTGCAGCAGTGGGAACTGTCAGAAGGTTTGCCCCAGTTTTAGCGAGGGGAGTGGCAAGAAATGGCCCTTGCTTTAGCTCAGCTGGTGGGAAAGACAAGCTTTCTTTATATCAGTAAGTGACTATATTTCAGGGCGTCATTCGAAAAACATCCTGCAATGCTAATGTGCAAATAATTTATAGGTAGTAGTTAATACATATAAATCACAGAGAACAGTGACTTAAAGTTGTTTTTGTCTTGCTTATACATGTAATTTCAAACTTCAGAATGTACATACATTTTAAAAATCCTTCAAAATTATGAATTTAAGCCACAGGACCAAACTTTGCTCAGGTCTGTACCAGTGGATCCTGGGAAGCTCCATTGCAGTCAACACCAGAATTTGGTACATCCTACCTCAGGAGCCATTTGGTCTAAATAGATATTGTGAGATTAATCATCATTAACCTTGTAGCTTTGAAATGACAGTTAGGAACATAGAAATTGCAAGTATAGGTACGAAATTGCATGTTCCAGAGTGATACAAAAGATACTTGCAAATGTTTCATTTACAAAAATGTTTTGGACGTCTCTGGCCTAGAAGGCACAGACTCATTTGGAAGTCAGCAGACCACTCAGGTTGTTCCTGGGCTACTATTGCTAATTTTTGCAGCACATCCACTTTTCCTGAAATGTTTATTCTGGCTTCCCCTTTTCTGCAAGGGATGGAGGACGTAGAGCTCTTCCCATGCCTGATCTGAAAAATGTTCAAAAGCAAATTGTACTTTAACTGAAGTTTATCTAAAAGATGATTGAAAGCAGTGGGGACTGTAACTGTCAGGGAACTCAGGCTGACTTCCACTATAGAAATCCCTAGGTCTTGCTGGTTCAATAGTAACTTTTTTTCTATAAAATGAGATTTGTTAATTTTCTCTAAAAGTAATTTCAAAGGAGATAAACTGCCATACTTCTTAGAATAAATTTAATAAACAACATTTTGACATCTATGGAATACATATCACTGACAAAAAAAATCATTTCCATGTAAGAAATAATATTTATACCAAGGTATGAATGGATTACTTAGACTCTGAGTGAAAACTTAGTGAGACAGAGACAAGGGATGTCTTATAATGATCACTTAAAAATATTTCCACAGCAATCATTTTGTTACAAACATCTTTTTCAACTTCCTATCACAAAACGCAGTTTACTACTTCATTTACTTCTTACACTTAAAGAATTATTTCAGCTGTTCTAATGATATCATTTAAAGGCCTCAGGAAGATCTTGCTTATCCCCAGTGTTAACATCCTTTACCTACATATGATAAACATATAGCAGATGTCTGAACACTCCCCAGTTGGATATACAGACCTAATAGCAGAGTATATACCTTACATATTTGCATTTGCTTCAAATGTATATATACATAATTGGAAATTGTGGAATAATTCATGGTTTTACCATCAGTTCTACCTCAGAACTGTAAAATTCTGTAAATTTCTGATATAGAAACCCTGTGCTTATTACAGCTAACAGCAAACACATAAAATACATAAGCATTCCAGAGAATAAGGATCAAATCCAGAATACCTCCCTGTTGGATTTCATCAGTTTTGCAATTCTAGGTCTCCAGCAGCCCATGCTCACCTGGAGATTATCAGGCCATTCTCCAAACAAAGGAGAGATGGGGACTTGAACATTCTTAAGGCTGGGGTAGACAGTAGTCCAGCTCTTCCTCTCAGCAAGTGCCCTAAACAATCAGCTGCAGCTTACAAAATGTTTTGGGTACCTTTTCTGACCTGTCCTTAGGAGAAATTGGTGGTTCTGTTTTCCAGACGTCAGTGGTTGTCAAACAAAGACCTGAAATAAAGGTCCAGAAGCTCAAATACAAGCCACTTCTTGGAAATGCCCATGTATAGTCATGGTATAATCATGAGCTCTTTCCTTGGTGTATGTCAGCTAAAGCTCCAGAGGACATTTGTGCTGCTTTAAGGAGTTGCAGGGTCCTGAAAACACACTCACGGAGTCCGCATTTTTTTTTCCAAAAAGGAAAAAACAATAATGATTTTTGTAATTTCTCTTGACTGGTGACTGATATGTCATCAGGCAATAAAAGTGTTGCTTTAGTATTTTCATGTGGTGAAGTAATCAGTGTAGTTCAATGGTACCTCCACAATTCAGATCTCTAGATTCAAGTAGTCGGAGTTTGCAAAGCTTTGGCTGGTCCTGAGTTTCACTTTGGGCTTCAGGTTTTGTCCACTGGCTGATGGAAAGAGGCAAACAAGGGCTTGCATCATTTCCAGTCTCAACTACTCATGAGTGCAGAGGCTACCTTTGATTCCTGATGTGGGTCTACTGCTGCCATTGTGTATTATACAATAAACTGTTTACATAGCAGCCTTTTGTTACAAGTTTTAAATCTTCTCAGGCTGCCAGTTTGAGGCTGAGTCTGCCAGCTGGCAGACAGAGAGGTGCTTGTGCTCCAACTGTTGGAGGTAATTAACAGCCCGAACTGTCAGAAGGTGACAGCCGGCAGAAAGTTCCTGCCCTGGGGTCACAGCTGGATTCTGGCAACTTGCTCCTTGATTTACCAGTAAAACTAATAACGTAAGTAATATTGGTATTAAATTATAAAACAAGGGAGACTGAGCCCAAGTTAGGTTTTCTACCTCCAAATTAACTGGCAAAGAAAATTAGCATTAATATTTTGAAGCAAATAAGCAAGATTAACTCACTTTTTGGGGGGAAAAAATAATAGTCTGCTAAAAATTGGGGAGCGCATAAATATTAGGATGGTTGCAGACCACAATACTGCTGGATTGACATTTTCCTGAAATTGTAGAAAATTAAACTAATATCTAGTATTAGTAATCTGGGCAATGATTATTGGCCACAAACTTTTAATTTAAGTACTATACTCAAAATGTCACATTAGATTTACATTTGCAGCAAATAACTGGCTACGAATGGAAATTTAGAAAATGTTATTTTTGCTGAAATAAATACTTATTTCTTTAAAAATATATTACTAATTTTTCAGATATTGAGGCATGTGCTTAACTTCAACTTTAAGTAAGAGCATAAATACAGTGGAGTCAACAAGTCATAAAGCGTTCCTTTTTTTTTTTTTTTTTTTTTTTTACTGGCAGCCAAAGTACTAATTCTTGCTTCTTATAGTCTATGGCAGAAAAAAAGAACATCTTTGGATAGTCACATGTTAAGATGTTAAGATGCAAATGATATTAGTATTTGTGTGTGTTTGCCCTTTGAAATCATAGAATCTGATGACAATGACACTGCCAATGTAGTTAATGCTGCTTATGATTAGAGATATTTTTCCCACTTGAGTTTTGTTTCTTAATGTTAAATATATGCTTCTGTAACTTTCTGGTTACTCAGGATGGATAGATGTTTTGCACTGTGTGTGTCCAAATAATTAATCCTTACTCCATCAGACCCAGCAGAAGCAATTAGAGGGGTTTAAAGTTTTTGTTCTCCATAACTCCTGATACTTTTAAAGTGTCAAATGCCACAGGAATATCTCATAGAAATTAAATTTAATAATATGTTTTCTTAAATTTCTTTATTTAATGAGCTCTTAACCAATGTTTCAGAGTTTTCAGTTTAGGGGAACAAAGACAGCTGAGCACAAGAACCCTATGGCCGCAATTCATTGCAACATTACGAAACCAAAAGAAAGGTTTTAAAAAATGTTATAGAAGTAATTTAAATTAAAAGAAAAAAAAAAGTTTTATAACTGATGTCTTTTTATGGCAATGAATTTCTTAACAACGTTTATTGGTCAAGAAGCTATTCTGTTTGTAGAAAACATTTCCTTATGTTTTGACCAGCCTGATATGGTGAAAGAACTTTTCATATCAGTGTGCCTTTTATCTATATGATATCCTACAGCTATCTTCATCTACAATAAGGTGGTGTAAATTGACTTTGAGGAAGCTATAATGATTGATGTTAGCTGAACATTTGGCCAAGATGTTAATTTGGATTGAACTGTCAGTTACGGGAAAATAAAATTCTTTATCTGTATTTTGGCTCTTACAGTGGTTCATACCAGTGGTTCATCCCAGGAAGGTTTAAGATTTTTTCCTATATCCTTGAATGATAACCAGTAAAGGAGCACAGTGATATTTTCCTACACTACCTTCACATACTCATCTGACAACTAAGTTCTAGTTGTGCTGTCCCTTTTTACCCAAACTTTGATGCGTGAATAATGATGAATTAGTCTATTCCCATTTATGAAGTGCTTTGATATGCAAGAGAAGTACTACTAAATTACTCCTAAAAAGTAAAAATGCCTGAAATAATAAGCATTCTGTATAGTAACTCTTATCAGAAATAAGTACACATTTCAGAAGCCACCAGGAATGTTAACAGACTGCACATATTAGAATCCACAAAAGGTTTAAAAAAAAAAAAAAAAAAACACTGCTTTAACCTTCTGTTATATGTTTGTGTCTGTTGCCAGTTATACTCTGGAGTCTTGCCTCCTTCATGATAATGGACAAGATATGATGTCTCCCTCTTTGCTGGTGTAGGTTTCCTTGTGCATACTCAGGTCTTTATCCAGCCTGAAGGCAGGCCGCTGTCAGTGTCCACCTCAGCACTAGGACTGAGCTGGCTCAAGGTACACATAGAAAACTCCTGAATGTGTGCTGGAGTTTAACCAATTGTATATGCTCCATAAAAAGCTATCGATCCTGAATGCATGAGTTTCCTGAGGAGTGCTCTACACTTCTCTTTGTAACTTTCAGAAAGCTGGGGAACAAGTGGGGATTGAGTAAATTACCTTTTTTAAGAAACCACATCTTGGTATGGATCAGCCCTCAATTCTTAGGGCCATTGAAAGATCACCTCTGAAAATTTTACTAGCATTTATAATTATGTCATGTTTCAATATAATTTTTTTTAACACCTGATTCCACACACCTTTAACTTTATGGAAGATTTCTCATAGATAGCAAAAGCAACAAGATCAAACCCTAAGGGAATATTAACCAGACAAAAAAAAAAATTCTATTTGAATAATGTTAGCTTATAAATAAGCTCTCAGCCCATGTATTCATCCATTTCACAAAACTGAGAAAAACTTTTGAGAAACTTTTCTTTCCAAACTTGTAACACAGCCTGTGAAGTACAATTCAATGAAAGAAATAATTATGAGAAAAATGAGAAAAGTGAATGATTTGAAAATTAAAATTAGAAGAAAAGAAAAAAGTAAAAATTACTGTTGAAGTTATACTTAGAAAGTCCAAATTGAATGCAAGTTTCCTTCAGCTACAGAGACACAGACTTCACACTGAGAGTTCAGCCTTCAGTCCACATAGGATTCTTTACAGAGAAATATGGATTAACCCACTAATAGTAATAGAAGCAATGCATACAGTCCAAGAAGCCCTTAAATAGAAGTAAAAGAGCAATAAACCCCCAAAGGTGGGACTTCAAACTAAAAACTGCTAAGGAGCTGAAAACAGAAAATATTTAAAGGCTGTTTAAAAAATGACTTCATTAATAAACCAGTAGTACTCTGCATTCAGACTCTCAGTATCTTCCATCTATCCATAGATTACCCTTATTTGTTTCAAAACTTTAATTTCTAAGGTGCACTAGTCAAAATTTTTGTGACATACTCCTTGACTGAAATATTCTTCCTTTCATAGTTCCTGAAGATAATGATTTTAACAGTTCATGCTGTTACCAATTAAACATTTATATTCCACCATTATAGTTCCCTTTCTATCACTTTTTCCTCCATTCTGGTCTACCCTTTGCTAAAGAACTCACATCTATGGACAGCAGATGTTGCATGATATAAATTAAGCTTGCAGAATATTAGCTCCTTGATATTACCTGAATCCTAAATCTACCAATATTGCATGCTGTAGTCATGCTGTAGACTTGACTCCTCTCCAGCACTGCCCTGGGACCAGCACAGTTAACTGCAGAACTTGTCTTCACAAATGAAACTTACCCAGTGGTTCCAGGCAGGTAGATCTCCTCCTAGTAACTACATTTTGAGAAACACAGTGCAGATTTTTGGTCAGGGGATAAGTTTGTGAAAGGGAAAATAGAGAAAGGACATAAGAGGATGTATTCTTATTTTTTACCAAGAGGGAGAAAACAGTTGAGATTGTGAAGGTGCAAAGGAATCTTAGTTTGCAACTTGAGAAAGCAACTCTCATTCAATTTTAATTCTGAGCTTTGACAGTGAAGAAGTATGCCTCAACTGTGATGTTTACAATGATCTGAAAATCAAAAAGTAATTATATTTTCTTATGATAAATATGCAAAAATAACACGATGTAGGAAAAAAAGTCAGAAAGGTGGAGACATTACACAGTCAGTACCAGGCCCATGAAGTGTAAAAATGTAACATAAGAAGTTATTCTGTAAATCTATATTATTAGTAGGAGAAGACTTAAACGAACAATCAGCCTGATAGTCAATAGGGATGAAAAGTAATAGTACTAGATAAAGCCAAGAAGGGTTCAATACTCTTTTGATTCATGCCTCATGAAAAATACTTACCTGAGATCACACAAATTCTGTGATTAGCATTAACAACAGGGTAAAACCTCAACCTGCACTGAGTTATAAAGGACTTCTTGTAGTTTGTGCCTGAATAAAATCCAATGGGTATTTACAGAAGTGGCAAAGTAATCCTGGTATTATTACAAATTAGAGAATCAGCAGACATCAAGGTTCTGGAGCTCCAAAAAAAAAAAAGAAAGAAAAAAGAAAAAAAAAAGACAGATGTGGTGATTACTCCCAAAAGGAGAAAGGGAGAGTCAGGGAACCACCCTAGAAGAGCTAGCCTGACTTCAGACCACTGAAAAATAAAGAAGACATCTATTTTTAAGCACTTAAAAGATTAATCAGTGAAAAGTAATGTCTAAAAATAAGGTACCTAGTAAAAAGCAAGCTAATTCCCTTCTGTGACAGGGAACAAGCCTCAGAAGTAGAATAGAGAAGGAGTAGATGTGCTGTGTCTTCACTTCATTAAAACATTTAATAGCATCTTGCATATAACCTCACTGGAGAAAGAGGTTTTTTTTTTTTTAAAAAAAAAAAAAAGGAAATTATCTTTTCTACCCAACACTAGACTGCAGAAGACACTGGAAATCAGTGTAGGGTATCAGCTAGGGTTCTACTGAGATCTGTCTTGAGTCTGATACTGTGTAGTCATTTCATTAATGGCCTGGATGGTACAACAGGCAGTAAGTTTATTAAATTCTTATGTGATATGAAGCTGGGAGGAGTACAAGCATTTTGGAGGACAAGGTTAGAATTCAAAATAAGCTTGACATAATGGGAGAAATAGGCTATAATAAATAGAAAGCAATTCAATCAAGACAAATAAAACATTTAAGCAGGAACAATCCGCTTCACAAATACTGGATGAGAAATGACTTGTTTAGATAGCAATCCTACAGAAATGTATCTGGATGTTATAGTGTATCACATGAGTCAAAACTATCCTAACATTTCAATAAAGCAAATATCTTAATGAGAAGTAGAACCATAAGAGTTGTTTGTAAAGCACCCAGCTTTGCAATTGCCCTCTCAAGATTGATCAAAGCTCATCATCCAGAAAATGATCAGCAGTTAATGAAATGCAAATTTCAAGGAACAGATATACTGGATTATTTTAGAAGGGAAAAAAAAAAAAAAAGAAAGGAGACATGACGTAGTGATGTAAAATGTCACTGCAAAGATGATATTAAATTACTTTCCATGCCTACAAATAGGAAGGAAAATAAGTAATAAGGTTAATTTGCAGTAAGGGTATTTACCTTGGAATTTTATTCCTATTATCCCTCTGTAAGGGTAGATTACATGAGCAGGTTGTGGGATCTCCATTTCTGGAGTTTTAAAAGACTAGTCTAGGCCAACTTCTGTCAGGAATGTTTTAGATATAGTTTATTTATAGAAATAGTTTGGAGACCAGACTATATGACCTCTGAGGGTCTCTTCTAGCTTCACTTTTTATGAAAATGTGGCTGTAACCTGAATAGTTGAATACACATAGTAAGTACCTTTCTGAAATGTACAATTTGCTTTATGGATTTCGAATTAAAACAAGAAGTCATGCAAATTCTTACTGGAACTGAAAGAACTGTGTAAGAGTAAATTATGTACAGTCCTGGATTAGTAAAAAGGATTGCTCATCCAAAGACCTTGAACTCTGTACAGTGTGAAAATGGCAGCTAGAACAAATTCATAGGGCCAAGTTGTAATCCCACCGCAGTCAGGAGCAAAACTCTTATTGATTTCAGAGGGACTAATACTTGGCTAGTCTCTTTTTAAGATCTGGCATGAAATAATACAAAATATGCCACATGCCTGTCATTATTAAACTGATATAAGCAAATTTAAGCATTTCACATTAATATCTTCTTGTCAGATTGTCATTTGATGGAATTCAGTATGACCAGTTTGACAAAGCAAAATGCTACTAGCTAAGTAAATCTATCTGCAAGAAATATTTATGAAGAACTCTGAAATCTGAATTCCCTATCGCCTCTATCTCTTTACAAAATTGTATAAATGAGGAAATAGCACCAAAGACCTATTAGTAATAGTTATTTCCTAATTGCAGTGGGAAGCATCCTGCATGTTTAAATAAATATTGTTAACTCTGACCTCTTGGTTTGCCAGGACTGATAAGGCAATTGTTTGACCTATATGAAGCACATACAGTATGCATGGACTGAAAGCAGCAGGAAAACAGGAAACAATAAATCAGAAATTAGAGCACTGATTGTTGTAGCTAATTACATCAGACTTCTGCTTAATTTCTCACTCTGTCATTCTAACCTGATTTTCTTTCCAACAGACTTTGCAAATTGCTGGTGTCACGTACATACAGCAAATAATAATCTTTAGTTACTATGATTGACAAATGAATGAGAAAGAGAACATAGTTTATTATAGAAGAATGAACTGTGACACACACCAGATACCTGCTCAGATGCTTTTTTAATTCACTTACCTAGATATGCTGCATGATACATTTTGCCAGGACCACAGGTTTTGGCATCACAACGGCTTAATTGAATTTGTGGCATGGTTTGATAATGCTGGGCAAAGAAGAAAAAATGAGTCCATAAAATGAGAAAAATGGCATAGATTGATTTCCAGAGCAAGAGAGATAAAGTGGTAACTAGAAAATTTAAATCAATTCTGAAAATAATATGCTTAGAATTAGGCAGATTAATCAGCATGTTGTTTAATCTTGACGTTATTGTCCTCATACTGCACATCAGATTAACTTGGTGTCCTTATTATTCTCTCTTTTTGCATTACTCCACTTCCAAACTATACTATCTTTCTTAGACACATTTCACCACTGCCACCAGCATCCTCAGCTGGCATAAATTAGCACTGCTTCCTTGCAGTCAGTGGAGATGTATTATATACCATAGCTGGGAACGTTTGGTAGAACATAATTATTTTTTGAGTGTCTAAATTCTGCTTCCCAGTTTGATTATTTGGACCTTCCGATCCAAGTAAAATTCATTAGCACTGTTGTTAATACAGTGTCTTTCTGTATGGTGTATGTTTTTCTTTATACCAGAAGGCTGCTTACATTGTTTTGAGAGGTCAGACCACGCTAATATATGACACTTATGTGTAGTAGATGATGCAGAGAGATGCAGTTGTCACTTTCCTTGATGTCTTTTAGAATCCCATCAGCACTAAGTCAAGGCTAGAAGAGCCAACCAAACTCAGTGGGGCAACATTAGAAGAGCTAGTATTATATCATCATTGCCTTTAACAGACTGTGCCTTGTGTATTATGTATTCTGAAACTTCCCATATAATTAAGCAAAGAAACATATGGAAAAAAGTATAAATAAATAAATAAATAAAGGAACTCCAGTCTAATATAATGTTTTGTTCATGTGGTAGAACCACACATCATATCCCTCCAATCTTACTTTGAATATTACAAATTATATCCTCCACAACTGTTGTCAAGTCTCCTTAATCTTTTTTCTTTTCCGTTTGTTTGTTTGTTTGTTTGTTACAGGTAACTTTGTAGGGGCCAGCACCTAGAAATTATCCTACAGTCCACCTAGAAATTATCCTACAGTCCAACTTGCTGAGGTTTTTAGCAACGCATTTCCAGAGGTCTTCCATTCTCCCCCTGAAGGGCAACAACATCACCTCAGCTGACTGCCACTGTGAAAGGAATTCATATTGGTCTGCAGTGCTCATCAGGGTGTAGGACTCTGAGACCTCTTTTTTTCCCTTCCTGAGAATCATATAAATCTCCTTTCTTCAGAATTTCCTATACTGCAGCAATGGTGGCAGGGCCTGTCCTGTAGTGCTGCCTTTAGAAATCAATTTCTGTGCAATTATGCATTAATTATTATGTACCAAGTTATGCATATTCCATATGCAATTACAGGTGTAAATATACAAGTTGCTTTTTGAATCATATTAAATTTTAATAATTTACAATACTCCAATCTTTATTCTTTTGCAATATAACACATTTGTTTAGGCTTTTTCTGCCTACCATCTAATGTAATCAACAGTTTATTTGAATTGTTTTGTTGTAACTGCTTCATTTTCACTGTCCCTCTGCTTCATTTCTAGTTTTTTGTATTGATAGGCTGCTGGTTAGCCTACTAAAACTGGAAATCAAAATCAAACGTTTTGTAAGATATACTGACAGAGAATATGTAGGAAAATATAAGATAAAGTATACTATTTAATAGGCATTAAACATTATTGGCAAGACTTTTGCGTTACATGTAACGATAAGGCAACAGTCTAGTTGCTGTAGGAAGACCTTTGCCTTATCACTACAGATAAAGAAGCAGTACTGCCCCACAGCAAAGATTGCTGTGGTCCGAGACATGCCATGTTAAGGCTCTTTATATTTCTAGGGAAGCTAGCTGAGAACACTGAGGGACCCAGTAGTCTTTCAACAATGTAAGCATCAAGTCGGGGTGCTGATCTAGCTAGAAGTCCAATAACCTTTGGAGATGCTAACACTGGAGAAGCAGCCCTGTAAAAATTCCAGTTACATTCTGATTTCCCTCATGTTATCTCTAAGAATTCCTAGACTTGTTTTGGAGGCAGCCAGTTCATCCATCTCCATATAGAAGACAAGCATAGTCTTGTTTGTGGCATTGTTATCAAAGACTAATGCAAGGATAAAACAAACAAACAAACCCTAATCCAAAGTATTTTAACTACAGCATTAGAGCTAGGAAATGCACTGATTATCTCTTTATATGCATGGCAGCTAATGGGACTATTGATGTATTTGGAATGTATTCTTAAAACTACTTGATACAGCCAAGCTTTTTTTTTGAAAATGGGTGGGTCTGTGATACCTCTCTTTCTTTTCTGCTGTTTCCTAGTTGAAGAAACATAAGTACAGCACAATGCTGTTCAATATTTTAAAAACAAAGGAAGATATACAGTGACCAAACTTTGAGTAAATAGCCTTCTGATAGTGAATTGTCTTTGCACAGAATAATCTGAGAGAAACATAATACAGGGAAAAAGCTTTTAAACTAACTATACAGACATATCACACATATATAATTATCTTTCCCTAGAATAAAATTATTCTGCAGATTACAGCAGGGATCCACTTTCTTTTTTTCCTCAGAGAGGACTCCATAAAAATTTTCATTATGAATTCTGATTTAGTGGCTTCTGAGTCACCTTTTGATACTCAAAAATGAATAAAAACTGAGGAATTCATGCTCCTTTTGTATATTTTCTGACTGCTGAATGGTAACTCCCACCTGTTTATCTACTAACATATATTTTGACTTTTAACATTAGCACACAAAAATATGAAACCTGCCCCTCTGCATCAGACTCTGTACAGAAGTCCTATATTAGACCACCCCTTCACAGGTAAGAAAAGCCATTAAACTCTGTGAATTTTCACAGTGGATAAGCCTAGATTAATTTGACACAGGTGTTTGCATAATACTGTGCATGGGAACATTCACCGTGTCCCCTAGCTGCTTCTTCTGTGGTGGTCTAGTCTCAGTACTCTCTGGACTCTAATCTAAAACATGTAAGAGTACCAGCTGGTGCAGGACTTTGTAGACAGCTTTTGTTATGCTGTTTGTGTCACTTTGATGTATCCTTTTGCTTTGCATATGAATATGTGTAGAGTTAGTAAGAAAACATGAAGAGCCATGTGCTGTAATTAAGTTACAAACTATTCTCTTCTTCAATTTTATAAAAACAAGTCCTTGATTTTCTACTACATGAGCAAAAGAAAGTGTCATTATGAAAAGCAAAACAATCTAGAGGCAAATTTGCCCTCGCATGCGCCTATGAAAAACCTGCTAAAGTCAGTCAGGCCGAACAGATATAAGAGAGACCAGAATCTGTTCTCTCTTTTTGTTTGTTTTTGTGTGTGTATGTGCTGTACTTTTAGGTTAGTTTATACCTTATTTTAAAGACAAACAAGGAGATGAGCATCAACACCTAAGTAATTAAATGTTAAAGTGGTGTGCATATATATTAGAAACCTAAGTTATCGCAGCAAGAGCTGCTCACAATTTTATGAAAATACTCCATTATTTCAGCATCTTCTACTTGATTGAAATACTGAGAAGCACAACATTTGTAGCTAATGAGTCAAAATGTGAATTTCTCCACATACCTCAAACCTATGTGCCTGAAGAACATAAACTGTCTCAAAAAAATCATGGCTAAAATACAAGGTATGAGTAGGAGCTCTCATATGCCTAGTCCATTGGAGACACAATAATATATTGGCAAGATCAAGAGATGCAACATTGTGAGTAGCAAAATTTTTCAAAAGGGCAAGATGAATCTTCAAGGTCTGATTATCCTCTCATTGCACTACAGATTGGCAGTTAATAGAATTAGGTTGGCTTTAAACTTGTGTAACTGAATTGAGCCCTTTATAATCGGAAAGTTGCCATATCACAGACCAATTTTGTTCGTACCAATAATCCAGTGAAAATCCAGGGATACATCTGGAAAATCACTTTGTAATTGGGATGAGAATCAGGCCATGTCTGAAAATTGTAATTAGACATAAAATGAAGGAAGAAAAAATATTTTGAAATGTCTAAAGCTGAGCTTAGCACGTTAGATGTGCATCTAAAAGACTGCTTATATCCATTGACAAAGTAATGCAGAAAACTGTAGTCGTACTAGTCTTAGGATTGTTTGTGAAGGTATAATACATACCAAAAATATGCACTTTTTGAGCTAAGCTTAACACCATACCAATACAAATATAAGTAGTACAGATCAGAATAATTCAAGACCATGAACAGAACTATATCTGTTATCACAAAATCAGGCTGGGAGACTTTCAGAATGGTAAAACTTACCACTAATTTTAAACACAAAGCTAGTAATCAAGCAGTGGGTAACATTTCACTTACACCTATCGATGATGAAAGCTGCACTTGATTCTAGTCTATTACATACTTCTTTATTCATCAAATCAAATGTATAAAGCTATCTACAGGCAATGGAAATAACAAGACAGTCCAAATGGATTTAAGTTACTTCATTACTTTACTAGTTCTATCTGTAAGTAGTTTGGAGATGGTCATTTTTCCAGACCACATTGTACTAGTAAATTAATGAACCTATTTACATATTCCAGAGTTTCTTTTAACTCTACTTACAGTGAAGGAAAAGGCAGGCTTTTCTACCTGGTCTTAAATGCTAGTTCCTGGAAAGATTTGTATTCCAAATTCATACCATCCCTTAAGTGAGATGCCTCATCCTGTCTTTAAGATAAGATTCCAGGCATTGCTCAGATACTTGGGTATAATTTATTGTAGCCACACAAAAGTCAGATCTAAATCCTTTTGGACCATGATGCCACAAACCAGCAGTTCAAAGTTCAAAGAGGGAGACCGACACATGCAATTAAGTTATCACTGTTGGGATAACTGTAACCCTTGCTGTGCTTTTAGAGCTTCTGGGATCCTGAAGATTGTGAAATGTTAAAAAAAAAAAAAAAAAAAAAAAAAGCTTTCCCCTCAACACTACCTATATTTTCATTGCGTAAATCATAGCAGTTGAAGTAAAATACACTCAGTGAATGATTTCCTGCCACTAAGGAAAAAAAATCCAAAATCTTGTTTCCTGATAACTACAAACTTCTCTTGACAAACCTCCAGTGCCAAATGTGGTTTCCATTTGCTGTTTTGGGATTTATTTGTCTATGCCAAAGTTCAGGTGTGCCAGCTCTTTGTAATAAGCCATTTGGATGAAAGCTTGGCTAGCTCAAAGGATTCTGATGTATTTTATTGCTGCCTTTTAAGATTATTGTTCAGAAATACCAACTCTAATTTTGAAATCAATTAGCCATGCAGTCTGATGAGGTGTTGGCCCAGCTCAGGTTCACACCCGCTGTCCACAGATTATTGTTAAGTTGAGTCAGGTCCTTAGTGCTGCTCTGCACCGCAGGCATCTGGTGTACACATGTTTGATGTCCTCACAAAATGACGCTGATGGCTTAAATGGCAAGGCTCTAATGAAGAAAGCCTAGCAAGTTTGCTGCTGTTTGCCAGCAAAACATGACTTTTACAGAGCTGTGTAAAAGTCCTTTTCCCCCTTGGTTAACTCTTCCTTGTCAAGAGAATATAAATCTTTCCCTGAGAGTGGAGATTCAGCAAAGATGATGAGAACAGGACCTGAGGTTCCACTAACAGCACGGAAAGCAAAAACCTGTTTGGGCTCCTTCACATCTCCGGCACCTGCATGGTGTGTACAGTCCCATGCTTAAAAGTGCTGCTTCCAAGGGAAGGGCATCTGTTTACACCAGCCAATGAGCTCCCCACAGGGTGAGGATGCAATCCCTTCAGCCGTGCAATGTTGCTGGCAGCAGAGCCAAACTTCTCTGGGGAGAAGGAAGTTACTGAAACTATCCAAAATGGTTTGCATAGGTTTTACCACAACAAAATGTCTCATGCTGAGCCAAAAAATGAACGAATATATAAGGTCATTTTCCATTACTTCTTTACAGGTTAGGAAGTTTTTATGCAAGTCTTCCAGTTTTGTGCATGAGATATAAGGGTACAACCTGAGACATAAATAAAGACAATAATCAGACAAATAAATAAATAAATAAGAAACCACATCATCCTTTAAAGTGTAGAAGAGAATTAAATATTTACTCCCTTAGATTAAAAAATAATCTGAAAAATAATTCTTCCTTCTTTTAATCAAAAAATATTCCATCAAATTCATTGGGATGAGCAATTGAATATCAGCAATATCACAGGAAGAGTAATAGCAGGGATGTGTGATGAGTTATTTGTATCTATTATCATGCTAGTCTATCTCAAATGATAGATGTTAAACTACCAGTCTAATCATCTCAAAAGAATTTACTAGTATTGCATTGTGGCTTCAGAGTTGGAACCATTTATCAAACTCAGCCTTCCATTCAACCCATCTGCAACATTTTGGAGAATGTTAAGCACATGCAACCTGAATTTGATCCAGATTCCTTTTTTTCAAAGCCAAAACTCTTTTGGTTTTGCCTACATTAACTATCATGGTCACGTGGGCATTTAGAACCATTGTCTTCTATGCTAAATAGAAGAAAAGAGGTAAATAAAATTAAGTAATCTGATGCAAACCAATTTGTTATTAAACTGTTGTTTTTATTTGATTGAGGTGATGAACACAGAAGTTCATATAACAAAAAGTATTTGAGGTTTCTGTCTCACTGGTATTGTGACCTGGAGGTCCAGAATGAATTCCGCCTTTACATTAGAAATCAGGATCAAAATTACAAAGTGAGTGTAATTAGCTCTTCCTTTTTTTTTTTTCCCTTTAGACATACCACCAGCCTCATGTAGTTTTGTACTGATATAGCTTGTATTCAAAATCAAGCCTGAACAATAGCAATTTATAGTTCCTAAAAACATTTTCAATATTCTCACAAACAGTAGTTTAATACAGTGATCTATTGTAATTGTACAGATAACACACTCCCAGCATGGAATGAAATACTATGTGAGGCTATACAGTTTTACATCCATTCTCTCATATGAATGTATGAAATATTATGCTGATGGCTTCAGGTTATACAGTGGGAAATAATTAAGCAGTATATTATATGTATCTTTCACCTTCTTGTTTTTAATTTAGCAGGATACTCCTTCATTCTTGTAAAAAAAAAGAGAACACGTGTTCAAGCAAAAGGTTTAGAGTTTTAAGAGAGTAAGACTCAATCATCTGATTCAATTTTGCCTTTTAACAGTCATGCCAAAGGAAGAATTACTGTCTGTAGACACAGACATCAATATCCAACATGAAAATATTAGGGTCCTTCCTTCTGCTCTATCCTCCTAAAAAGTTTGCTAAACAGTGTGTATGCAAGAGTGAAGAAATAGGGAAAAGGAAGGAAGCCCCAGCAGAGTAAGAGGAAGACCTCCACTAGAGGACACTTTAGGGGGACAAGGTAACAATCACTCATAACTGATGGGAATTTCCTGAGAATTAAACCTGTTAAGTGCATGTCTCTGACAGTATAACAGCCATTCTGAGTCAATCCAAAGGTCTGCACAGCCCAGGATCCCACTGCCAACAGTGGTCACTAGCAGACACACAAGGATATATAAAAAAAAAAAAAAATCAAAGGATCTGGTATGATTTTTCAACTATTAGCAATCACTGAACAATTTTGTACATGTACGCTACTGGTGTTAAAAGACACTGACAGATCTATCCTTCAAGAATTGGCTTACTACTGTTTGAATATAAATACATTTGTATTTTTCCTTCCAAAACATCTTATGGCTAATAGCCCCATACCGTAGCACTCCATGGCCACCATTTACTTATGTGTTGAGAGTAAAAAATGCCTTATGTTATCATTATTTTCATGGTCTGAGTTCTTGTGTGAAGAAATAGTAAATAATTTATATTCACCTTTTGCACATACTTCTTGATTTTGTAATCCCTCCTCTATACAGACCTTCAGTTGTTTCTTTTCAAAGCTGAAGAATTGGACTCCTTTTAGTCGCTATTCATACAGTAGCTATTTCATAATTTTAATCACCCCTTATCAGTCTTTTTCTTGTTCTGTTGTATAATTGTAACAATGGGATGAACAGACTCTGTACACCAGTTTCCATTTTTAGCATGGGTCTTAACATTCTGGAAAGCAGAGCTTTTGGATCAAAAGTTTGGGAAAGCTTTCCTCCAGACCAGTCAAATCTGGCATCACTCCATACACTGTAAACAAATAGCCTTTCTTTAGCATCCTGTAAGGTTGCTATAGTTATAATATATTAGGGAAGTTATTATCTAAAGTCCTATAAAATTATAGGTGACTGAAGGGGAAAATTAAGTTTTGCCGAAATCCCATTTCTTTTAAATGATTAATAAATTTCATTTTAGTTGGGGCCAAAAAGAATGGTGTGCAAATGTAAGCAGTTTGGCTCCTCCTGTGTCAACACGGGAAGAGTTTAGTCAGTTTTCCCAGTTCTTATTAGGCCTATCAAATACTGGCCTTTTTAATTCAGTTTATTAAGAGGCTTTAATATTTTATTGGGTTTATATCCTATTCAATAATGTTTAGTTTGTTTATCTTTCACTTAAATCCAGTTACTTTTCTGTTAGGCAGGAATGAGGTTCAGATGATATGTAACACCAACAATAACTGGCAGACATACTGATTGTCTTATGATAATATTAATGCTAGTAGTGCAGGCCAAATTGGTATGGTCAAAGCTGTCTGACACAGCAGATTTTATCCAGTTACATATGGCTTGAGGGTAAACTTTGGTAAAATTACAGAAAACACATTATGATATTTCCTTAAAGTCATATTTATACAATTTGACAGCTGAAAACCATACTTGTTCTCCAATACATACCAGGGAGATCACCAGCTGAATACCTCTGTCATGAGTTATTGTTTGGCACATTAGTATTTGAAGCCTGGACTCCGTGAGCTTTAAAATATATAATGCACTGTACATATACTTGTGCATAAAAATTTCAAGGTAAGTATTTCAGAGTATCTCAGTGGGAAAAACTGAAATTCTTGTTATAGGAAAATTTCTTTTGTTTAATGAAAACATTTATTTACAGTGAGTGGCTAAGTTAAGTGGCTTCAAATTTCACGGCAGAATTGGTTTTGTCATTGGGAAAGACAAATTCTTGCCTATTAGCTGTTATTTGAATGGAGATAAGTTGGAAAGATGGAAGCTAATCTTTCAAAAATTTCATCCCATGTGAAGTACTAAATCCAGCTTCTGGATTACTCACAAATTAAGCATAACAAAGCAAAAAATTACTTTTTTGCCAGACTCTTGTTGGCTCTGCCAGTCTGTGAAATGGAGTCCGATATTTGGGCCAGATCCCAGAGTAACCCTACTCTTGGCCATGTAAATCTTGTCATGTTGTGTGTGGGCTTTGTTTTTTCTTCAGTTTCCCTAAGAATTCTACTTGAACATACTGTTGATTTCCTAATACCTGTCTGGCTTTTTTTGTCTACATACTTATTCATGCCGTACTTTAACTGGAAATATCTCAGACACTATGTAGCCAGTTCTGATTTCTCAGCTAGCCTTTTGTCACTTTCTAATCAAATATGTTTTTCATAAGAAACATGATATCTTCAATCAGAATATTATTTTATTGATTTTGTGTTATTTTGTTGTTTTTTAAAAAGCTGAATGAACTGAACAGCACTAATGCCATCAGTAAGTATTATGAAGTCTTTCTGAAATGTTCTTCTTACTGTATTTCATAATGGCCATTACTATTGATGTTACTGTGCTCCTACCTGATAATACAGTAAACAAATTAATCTGTAAACCATTACTTAATTCTTGGATTTTAGAACTGTCTTGCAAATAACTAATAGGGCTTTACCAAAATTCTACCTAACTTCTGTTAGTTTGTGCAGCTCCTCAACACTTGTGTGGCCCATGAAAAGTGAGGCAGGTTATTTTCAGCTGAGCAGAATAAGATAAATACTAGGCAGTAAGCATTACAAGGAAAAAAGCGTGTGAAAAATTAAAATGAGAATTTATTTACAACACACCCTATATAAGCTTGACCTTGTTCACATTGTAACCATTTCCAACCCCCCAAAGACATCAACCTATACAAAGCTGAGCCTCATAAAAACAGAAAATGTGAAGGTTATGTGGCAATACACTGACAAGTTTTAATATCACCTCTTTCATAGCAAATGGCCAACATAGGTGCAGAACTCCCTGCTACTGGTGTGTGCTTACAAAAATGAGAGAAAAAAAGGCAAAGCTCTACAGGTATGGAACATAGGTCATGACACACATATTGAAAAGTCATGACCTTCAATATTAAGTCAACAATTCTGTCCTTAACTCTCTGTACATAAAGAACAATGGCAGATAGAGTTAGGAACACTGTGTCACCATAAATTGAGAAGCTAGTGCATTTTGTTGCTTTGCCCCAACCTTAATGTTACGCAAATGCTGTTTTGTTGTGCCTTTAACACAATAAAGGACTAATTCCTAAGAAATCAAAGATATAAGTCATGTAAATGAAAACTTGTAAATTATGTCAGTAATCCATAACTCATACAACTGATTTGGAAACCAGAGCCTTTATGGTTCAGAAAGAAGTAATTGCTTTATTAACTCCCATTTATCAGTATAAAATTGGCTAATTTAACTGACTGACTGATTTATATATTGATACTTTAAATTTAGCTCAACATCCTAATTTAATAAGGGGATCACATATGGATGTTTAAAAATATATTACTTTCTAGTTGGTTGATACTCTAAGCATGCCCTTATTAAGACAGATTATCTCCTTTCCCTTGTTCTTTTAAGAGAAGGACAAAACAAATTATATATCTCATTCATTCTATCTGACAGAAAGGCCATGTTTTCATATAACCCCCTCTCTAGTAATATATTGAATGCATGGCTGACCACATCATTCATTCTCGTTTTAACATCCATGATGTCATAATCTTTTGCAGCAGTAGGGGTGTATTCTGGCCTGCAGTCTTTGGGAAATCACCACAGGGAGTCAGACTACTGAAGCATAGTCAAGCAATAAATCTATCAGGTATGCTTGAAACAAATGTTTGAAAGAAAATATATATATATGTATGGTTTTATACACCTCCTACTCTATTTTCCCATTAGTGAGGTCTTGTTTATTTCTACCTGATCCTAACTTATGTGTTAAGAACAGGAAATTTTCAGTAACTTCCTTTAAACTGTAAAACTGGGGGATAGGTTGGGGAAATGTTTCTTTAATTAAAAATTATTGATATTACCAACCATGACAATATGCTCCTCAAGGGAAAGACACAGGTTAGGATCCTAATGAGCACTACTTTATTATTTTATTTCATTTCATTTCATTTCATTTCATTTCATTTCATTTCATTTCATTTCATTTCATTTCATTTCATTTCATTTCATTTCATTTCATTTTATTTTATTTTATTTATTTTATTTTATTCATTTCATTTCATTTCATTTCATTATTTTATTTTTTGGATATTAGTATTAAGCCACTGATAGTTTTAACAATCAGAATTTATAACCTATGTAAGCAAGATTATAGCCAGTATACGATGTAGGAACATGAACGTATAATGCATACGCTAAAGGTTAAAGTGTGATCATTCAGTTTCTTTTTCTTCCAGAATTAGCACTTCTGTGAAGTGTGGCATTATTAAGATGTGATTGTGTGAGGAGTAAGACAGAAAGCTCTGTGCCAGATTAGGTTCAGTGCATTTCTTCAGATTTTTATCCATAGCAATTAAGACAATTACCCAGACAAGTGCAAATTTCACTACTAATTCCAAGGCTGAAGTATAAAGTAATATGTAGGATTTTGACAACAGAATCAGTCAAACTCCAAAGAATAACAAGAGAGGCCTGCTATCAGGTAACAATTTGTGTTAAACTGTGGCTGAAAATATCCCATCTATATTTCATATTATCATCCAACAGGCAATTTTTTTCTAGAACACCTCTTAAAACTGGTGGTTAGGAAATCAAAACCTTTTTTTCAGCTATTCATTCTAGTGATTTAAGCTCAAGATGCTTCCTGACTCCAAATCTTAATAGCAGATGATTAGAGCAATGGGAAAATTCATTTTCTGAAGCCAAGCCAAGTTCTAAAAGAAATCTTTTAATTGATTTTGGAGCCTAAATTTTTTAATGTAAGCCAGAATGTGTGTTTTTAGTGCTTAGAAATTATCAAAGTGCTGTTTTGCAACACAGAAAACCTACCCCAATACTGACACATCATAGAACTTTCTCAGGGGTGATCCCAGTTTTATGTGTCTAGGCTTAATGGGCTTTACCTCTGCTGAAGTTGGAGTTAGCCAGGAAAGCTATGTACAAGAATTAAGCCTACAGTCTTTGTCATTTCATGACTGTAGAGTCTTCTGATCAGGGTGTGGGAAAAGAAAGCACAGCTTAGAATACTAAAAGTAAAACTCAGTCCCCTGGGTTTAAAATCCATGTGCACTCCATGGTACTCTAGTCTTTGCATCCCCATACTGATAAAATCATATAATGTGGCTGAATTCATTATTTATTATATTACCTTACTCTTCCTCATTCACCCTTTCTATTTTATACAGAATTTATTCTTCTCAGCCATATGGTACACACACATTTCCCTTAACATATGCTGCACATCCTTGTTTGGTGAATGTGAAAAATAAATGTCTGATTAGAACCAGAAAGCCACTAATGAAACAAAGTGGTCATTATTCCTTATAAAATAATCTCTGAAATGGATTTCCTAATACTCTTCTCAAGGGGTATTTCCTCAGTAACAATAGGCTGATTGCTGAGATGGATGGGTAATTAATATGAAAGATGTTCAAAAGGCTTAATGGTCTAGAAAGATGCTGAAGTTTGGACTTTTGTTCTGAAGACAGCACAAAATGCTTCAAGAGAAGTCTGTAGTTTACCAGAAATCCCTTTTCTTTCTCTTCCTTACAACTTCTGTTGTCTTCATACGTAAATTTACAGTGAAAGTAGAGAGCAGTTCAACCAGAGGTAAATTTGCAATAACAATACTGATTTCAGATGGTACGGAAGGCTTGCAAGAAAAATAATACAGTTCTGTCTGATCACATCTCATCAGCAAATGTCTCACTCAAATTCAAGTGTTCTGCAATTCAAAGCTGGCTCTGCAGTCTCACAGCATGATTGCACTCACGGTGCAATGAAGTCATCTTGTATTTATCAGGAGTGAACTACTGCCAGCAGCTGAAAGGTTTGTGGTTTTAAAGAGCATACTTCTATGTTGCCCATCATGTATTCACTCTCCAGAGTGGTGCACATTTTCCTCCCATCCCTAGAAAAACTGTTTCAGGTCAAATCAAAAGAGTTTGTGTCAAAGCTGATTACTTGTAATTTACAGTATATTATAAAATTTTATGACAAAATATTTTGACATAAAACCAACAAAATATTGTGATCAAGTTGAAATGGAGACCATCAAATTTTGTTTTTATTTAAGGATATTTTGTCAGAAACAACACATTTTCCCAGATTAAAAAAAAAAATCACTGTAGTGTTTTTTGTTTTTGTTTGTTTGTTTTGTTTTGTTTTGTTTTTAAGAATACAATCAACTCCGTTAGCAATAACACACTGACAAATTATGATTTTTCAGGCTACTATTGTTTTAAAGCACAGTTTGTTCTCTATTTCTCTTCAAAAATAAGTCCAGAAATTTACTTGACCCATGAAGATTTTCCAGTTTTAATAAGTCATTCTGTTTAATCAACAAGACACAGTGTTCCTACAGTTAGCAAACCTGCTGGGGAACTTCAGAACATTTTTGACTATATTGGCTCAATAGGATTTTAATTTTGCTGTAGCTTTGTTAAACTTGAGAACAAACTTTTTAAAACAAATGGTAGCCATTGACCCAAATAAAACATTGTTATGTATGTCAAAATATAGGCAGTTAGTTTCACTTGCTTTACCATATACCTAGATCTATTTTAAATGGTGAGACATCTTCTCCCAGATCTTTCTGGATCCATATTAGAGGAAATCTTGGGGGGGGGGGGCGGAATCTCAGACAACACATCTGTATGTTAAAGTTTTGAAAGTTTTGTTCAATGGATGCCATTTCAGAGAGTAGTGCACACTTCTGAAAGTGTGAAACAGCCACTTTTGTGAAGTCCTCATGATCCCACATGCTTCTACATGCAGATTATATCCTACACCTTCAAGTGTGCCTGCTTTAATTTGCAATGCAAAAGCAGGACCAAAGCTTCTCTTTTTGTCCACATCCTGATATTTAGTCCACTGAAAATAAACAAAGATGTCATTGGCTTCAGTAAGCTTTGCACAGATCTTCAAAGGCATTTTTAAACATAGTAATACTGTATATACCAATTGACTTACTGGTTTAAAAAATGTACTTACTCTAAAGATAAATTCACTAGGTGTCTGCTTTAGGACTTAGAAAAGATGAATTCAAGGCACCGCTTTACAGGAGACTTTCTATATGGTCTTATACCAATCTGTCCTTCTGTGCTTTTGATTTTCTGTAGGAAAAAAAAATAAATCCATATTTATAAAATGAAATAGATGAATATATATAATTAACGGCATGCTCTGATTCTGTGGTATAAGAAGTATTTAGACAGGGAGGGATATAAACATAGGCAAATAAGACCTCTACCTACATCAGCCAACAGCTTCTGATACTGAAACAATCACAGTCCCACAGCTTGAGTTGCTGATGCCAAAGCTCTGGGAGTTTTGTCTGGTTCTGGTTGTGGGAACCCAGAAACAACTGTGGAGAGGAAGGACCTTCCAATCTCTTTAGAAGTAGCAAGCCTGGCACCAGCTTGAAGTCCCAACAACATACTTTATCCTCCCCTGCACGTTTTCTAAGCCAGGAGTGGCAAGACCCACAACATCTCCCTCCTTCATACGGCAAGATCAGTTTTTCCTACTTTGCTAAGGAAGCCTTGAGAGATTTCTGGAATAATGCATAATATTCAGAAAATAACTTCTGAATTAATTCTCTTGCGCATGTCAATCCTTGTTGAAGAGAGTTGCCTAACCCTTGAAAAGAGTTATAAAAATTAAATTCAAATAAAATGTAAAATTCAGTGTCATGTATCCTGATATCAGACACACAACAGTGATGACATTTTTGCTAAACTACTGGGATCTTTCTACTAATGACTCTTTAAACATCAAGACTTAAATCACAAATGTGGAATAGCACAAATATATAGGTCCATTACATAAATGAGAACAATACAATTCTAGTTTTACAGAGATGATTGTTCCTACTTGTAACAACTTTGTTATTTGTGCTTCATGTTAAGTATGTGTTTTAGTACCTTGCCGAAACAGGGGCAAAGGAGGATTCAGTAAAAACATTTAGCAAATACTGTCTGGGGTCCATACCTGCAAATAGAATTTGTGGTGACACATTTCTCATAACAATGAAATACAGAAACAGTTTTAGAAGCAGGGACAAGATGTCAGGTCTCCAATTCCAAATACATTTGGAGTACTCCAAATGATCACTTCCTGGTCTCGGTCTTGATCATTCACTGCTGGTCTGGAAAGAGTGCATTGTTGCATTTCCTTCACTGGGACAGGTCCTCTTCTGGGGGTAGTAGACTGAAAGTTCCACAAGCTGAAGGAGAAATTAAACCTAGAAAAAAACCCTAACCATGAGGCAATACTAAAAATATGCACCACCATCACCACCATATATGCCAGCACAATATTTTCCTCTGAAAATAATGACCATGGCTGAATGCAGTGCAACTGGTGTAACTTAAATTCATTCTGAAGGTGCCTACTGCATCAGGCTCTCCAGAGAATTCAGAGATAGGAACATTTTGTCTGTGACTCCTAAATAGCCACAGGCATGAAATCAATGACAAATTACTTGCTTCAGACATGAGGCTCAACTCTGTCAATGTTAACAAGCACAAGATTATGCACCCAAGTAGCATAACTTCAGAAAACCTAAGAGTTCCTAAGCTCCTCTTTTGTAGGAGATTCTTAAAATTTTGTTTGTATCTAATGTTTAGTTTTTCTCCTGAATAGTCAGATTTGAGTTGTTCATTAACTTGTTTTTTATCCTGGACACGTTGTATATGGGTAGTTCAAACATTCTCTCACTATACATCTCCTTGCAACAACCTTACTGTGAGTTTTACTTGCCCTCATTTTTTTTCTTGCATATGTTTCCAAGTTGCTAGCATCCCTCACTGAGTATGTTAACATATTGCAAGATAATTTAATAGAAATATTCATATATTGTGTTATATATGAGAGCATCTGGATTCTTAAGATAGAATTCAGGGTGCACATTTTTCCTTTAGTCATATGTTGATAATATATTGATGTCTGAACTAATTGCAACAACCTAGCTGAGCTGAACTTTTCACAAACATAGACAGAGGGGTAATCACCGTTTACCAGAAGCCAATGACTCACTGAACAAAAGAATTATCCAGGAATACAGAATGTCCAGACAGTTCAGATTACCCAAGATATTTTATTTCAATGCCAGCATACTGAAAATTGGTTTATTATTCATTTTGTCAATCTCGACATAATATATTGGCCTTAAAATTCACCAGCAATGGACTAACTCACTCTCTAGTGAGTCAATGACTAAGGAATGCAACAAAAAGTTAATATCTAAAATAATATATATATATATAAGGCAAAGACCTCAAGCACAATGCTACATTTGTTATGCTGTCTTTTTTATGACAATTCTAATATGTGGGTAGATGTGTCTTTCCATTTCCATTTAAATATAAAGAGCTCTCTATCTTATACATGTGAATCAAAACTTTTGAGCACAAAATTGTCTTTCATACTTACAACTTGGCCAAATTTCTGCCTTTCTGATTCAGCAGGTCTGTCCCTTTTCCTCCCAAGAAGACCCACTAACTCCTGTAGACTATCCTGTGCTGTTGACGCTCCCCCTGCTGACAGCATTCAATCAGGAAAACGCATTGCAAGGTCTTGAGGGAACAATGGAAAGAAGAAACCATTTTGACAGTGTTCATGGGAAAAGTAATAGAAACAGTAAAGGCAATTACAAGTAGAAAGAGATGGTGACATCAGGGAACATGGTGGCAAAAGGTCTGCAATCACTAATCCACATGTCCTGGGACTGAAACCCGACCTAAGCAACAGAGAGGGAAGGCTGCAAAAGTTGTCATCGTTTTGAAGTTTATCTCATTTGCTTTTGCACTTTAAATTTTTATTTTGAAAGAACTTAAAGAAAGAACAAGAATTTCCTTGCAGCAAGGTAGCTCACATGAGATATAGGAGATCAGGATTGCATTCCTGGTCTATATCATGCAGTTAAGGGACTGAAGCTGAAGGCCCCACTAACTGTCAACAGCAAGAAGTTAGTGGTCATTTCCATGATGAAGAGATTTTTCTTGTTTTGTTTTTGTTTTCTTCAGTTTGGTTTTGATATGTTTTTGGGTTTTGTTTTGTTTTTGAAATAAAATATTTTATGGTCTTTTTTAACATTTGTTTACACTTACCTGCTGACAGTTGTCAGGATTATACTACTGTCTTCTTCTGATCATGCTCTTTCAACCGCCCCCTCCACTCCCAAACACTCCACTGAAAAACCAAATGAGTTTATGAACCTCAAAATTCTTTTACTCTCTAACTAACTCTATGAAAACTACAGCTTCAAAAGCCTGTGTTAGCTGTTAACAAACAGGATGACAACTATTTTCTATTTGCTACCATTAGTTTGAGGGCTAAAGGATTTAGTAATACTACATGACTAAAGGAGTTTGGTAGTGTAGATGAATTTCTTAAGGGTCAAGCTTTCAATTTCCATGGTCTTAAAACCTCAAGAAATTGCACAACAGCCGCACTTCTACAACATTCTCTCCATGTCAAAGAAATACTGCATCTGACCTACACAGCTGTGTTCATTATGGCACAGTCCTTAATTGCATGGACACTCTGTATTCCTGTCTTGCACATCAAACAATATATTTCCCTCCCAATAGAAAGTCACAGCTCTATAGCAAATCAAGCTGGTGTTGTCATACTAAAATTATGAGCAGAGAGTGGAGCACAATATTTATTCCATTTAAATAGTGTTACTATGGAGAAATGGGGTTTATATCCATATTTGACAAAAAGACGGTAGGCAATTAAACACCCTAAGTTTTTCATAGATTATTATTGTGTTTTTCTCATTTGGTAGGCAAATCAAAGGTGGGATTTCTCATCTAGCTTTAGACATTTGCACAGTAAATATTTTGGTTGGATAAATGGCACACTATTTCTAGCCACTGTCAATAAAGTAAATGTAAACACCGTTACCTCAGTTGCAGACATTTACTGCTGTTTTGATTTCAACAGTAGAAGATGAATTTAAGAGGTGAACACCCTCAAACACAGCTGAAGACAATGTCTCTCTCTTGTCTTTCACTGTAGCAAGGATCCAGAGATCATTTGTAACAGCTAGAAAAGGCCAAGTACACCAAAGCATTCAAGCTATGCACATTTTATGCTTGCAAGCCCAAATTAGTTGGCAATTATTTGGTTATTTTCTAATCAATCATTGCTTTTACCTGTAAAATTAGTATCTTATATTTTCTATGTTTTGCACCAGTGCATTACTGCATTCTTATCAATGGCACACCTGTATATGTGAAAAAGATACGCCAAAAACCTGTGAGATATTCTGAACATCTTGGTAGAGTGATGCTTCTGTGGCACATACACCCCTTTTTATAAAGCTGTCTACATTTGTATTGCTGTTTCATAACCACCAAAAGCTTTGTTGAGGTTTGTTGCCTTTTTTTATTTATCTTTTTTTTTTTTTTTAATCTCTAGCATGTTATATTAACTATGACCAAACATTTTACAATAGGAAATATTTTCATTGAAAGTTCTTGTACATCATGAGAACTGGTCAGTTGTTTTTGATGAAGCACCTTTGAAAACAGTCAAAATACAAGACTTCTATCATCAAAATAGCACCTAGTCTAGCCACAGGGTTATTCAATTCAGATACAGGAAACCCCAGTTCAATGCCCTGCTCCAGAGCAGGACAGAACAGTAACTTGAACCTGAGTCTTTCACATTCCAGCTAAATGCTCAGAAATCTTTGTTTTCCTGCCAGCTCTAATCTATGTGGAAAGAGATGAAGAGAGACCACATTAACTGCGTGTGGTTGCAATGAACAGCTTTAAATATGGCAGTAAAACTGTGAGAGTCTTAGCTTAGACATACTTGACACAAACAGTCTAGTTTTGCAAACATCACTTTAAGAAAAGGAGAAAATATGGAGCTGTTGTTTTTACAGACCATTCCCTAAATTTAGCATTAAAAACCTTTGTTGGGAAAGGTAGAACCTGTCTTTTGCTGTCACAATACTCTGCTACCATCACTGAATTTTGTTTAGAATAATATGGCCTTAATGCCCCCATCTCCTGTAGAATTGCTCAGACTGGTAGTTGATTAGAGTGGAGAGAGGTGCCAGTATTATCTGTGTTAGTGCTCCAGAGGTCATCGTACACTAACAAGACCGCCCCAGTCAGGGACGACAGAATCCAGCTGTTGTGCCTTCAGCTGAATTAGAAGAATCCACTTAATGCCACAGATGTGTCTCAAAAGATTAACTATTCTAACTAGCTACTTTCCACCTCTGCAAAAGTGGCTGGCTCATCATTATTGTCCTCTTTTTAGCAGGGGCCTATGGTATACATGAAACCATTTACCTCTTTAACCTTGTGAACTGTAAGGCACAAAATACGCATTATTTTAAATGGATAAAACAAAATTTTAACTTCACTGATTTCTGCTTAAATGTGATCTCATGTATCTCTGCAAGAAGGCAATGTTCCACTGCAAAGAAATACGTCTGCATTTTTAAAATGTTAAAATTGTTTGCTAGGTATTCCACCCTCCTCCTGTTTAGCAGCGGTGAGTCCCAATCTGAACTATAAGAGGAACAGCACAAGCACACTTCCAGTCATTTTACAGCACTGTTACAATACAGTTGGAAAAGCTGACATCCTTACACACAGGCTAAATATTAAACAAACAAACAAACAAACAAAAGAACTTTAAAAGGTATAATATTAAATATATTAAGAACTTTAAAAGGTATAGTATTAAATATATTAGCTATGTTCTCTTTATAGTACTCTCTGTGCAGCCTGAAACTTTTCCCTGACTAGCTTTACACTTTCTTATATGCTGCTTTGTGTTTTGTTTCGTGGCCTGTTTTGTTGTTGTTGGTCGTGGTTTTTCTTTTTACTTTTCTTTTAACAGTATGCAAGTCAACATTGCTTTTGCTTCCAGGCTGCTTGCTTGCATGTAAGTATCTGTGTGAATGTCAGCACTGTTCTGGGGCTACAGATTTATTACTTGGCCAGCAGAGGGTACTCGAGTTTTCTAATGACTTCACAAACCCAAAGGAAAACAATCATAAGGTCGAAGTATACCTATTGTTTTGTTCCATTTCCCACTGACACTAATTGCTATGGGTTATTTTGTTTTTGTTGTGTTTTGGTTTTTATTTTTTTTCAATTTTTGAGTGTTAAATTAGGCAGGGCTGATCTCCAATTTTCTTCCATTCAAATGATCTTGCCTAATGAAAAAAAAAGCAAAGATGTTTAAAACTCGAAGAGCTATTTATAGTTGCATGTGGTTCAAACAAGTAAAGATTGTAATGGCATTACAGTTCTTCAGGCGTTTTAACACCAAGTGCACTCTTTCATATAACATGCTTTTAGAATGCTGACCAATGAAAAGGAGAAGAGATTTTAAAAGCTCAAGAGAAAATTTTTGAATCCCGTGAGATGTGAACTTGAGAATATGAAAAAAGCTTCTGTTTTTCAATAGATGTTATCATTTGCAAATTTATGGGAAGTTCTATTTCAGAAATAGATATTTTTTTTTTCTGTATTCCAATTTTGGTGATAAAGCTGATGCTTAAGATATGAACCCCGCATACATTCCTCAGAGTATTGCCTGATGATAACAGCATTAAAGTGAATGTAGAAACAGAGATATGCATTTTCTTCAGCTTGCTCCAGGAGTTAAATAAACATATAAAGCAAGCTAGAGATGCCACAGAAAAGGTTTTCCAAGGTTTTAGGTGTTTTTATGTTGATTGGTTTGTTTGTTTGTTTTTCTCTTTATTACATTAACAATCCAGATCTTGCCTACAAAGTTTTCCCTAGAAAAAAGCTTCAGTGGCTGGAGATTGAGTGGGATTATGACACTACAGAAAACAGGGAAGTGAAATTTGAGCAAATAAGATGGGAAGACATCTTCAGTTATTCAGTGATTTTAGTGACATAAAGTACCATCATGTAGTCTGACTTCTTACATAACAGAAACCATGGAATTTCACCCTGTAATTCCTGTACTGTATCCAATAAAAATATGGTTGAATTACAGCACAGTATTTAGGAAGGCATCTGGTCTTGATTGTAGGAGTCTGGGCAAAATATTTCCTCCTAATACTCAGGTCATTCTAAAATGGGATGTAGGCGCCTAATTTACTTAGGCTTTTAATATTTTAATTGTGTCTTTTTAAAATGACTGTCAGGTTTAGTGTGGAACCATAACAATACACAACTAACTTTTAGCTTAATATGCTTACAATGTTTTTTATAGAGAGGGATAACAACATGAAACTACTGAAGAGCTTTCTCTTATGCATTGTAAGAATGTCTTCGTCTCTCATTTATCCTTTCCAAATGGTATTTTTCATCAGAAGACATAAATAATACCTTCTTGCAGGTGTAGGTTTTTGTTGGATGCAATATAAAAATAAATGAAGGCATATCAGAAACACAATAAAATATGTCCTTAACAGTTATAAGCAAAAACTATTATGATTAAAAATAGATCGATGAAAACTTTTAAATTCTGCCTGTGTAGAGGTGGTACTTTAAAAAAAAAAAAAAAAAAAAGAAAGAAAACAATGCTGTTAGGATCCGTACCTCCATACCATAGTTTTTTCTCTTTCTCTACATAGCTGCCAGTCATATTTATACAGCCTTTGGACTAAATTCTTCACGTTGAGGCTGGGAGATGACAAGGTATTATGTGAAGAGATCTAATATTGTTTTTTATCTGCAGTGTCAGGGTAGATGACTTTGTGTTGAGAAGCATGTTTCCTCTGTGTGCTGCGGAGTCATCTTTAAACACTACTCAGGTAGGGAAAAACTCTCTCTGTTTACTATCTTATTAGGGAACTCATTGAGGCACTGTCTTTCTCAAGTGCATCTTGTCTGTAGGTGCAAAGAACAATTACATGAGAGGCAGTGCCATCAACTTTACTATTTAATTTACACTTAGATGTGCAAGGAAATAATACATCTTAAACATCAAATGGTCTGCAATAATACACACTTGGGAAAAAAAAAAAGGAAAAAAAAAACAACAAAACAAAACAGTGACAGGGCTTTTTCCCATTCCTATTGTTACTCCTATTGTAACTGATGTTGAGGTGAAGGCACTGCTGGAGGATTAGCCAATGCAGAGTGTGAGGAACAAAGTATTGCATCTACCCTCAGGGAAAACAGGGGCAGACTACAGTTCAGTAGCTATAGGATTCATTTGGACACTGAAACACGTCATCCTCTGTCTCATCACCTTTTGCTGAGATGGCCTCCTCCCCTTGCTCACTGTGTGGTGATGGCCACCTGTGACCAATTCTGCATCCTGCATGCATCCAGAGAGGGACACTGGGTATTAAATGGGTTGGACCGCCATGCACAGTTATATGGCTTCCCAGCTGGAGTTTTCTCTGCATGAGCAGGGCAAAGGAGCCAGGTGTTCCTCTGCCTGTGCAGGGAAGAGAATAAGCACATCAGTCAATAAGGTGTGCTTCCTAGATAGTAGTGGGAGAAAAAAAAAAAAAAAAAAAAAAAAAAAAGAGAGAGAGAGAGAATGGATGATGTGCCTTTAGGTAAAAATTAGTGGGTGACAGAAAACACAAATCTGTACAAAAAGTAATGTGGACATGTAAATTATAGATTAAAGGAGAAATTTTCAATATATAAAACAAGTTGCTAAAAGATCCCTAACCACAAACATCCTAACTATCATTTAAAATGGAAGAAGAAGTCAAGGTTTTCTGTAATTTATTGACATTTTTGAGGATTTGGTAAGCGTTTTTCTTTGGGAATTGCTAGAGATTGTTATGTCACCATTTGATCAGAAGAAAGGATATGATTGTAGAACAGAGGGAATGTTTCTTGTTTACTTTGTTAAAATCAGTAAGAAAGTAGCATGTTAAATTGGAAAATAAAACAGCTTAAAATGTTAGCTCAATAAAAACCATCATATATTGTTTATGGATTGCAGAGAGGGTTTACTATTATTATTTTTTAATTGTTCCTGCACTACTTGTGGGTATAGTTTATGCAGTTATGTTGTCAGGCTTCTGATAATGGGAAGAACTGTTTGTTTAGACTGTGCAGCTCTTCACTTTAATTCACTCTGGCTCCAGTGTGACATGTTAAAACTACTATCAATGGAAAATCCAAATTTCCCAGAAAGACTTAAAAGAGCAACCTCAGTGAACTGAAATTATCTCCTCTTAAAGCTAATTACCTTAGTATACTTAAGAAAGAGGTGCTATAGGAAATCTGTTTCTTTAGACTCTCTTCTACTTCATTAAATGCCTTAGGTTAATATGAATAATTGTTGTTTGCTTTTATTACACCTTTTTTATTATTCATTTACATGCCTGTGAAAGGACATAAAACTAAAATAATCCAACAAATTAGGAGTAATTTTTTTTAGATTGGCATTCATAATTAAAAAAAAAATATTTTCACCTTTCAGTTTATTTTATTAAAAAGAAAGTACTGTGAGGTTTCCATTTAATAGGAAGCATTAAAGCATTAATGAGTCTCCCAGGGCACTTATGCCAAGTAAATATGGAATGTTTCCAAAATTAAATATATTCTACTATATTCTGTTACCTAAAGAATGGATTTTGGAAAAATATGCGCCAAAGGATACTACTTATGAAAGCAACAAACAATTCTGCATTCTATGCCATCTTATTTCAAAAGAGATCGTTATCAATATCATTAGCAGGTAGGGCAGGGTGACAATTTCTCCCAGTCTCCAAGAATGGGCTTAGAGTAGACTCTATTTTGACTGACTGTACTTTAGGCAACTATTTTAAAGTCCCACATCCCAAGGATTTTATGACCTCACAGGAGCAGCCTTTTATAAGGGCCAACCTGGGAGACAAATCAAGACTTTCTCTTACTCTAAAGCCTACAGTCTTTAGTGTAACCCATGATCTGGGAAATGTGCTACCAAATCCTGGGATAAAGGTGAGAAAAAGATGAGGAGGATATACCTTGGGGGGGGGGAGGATCTCTTAACACAGCTCACTATCAAGTTGCGAGTTATATAAGCTGCAAGTCATATTTTTTTCTTTTTCTTTTTTTTTTTTTTTAATTTGCAAATTAGGCACTAGTTTCCCACACCAATTAAGAGAATCATTTCCCTTTTGGCAGTATTTAATTCCTCTAACCTTATTGCATGATTCAGTCATGAGTATACAGCCTCCCCCACACCCATTCAGACTGGAGTTGTGTTCATCCTCATCGAAACATGTATTATTAAAACACTGCCAAATGCTTTTTCTCTCAACAACCTTTTATTTGGTTGGTTTTAACCATCGCACGTAAACAATTCATTCAGGAAAGTAAATACGTAATTGTAGAGAAAAGTTCTTTTGTTGTTTTTGTTGCTTTTAAATGAATGAACGATAGGTCAGTATTCCCAAACTCATCCTAATCCTGGATTATCGACATGGAAAGTAACCACCACTCTCTGACGTTACCTATTTAATAAAAGCCAAAAAAAAAAAATGCTAAGGTTTTGAAGAAAGTATTTTATATACTATTTTCTTTTCTATTGTAATGGAAAGAAAGAAAAACACTGCCACAGCAGATAAACCTTAAATCAAAGCAAA
Source organism: Anser brachyrhynchus (assembly GCF_964034855.1). Taxonomy (NCBI): domain Eukaryota; kingdom Metazoa; phylum Chordata; class Aves; order Anseriformes; family Anatidae; genus Anser; species Anser brachyrhynchus. The sequence goes on from NC_137698.1 coordinate 25,534,417, forward strand.
GCAATTTTTTCTGCAAGCAACCATAATCACTTGCATATCATCTCAATTTGCTTGTCTGTTACTTGCCCCCACTCTCATTTGTTGAACCCTTTGGAAAAATGATTCATTGACATAAAATCAGAAAAATTAATTCTCTGCATAGCATGATAATTTTAGTAATCATTGCAGTAACACTATTCCTTATCCAAGACTTTGCTTATACAGTCTTCCTTTTTCTATATAAAGCTATTGATTATATTGTAACCGGTTTGCTATGCTGGATATCACCCCTCTAGATGAGCTAGTTTTGTAATACTTTCCTTATAAATGTCAACACTGATATGCTGGAGGAAAAAAAAATGGTGTAGAAAGACTGTTAAAGAGTAACATAGCTATAAGAACAGTTACACAAAAGTGTTTTCTCTGTGTTATTATTTAGAGGTCAGCTAAAGGTCTGCAGCCAGATAGTTGCAACTCACCTTAAACTTTTTTATTTTAGTCTTGATTACGCAGGATGTTCTAAATAACCAAAATTCTCTTAAGGAAAAAAATCCCTGTAAGCCCTTGGACCATCTTGGACCTGTAAGCCATTTTTCAAAAAGGTATAACAGTTAATTGCATAGGAAAATAATCCCTCCTATTAGTGCCACCTTTTGGTTATACTCTTGCCTCTGCTCTAAGAATGACAATAGCACATCCTAGTATGTGTACTTTTCTATATTAGTATGCTTCTCGGTATCATGGTAATGGATAAATTGATTGATTTCCTGTGCTTTGTATGCTTTGTATAAGAAGGGCCACATCATTTTTGCCTTTATGAAATGTTGATCAACAATTATAATAACTTGTTTCAAACTCTTCTGACTATTCTTATATTTCATCCCAATAACATGCAATGGTCAGCTTAACCAGTTATGAAAGATTTTCTTTTTAGATTAACAAGAAAATTATATGAAAAGGAATCAAAACAACCTGCAACATAAGAAAAGTTGAGAACACAAGAAAGTTCAGAAGTTATCTTGAAAGATATGGTCCAGTATGGGATATGCAGGCTTAACTGCTCCCTGTTGTTTAGATGGACAAGCCTAGAATCAGTTGCAAATTAATGTTTCCAGTATCCCATATTTCTGTTTTTATAATTTGCACCCATTAGTTAAATTCTATGTTCTTGTTAACAAACCTGCAACAAATACTGCAGCAAATCCTGATTTCTTCAGGAAAAAAATGTAGATTAGACTAGAGTAATTTATTTATGGAAATGCTATTTGGCTTTAGTAATTTTTTAGTAATTTTTTTTGAAAAATTTTGTGGGTGCACACATAAGCATACTACATTTGTATACATATATAAGAAAGTATGCATTCCTATGAGCTGTGTAAAACTGAACTTTATGTGGAATGTTGCCAAACCAACGTAAGAAATAAGATTTCTAAAACATATTAGAAATTAGAATCTAGTTGAGTTCTGAATAGTAGATTTAAAGTTACAGACATCAAGAATCAGATAAATGCAGATGAACAATGTCCTGACTCTGAAGGTTACTCCTCTCCTCGCCTCGTCTTGCCTCGCTTCGACTAACCCTTCCCTTCCCTTCCCTTCCCTTCCCTTCCCTTCCCTTCCCTTCCCTTCCCTTCCCTTCCCTTCCCTTCCCTTCCCTTCCCTTCCCTTCCCTTCCCTTCCCTTCCCTTCCCTTCCCTTCCCTTCCCTTCCCTTCCCTTCCCTTCCCTTCCCTTCCCTTCCCTTCCCTTCCCTTCCCTTCCCTTCCCTTCCCTTCCCTTCCCTTCCCTTCCCTTCCCTTCCCTTCCCTTCCCGTTTTCCCTTTCCCTTTCCCTTCTCTTTTCCTTTCTGCTCTTTCTTACAAAATCTGGTGTATCTGGGTGTTTGTATATTTTGAGAAAGCTTTCCCAAGTCCTTAGATGCGACAGTGGGAACTGGTTGTTGTTGTTTTGTTTTGTTTTGTTTTTTGATTGTTTGTTTTTGTTGTTTTGTTTGTTCAAAAAAAAAAAAGAGCAAAGGAAGGGCACATGGAACTTCAAATCTGAAGTAATGCAGCAGCAAGTGATGGCTGGTGACACCTGAAAGTGACAGGACTGTTGATTATCATCAAGCAAGTTGCCTAAATTTTAGACAGACCAGGAAACATGTTCACTCAATTCTTGTGGGCTTTTTTGAGACTAAATAAAATGTGTTTTATTGCATGTTTTGACATCCTTTAAATTTGCAGCTCTGGCATACCTATGTTGACGACCTTAGTAACTGTGGTAAAGACCTTTGCACACAGTTCTGTGTAAATGAAGTCAGGGCTAGTTCACAAAAGTGTTGGTGTGTTACTTTGAGCTAATTCATGCCTGACTTAGTAGTTCCTAAACTCCATAGATGTAGATGAGAAAATAACAGAGTCATTCTGGTGTAATATCTGAGTAGTCTGGGACTGATCTCCTAGAGGAAGACTGGATTTCTATTGTGTGGACATTTGCGGTTGAAGCTAAGGCTTCCAGAAATGGGAAAGTCTGAGAACAGCTGGAATACAGTTCCACAGATGCTGTGATAGCATTCAGAAATATCTGTGGTATGACCGAAATGGTTGAGGGGTGATGAGGCAATATTCTGCACAGCTATTACAGTCTTCTTTTTCCTGTACCTCACCTTAACTCCTTGCTGAAACAGAACTCGGGGTTCTGTTGTTTCACAGTATTTCAAAAAGTAAGACATAGGATTAGACCTCAACATTGCTGTAAGGAAATATCTGAAAAAAATATCTTACAGTCAACACAGGAAACATTTTAAAAATATAAACTTTGTAAATGCTATTTAAAATAACTTTAATTAAAACATTCTGAGCAATAGATTTACTAGTATCCATTCTTTAAAATGTTGTACGGATGTTCAATATTTAAATTTAAATGCATATTTGAGCACAACAAATACATTCCTATATGCTTAATTGGTATAGTCCTAGTCCTGTCCAATCCATTCAGACTTCTCATTCTCCAGCCTCATGAATAATCATAGCATACTGTCATTTGTCTTCTTCCAAGCTTGGGAAAAACAAAACAAAACCAAACAAACAAAAAACAGAAGACTTCTCAATTCTTTTCAAATTCTTTTGATCCCTTCTGACAAAATATCTAGGCCACCAAAACCAGCAATAGTGCAGTCCGTGTGCTAACAGCTGTCTGGGCTTCAGTAACATGGGTGCAAACATTTGCAGTGTTAGAAGACACATCTTCAAGTCTTGTTCAGCTGAGGGTGCTGTTACAGTTATAGGCATGAGAGCTGGTTTCGTAGCACTTTCCACCTACATTTGTAACTATGCAGTCCTTCCTACAATTAGCTCACATGCCTGGGCAATCACTTACTACTGAGATCTCTAATGCCATTTTAGAGTATGTTCTATAACCACTCCATCCAACTTCTAGATGTTTTTTGGCCTGTTTGAGCTACCTTGTACTGTCCAGCCAAAGTATAGAAACTCAGTTTCTAGTCCACATCTGAAGCTAACATCTTTTTCCTTCCTGTGGGTTGAACGAAGTCAGGATAAAGCCTGTGAATTACATTATCAATCTCAAGTCACTAGCCTTAATTTCCTTTAACTTTCACTAGTATCTTTTACATTATCTGATTTTATATGATTATTTAACAACTGTTAGCCTTCAGAGGGTTGCATGGACAGTCATTTAAATCTTCATTATTATTGAAAGAATGGCTCAGTATTTCTAATTCTTTTATTTCTGAGATATTCCATCCAGCTATTCTGTCAGCTTTAGAGCTTTCTGATGAATCAAAGAAGCTTTACTTTTGCCTAGGTCCTTCCCCTATGTTTGTGTCAAATTTATTCTCAGTCTTTAATACAGGGATATTAACATGAAGCTATTTCATTATTTCTAATATTTATAGATTTCTGATAATTTAGAGAACTTTTGTTCTACTTTAATTTCTATTAAAATAATAATAAAAAAAAAAAATCCCCGGTCAAAAAAGATTTGAATATGAATGGAAAATGAACATTTGTCAGCAGAGAAAGAGTTAAATGAAATACAGTTAAATGGAATAAAAGGTACGCTGCTGAAGTGTGTAAACATCATAACCCAGTGGAAATTCAGTTTGGTAGGTGTTATACAAACCTCCCAACAAGTCAGTTGTGTTGCTATAAGACACTGCCTAAGTTCTTATTAAAAGTTTTGGCCCTGGTGTTTGAGGTCAGATCCCAAGAGACTGTTTGATTCCAGATCCAGAAGCAGATTTTAGCCTGCATTTTCTCAATACTTATATCAATTTCCAGGAAAAGAAATCGGATTTTAGGACTTTAAAACAAAACAAAACAAAAAAAATCTTACTTTGAATAGAAAAGAGGGGAGAGAGCATAGTGCACAGCATTAGCAGTGGTAGCCTTCACTGCAGACAGTGTTGCTCAATGGTTTAACTTGAATTACACCTGGTCACACCTCATCACACATCCCACCAACCCACCTATGCTTTTGGAATAGCATGGAGTATGGAAGTGGGCTGAGAGGCAGCTGGTTACCACACCACCAGGTCTCACATGAAATGCTTTGGAGGAGATGGCACAGATTTTGCATACTGCCTGCTCTTCTAAAATGCAGTACTGGTACTCTAAAACTAAGCAGACCTCTGTGATACACAACTCTCTCCCTTCCTCCCACAAGCATAAAGCTTTCTGGCAGGATGAGAACAAGAGAAAGACTGAGGCTGGGTATGCAGATGAATACACTACTTGGTGGAAGGAAGGAAAAAAAAATAAGGCAAGCCTCCCTTAGTCAGAGGGCTCCTGCAGCTCTGCAGCTCCGAAGCAGACAGTATAGCACTGATACTTGGCCTAATGGAAGTAAATTTCCTTCTAGCCCACCCTCACTTAGATGCTGGTCAGTTGGCCCTTGTCCTGCTTCTAGCATGTAGCGAACTATGAATATTTCCTGGAATTTTTGTTATAATCTTAAAACAGAGGTCAGCACAAGAAAACAGTCTTTGTATCAGTCCTTTTCCCTTCAGAATTAAAGCTTCTTTGTTAGTTTTCAAGAACCTGAACATGTAAGATTTACTTTCCCTATCTTCAAAGCCTGGCCATTTGGCACACCGTAATGGTCCTGTGAGCTCTCCAGCTGAGTAATCTCAAAGCAACTCTGTTAACTTACTGTCTGTCTGTCTCCTCTAGCTGACTGAACCACAACAAACTGTGCCCCACACCTTTTGAAAGAGACACAGTAATAGAGGAGAGGCAATGATATTTCATAACCTTGAAGTGTCAACAGAAGCACCTGCATTGGTACCGGAGTTTGCGGTCTTTAAGCCAGCACAGTATCGACAGCTGGAACTAACTCCCACTGAAAATGCTGCCCTCAAGTTGCAACAACCACATTGAAACAAACACTGGAAATCAGAAAGAGGCAGTTATGAAAATGACCTCTGTTAGCTGACATCTGTATGGGAGCACATGTTGTACCTGCACCATCTGTGGATAAAGCTTCATTGTAATTTAAAGTGTAAAAGCCATCATACTTTTCTGTCAGAAGTCAGGACTCCCCGGTGTACACTAATACGTAAAATGCTTTGTTGCTATGAGGTCCAATTGTATGTGCACATATGTCAGCCTTTACTGAGGCCCACTAAGTCATTGTCAGGCAGATGTTGTTTTGCCAGGTGTGCTTTTGTAAAACTTACAGCTGGATAACTTTCCTCCAGAGGGGAATTTTAAATTGGAGATGGGCAAACCTCAAAAGGTTTAGAGGTTCTATTAAATAAGCATCTAAAAGTCTGAATACTTATCTGAACCAAATCCCGCCCCCCAAAATAAGGCTATGAAATAGAATAGAACTGCTCTGTTGGAAGGGACCTACAAAGATCATCGAGTCCAAGCACAGAATAGTTCAGGCTGTAGGCCTGGACGAAGTCTCTCTTCCAACTTTTCTTGTGAGTATCACAAAGATTTTTTTTTTTTTCTCCCAAGGTTAACATATTAAATTTATAGGTTATTTTAAATCTGACTTTAGCAAGTCACCATATTTGACTTCAATTTTGCATAAAGCTTTCGATCAGTTTTATTTTTGCCAAACCATTTGCCTAAACCTTGTTTAAAACCTTGACCATATTGTAGCCAATTTTAATCTCTCATTATTTTTTAAATAAAAAAGCAAGTTTGCTTGTCTGGCTTATGCATCTAACAAAATATGTTTAATGCAAGAAGCAGAAAATCTGTATAGAAATAAGGATTTAATTTACCTATATATTTCAACAGGAGAAATGGGACATTGCTGCCAATACAAAGGTACAAATGTCCTCTTTTCATTCTTTTCTGAGAGAATACTAAATTTTGGGGGTAGCTCAATAAAACACCTCACCTTTCTGTAATAAAACACTAAACAGAGAAGAGGCTAAGTTTTTGATAGGTCTTATTAACTTTCACTTGAAGGGTGATTTGGAAGGTTGGATGTTGTTTTCTGCAGAATTGTTTCTTTTTACTTTTTCACAACAACAACAAAATATAATCCTTCCTGTTTCATGTGGTAAACATTTTGAGTGCTTGACAGATTGCAAGTGATTTTTGCTAGACAATAATAAAGGTTTGACCTGATGACTAGAATTATGGGAATAATTTGTAATGGATTATTCATTAAACAAGTATGGTTTAGTTGTTCATCTGAAAATATCCCCCAAGAGGAAACAGAAAGAGATGATGGAATTTGCTACCAAGGTTAGTAGAAAATTATTCTTATGTCAGTGGAATGATTCAAAATAATTCTCTCCAGTTATTATTTATGATTCTGTGTTGGTAACATCTGATGTCGTTGCTTCATGGATAATCATTAAGATCTTAAAATCAGACAAGTAGTGTGATTTTTTTTTTCCTGTAAATAAATAAATTTTTGTCTACAGGAAGAGTTATTTCTCAAAAGTATATGAAAATTTCACACAAATAGTCTCAAATACCTGAAATTATTTATTGTGAAATGCTAGCAAACATTTGCAGAATATTTTTGTAGAATGGAATCAATTCAGCTAGAATCATAATAGAGTGCATTAACTTAATCAGAATGAGTAAAAATACAATGATTTCTACAGGACATGAAACATCAGTGGAAGAACAATCTGGAAACTATATAAATGTGCAAATACGAATTGCTCAGTTCTATGTACTTTTGGTTATGTATACCTTTTCAATAGGTCCTAAATAGACGTTAGGATGTTCTATATTTTGATACACTATTTCCCAAAACCCTCAATACTACTACCATTCATTAACCTCTACTTACCTTATTAACTGTATATGGATGGCCAAGTACTCTCTAAGCCCTTCTCATCTGATACACTGCACTGGGTATTTTAGCATTGGGTTCATTAATGCTGAAAGAAGTATGAAATCTGAATAAAGATACATCAGAAAAGACTGAAGGGCTGTGAAAACAAAACAAACCAAACTAGACCAAAACAAAACCAGTTAACATCCCAATAACTGCTTTGCTTTCAGATGAGGATGTACCTCCAAAAGCAGCTAGTGCACTGTGTGGTTCTGAGCTCATGATCACTCTGCAAGGATTTGTTACTTTCTTTCTTGCAAAAGCTCTACGCAAGACAGAACTTAAGTAGATGAAGAGGATATTTCAGCAACTAATAAACAGAAACCTCTAAAAACAACTCTGCAGCCAGGCAATATTTTGAAGAAATCACTGCTGTCTAGAAAATTATTGTATGAGATTTGCTTATCAAATTAACCAAGTTGCTTTAAAATATTTTCCTAAGAGACAAAAAACTCCTTGGTGAGAATCTTAGGATAAAAAGGAAAAAACAAGGTATGCTTTCAATATAAAAATATTTTCATGTGTATGAATTCATGAGTTCTCCTCACAGCCTGCACTAGCCTGCAGAAATTTTTTGTCTTCAACCAGAGCCCAGTTTAAATTAAAGCTGGAAAGATGATTATTGTAAAAATGTAGAGCTCTTCAGAACTGCATTTTACTTTTGAACTTCAGAATGAACTCATGCACAACTTCATCACTAACCTTCATACTAACCCCCCCAATCACATATACTTCATGCTATTTTCTTAGTTGTAATCTTATTAGTTCCAATTTATTAAAGCTTCCTCTTCTACAGGATATATTGCAAATCTAATGATGAACTGGATTGTTCACAGCAAAGCTTTATCAAAAACTTCGCGTCTAATTTCTCTTTCAGTAGCTACACTTTGTCACAAAGGTAAGGCAATTCATTAAGTATTTGTGTATATATATATATAAACACAGTTCTTATGAAAGGTGATGGACTGACAGCTGTAGAAAACAACGTTTGTGTTCTTATACTGAAAAAATGCACCAATCATATTTTCTTACTTTACAGTTCTTTTCAGAGCTGGCCTTTATTTTAAATGAATAGTGAACTTCAAGATAAGACTATATTTTCAAACATAAAAGGGCTTTCCTTATCTCATTTCCTGACACTCTGCTTTAGCTGTTTTTTATTTAAAAAAAATAAAATTAAAAAATCATTTGACCTTTTAAGTAACTAGAATTGGAGATAAACCATCATGAAGTCCCATGGAGCTGACAGTCAGTTGATCAAATAAATTTCAGTTATTCTATCTGTATCTTAATGTACTGGGATTAAAAAAAAAAAAAAAAAAGTGTCAAGTTTGAATAGCATCAATCTGTCTTTCTGTTATTTATGGAGGAAATATTCTGATTGTCACAGAAATCCTTGATAAAATTAACTGACATATAAAAGAGTGTTTTTTCCCTTGTGGTTTTACCCTATATAAAGTCAAAAAAGCTATGGAAACCTGTCCTGGTTCCAGTTAGGACAGAGTTAATTTTCCCTCATAGTAGCTGGTAGAGTGCTATGTTTTGGATTAGGATGAGAAGAGCGCTGATAACATGCTGATGTTTTAATTGTTGCAGAGCAGTGTTTACACCAGGCCAAGGACTTTTCGGCTTCTCGCTCTGTCCTGCCAGCGAGCAGGCTGGGGGTGCAGCAGGAGCTGGGAGGGGACAGACCCAGGACAGCTGACCCAAACTGGCCAAAGGGGTATTCCATACCATCTGACGTCATGCTAAACAATATATAGGGGTGGCTGGCCGGGGTGGGGGGCCGACTGCTCGGGGATAGGCTGGGCATCGGTCAGCGGGTGGTGAGCAATTGCATTGTGCATCACTTGTTTCTTACACATTATTATTATTAATACTATTATCATTATCACTATTATTATTATTATTGTTATTATTATATTCCTGTCTTAATAAACTGTCTTTATCTCAACTCACCGGCTTCACTTTCCCGTTTCTCTCCCCCATCCCAGAGAGGGAGGGGGGAGGGTGAGCGAACGGCTGTGTGGTGTTTAGCTGCCAGCCGGGTTAAACCACAACAAAACCTCAATCTTTTTTCAGAATGTTATTAAAAACAACATAAAACAAAACAAAACATGGGAACTTAGCTCATTAGCTTAGAAATTAGCTCAACCATAAATATGTGTGCACTTGCTAAAATAATTGTCTCCTTCTGGTATTTTCCATAAAATATTCCTCTACTGTCTAAATCAGTGTAGGTAAATCAGCTATCTTTTAAGTAGACCTGATGGCAATTAAACTTGATGAATAGCTGCTGCGATTCCAAGGTATTACTCTTTGCTTCTTTCAACCTTGCTATTAATATGAATTTTCAATCCAAACACAATGTTGTAAAACATTACGGAATCTGAAGACAGCCAGAAGATGTTCAAGAAGACAAAATGAGAGTAAAGGTCATAGATATCCTTTTAAAAAGTTGAATAAAAATGAATCAAGGGCCAAGAAGATCAGACAGAAGAACTTCATCTTCACTTTAACCAGACTTGGGGGTTAGTCTTTGTCAAGCAGTGATAAAATGGATTAGATATGCTGGCAGTGTGGTCAAGATGATTCAGGTCTTCCTCTTGTGACAGATTCCCTGGATTTATGTTACGCACAAAATTTTTGTTCAGATAAACTTAGTTTAAAAATGCAGCCTTACAGTTTAATCATACCTGATACTTGCAATTTAGCTTAAAATGTACTGCAGTATAAAATGCAGACCACTAGGGGTCCGAGCATTTGGTTATCTGTGTATTATTGTCCATCTACACAACCTCCAAAGAAGTTTAAAGGAAACACCTTGAGACTTGTGTGGATTTTTATTAACCCTGCACTGTGAATTGATGGGGTGCTGGTGAAAAAAAAACATAGGCAGAGAAAACATAAGGTCTGCTCTGCACAAGAGCTCTTTATTGACAGTTTATGACATAGACTTGGAATGGCCCAATATTGCTCCTATGACCTTCACCTCCCAAACCTTATAGGCATTTTGAGGCTTTGTTCACCCCGTGAGGGCCTGCCTAGCTTTGCCATTGCAACGTTCTCCTCTGTATAGTTCTGAAAATTAATTGTGAGCACCAGAGACAATTCCACATTCTTTTTGCCATCTCTTGACCTAAATTTCCGCCAGGTTCACTTTCATAATCTACACACAGACCTAACTCAGGCATGTACCAAATTACACGTGGCAGATTAGTAATGGGGTCTAAAGCTAACTAAAAACTTGAGCTGGCACCCCAATTCTGCATCCATGTTGGTTCAAATTCAAGATAGGTTGTAACTGAGAAAAGGACTTTTTTTTTTTTTCTTTCCCCAGGGTTAAGAGGTATTACAAGTGATAAAGCAGTAAAGCTAACTCTTATTTCTACAGTTGTCTTGATTTTTTGTGTTCCGCTAGCTTGCTATTGAATCATAAATTAAGAAGAATGTCCAATCAGTTAAAAGTCTACATGTAGAGATCTTTTAGTAGAAGAAAAATAAGTACAACTGGTTTCCTTATCAGTGTGTGCAATAATTTATTAGTAAAAGTATTTCCTTCACTCACAGTACACCTTTGTATGTAATGTTCTGGGTGTTGGGTTTTATTTGCTTGTTTGGATGCTTTTTTTTTTTTTTTTTTTTTTTTGTAGCAGGTTTCTTTTGAATTTTCTTAAGCAGAACTTTCCTTACATTCTTAAGCAGAACTGTCAAGAAAGAGCACACGGAAAATATTAAGATAACAGTAGGCAAAATGTGAAAAATCAAAATGAAAATTAAAGTTGCTACAGGAGGAACCCACCATTACTACTAGGCTTCATATTATCTAACAGTACTCATGAAAACAAAATTGAACAGAGGAGTAAAATAAATAACAAGTACACAGAGGTAATCTTTCTCAGTGATCATGTTCTTTGAGAGTGGCAAAGATTAAAGGCCTGCAGGAAAAGTCTATTTGCCTTAGCAGAGTCCCGCTAATGCATCTTGCCAAATTTGTCTTGAGAACTAGAACAGGAAATACCCTCCCAGCAGCTGTATCTGTATATTCCTAAACTTCAGCTTTTAGTCGCAATCAATATTCTGCCATTCTGGGGCATGTTCATGTTTTTACCTCTATTCAAAAGGTTCTCAAATGCACGAGTTCAATGATGGATGTTATATATCTGTTATTGAAGAGAGCCTATAAAGTACAAAATTTCCCCTGAACTATTGAAGTGGAACAGACAAGAGATGACAGTCAGCTGGAACCTAGATCTTTTGAAGTGTCACTTCCTACACAATAATAAAACCATAAAACTGTAACACTTTTGTTCCCTTTTTTTTCTTGCCTCTTCAGCCTCCACATTACAATATTTGCAATACAATACATTTTTAAAAATTTGTGGGTAGATATACAATTGTTAGAACCACCACAAATCATCTGGCAGATAATTCCATGAAGTGATGAAGTACAACAGCACTGTGCACACTACTTATGATACATGTAGTCTAGTACCTAGTCTCCAAATTGAAATGCATAACAAATGTTATGAAAAATGAAAGTAGTCCATATGGGATGTCTTTACTGTAATCAGTACTTCTGAATCTGTTTATTTTTAGCTAAGGGATTTCCTGATCAAGAATTCATTTCTATATGCACAGTCTTACTGAATAGTTTGTTCCTCCATGAACACATCAAACCTTACTCTAAATCATGTACATTTTTATCATTTGCAACTACCTTTGGCAAGTAGTTCCACAGCTAAACTACGCAACTGCACAAAGAACCTCTTCTTATGTTTCCTTTGACATCTCTTATTTCTAATATTTGGAGAAATAGTGAACAACTGATGTCCTTTTAACTACGCCATGCTAGTCATGGCTTTATTGTACTCTTTCATGTTCTGTCTCTCCTATTTCTTTTCTTTCTTTCTCTTTTTCTTTCTTTCTTTTTCTTTCTTTCTTTCTTTCTTTCTTTCTTTCTTTTTCTTTCTTTCTTTCTTTTCTTTCTTTCTTTCTTTCTTTCTTTCCTTTTTCTTTCTCTTTTTCTTTCTTTCTTTCTTTTTTCTTTCTTTCTTTCTCTCTCTCTCTCTCTCTTTCTTTCTTTCTCTTTCCTTCCTTCCTTCCTTCCTTCCCTCCTTCCTTCCTTCCTTCCTTCCCTTCCTTCCTTGCTTTGAGTCAACACGGTTCCCACTCACTGAATACTTTGCAAATCTTCTCTATCTTTCTTTGAGATTCAAGGTTTCAGATGGATTTGCACAGTAGAATAATGGGATATATAAGATGAAATAATCTGCAGAGCTCTTTATTCATGGTGTCCTTCTGGAATGTGTGCAAAACATCCCAACATCAAGATCTTCCAAAGAACTACAGTTGTACTGCAAACAAAACATCAACATGTCCAGATTTTTTTGGTTGTTTGTTTTAATACTTAATAAACATAGTTATTTCTTTTGCACATACAATGTACCAAATTTAATCAAACAACTTTGAAACACTGATAAGAGATTATCAGACATTTTGTTTTGGAGTTTGATAAAGTGAATACTTAAACAGTACTCAGTAAAAGTCTGAAAAAAAAATGTTTTGGTCATATAAGAGAATAATACAACCTTCATAAAACTTCCACAGCAATCAAAGCTATTTTTTTATATCACACCATTGGCTTCTGGATGGCATGATGTAGCAAAACTGAACTTCAAGCCCAGTTGCTCTTTTATAAGATGGCAACTTGGGAGTGCTTCAGCTGATAAGTGTCAAAATGTTCCAGGAACCCATAGGCACAAATGTTTTGATTTCCATGCAATATAAAACACAAGAAAAACCTTGCTTAGAGAACAGTCAGGCTCTCCAGACTGTTTAATACTAATACTGCTCCCTTCTACTGCCCGCATACCTCAAAGGCAGCATATTAATCTTACAAGTGAGTAGATAATGGCTCAGTCAACTGAAAAAAAAAAAAAAAAAGAAAAAAAAAAGAGCTTTCTAGAGGCCTGTGAGAAGAAGCAAAAACTCCAGTGCAGGAAGACAGAAACAGCAGGCACCAGAGCAATGGCAGATGTGGAGTGAAGAGGAAGTAGTGAAAAAGTGAACTTGGAAACATGAGCAAAAGGCAAGAACTCAAGAGTACAGAGCAGGAAAACTTCATTAAAAATAGGAAGAATTTTACAAGTTTCAAAGCAGGCATTGAGAGTCAAGACAGAAGAAGAATTAGAAAATTCTCCATCCAGGAAAAAGAGGGGTATGCCAGAATGTCCCTACTCTTGTCAAAGGTGGAAAACAGGATGTGATTGATCTACAGGATTCTTGGCATACCTAAAGGATGAAAGGAATTACTGAAATTAAGAGTTGGTAAGAGCACACAGGGAGCACTAAGATGTGAACGCAAAGGAATGAAAGGGTGTCTGGGCAAGTTAGGTTGCTCAGGTTACAGGATCAATGTGCTATTCCTGTGCCAACTCTGTCTGGTGAAGTCCTAATAGGTTCTCCTAATCCTTTCAGAAACAAATATGCACAGGAGGTAAATTGCTTTTGGAGGGATGCTTGGTGACACACAGCCTAATCTCCATACTGAGATCTCCATCTCTTCCATGTCATAATTGGCCCTACCTCACAACACTTGGAACAAAAAAAGCATGCAACTAACAAGGTGATTTTATAGTAAATGCTTCAACTTATTTAATAAGATGGTGGGTGAGTAAAAAGAAACTCCCTTGCTACATATAAACTACTGTTCCTTGTCAGAAGTAGCAGGAAGATGACTAAGAAAGATAGTACCTGTGTATACATGATAGATACCTAGTTTTGCAGCAATGCCCACCTTCTCAGTAAATAGTGTCTGAGTCATCACAGAGCATAGAAGATGCTAACTGGGACAGCAGTCCATGCCGATTTCCACATGTGGTAGAGATGACAATTTTGCATGTTAACAAAAAATTGTGTGCTTTAAAAAATGAGGCTGATTGCTTTGCCACAGAAGATGCACAGGAGACAGGCTGTTGTCACAGGAGTCCTTGTCCTTGGCCATCCTGGCCTTTACCTAGTCACCTGTCTGGGCACATAACAGCTACCTGCTGAAACATTTGAGATGTAAAATGTTGGAGAGCATCTTTTGCTGAACTCTAAAAAAAGACACCAAATTTTGAAACTGGAAGTTACAGATCCATGGAAAAGTATAGAAAACAGAAATCACTACCAACATAAAAGAACTACTTTCACATTGCATACAATAATCTCTTTCCACTCATCAAATATTGAAGAGCCTTTTAAAAGTCAAGGCAAAAATACATAACTCAGAAGTATTGCATAAATTCAGCTGGATAGTTTAAGCTTTTTGTCTTCATGTAGATGAACAGCTGCACTGCCAAGTGGCTTTACTGAATTACAATATATAATTTTAAGGATGATGATCACACAAGCTGTTAAGCAAACTTGGTATGGACAACTCAATCAGTTTTCCAAGTATTCCTTTTAGTTGCCTAAAATGAATGTTTATAGCCTATCATCGGTTGCATACATTATTTTGGCTTCTAAAAGTTCTAGAAGAGCCTACTACAGCTAAGAAGAATTTAATCATTAGGAAAGTATTTCAAGTCATTAAAAAGAGCATATGTGTCTTGGAAAACTTGATATGTGGAATTCTAGTGGAGGGAGGGAGAGAAACAACAATATTTTACTCATTAAATAACTTCTCTGATGTCGTCTTCTGAACTGTGCATGGATACAGAGCAGTTCACGGAAAACACATTTTCATCAGATTCCAGGAACTGGATTCTTTTTAGTATTCTTTGGTGGAAAATGAAGGCTTGGCTGCTTACCAGATTATTTGCTCTATGATAAATATAAAAGTTTTACAAGCTCTGATGGATTGTGGACAATCATTCCTAAGAAATTTGATCACCACTGAGGCTATTGCAAAAACTGAAGCGATGCTACCAGCTAAGTAAATCGTATAATTGAGATATCAGTGCAGAAGATGTATGAGAAGACTGATATTCCACATATTTTTAGTAGTGAATGAGAATTTCAATTACAAGCCTCCACAGCAGTCAAGGCTCCTTGGAAATTACATGACAATGGCACATTTTCAGGAGATTGGTTACCTTTCAAGCTGAGTTTTCAGTTGTACGTATAGTCCAAACTGACAGAATCTGTATAAGCAACTCAATTTCCAAAGTTCTATTTGTCTTTCTCTTTCTATCCCTGATTTCTTAATCTTTTGCAACAGGCTTAAACAACTTCTCTTACCGCTAAAATAGGGAGTGATGTTATTTTATCTTTATTATTTCCAGGTTTAATATTAATGAATGGTACCAGGGTTTCCAGATCTCCGTGTAACACTATGTAAATCTGGGTTGTCCATTCCAGAATGTTATTTTATTCTCCTTGTATGCTGATTTCTGTCAACATGCTCTCCTAGACAAAGTTACTGCACATTCTAACTTCAGGATGGCAATCTATGCAAAATTCTAGCAAGGCAGTCAGTAAATGTGTTGTAGTTTGAATCTTTATAAGAATTCTTTTGAAAGTGGATATATCAGTGGCTCATGCTGAAAATTGTTTTTATCAGTGGGACAATTAAAATACTTAATTTCTCTGCCCAGCTACCTACTTTGACAAAACTAAGTATTTTACATCTCTCAGACCTTTCTCTCTTCGGAAAAAAATAAAAAATAAAAAAAAAATATAGAAAGAAAAGAAAAAAAAGAAAAAAAAAGACTAAAATGAAAGTCATTGAGGAAGTAAAGGGAATGACTGCATTTCTGACAGAGATACAGACAGAAAACATAAGTTAATAAGATGTTTCCATAGGAAAATTCCAGCCCCTTTATCTCTTACTGAGTGAGTCACTTTTGCACAAGAATGTTTGTGTTTTCTCTGTAAGCATTTAGGCTCTGTTATCCTCATATCTCTCCCGAAAAGATTTACTGTCACAGTGAGTTCAGTGGAAATTCATAGAGGAAAGAGGCACCCTAGGAGAGAGTGTTTTGCAGAGGAGACTGTATGTCTTCAGAGGAATGGTTTGCAAGATACTGGCTGATCCTAGAAACACACAAAATGACCAACTCCTCTAAGTCATGATAGTAAGGCGTGCGAGGATGCTGCACAAAGAAGTCAGTCAAGCTTTGTTTGTTTGTTTGTTTGTTTGAAGTAAACAGATATATCCTAGATTCAATCAGACTTCAGATAGGCTTGAACTGTTTCACTCTGTGTTTTAGCAGATCTTACAGGAAAAATACCCAGACCAGTCAATATATATATACGCTTCTTTTATGATTCATACAGCTCAGTTGTTCCAGTTTTCTCATCACACCTGAAATGAATTCTAGCTGCCCCAATGTTTCTGACAGTTTCAATCGAGCCAAAGAAGGTAAAAGTATGCCTGGCATCCATGTGGCTTGGATTATCATCGTATGGCAGCATAGCTGACATAACTAAATTAATTTGACTGAAGAAATCAGAGAAGTCTTGAACTGTTGTCTTGTAGATGACAAACCAGTGCCTTATCAGCTAAGCTACTCAGATCCAGTGTACAGCACCCTTAAGTGTGATTTCATCTAAGTAATGTGTTGCTGAGTCTAACGTCAAATGAATCCATCACTTTACAACCTTTTCTAATTAAAGGAAAAGAAGATTGAACTTATATGAAAAATAATTTTAAGGCTGTAATAGATTAGTACTCAGCATTTTTTTCTAGCAATTTCAAAGTGACTTTATCATTAGTCCTTAGAGCTGAAACAAATATCCTTTATTAATTTTTATAAGCTATATGAAGATAGAAGGGGAGACTCTACTATTGATCCTTGCAGAAATAAACAGTAGCTCAATGTTTAAGTCTATCCATTCATTACACTGGGTCTATTAGAGGAGTAGTATCCAAATCACACCAATTCAATGCCACATAAAACCTTTGTATTTTCCATTAGTGGTTGCAGTCTAATTTATTACAGAATTTAGGCCATCTTAATTTGAGTCTAACCTAAGCCATCTTAATTTGGGTCTAACCAACTAAATATTTTGAACGTGAGTGAATGATCTATACCACGAAGATTTCAGTACTTCTTTGAGATATAATCTATTCTCAGGAAAACAAAACACTCATCTGAACAATGTTGCTTGAAGCCATATTCTCTGGGATTTTCCTTCTTGGATTTGTAATAGGCTGCAACACTTAATGGCAACAGTCATGATTTTAAGAAAAAGTGCCATACAAATGCAGTATACCCCCTGAACTGCTGACTTTTGGTCATCTAGACAAAGTGTTCAGACACTACAGGTCAGACCCTCATTTAGAGTCAGAATTAGAGATTACTTTGACCTAAAAATGTTTCTTAAAACAATATGTAAACTATACTTTGGTAAGTATCACTTCTTTCCCATGCCAAATCCTTAACTGTGTTTGGCATCTAGTTATTTTTTTCAAAAGGAAGTAGGTAATTGCAATCATACATCTCACTGGGTTTTATGCTTGTATGTCACCTTTGACAGTGTGGAGTAGGTTCCAAATTCACTTGAGCAGTCATACAGTGTCAGGTATGAGAATTTAAAGCTTCTAGCTCTAGGGTTATGGGTCTTAGTCCCATTATAGTCTAGAATAGGTCTTAGTCCCAGAACAGTTCAAAACATAATAGATATATCAAGCATTATAGCGTCTCTGCATGGAAAAATAACCTGATATAGTCTAGTTTTAAAAGGAAAATGTTAATGACAGTAGCAGAAAAACTTTGTCCAAAACCAAACAAAATTGGAGCACAGCTTCATATCAGACTTTAGAATAGAATTACCAAAATACATTTTGTGTCATTCCATTGCATAGAGATAAAAAATTGTGGGTTTTTGTTTGGTTGGTTTTTGTTTGGTTTGTTTGTGTTTTGTTTTTTTTTTTCTTTTTACTTTAGCAGGCTAGTCAGTATATTTTCTAAATTTTTAGATACAATACCAATCTTTGCAGATTTTAAAAGCCAATGAAGAAACAGTGAAGCTCACCTGACCTCAGATGGACACTGCATGCATGTCTTACCATGGTTGTTGAAAACTATTTGTTTCTAAGGTAAAAAGAATTCATCAAGCCTTTTTTTATATACAAAATAGAAATCTAGACCTAAACAAAAATGATTGTATATTGTATATATACAAGCCAGGAATTTATTCACATGCAAGATGTATTTAATTAATTAGTTTCTGCAACTGTGTGATCAATTGCATTTCTCTTGCTCACAGATTTTGTTTTGTTTTGTTTTGTTTTTTGAATTCTTAGTCATATGCACATTTCCTCATACAGAAATGATTTGTTGAACAGATTACATCTCCCATTGGAGTTCAGCACATCTTTAATTACTACCAGATCTTCAAATATTTTCAGAAGATTCCCATTAGAAAGATCATCAACGATTTCTATCGTAGTTCTCCAAAGGAAACTTTGAGCAGACACTCTCACCCAATAGTAACATTGACACATTAACTTTCCTCAGCCACCTCGCTCAGACTACTTAGTCTGGCTCCACCATGGCTGGGAGCCTTAATCAGATATCATACTAACGAAAGCTATGTCAGTAATGATGTCAGATGAATGGTGGTCACATGGCAACAGTCTCATTTGAAGCAAACAGTGCCACACTTGTTTTTAGGCTACTTTATGACTCGGTTGAAAAATGACTTTGTTCGCAACGAAACACCACTAATGTATGAGCTGTTACCATAGGATTTTAGCACGTCTACTATTTTCTTAACATTCTTTTAATATACCTTGCTGGACAAACAGCGTAAATATCATTAAAATACACATATTATCAAATTCATCAATTAGTGTGTAAGCTAACCAGATGAAAGCTTGGCAATCCTTTCTGGCATTTCAAATCCTCGAAGAAATGGCATTATAGAAAGCATATAAAGGATAAAATATTTTAATTTTGCACTCTGATTTGGCTTATACCAGATTTACACATTTGGAGAACGGGAAAACTCAGTCACCTCTCCTGAAAGTGTGTTTTTTCCCTTCCATGACTGGGATGTCAGGGGGCTAGTCAGATACATAGAGAACAGAATAATGAGGCTGAGGACGAGGGAGGCATTTGCCCTCTGGCTCCATTCACACTGTGACATAACAGAAGCCCCAGAATCTCCCAGCATTTTATTTAAACTCCCATTCCTTCCCTGTCTTCTGAGGTAAAAATTCCCCTTCCTATTTCCAATATGCACAGTTAACACTTTTATTCCCAGCATATGATTGCAAGAGTGACTTTCTCAGTGTGAAATACTGAAAAGACCACCAATTTCTCAGGGATCCTGACTCTGCTGGGAAGTAGGCATTGACAGCTCAGGAATGCAGCTTCTCTAAAAATCAGAGCCTAAATGACTGACCATACTTATAGAATGTAAATATCAAAGCCCACTACCAGAGATTAATGTAATGGAGAGAAATTGCAAGTAGCCACATTCCGAGGCAGACACCTGCATTTTCCTATTGCTGTTACTCAGCCTGCTGTCTCATGATCAGCATAAGATAACAGTCTACCACTGCTGTTGAAAAGTAAAATCTCAATGTCCCTACCAGCTGTTCCTCCTCTGGCCCTGCTGCCTGTGGCACAGCAGGTAGTGGGTATGGTTGCAGGAGAAGCTGGCACAGGTTTTGCACAGCTTTGAGAGTGCTGTGCCACCAGGGTTGCAAGGTGATGGACGGGAGATGCTGGAGAAGTAGGGAGAGCAGGATTGCATCTCTCACTGACATTACTGGTTTGCGTGTTTTAAATTCAACATGAAGCTGTGGTATCAGCTCATACTGAGAGCCTGAAATCCAGACAAGGTCACAGACCTCTCTGCTTGGTCTGCAGTGCTTCTTTCATTTAAACTTACTGATCAGGAAGGTGGTTAAAAATTATTGTGTTTATCCAACTGGAGAGCAGGAATAATGACAAAGATAACAAAGAGAAGCTAACAAACAAAACCCTGATTTTAAAGCATTGAGTGTTCAGAAAAACACACAAAAAATGTTTCAGTAAATCTGTACAAAGGATGAATCTGTGGAAATCAAGAATTCTCAAACAGAAAGCAAGAAAAAATGTTCAGATATCTGCTGAGAGTTTTTCAGTTATTCCTAACTGCTAATGTGAGAAAAGAAATTAGGAATGTCTGCTACAGCATATTCTACTCATAAGGCGAAGTTAGAAGAATTTTAACTAGTTCATAACCCTAGAGCTGTGCTGGCATAGTCTTTAGATTAACACAAAAGTCTGAAAAACCTATCTCTTAGACCACGAAGTTCCAATGAACTATAATAAATTCTGGACACAAATTGCATATCATTCATACAGCCAAGCCTTTTGCATTGCTATTATTTTCTGCTGCCTTCTGGCACCAGTTAGCAAGTTCCAAATGAATGAATTCTCTATCCATTGATATATACTGGGGAAAAAAGGAAAAATAGAAAAAAAAAATAAAAGAAAAATAAGAAAAAAGAAAAACAAAAGAATGGAGACTGCAGTGAAAAACATGTTTCTCTGACCTTCCTCTCATCTCTGCAACATACATAACCCTCAGGAAAATGCACTGATTTCACATTTCTTACAAAAAATTGCTGTCTTTTTACTGGGCATTTGTTTTTCACTTACATTTTGGCCTTATTTTTAAAGACTGTGTGAACCTTTTGAAGCCAGAAATGCTCAGTTTTTCCTAGTGCAGAAGCTACTTCAATGAGATGCACGTTGGGCCTCCTGACCATCACAGAATCCCAAGGCACCATCTGAGAACATGTCCCAGCAAAACAGGAGTGTGAGATTTTTTTTATTATGTATTTATTTATTTATTTATTTGGTTGGGAAAAGAATTGTAGAAATCAGGAAAGAAGAATAACTAACAGAGAGCGAGCAAGTGACATGTCACTTAGAAGAACACAAAGTCCTAAGAAGGGCTGGAGCAAGTGCCATCCAAAACTAGACAAAGGCTGTCAAAACATTATTATGAATCCATATAAGCTTTGAAGGTTTGTGATCCTGCTGTAAGTGAAAGAAGATGACTTACAACTCTAGTAAGGTTTGTTTCCTGCTTATTTGCACAGATATCCTTAGGGCAACAGAACCCTATGGTCTTTCTGTTTGAAGCTAAATCATCAGTATCTTCTCCAAAATAAAATACTGTTGTCATTGGTTTGGGATCTTAACTCCAATACTTGGTTCTATTTAGCAAAGTTAATGGAAGGAGCTGCATTTGACAATAAAAAAGGCAAGAATAACCACATAAGGAGCAAGGATAACCACATCAGGGCATACCAAAGGTTTAAACTAGCTCAATACAAAGTCTTTGACAGCAGACAGTGGCCGATGTCTAGCAAAGAACACTATATAAAGTGTGCATATGATGTCTTTCCAGAATATTTTTCCATCTTCCATTAAAAAGATTTCTATATACAGTAGATATAAAATGGCAGAACTTCAGTGCATTGATGAAAATGGCATTGGAAAAGACTGCCATGAATAATACACTTTGTATTCTTTGCACTAGGCATAATTTTATATACTTGCACTTTCATAAGTACCATTGTTAATGAGGATTACTGGAATTATATGGTGTGTATGCAGAGGCTTTTGTTTCCTTTTTCATCTGACAGAGAAGCATATAACAGGCTTGAAATTAGGCTTATGGTTATTCAGTAAATATAGCTCAGTTAAAAATACATTGAGTATTACTGATTAACATGAGCATTATTATACGTATGTTTTACGTGATCACTGGTTGTTCCCCTCGACCAGTACACCATATAAAAATTGTCTTTTAATGGAAGAATACTGTACAGAGACCAAAATAGAAACTGCTAAAACAAACAAGATAATTATCTAAATTTTATAATATCACTCATAAAACGTCTGCCTTTTCCCTTTATGAGGTTGATAGATTAAATTTAGGGCAGATGTTTCATATAATTTACTCAGAAAACAGGAAAATTATTTAAAAAAACTCATAAAGCCTACAAAAATACAAATGAAACTAATCTAAAACATATGCAGTCTACAGGTTTAAAGGAAAAGTTAGTTATTCCTGAAGCTATGGATGGGGATGCTTAAGAGATAAAAAACATCTCTCCCACATATTTTATAGTATCAGATATTCTGAACTGCTTCAGAAAAACAGAGGCCCCTCTAAATTTAGGGTACATGAGGTAGCTCTGGCTACTTTCCCAAAGACAAAGAGAAGCTTAGAGAATGTAAGCCCGGCTCCTCAGTGCACAAAAGCCAATTTATCTGTGGTTTCTTAATTGAACTAGAGAGGTACCTGCTGCAGTGTGAATATTGTGGAAGAATACTGGGTAGGAGTATCACACATACCTATTTGTACAGAGTAAAAGGAGGAATAAGAACAGGCACAATGTCTTCAATGCTTCAAAGAAAACCACCTCCCCACTATCAAGAGAGACTGAAATTGTCTTCTTTAAACAAGGTATTTATGGCCAGGCAAACAAAGAGATTTGGAGACAATCTTCACAGACATTTTGAAGGATTTTATACTCATTACAACACAGAACACAAACACATCATGAAACTTCAGAAGTTGTCATGACATAAAACTTGCAACTTCCAGGACAGTTCTGCTAAAGAAATCCCAGGAAAAAAAAAATATATATATATATAATTATATATATATATCATGTGCTGGCATGTTATAAGCTTTCTCAGCCTGAAGTTGTCTGTCAGTGGAGTCAGTTTATTAAGGTCTGGTTTTCTTACATCCAGGAAGGAGAGCAGAATGCCTTGCAGTGCCAGTGACAGGAAGTCTTGCAGTGCTAGCAGGTATCATTCTTCTCCAAGGACTAGCAGCTATCTGCTGTGCAAGATGAAAGGCTCTACTTTTTGGAGTGTGAGACTCTTCTAATGCAGGAAGAAACAGAGGTGTATTTGTGAAACAAAAACTTCCCATTCTGTAATGAGAACAGCACCTCTCCTTGTTGTGTTGGTTTCTGCAGCTGATGAGAGCATGAGAAGGAACTGCAGCACTAGATTCAACTGAAGGCTCTTGGGCTATACCCTGCATTAGCCATGGTAAATAAATTATTAAACAGACAAAATAATAATAATAAAAATCCTAATGTATTTCATTTACATTATTGGAAATTATAAAAATATGGAAAAGCACCAAACAGAAGTATCTCTGCCACATGCACAAAATGTGGGAACAAGGCCTAGACAAAAATAAAAAAAAAAATCCAAAAAATCCAGCTACTATGTTGATAGTATTCATAGGCTTTAGGGTCACAAGAGAAGGAATAAATATTCTAGGCCAAACTTCATGCTTAAAAAATATCCCAAATAATAGGAAAAACAATCATCTTCTCAATCCTTAAAGTTCAGAGAGATGTGGTACCTCAGTTTTTCCAGCCCAAATCCCATTCTGCCTCAAGAACAGATCAGCTGACTAACAAATCTCTCTGGTAATGGGTCTGAATAATTTTTATGCAGCAGCAAAGCTTTCCTTTCCAACAGTTTACCCCTTTGCACATTGTTCCTGCTGGCAACACATCACAGCCTGTTTCTGTGCATGTGATAAAGAGGATTTGGCATTGGATATGCATACCGTGTGTGAGATACTAAATGAAAGTAGCAAAGGAATGGATGAAAGCTAACAAGTGTTGCCTAGCCATCCTGTGTATCGTCTGAGAAAGAACAGTCAGCTGCAAACAGAACAGCAAACAAGTCTATCTCAGACTCAAGGTAGTAGAAATTAACTCAATGAACTAATATGTGCTTTATGATTCCCTTTCACGGAACAGGATTCCTTTGAAGGCAAATATTTGCACTCCAAATATTGAAGCAAATGTTTTCAAATGTGTCAGCATAATAAAAGCTGTGAGCCGATTCCACCTTCAGAACATGTCAGGTTACAACAATGCAGGGAGAAATGTGTAAACTGTTTATGATGGTTAGTGTTAAAACAGTGCAGGACAAACACGCCCAAATACCTGATCTGAGGTAGGAGAAACAACATGTTCACTTTGATGAGGCATAAACACATGATCTTGAATAGATATGGCCACAGCTTCAAAAAAGCTTCAAAAATAGTTTGCCTAGTTCACATGTCAGTTCTTCCACAGGCCATAAATAAGCTTCAAAGAGTTATAAAACCAAGCAGCAGACACCAAATGCATGCAATCTCAGAGTAGTCCTAGTAAAAGTGCATCACCACCCTTCTGCTGCACAGAAAAATTAGGCGAATACTTTGTCCATATGCAAGTGTGCACACATTTACTTCTGAACATTTATATAGTTTATTAGGTTCTGCATCTACTGGCACTAAATAAAGTTTTGAAAACGTTTTCATTTCATGATTGTTAGTGGTAAAGGGAATATTTGTGGTGCATGGTCACTAAGCAAACAGAGTGAAAATACTTTTACGGTGAATATAAACAGTTTTATGGAGTATCATAGAGCAAGAGGAAGCTGCAAATATAGAACACCAGCAGCTGTTCTGGGGCAAGACGGCTGCTCTGGATCCAGCTAGTAGCAAACTGTTTTGGGGCAAACAAGTGGGTGTGGGACTGTAATGAATACAGTGACTTAAAAAATGTCTTAACTCATAAATGGATGGGAGAGCTTATTTATCTTTTTTATTTATTTTAATAGAAATTGGCTAAGTGCCTCAAAAAATGTTCCTGGATAATCATTTGAATAAAGCGCTGGATTTATTTCAGTGTTATTGACACCCTTACTCAATCCACTTTCCATGAATATTCAGTTTACTGGTAGTAAAGCTCAGAAAAAAAAAAAAAAAAAATAGAGCCTATGCAAGAATATATGACATTTCCAGACTATATGTTTATTATAAGATCCAAATTCTAAGGGACACATTTGTTCCTCCAGAAAAAAATAAATAAATAAAAATACTAGGAAAACATGCATTTAGACAAATTTATTTATGAATGCCAGAAATATGTTTGTAGATACCTGGGAAAACAAATACACTGGAGAGCAACCATGGTGATTTGTGGGAAATTTATCAATAATTATTTTAAAAAAATGATATTCATAAAATTTCTTACTCAACTCTAGTCTAACAGATATATTAGGCTATTATGCTGCTGCCAGGGCTGCTCCCTCAACTTGCTCCCTTCCTGGAGGTTTCTAGAGTGTTATTTCATTGCCCACAGCATATTTTTATGGTAACTAATGACTACATTTTGTTTTCACCCTCAGAAACATAAGCGGGTACAAGCAGTGTCACCAGTCTCACTGTGGATGTTATGACTTGTCAGCTGATAATGTCTGTGTGCCTCCATTCAGAGCAGGACTACAGCTGCTCAAAGCCCCAGGCTCCATGGCCTCTGCTCACCAATGGTTTTCCATAAATACTTCTGTTTTGACTATCAGTGGATTTCTTTCCGTGACAACCAGAAGTAAATGGGTTATATGTTCTCCAGGCAGCTGCTGTAATTTATTGTGGAAGACAAACCCAGCAGTATCAATGCTTCTCTACAATTAGGGTAATGTAACTGTACTAACTGAAGCTGGGAAAATTAATTTTTAACTTCAGCTAAGCTGAAGGAAATGGGCACAACAGTGACTTTATCTTGCTGCTGCAGTGTACCCATACATAGATGAATCCATCTGGCCCTTCTGACTGGATTGAAAGAAGAGGTGCAGCTCCCTCAGAGCAGTGTGTCCCAAGAACAACAGATTCAGAGCATCCAGAACATTTACATAGGACTGGGAGAGAAAAATATGCCTTTGATCCATCTTTATTGCCAGAACTGGTGTCACCTTATTGTGTGAGCTGAGGCTTTTTTCCAGCTGGCAGTCTACCTTAGTTTTTGACAGAGAGGCTGTTGGGCTCAAGGCTGCATCCACTTGTGCTGCAAAAATGCCTTCATCTCTTTCATTTATTTGTGCTGTTGGTTACTCTACTCATTATTTTAATACGATGCACTTGTAATTGTGATGAATTATCTCAATGTGTGAGATGGCTCTTTGGGGATTCCTCGGACACAGCTTTCAGAACAACGCAAGGTTCATAACTGTCATCAGCAAGAAACAGAAATAGGCCCTACATCATTTGTGCCTGTGAATTGTGTGTAACAAATGACCAGCACACGCCATGGCTGACATCTCTGGATATCAGCCAAATTTCTGCCAAACTTTGTATTGTTCCCCTTGGCCAACCAACCTAATTATATTAAGCTCAAACATTTTGGCATAGTTCCTGACGTATTTCAGTTTGGAGAGCGGTTACCCACTCCTCCCTTTCTGCCACATTAAGAAGAATGAGATTGGATGGATGGATTCACACAGAAGAAGAGATTGGATGTAGGCATCACTAACAATACTGCAGAAACTGCAGCCTGGGCCTCCTTGAGTAAACCATTAATTACCATCTTCCGGATTACCTATTTCTCAGTAATCAACAATATTCTTGTCTGTACTTCAAAACAGGCATGGAGTAACCCTGCGCACAGAATTAAGGAACACTCATCCTGTACAGAACCAGTACCACACAAGCACCCTAGTGTCATACTTTCATAACTGTCTTTTACTCTTGTTTAAAGGAATATAACTATCAATAATGCTTTGTTCAGTACGTGTGTATATAATAATGTATACGAGGCCATTATTATGGTGTTCACTGTGGAAATAATGCAGTCATACAAAAGACACATTGCTCAAAATAAAACCTAAGATAAATAAAGGAAGCTATAAAATGCTCTGCTGGGCCTGCTTCTGGACCTATTTAAAGTCAATGGCAAAGTTCCCACTGACCTCAAGCAGGAACTAGCTTCTTTTTCTCTTGCTAGTTTTGTTTAAAAAAAAATATATAATGACAGACTGGAAAGGTAAGATGAAATATTTGGGGAGAGAGAAATAGGGATAAAGGAAAAAGAGATCAGAAGGGTATGGGGGAAAAGAAAGAACTGTATTTTTAACATTTTACATAGGATGTAACAAGACTTGCTTAGGTTTTTTCTTCAGATTTTCCACATTCAGCTTGTGTCAGAATACTTCAGTATTTTAATGCTCACATTTTTTCTCCCAGTTCTTTCCACCCTCTTCTCTGTGGGCACTTCTATTGGCCTCCAAAGGCATGCGTTTCTTCTCAGAATGAAAAATGTGTTTGCCATTAAATATAATGTGTAAAATCTTACAATGCTTTCAGAAAAATAACGCTCACCTCCAAAATGAGGGGAAAATGGTACATAATCATACATATAATTCACAACATTTATTTCTCTGGTAATTAATGTTGTCAGATTTTTCCTCCACTGACTAGTTGTACCTGAGGCGTGCAGAGCTAAAGGGCAAATTCACCACTGACATAAACAGCAGCCACGTCCCGCTCCAGTGAAGTTATCTCCAATTAAGCCAGCCATTACATTTGCTTCAAAGTATGTAATATATTTTACATGATAGAAACAAGCCTAGGAAATGGTGAGCACTTCTACGAGTGCTGGTTCGCGCCCACCCACCCCCTCCCCTTGCCCAAAGCTGCTGGTTTAGCGCTGAGGGCGGCTTGAGCGCCGCGTGTCCTGTTTACCTTTGCAATTAACGGAGCAGGGCTGGGTGAGGGAAACCAAAGAGCCTGCTGCACTTAAAGAGCTAAGGGGAGGTGATAACAGCCTCCACTCCGTTAAGGCTGGCTGCCCAGCTTTACTGAAAATGTAGTGACAGATAAAACATAAATCAACTTCCTTATCGTCCTGGCTTCCTTGCCTGCCAAATGGGGGGTTCGTTTATCAGCGACCTGTGGGCCCACTGGCGGCCTTTACACTTACAGCTGGTCAGTGGGGCGGGGTGGGGTGGGAGCTAAATGGCTGCTCTAAAAGGCGCTGGTGTAAACAACCCTGGGAAGGGCTTCCTTGAACTGCCGGTTACCTGAGTGCGATCCATCTCCCTCACACGCTGCCCCAAGAGGGGTAGCATCGGCTGCGGCTGGGAAAGAAAACAAATAAAAAGCACCCAGCGCAGTCCCGCACAAGCAGGCCACGAAGCACCGCTCTCTGGGCAGGGCAGAAAGGCCTCAGAAAGGCCTAATTATATGAGGAGGGCTTGGGAGGTTGGAAAAGCCCCTCGAAAGGAAAGGGCTGATGTGTGCAGTGGGTGCGCACCCATAACTTTCTTCTGCACCTCATTTCCTCCAGTATCATGTGAGCCGTATCACAGAAATCATGAGGCCGCATTTTCCAAGGAATCCAGTGTCACCAAAGCCTTAAGAGAGGACCACATCCAGGTCACGTTAGTCTCACATTGCAAGCCAGCAGTCCGTGTTATGAGTAGGTTGTGTAACATGCAGGGATTTTAAAAGCATCTGTCCAGATTCATGACATCATGGGTAGATTTGCGCGTTAATCTCAGCTCAGAAAATAGAAACCAATTAAATCAGGCCGTGGTGATAGTGAGGGTGGGAGTTCAGATAGGGGAGTGCTCCAGTATTCACTAGCTATGGGTAGGCACTGACATCATCACCCCCTGCAAACACTTGGTGAAGATGAAGTTAGTCTTTGGATCTTGGTTTATTTCTGCACTGAGATCTGCTGTAGCAGATAACTTCTCAGGAATTTGAAGTGAGGTAACTATAGCAGTTTAAGTCACTATCAAAAAGTGTTGAATGCAGGAGGAGAGATACAAGAGGGAGATACGAGCTCAAGGGTTGTTTGTTTGTTTAACTAAACAAATTCATCCTAATATTTTTTTTTTCCATTCACAGTGACAATTGGTTATAGGAAGATGGAAGTCAAGCATAATTTCATTTAGTGAGCAAACTACTCTGTACCTCTTTGAGTTTATAAAGCCCCAGCTTCTGGTAACAGCTCCATGGAAAAGATGTGCAGATCACAGGCAAATCACACACAGAAAGTAAAGACACTATAAGTCCATGTTAGTTTTATGCAAGAAAATGCAGCACAATGTTACATTCACTATAGCCAAACCTTCCGGCAGAAGAAAATGAAATATTTTATAATGAAATTTTGGCTCAATAAGTCTTTTTCATAAAGAAAAAAAAATCTAAATCTCTTCAAATATACGTAATATAAAGAAAGAAAATAAATCTATTCCTTGTCATATGTTCAGATTTGCCTGTCTTAGGAAGCCCATTCATAATAAATCAAACGTGCATAGAGCTCTCTGTCTTTCCAGTAGACAAACATGTTACAGACAAAATCACTAAAACCAATACAGCAAGGGCAAAAGCGTCCCATCACCACATTTGCTTATAGTATAGCTAAACACTAAGCTAAAATTTCTCATGGCAGATATCCCCTTCTGGTTTCCTCTTTTTTGTGTTCTTGTTTGTTTAGCAGTGTACTTTGGCAATGTTACCCAAGCAACAGGAATATTCTTACACCCATATTTAGCCAAAGCACAAAACTTTATGTTGTATATGCTCAGAGTGAACATACAGGAATTAGTTACTTCCTGAGAAGCCTGTCAGAAGAGCATGTTTCCATTTCAGTCTCCAAGGAGCTGAATAAAGCTTTCCTTGAAGGAACAGATAGCAAGAGAGTGGTCTCCAAAAAGGACAAAGGTGAGAGCAAAGCTCTTCCATTTTCAGTTTGCTCCAGGCCGAGACATAGGAGAGGAAAATGACTGGCTCACAGAGACAAGAGAAGTGAGAGGAATATTTAGGGATGTATCAGGTTTATAGGGCTAGAAAGATGATTGAGGGCAGGAAATAGGGTGGGAAGGACTGGCAGAAACCACAAATGAAGCCAGAGAAAAAGAGAAGGGCCAGATCCAGGGTGCGTGAAAGTATGCATGCCAGAAGCAAGCAAGAGGGCAACTGGCAGAGTCATTACAGAGATGCTGAGGAGCAGAAAAGTTGTAATTGTTGGTGAATGTCCTACTTCAGTCAAAAGTTTCCAAACTTCTTGTGCTATAAGCTGTGAAATGCACTTACAAAATGACTAACTTTCCAGTAGCTGTTCAGAATAGCCTAAACAAGGCAAATAGCCCATGATTACAGCTACCAATTAGTATGTGGCCAAATGTTCTTTTGTTAAAACAAAAGACAATCTAGGCTTTAAGGACAAACTACCCATAATATATTTTGGCACTGCACATTTTCCTGCCTGATGGGTTTTTGGGTTTTGTTTGTTTTTGTCTGTTAGTGTTTTTGTTTGTTTGGGTGGGTGGGTGGGTGGGGCTTTTTGGTCGTTTCTAATAAACAAAGCCCCCCCAAAAAAATTGGAATTACATTTCAGAAGTTACCTTCCAGTGCTGAGAATCTCTAGCACTCAGGTAGCCCAGGTAACTTCCATTTCAACTTCTGAATAGCAGGTGTCTTACCCCCCACCCCTCCCCAGACTGCTCATTCTTACATGTGCTAGGTCTAATGCAGCACCTGTTGTTTGCTGGGCACTATGGGTCACGCATTTTGGAAAAGGCTGTGGTGGTGCACTCTGGCTGGAGGATATGTTCCCTAATAGAGCCCCTCCTGAGCACAGGGTTTGGTGCAGACCACGGTCAGCCAAGGACTGCTAAAGATGGCCTGCTAGGTTGGAATGCAGACCACAGTTTAGAAATCACTGAATTATGAAATAAACACTATAATCTTTTAATCCATACTGCCAAACATGCAAAGGAGAGCTTTTCTTGGAGAACTGTCAGGGCTGAGAGAGAGATTCTTGTCTATAGGATTTCCGCAGAAGCTGAGAAAAATTACAGTGAACTGTGTGAAGGAAAATGTGCTGTACAAATCAGTACAGATAAACCAAAGGAAATGTTTTGTCTGTTTGTTTGTTTTTTTCATCTGCCCTATAAGATTCACTCCGATTTTAACATCAGAACTCTCAAATCTTCCAGAATCTTCTTTCAAAACCTTCATCAAAGACTGAAATGTATATCTATGCACAGTAACAAGCACTGTAAAATGAGGTTCTGTTTCATGCATGAGCATAGTTGCCTGAATGTGTCACAGCCACAACCAATAGTAAGTTAATTATTATGTAGGTAAGTATGAGAAATTAATTCCAAATAATTTAATATAATGATTTTGGGCATTCATATTAGAACAAATCACATAATTGTTTGGCTGATTAGAACATTTTTCCCAATTAAAAAAAAAAAAAAAGAGGTTATTTGAGAAAATGGACACATTTCCTGACAAAGCCAGAATTACACAATTTTGAAAGATAATATTTAGCCTTTGGAAAGGCCAAAATTCTTTGGATTGAAGCAGAAGTTATAAAGATAGATCTTGCCAAACGTAATTTTTGAAGAATTACGCTTTTTCACCATATTAATACAAAAATTCTTGGACTTGAAACTGAGAACTCTGGAACAAGAAAGAGAAATGATAGATGCTATTTAGAAGCAGTTTGTCTGAATTCTGTAATGTCCACTGACAATAATACATTTTCATGCTTGACTCTGTTTTGCTAGCTCATTTCTTCATGCACAGAAAGTAGTATATTTAGCCCTCGGCACTTCAAAATATGTATGGGTAATGCTTACTTACTTCTGCATTTTATAAGTAAGGAAAATAAAAAAGACACTAAGTGAGAAAGAATGTAAATGTATATATACATATACAGAGTCTACTCACACTGTTAAACTGAAGTTGATAAATATCATTTTTATGAAATGAAATTAACAGTGGATATTTACCTTTTCTTCAACCTTCCATTTTGAACACAAGGAACTCCATAAATTTGTACTTCTGCAGGTGGTAAATGCACTTACTCTAAAATCGAACCCTCTGTTTAGACTTTCTGTTCATAAGCAGTTTATCGTGTATAATCCTCTTATTCATCTCAGTAATTTCTTTTTTTGCTATTGAATGCTAAAGTTTTACAGACTTCTGTATTATATAGTCCAAAAGACTGAGGTTCTCATCATTACCACTGGTTCCAACAGCAGTTGTATCAAAACCTTCTGCAGCACGCTTTTGAACTTTGCCACAATTTGCAAATGTTAGGAGGCAATTTGTTTCTCAATTGCTTCTCAAATAAGTAAGGTCCATGACTGAAGATGGCATTTTATTCTCTCTTCATTTGTACATACTCATTTCATTCTTCCTCATAAAAGCTGTATTTCCAAAATGTTTCTATTTCAGAATATGTTGAGGAAAATTCTACCCAAATGAAGAGCATCATAAGAGTAAAAAAAAGAAGAGAGAAGCAGGGAGGAAGGAAACAGAAGATACTGAGAATGTAACATCTGTAAAATGCACCAACAACTCCAGCTTGCAATGGGCTGTCACTGCACGCACAAAGAGGAAATTTCATTTAAAAGTTACAAAAATGACCTTGCTTTGAACCAAGTGAATGTGATTACTTCTGAACTGAACAGAAAGTTAAGAAGTTTGGATCGAATGTTTTACCAGTGCCAATGTCCCAGAACTTTCTTTGGCTCTATATTCTCCTTTCCTATGTTTGTCAGCTGAATTTAATGTTCTCTTCTTTCTGTCTTCTGGTCTCTTTGACCTTAATGTGACATTTTAGTTGGGTGATTAATTACTATTAAATGGCACTGCATTTATTAAATGGAGTCTTTGTCTGCGTAAGAGCACAGTTACAATGCAACGATTCAGTTTGATAAACTTAAATATACACAGTTAGACGTGGTAATATCTAATTTGTCAAGGATTTTGTGGCTAGCTTTTCTGCCACACAGCTAGAAAGGAGATGTGATTGCACAAAAAGCTTAATATTCTGAGTTTAAATGTCCTCAGTAAATTGATCTTCTCCATCATGTAATCTTATTTCAGAGTGTGCAGGAGACAGCAAAGTTCCACACAAGCCTAAGTTGCCTTAATACCAGGCCTGAGGGTTCCTGACCATAAAAATAAAAGCTATGTGACAAGATTTGTATGTCTCTTTTTGGCAGACAACAGCTGACTTGCCTTGCCAGAAGCTCTCTTTCTGGGTTAATTAAATAAAAAGAAGAATAAATGTCAGTAAAAGGATGAAAGGTTCATTGAGAAAGAAAAGATCCATCCCTAGTTTGAACACCTAAGTGAAAAAGAGATCATGAATATTTAATTTAGTAAGTGAAAAAACAGCAGCTGACTTTTTAATCAGCCAGGTTACTACTATGTCAATTATATTCTCCTAACACTACTTTATGCTTTTGCTTATCTAACTAAGCTGATTGGGAATGTTTTCATTTCTTTTTCAGACTATACTGAATCATCAAAACAAACTTCTTACAAGGAAAAAGTTGGTTTTGATTTAACATCTGCTGGGGAAAAAAAAAATGTCCCAAGATTGATGAGCTGGATAAAGTCAAAATGGGAGAGAGACTTTCAGAAAAAGCTCAGTGGTTTGAGTACTCACAGGGAACACAGAGATCAGTAGTTCTAGTTCCTTCCTGTCATAGGTTAAACACTAACGGGGCCAGCGAGAGGAAAAACTGAAGCTGTTGTCATTTCAAGCTTTCGGTCCTTGTGTCTTCCACTTAGCATCCAAGATCCTACTTCTGCAGAGTCAGCATTGGTCTTTAAAACTCTCTCCCACTCCACATAAAACAATAAATTTAAATAATAAGATGAGCTAGGTCAGGTTAATATGAGAAAAAAGATGTCTGCAGCTCAATCTCAAACCTACAGGTAGTCATTCATAGCTTTTGATGGTGCAAATGAAAAGTGCTGTGGAGAGAAGAGCCATTCACTTCATCTGATTTTAGATGTTTACAGTGACCTTCTTGTAGAGATACTGTAAAGCAGTAGATAATGTTCAGGCATGTGTCATCAGACCTGCTTTAGGTCTGAGATGAACATCTCCCTATCAACTATAATGGGAATTCAGATGCAAACCTCCACATGGTTGGGGAAAGCCATTGTACCAGCAAATAGTGGCATGAAATTTATTATATTTATGCATAATGTTTGTGCATAATGTTTGCATGATGAAGATTTAAGCTGAACTCTGCACACAAGGAGATACTTGAATCTGTATGGTCTGCAGGTTTGCTTTCATAACATCCATGTAGGACCTACCTCCTCTAACTGCAATTGCAACATTCAGGCCTTGGAAAGCATTTTGAGAGGACACAGGCCTTACAGCAGGAAAAATACCACCCATGCTTAATATTTTGAAATAATGGTGTTAGTAGGCAGATATTGTACCATCTGGAGACATCAAAATAACCCTGCCTTGAGGGTAACAAAACATCAGTAGTAAAGTGAATCTAAATGAACCAAGAAAGGCCATAATCATGCTTACCTCTAAAAGGATTATAGTGGTGTCTTGACTACTGATGACGGTCTAATGATAAGATTGTATAAGAAATACATTCTTACAGTTCTCATTAAGTCACCACAATCCCAGTTGCACCTGTGTAGATTTGTTCACCTCTATCTCCCATTACAAGCAATAGGAAAAAGTCTGTATTGCCCTACAGGCTCAGAATTACAAAGAAGGATATGTATCAGATGTATGCCCTAGCAAACTCAAAATGTTCAACTTTTGAAAATGCTGGACACTGGAGATATGTCAAGCACTTCCTCTTTTCTTTTTTCTTCTATTTTTTTCTTCTTTTTCTTTTTTTCTTTTTTTCCTTTTCCTTTTCCTTTTCCTTTTTTCTTTTTCTTTTTCTTTTTATTTTTTTTCTTTTTCTTTCCTTTTTTCTTTTTCTTTTTCTTTTTCTTTTTCTTTTTCTTTTTCTTTTTCTTTTTCTTTCTCTTTTTCTTTTTCTTTTTCTTTTTCTTTTTCTTTTTCTTTTTCCTCTTCTTCTTCTTTTTTTTTCTTTATCTTTTTCTTCTTCTTCCTAAAAATTAGATGCATCTACAGAAACTGTGTTCTAGACTACAACTTGGATCTTCAGAAAAAAAAAACTAAGTCCCTACCTTCTTTGAAGAATAGAAATATTTTTTAATGGTGTAGTTTGCTATGTTTAGGATTCACAAGAAAGGCAGAGTTTGCTCAGAAACTTCTAGAAAATACTGGGCAACTTTGCTAATATTATTAATATCCTGCTTTCAAAAATTCTAGAAATATTTTCAAGTGTCAGAATGCTCAATTTCTAAAGCCACCCTAAATTTACTTTATATGATTATTAAAAATCGGTCTGCATCATCACAATGCATATCATATTACAATGAAAATTCATGTAACAAATAAAATAGTTTGATTAATCCAAAGGAAAATGTTACTTCAAAAATCTTGGAAATATTCTTAAAGATTTTGTAGTTCACAAAATGCATTTTCAAACTAGATCTAAACTTTCATTTTAGAAGATCATAAAATATTGTATTGCATCTTCTCTGGAGCTTTTGTGAATTCACAATCTGTAGACAGGATACAGACATTTACATTTTGCAGAAGATATGGTTAGATACCTGTTTTGATCATTCAGTAAGTAAGAACAAATTCCTGCTGTTCAAATCACAAGACAGTTTATTTTTCAGAAATTAAACTAAAATCACAATCTATCATCCATTTTCCCATACACAAGAGAATAAACCCTACATATTCATAACACAGCCTGTTGATCGGCACAGTAATCTGCAAGTAAATGTCTAATGATCTCCTCTCTAGCTAGGCAAGTGATTAGGAAAATAAAACTGAAAGTCTGTAAAATGGAGTAGAATATATAAGACAACAAACCAGTAATGGTTTCAAATTACAAGTAAAGCTGAACAGGGAATAAATAAATAAATAAATAAAATAAAGTCTTCTCTATTTCCCTGAAACACGCACACAATTTCCTCTAGAAGAAAATGCGAGAGAAATAAATGCATTGCTAGCTCTTTCTCAGAGGTATATCAAATAGCAATTAATTCCAAATCTTCTGAATTGTAATGTGACCATCACGGCAAAGCTTGGCATTACAAGGCTTTCCTGTAACTCAAAGGGCTGTACAAAAGTGACTGTGTTGAAAGAATTATAGCCAAGGACATAACTGCAATGAAGTATTATCATGGATATATAATATTATCAAAATATCAAACTCTACACATGTCAGCAGTCACCCAACATGATTAGAGGCAGATCTGGTTTTTGGTTTAGGTAAAAGTAAGCAGTTGTTTACGTTGGCAGATCATAGGGGGGCAAGGAGGAAATAAAGCAAAGGGTGCAATGGCCCCACCGTCTATTTTGTAGATCCTGAGAGAAAGACAGGCAGGGAGGAGAGGAGCCATGGACTCCAAGATCAGATCAGCTCAGAGAAGGAGCAGAAGGTTAGTGTGCCCCTGCCCACAAGTTCCTAGTAAATCTGCTCCCTCCCAATAAATCCCAGCTTTATTTCTCCAGTCCTTCTCATTTACTGCCAAGGTGGAGTGGGAAACAAAACAACCCCCTTGCTCACTGCCACCTCCAGATCTCTGGTGGCTCCCTGGAGCCTGCAACCACTTCCTTTCAATCTCCTTCCCTGACTGCTGCCACCAACCCAGGCAAGGTTTGTGACAGGCCTCCATGCCCATTGCCCGCTCCTAGGTCTGCATCTTCTCTCAGAACCTGCCATGTTGCTGCCAGGCTGTGCACAAGGATTATTTCTTCATCCTTTACCTCAGTAATTTCCCCTTGTGAGCTTTTGTCTGCAAGCCTGGGTGCTGATTCATCAAGCAGACGGACACATAGCAAAGCAAAACATACCAACCAGTAAGCATGGTTAAAGGTGTGCTTGTCGAGGAGAAGCAGTGTCTGCTGTCAGATTTCAGTCCTTTTGAACTGCAGCCTTATACAGCAATCCTCTACGCCTGGTGTTTATTTATGAGGTGAACTGAGGATATGACAGTCTCATCTGTTGATGTGACCAAAAAAGCACATTGTTCGCTTTGAACCTTGCACAAATGTGAAAAACTTTCTTGTGCCGCTTTCAGCATAACACTGCTCCAAGAACCATATAGACTTGTAATAGCTTCTGTTTATGCAGTGTAACAAGCTGAGGTCAGTGGGAAAGTGTCAGCTGCAGCGTATGACTGAGCTTTCACTGCATCATGGAACTTGGCACAGCCTTGTAATGACAGATAACAAACTGCATTCTATAGCTTTCAAAACCCTCAAAGGATATGTGGCTGGGAAAGGCTTGCAAATGCCTTCCCTTGATTAATAGTCACAAAACTGAAGTGATCATAATTTAGTCCTAGCAAAGAGATGTACTTCTTTGTAGCAGCAATAAAGGAAGACACGAAAGCACACAAACCTACACAATATACAGAAATCATCTTTAAAGAAATTCACAGTCATCATGCCCGACACTAAATGAATTATTTCTCTCATTTCTTGTCTCACCACAGCTTCCTCCCACTTGGACACACATGTTAGGCATTCAGTTAACCTCAAGCATAGCTCTCCTGGCCCTATCGTTATATCTGTACTCCCCATCACCAGGGTATGCTAGACTACATTTTTGCAATGTAAAAAGAGTGACATCATTTTTTTCTTAAAGTAGTTTGTCTCCTAGAATTCAATTATACCCAGCTCATCTTAGTCCAGAAATTGCTCATTCCCATCCTCTTTCCTCTCCTATGCTCAGCACACTGTCCAGTGCTGCTCCTATGCACAGCTCTTTGCTGTATACCCCATTCTGAACCTCTCATTTTCGATCTACAGCAGCTGCATTTGCTTCCCCATCTATAACTTTCACCGACCTCCTGCTCTTGCATTGCACTTCCTGTGAAGTGTTTTGTTCACGGACCCAGTGGAGGAATATGTTATGACAATGGAGTTTTAAAGAAAGCTTTTTGTTTTGTTGTCTCATGCATTTTATCCATCCCATTTTGTCATCTGGTGGTTTTCCTTTCTTGTTCTAGCACATATTTCATGGCTAAAGCTATTTCACAGGCAGCCTTGGAAGTCAATCCTTTTTCAGATAACAACTTCTTTCAGCTGATCCACCTTTCTATCTACTTAGAAATCCATCAGACAGCACTTTATTTGGCTAGAATCCTTTATCATTTAATGGTATATTTATAGAATGAGTTAGAATTTCATGCTATTCACCAGCCCTTGGTGAATCACGGTTTTATTATTATTATTATTATTATTATTGTTGTTGTTGTTGTTGTTGTTATTGTTTATTATTATTATTATTATTATTATTTTAATTGCTTTATTTGCAATCAGGAAATTCTGCTTAGGATAATAACATAGAACATTACTGGCTGTGCAGAAATGCAAAGTGAAAAAAAAATGCAAGATACATATAGTACCTTCATTTGGCAAACAGCTAACATTTCATTTTCTTCAGGAAAGACTTAATTTTTCATTAGTTGATGCCTTTTTAAATGTAGCAAGCAGCTCTTCCTGATGTTTTATACACTCAGAATAATACTGTTATGAAACAAAATAAAGGGTTAATTGTCCTTATGGAACATTATGTCAGTTTCTGGAATCCTATGCTATGAATTGCCATCATTCTGATTTCACTGAAGGAATCTCACTTGAACTTCAAAGCCCACCTATTTATTGTTTGTTTGGTCTCCACTGTACTGCCTTGAATATTGGATTACCCAGCTGTAGTGAAATTCCTATTCAGTTCCTCTATCCTGATAATATATTAAAGTATCATGTGGCATAAGGTCTAGAAAAGTTTTTAATTAAAACCAAGTGTTAGAATTACACTATCTTTGGGTTTCCGCATGTTTCCTGGGTTTTCTGTGTCCAGTTCAGGAAAGAAAAAGCACAATTTTTGTTTTTGTATCTTGTAAATACCATGATGCATAAATGATTTGTATGTAAAAGTACTGCTATGGATGTTCAGTTTTAAGATATTAGCTGTAGGAATGAGAAATGTTTATGCTTTAAAAGTTACCTCTGATTATGGAATTGCTGTTGAAATACAGTAAAACAAATACAGGTTACTTTATTACTATGGGTGTTGCCTTTTTCTCTTCGTTATTTTTTTGTGCTGAATCAGGTCTTTGTTTTATCAAGAAGCACAAGGTGCTCTTCTTAAGACAGGAAAACACAGCAAAACCCTGGAATGAGGTTGCATAATCTAATGTGCCATATTTGCCTTCTGATAACCCTCACCAACAACATCTAGAAGTAGTCATTTGACTTTTAATGACAGCCACTGTTCATGTTATCTTTACAAATTTCCTTCTTGAAAGAGCTGGTCCTCTTACTGTTTAGATATCTCTGCTTCTACATTTGCAAGAGCAGAGGGGGTGTAGTTGGCCTTGTTTCAGTTCTTACATAGCATCTGCAAAGATTTAAACACATCAAAGTGTCAGCTAGATCGAATGAGCCAGAATCTATTTTAGAATAATTGAAAGTTTGACTTCCATTTGCCCAAGAGCTCTATTTATTTAACTTCACTAAAATTCCCTCAGCATCATAAAATTAATTGCAGTCCTGTTATCTTTTTGTGATTGCACCCCTTCAGTGGCAGCCACCTCTGAAATGTTTCTTACAAAACACTCAGCTCTAAATAAACACTTTTTGTAACAAAGCAGTGGAAGCATCTTATAGGGAACTACCTGCTGTTCTGTATTCAAATGGACATGTGCCTATTTTTTCCTTAACATCCAATAGCAAGAGGAAAACCAGGAGGAATACCTATCACAGAAGCCTTTGAACTAACTAAAAAACAAATCATGTTTACTGTGAAGTAATTTAAGAAAATGTTTCATTGTACTTTTTTGATCCTACTGTATATTTTCAGGCCTATGACATTGCTCAAGGAATTTTCATTTATTAAAAATATGATTTTGTTAATCAAACTTGTTGTGATGTGCCCAGATTCAGTCATAAGTCTGACCCAGATTCTATAGTCATTTTTTTCTATTAGAAAAGCATTTAGAGCCCAAAGGGATGCTTTAGCTGCACCTCAGCTTTTACATCATACGGCTCAGATGCTGCTAAGGGCTCTGTTCTCGTGTTATTCACCCACAGTTTCTTATGTTATATTAGCACCTCTTCAAGAAACAATGCGCCCAACAGGATGTTTCTGTAAAGTCTTTTCAAAGTCACAGCTAT
The DNA here is from genome assembly GCF_964034855.1 of Anser brachyrhynchus. Classification (NCBI taxonomy): domain Eukaryota; kingdom Metazoa; phylum Chordata; class Aves; order Anseriformes; family Anatidae; genus Anser; species Anser brachyrhynchus. The sequence continues at coordinate 25,574,521 of NC_137698.1, forward strand.
GTTCTGTTCATCTTTATGAAGAGGAGGGAAAACGACTGGGTCTTTTTTTAAATTACTCTTATGTACAGAGATGGACACTTGTAAGTAGGAGACTGCCTCAAGGCTGGGCCCTGTGTGAAAGGCCCTTGTGTGAGGACTGAAATTGCCTTTCTTAATCTCATTCATAAAGGGCTACCAACAGTTTTAAGACTCTGCTTAATAATTATCACATTAAGAAGGAGCTATATTTACATTTATTTTGAAAATAGTTGATTATATCTCAATACCAAGTTCAAGGTATTGAGGCCTTTTCCTGGCCTCAAGGTCCCTCACACTCATAAAAACCTGCAGTCTTCCTATCTTCCTCAACCCTTTCCACTTAGAAACACTATGACAGTGGTTCAAATTTTTCATGCAGAAATTCACTCACAAGATTAGAAAGTGTAAGATACTGTCTCCAAAATCCTCAGGTTAACTAATAAGCCCTAAAAATAAATAAAGAAAATCTAGAAAGATAAGAAGGAACAATGTAAAGTCATAACTTTTATATCTGCACCAAAAGTCTTCTCTTATTTCAGAAGGTTGAAAACTATGCTTTTTACCCTGGCTTGAGGATATTTACACACCAGCCTCAATCCTGTCCCATTAAAGTCATAGGGTCTCTAACAAGCCCATTAATGTGTCATCAGGGCATAAGCAAATATGTCCTAAAGTAAACATTCACTCTAAAAAAAATTACCTGCTTCTCCACTATGTCGTTCAAGGCCAAGATGTATCCATAAGAATTTTATCTAAATGAAAACCCAAATTTTAAATTTTAATGGAAAATTGAGAGGAAAATATGAGGTGATTTAACTCCTGCAGCCTGGATCCTTTCTTTAGTCTTTCAAAAGCCATTTAGGTAATAGAAAAGCCTTTCTACTCACACAGTAGACAATGTCTCTGTTTAGGTCTGCTTCTAATAACATGAATATTATTAATCTCTTCTACAAGCTGTGCTAAGAATCTCTTTTGAGAAGCAATGACATCTTTGCATTATTAATAGCTGATTCAATCTGGCTTGCTGTAGTAACAGCTTTTGCCAGTGTGAGATTAGGTTCAACTAACAGCCTTACGAATTTCAGCATGTCTTTATCTAGCAGGGTATTATAATACAGTGTTCTTCTGTGCCCAAGAAATGTAGCCAAACAGAAACCATGCCTGCCTGGTATCATCAATCGCAAGCAGGCAATTCTCAGCCACACTTACCACATTTTTTAAAGAATTGTTTTTCAGTCTCCAAGGGAAAGACTAAAATAATACAGTAAACACCTTCATGATTCTTCCTCGTTTTATTTTTTTGCTATTTCTTCATATATCTTCAAGCACCTCTCCCTGCCTTATGCTACAGTTTCTATATTTCTCACTGACTTTTTTTCTAGTGCATTTTTCCAACTTTCTCCAACTTTGTTTAATTTTTCCTTTAAGAATACCTGTTTGCTTTCCATACCTCCATCTATTTTTAATTTTCTATTTTTTAATTTTTAATTTTTATTTTTTTTTTAATTTTAAATGCCTATAATGCTATTGAATAGATGTTAGGACTTTAATAGATTTCTAACACCACAAGGGGCAGGACTGGAAGATTGACATTTTGACCCCTCGTTTACTGCCAGATGAGCTATTGGGTGTTCTGGATACATTGGTTCTCCTTTTCCTGTCAGAGCAGACCATTCTTTTGCAGGTATTATCTCATCAGTCTTTCAGACAAGTGTGCACACTAAGCTGGTCTGGCTCATGAGTAATCATTTGTTTTCCACTTTTGTTCATCTTCTTCATTAAATGAGTTTAGGTGCTACAAAAGAGACAAAACTAAGAGTTGGCAGGTGGAGGGGGAGCAGTTATTGCTGCAAAAGGGGGAAAAATATCTTCTCTGCACTCAGCTCCCTTAAGCTGCTGGTCTGAAAGTCTCTTTCGGAAGGAGAGTAGTGTTTTTTTCCTTCATTCACTTTCAGTCCTCATTTTTACTGCAGTATTGTTTTATGCAAGGCTCAGTTTAAAATCAAGCTGATGGAGTCAGGTAATACTAAAGTGTACAAAATGGTATTCTAAGTTTTCATTAAAAATGTGAAAGAAGATTGATATTTTCAAAATTCTGAAACATGCTGTTGAGAAATTTAACAACCTTTTTATTTTATTTTATTTTATTTTATTTTATTTTATTTTATTTTATTTTATTTTATTTTATTTTATTTTATTTTATTTTATTATTTTTTTCTGAGCTGGTAGCAACTGAGAGGGAACTTTATTTTACAGTGGAAATTCTCCTTCCTCTACAAAGAATGGATTAAATTTTGGATGCAAAGCAAAATCAAGATTCTAGTAGAAAAATATGACTGAAAAGCATTTGACAGGAAGCATTTTTACCACCCGGAACACTGACTTGAATGTATTTCAGATATTACCAGGAGAACTTCTAAGAAGGCTTAGGACACAGTTTGGAAGAAACTGAGAAATAAAAGTAACCAACAGAAGTTGGATAAAACAGGGGTTGTTTGAACCATCTTTTCCTACTTTAAGCCTTATTGCTTTTATTACTGAGACTTTACCTAATATTAGATATATAATTTGTTTTTATTTGCTTTTCTTGCCTTTAATATTAATTTTAGCTTTTTTAGAAAAATGAATAAAGGTTGCCCACTCTTAAAACAAGGAAATAATTTCCTGAGATGCTGAAGAGAAGGAAATATGCCTAAAACAGGATGATAGAATAGGATAGGTCCTAAATCAATACCATGGACACAAAAACAGTCAGTTCCTCAGAGAGTCTGAGCAGGATACAGATTATGGTTGGCAAGACAAACAAGGAGCATCTGCTGAGCAGCCAAGTCAAAACTAGCCAAGCTAAATTCAGACCAACAACATAGAGGTGAAAAGGTTTGCATTGTGCTGGCTAACCTCAACTATCCAATTTCATTTAACTACTTTTTGGTTCTCACTGTTTGTACTTGATATATCAATCTCATCTTTGTAAGATTAACATACTTTTTCCATGAAGTTTTACTTTTAAAAAAGCAGAAACAAAGAGGAAAGATCCCAAGACACATTGTCTTTTTCCCTGGTTTCACATTAGCTTGACATTCAAGCTGAATTTGAAGAGCTTTTTGTTATTGCTCAGTGGTATCGATAAACAGTTAGTCATGTGTATCTCACAGGAAAATACATGGAAACATTGAAAGGATGTTTAACAGATCAGGGGAGATTATATGATAAAATAATATTTATACTTTTCACATACCCCAACATAGTCAGAAAATTATTATGACCATGTTTCAGGTTTCATAGTAAGCCCTTTTTGGGAGAAATGAATTATTGCAGGCCTAAGAACTATGTGGCTGCTGAAAGACTACCAACCCATGATGGTCCCTCCCTCCAGATGAGTGCTATCAAAAACATGGTAAGACCTTAATATTTAGCTGTAAAACTCAAGGGAGAATATATTTACATGAAGTGATTATCTCTTATGTTTCTGGACATTCTAAAGATACATTACATTCTCCTAATAATACTTGCCTTCTTTTTGATATGATGTTTTGGAAGAACAGCTTGCACTTATAATCAGTACAATTTATCACCTATCCCCAAAGTACCTTGCCGTTGAAATGCCTGACATATATATTAGGTGTTGTGGATTTAGCAAAAATTGAATTATAAATTGCCTTGCCAGCTTTTGCCTCTGGAAATAATGAAAAAGTGAGCTAAAGAAATGTTCTCCTGAAGGATTTATTTTTAGTGGCTATAGAGAAAGAAACAACAAACATGGATTGGCCAGATTTTATCATTTTAAGCACTGAATAGCTTGGTCTCAAGAAAAGTTTTCATTCTTTTGATTTTTTTTAAAGAAAAAAGACTGCACTGAGAGTGCTTGAATGTCTCTGAAAATAACTCAATTGAGAAAGGGGGAAAAGAAAAGAAGGAAAAAAAAAGAAAACATTAACAAAACATTAATTTGTACTCAGTAAGCTATGAGAATTTCAAGGTCTTGTGCCCAAATGAAGTCAAGTTAAATGTCATCCAAAATACTTTCTTTTCTCTTCTCTGGTAAGTGCCATCTCTCAATGAATGAAATTATTTGCAATGGTCTTTTAGAGTTTAACATTATCCAACTCCTCAGTATAATAGGGCCTTTAATAAGTTAATAATCTAAATTGGCAGAGCTATGCAGAATCCACTTTTGGCAAGTATTCCAGCATCAAAGATGGAGCTAACTTAAACGTTAATTGTAAAGGTATTCAAAAATTCAGTAACCTTTGGTAATCCTAACTTTAAACTGACATCTAGTGTTTCCTCATGAATTACATTCTTGTCTCTTGATAAATTCCTGCAGAAAAACAAAATGTACCTTGTGTTCACCTATAGTTATTTAATTTAAAGAAAAATATTCTACATGAGAATGTAGATAATTTGAGAGTAAGCTTTCCTTTTAAAAGATAAATTGAAATTGTAGCCCAGTTTGTGTCATTTGTTAAAAAAAAAATGTTTTTACAGTTTTATTATAAGTTTTTGCTTCAATAAACTGATGTTGGAACGTGAGCTCATATTCTTTGGTGTTTTTTGTGTGTGTGGTTTTTTTTGTTGTTGGGGGGGGGTAAGTAGTTTAAATACCCAGCATTTTGGGTGTGCATGTTTTTAATATAAGTGATATGAGAATACAAAATCTTACTTGGGTGTGTTATGTATGTGTGTAAAAGAATTAAAAGCAGATACTTATCAGTTAAATATTGCCTCCTTCTTATATTAAATATCCTGTTATTAAATGAGCTGATCATAAAATTCTGATGTGTATTTGGTATTACTGGGCAAAAGGTGTTTGAATTGTCTTTTTATAATTGATGCATTCTACAATATGACTGCCAGATTATAGTCACATGAAATTCGCTCAGCAGCTTGACTGCATAGGTTAATAAAATATAACTGTCTACACCATGTGGAGAGGAGTGCAGACAAATGGAATCAGATGATTTTTTTTACTAAATATGGTTGAGAAATATGAATAATATTAGCATTCACTCAGTTCAGCTTACAAAGTGACTGCTGTTCTTTAGGAAGTGATATAAAGAAACACCAGCAAGAAAGCAAGGAAAGATATAAAATCTGAGAAGGTGAGTCTTTAACAACTGTAATGGTTAGAATCCTTAACCATCAAGAGCAAAGTCAAGAATGCCCAACATCTTGAGTGAATAACTGAATAAGTTTGATAAAGTTGAAAACAGACACACTGATGGAAAGACCAAAATAAAGTATTTATCATAAAAGAAAGACCGCCAGAGAAGGCAGGGGATGAGCTTATAGAATATCCATAAAAGCCTACACAGAAGTGAAGGGCACAAGTCTTGATCCATTTCACAATTGTAAGCAGTACCAAGATTTAATCAGTGGAAGGACAAAACACACAGCAAGGAGAGGAAAGACCAGTTTCCCTGGTGTATTTGTATTTTGTTACATCATTGTTAGCTTTTAGTGCCTTCCCACTTATTTTTCTCTTTTGCATGGGTATGTACTTGAGTCATTGGTCACCATAGGTGACTGAGGAGGAAAAAAAAATAAATATAAGCAAGAAGTTGTAATGTACGTGCATTATATAAAATGCATATAAAGGCTTACAAGTTGGCAAATATGCTGAAGAAATGTGTTGTCATCATATAGCCACAAAACATCCTACAGATTAATCCTATGGTGGCCCTGCATGACACCTGTAGTATATGTGGGCATTAGGTCAAAATATTAGCTGAAGCTAATGATGGGCCCATTATAACCCTCCTTAGTGCTCATTACTTAGGGGACCTTTTGAAGGTGCTCTGTATCATTCTCTGGCTGACAGGCTATTCAGTGAAGGTTAGCAACTCCCTCTGAAGTCCTGTTTCTCTGTTGCAACTAACTACCTAGCTGGGGTCATGGAAGGCACACATGGATCCTTCACCTAACCGACAGAAATAGTATAGGAAATAATTAACATCTGCATGTGGTACAATTTCGAAGGAAAGTAAATTTGCTGTTTTTCAAGGTTAATTTTTTTCTGCATTGAGTATAATCACCACAACAATGAATCAATGTTGTTAGCATTGCACTCAGATCTGTGGAGACATGAGTGTGCGTGATGTGTTCAGAAGGCAGTGGATGAATTCTACACAGATGTTTATGGAGCAGCCAAGGGGTTAAAATAATAATATTCCTGTAATCCTGGTTTATACTGTGGGTGAACGATAGAGTTCTTCACCTCCCATAGCTCCGGCACTTCAGAGCATCTTTAACTTAAAATGCTCATTCAGCCTCTCCTTTTAAGCTATCATTGCAACATCACTGCAATCCATTTTTATTCAACTTTTCAGCTTTAATAACTGCACATTTGATCCACGATAAACTTGATTCATTATAACTATTGTTTACTGCAAGTGTGGAGTGTCTCCCTTGAAAGATTGTATGGATAACTTGGAAAAACAATTGTGCATTTCCCACTTACTATTTCTTGCATATCTTATTGCACGAAAAAGAATAAATCTCTCTTGAAATCTGCACATTTCCCTTCCTGTTCCTGCAGTGGCCCTAATGTCAAAACAAAACAAAACAAAACAAAACAAAACAAACATATTCAGGGCAATGGACAAAACGGAAGTCTGCCAGCTCAGTATTTTCTTACTGTCCCAATTTGAATCTGACCTTGCCTTCCCTAGCATATCTATCAATTCCTATTAGGTATGAAAGCTAATTTTAAAACAGCCATATTTGCTTTCCCTTAAGCCTTGCTTCACACTATAATTTCCCCCAACTTTCTCAGTGATTATTTGCTGCAGTTCCTTACATAATTACTCCAGTAACTTGTTTAAATCTTTTGTGAAATGCTTAGATAAAATGATACTTACTTGCATCCCAAACTATGGAGCTGAAATTACCCTTAGGGGTTGCATACTTAGCTATTTCCTGACAGGTAGATTTACAGATTTAACAAAAATGTGGTGTTTTTTGTGTTCTTTTTTTCTCCAAAACACCATTCTTTGTACATGTGCTTGAGCACAATGTGTCAGTTTTGGAAACATCAGTTTTATCACAACAGTACTTAGTTGTGAAAGCTTGACTCTATCTGCCCACTTTTAGTACAGTAACACCTGCCAACGAAGACACAAATTTGATTTGTGATGAATTCAGGTAAATCAAACTGAAAAAAAAATCAATGAAATTTAGCAACATTTAAAATGTTGGAATCCAGGTACACATGTTGTTCAATTTTAAAATTATAAATAAATAAATAAATGAAAGTACATTTATTGATTAATGATCAGTAGCAAGGAAAGGAATAAAGAAATGTTCTTTGAAAGGCAAGAGGAAATTCCCCTGAAGTAGCACTTCAGATTGAGAATTCTGAGTGCAATTTATTACACTGAAGCCTGAGGTCTTGAAGCAGCACTTGCCTCCTTACTAACTTACCAGGCAGTAGGGGTTAGAGGGTATGTGTGGGGGTATTTCTGAAGGGGCAATGAGACACAAGTTTGTCTGCATAACATGTCAGAAGCTACAAAAAAGATCTAGGCACAGCCAGGAATCAAACCCAAGTCACCTCCGAACAAATGGAGTTAGATCTAATAGGTGGGAATAAAAATGTCAAACAAGGGAGTAACTTGAAGTATCAAAGTACTGAAGCAAATTGGAGTTTTAGCAGTCAAAGCCTCTGTGATATTTTGCAAAAGCTAGAAGTTTACAACCTGACAACCTCCAAGATGGAACTCACTGTAAAATTATAAAACATTGAAGAGCTTTTACACTCATTCTTTTCACTATATTTCCCCTTAGCCCACAGCCCCAGAACCCTTCTCATTTCCATTATTTTAAACGCATTAGACTATGGACATGGGGAAACACTTCAGTTAGCTCTTCTTATGTTCAAAATCATTTAAAAGCTGATTTATTCCCCAAGTAGAGAAGTCTGCAATAAAGAAAATAATCCGTTTCTAGCCTGAGATGACATTTAGCAAGTTTCAGAGCAAATATTCAGGACAAAGTCATAAGCCTCTGAAAAAAAGAATTTTCCACTGGAAATGCTGACAGGTCCTTAAACAGAGTGGTGTGAACAGCAGAGCTGTAATAAGCAGTAATTTAAAGGCTGTGCACTAGTTAACTATTAGTGCTAGTAAACAAGTGACCCTGATGGGATTTCAAATTAGAGCTTCAAGCAAACCACTTGATATTTAACCCTCTTGCTTTTCTTTCAGCTTAAGGAAATGGAAACATTATATCATAATATTATTGTAGCTCGCTCACTTGATAAGGACAAAAATCAGATAATAACAGATAAAACTTCTATGACAATAAGAAACTCCATGTTTTGACAAATGCAGCCATCAGACCTTTTTTTTTTTTCTAGTGGCAATTACTACTACATTTCTACACTGACCTTTGTTGGCTGTGGCATCTGGAAATGAGAAAATAGTGTGCTAACTATACATCCTATTCTTCCATTCAGCAATAATACTCAAAGACCAAGTTAAAAATAACCCCCTCTTCCTGAGCCTCAGCCATTTTGCACAGACCCAAGTCAGATGGCGGATTAGATTTTCCTCAGAAGTAAACTGCTAAGCAAATTCTCAGGACAAGCAGATGGTAAAGAATCCAAGAAAAACCCTATATAAAGCTGGCTAGTCTTTAGGAGCTGCACACAGAAGATTTCCTAGGACTGAGCCCCACGTGCTACCTTCTTAAGAAAACTGAGGGAGGAGACATGCACTAGCTTGAGGAGCTTTCCAGAAATGTGCTGCCCCACTGTATGATACAGCTTGGCTAGATGAGCAGACAAGTCCTAAGTCTCAGTTCCCTTTAACTTGAAGCCGGGACAACCCTGAAGCTCCTGTCCTAACACAACCTCACTACTGATACATATGGGATTTAGATAAATCAAACTCAGAATATTCAAAAGATGTCCATGGTAATCAAGATACCAAGCTGATCACTGTTGGTATGAAGCAGGAATAACACGATCTCCATTAACGATTAACCTCTCTTTCCCCAAAATTAGAGATCACCAAAAGATAAGATATGTGGTATGAGTTTAAAACAAGGTAAATATACACTGCAATTTGAAGGTGGGCCTGTGTCACAAAACACACCAGAACCTCACTACCTCCCTGCTCTGTTCTCCTCTGGATAAGGCCGAAGTAGTCCTACTGTCCAGGAAAAAATAAATAAATAAATAAATAATTTGCTGCTTCCTCCTAACCTGAAATTAAGAAGCCCTGACTTACTCTGCAGGGAATGCCAGTAACATGTTTAGAGTATGGAAGAGTGCTTGATTTATAGCCTTAAAATCAAGAACTTTTCTGGTGACTAAACAAAAGAAAATATTTGAACATTCATTTAAATTACCCCAAAACATCAGAGAGAGCTTGTGTCATATCTTCATTCACACATGCTGTGGTATTGTACTACATGAGCTGTAAACAGCCTAGAAAAATAAAGGAAATAATTTCATCACCATCACTTACACTGACCTCCTGCAGGTATGGAAAGAAACCACAGCCCCTCCTCCTTCTGTTTCTGGTAGTCAAGTGAAATAACTTTCCACTAAGAGGTAACTCCTGGTTGACTTTGAGTAAAGCGAGCAAGTGACAGACTATCCATTTGATCATACTCCTGTCCAGCTCCCTTAGGGCTTTACTTAACCTCTGGCAAGTGGTAAGAGAGAAGGATTTTCACAGCAACCCTGTCTTCCCCCTTCTATCTGCTCCTTAAATATCATGTCTGCTGTGGTTGACTCTGAACAATAAGACTGTGCAAGAAGTCTAGATTTGTCTTAAAATTCAACGTGCTAAGGGAATACAACTTACAGACAACACTTTCTCTGAAAGTGGTGTGAATGCTGTCTGTTCACACAGCTCTCTATAAATATAATAGAAATGAAAATGAAAAATAAATGCCTATAAAATTTGAGACACTAAAGAATGGCTGTGAAAAGAAATAGTGAAGAGAGAATGAAACTTTAAAAAATATTTCTGCTCCATGCTGTTAACATTAATCAGGTGTTGGAGTAGGATTTCATAGAAAACTCTTAATATTTTTAGGTCTCTGTAGCTAGCTTCAAAACAGTGTTAAATATATATATATATATATATATATATTATTCCAAGTAAAATACTATGAGAATAAGCAGAGTTAGCTATTATGCAAGTCATTGTCAGTTTACAAGCAGATTTTTTATGAGGGCAGAAGGAAAAATCAATGAGGCAAATAATCTCTAAAGAAGCAGTAATCTTGTCTTCCTCTTATTAATTAAAAAAAAAGGAAAAAAAAAGAAAAAAAAAAAGAAAAAGGATGAAAAAAGATAAAGGAAGAGCAAACAAACTAAATTCCTTTACACGGGCATTACAAATGTTTGCATTTTCCAAGCAGGCACTAATATGTCTTTATAACTAAAAGCAAAGAAGTGCTACCATGACTATAAAAGATTAAGAAATGTCTGTGTCTCCCAGATTCCATATAACAGGCAAAATAGTCCTGTGATGGGTCTCTTAATTGTCAGCCAACTCTTTTTTTTTTTTTAAACACTAAGATCTGGAGCCATTTATTATCCTTTATTCTCTTTTTCATAGGTTTAGTAATAAAGAGGAGTAGTGTAAATGGAGCATACCTTTTTTCAGTGATATTTTTGCAAGTGTTACTAAAGATTTGGCATTTACAATTGACTTTGCAACTAGATATGCTTCAACTAGGAAGTATAGTTCTATGTTTCAATAATCCTGAGGCTGCAGTATGTTGCAATGTGGAAGAATTCACCCTCCTACGTTTCCTTGCAACACCAATTACATCTGCAAGAATATTAAAACATTTCCCCCAGGTCTCTTTCAAACTCCCTTTCAGCAAAAAGGATTCAGAAAACTTCTTACCCTATCAATTTCTCTCACAATCCTTTCTCTTGTTACCACATAAAAAAGAAATTATAGAAAAGAGCTGGTAAAGCAGCTCAAACAAAAAGAGAAATGTTTCCATTTCAGTTCTCTCAGAATTTGTCATAGTCACTTTCTCATAAAGTTTTTTTGTTGTTTTGTTGTGTTGTTGTTGTTTTTTGTGGGTATTTTTGTTTGTTTTGTTGGTTTTGTTTTGTTTTGTTTTCTAGGGAATAGGACATTTCCCCGTAACATGGTGTAATGTTAGTCACTTTAAAAAAAATGAGAAATTCTAGCTGATACTTCAAGTCATTACAGCACCATGTCAGCACTATTGCAACCAGATACAATTCCACTGACTTCAGGCCTTTAAGCACAAGCAAGTCTGAATTTTCTTCATAAAGTCCCAGCATATACTTCTAAGAACAAGGGAAATATATCCTTAATTTTTCACTAAACTACTAAATTAATTGTTCACAGATATATATAGCAAGTGATCACAATATTCCTTGCATATTTGCAGGAAAGCTACTCTCCAGCACAAGCAAGCCAGACCAACTAAGATGTCAGTACTGCTCAACAGGGTTTGATTTGTGCTGGGGAGACAACACAATCCAATGAGCAGCATAAAGAAGCTCCCCAATCTGAGCTGTAGCATTATCCATTTGAGGAGACACTTTGATCTAGTCATTTGGGAGCTGCAGTTTCTCAGTCAGTAAGACACAAATCTTTGTGCCTACCCACCTCTGCAACACATTTTGCCAGTGGAAAAACACTACACGGTCCTATGTTCCAATTTGTGTAATTTTAGTCAGTATCTGTGATTGCTTTTTACAACATGCATTTTGAATTAAAGAGGACAAAATGGTTTGCCTGTCCTCAGCCTTTTTCTGGTCCTGCCAGACCTAGTTCTGTTCATCTTCCTGCTGGTTCCAGATATCTGCTGTGTGATCCTATGCCCTTTATTTTGGCACGCCATTCCTCTCTCAAGTCTCCAGAAACTCCTATTCTCATTACTGAATGAGTACATTTAGCAAAATTAGTCATGTAGCCTAGCTAATTTCTTTTTTTCTTCTTTTTCTTTTTCCTTTTTCTTTTTCTTCTCTTTTTCTTTTTCTTTTTTTTTCTCTTTTCTCTTTCTTTTTTTCTCTTCTTTTTCTTCTCTTTCTTTCTTTCTTTCTTTCTTTCTTTCTTTCTTTCTTTCTTTCTTTCTTTTTTTCTTTCTTTCTATTTAAAAGGTGCATTTGAAGCAGTTTACATTTGAAGTCAGGTGCACTAGATCAGGACATAGCAAAAGATTTGGCAGTGGAACAGAGTTCTTTCACTAGATTTGTCCTGCTAACCTGAAAGTAAAGTATTTGCCTTTTAAAACTTTATAGAATAATAATCCAAGATGAACTTCCATAACCTATAAACAGTTTTTGCTTCTCATTCTTCATTTTTTTTGTGGTAAGCTTAAGGCCTCATCCCATAAGGTACTGAGCCAGCCTGAACTTCATTAGTATAATCATCATTAAAGATATTCAGGACCTCATTGGACGTCTTTGGCAGGGGGGAGATAAAACCAAAAACAAACAAAAAAAACCCACTCTGGTTATTAGAACTTCAGTTGGATTCTGTTTCATTTCTTCAGATATAGATATATAGGTATATAGATATATATTTTTGGCTTGCAATGTTTATTATAAAATCTCCTTTTTCCTGTGTACATTTTTTTTCCAAGTTTTCAGCCTCTATTCTGAAACACAAGGGACTGCATAGTTCATCAAAGCCCACTTTGCAGAATGAAATCTTCATTTACAGGATAAAAGTAATCACTGGTTTCTTGTTTAGAAAGATAAAAAAATAAACATCTGCTCATTCAAAAGTATCATAAAAAATGACATCATTTTCCTTGCTTATTCAGTTTGTCGGCTATTTAACCTTCTGTCAGAGAAGTTTGTCTTCAACATATGCTTTCTATACAGCCTACTGGTGTAAAAAATAATTATAATGTTTATTAAATTAAAATAATGAGGTTTATATGAACTTTCAATAATGCAGACAGGCAGACTATAACTGTAAACCACATGCTATATACTTTGGACTTTTACGGCTTTTAATTTATCAAAGGAAATAATTAGCACACTTTGTGGCAGCCAGTGATGGAATTTATTCATTTGGAAGCCATGGGTTTCCTGTCATTAAAACTACATCATGTCCTTCCTTTTCTATTAAACTTCAACTGAGGGCAGTAAGAAGTCACTAAAAGGAAATGAAGAGTTTTTTTGGCAACATTCGCATGCAATGATTTAATACTGCTAAAAGATAGCAACCCATAATGTATGCCAATAAGGGATGAGGGTTCCAATTACCACATTATTTCCTTTATTTGCTGCTTTGTTTGTGGTTCAATTAACTGTGATTTGCAAAATCACTTCAATAAATTTATTTTCTCTTCGTTGGCTTACTGCATTTTTGGTTCCTAATTACAAGTGCTTCTTTTGTGGCAAATAAAATGATTTAGATCTTTAACCAATATATTTAGATTTATATGTCATAGGATATTACTTTTTTTCCCTTCAAAGTGATCGATCACTTCTCGTTAACTAAAGATTCTACTTGGCTAAAATTAATGCTTTTGGTTTTTCTGAGGCATTTTTTCAAATATAGCTAGCAAAATATTTGGGTTTTCTTCAAGTAGAAAAGAAGCAAAAGTGCCAATAAAAGTTTCCTTCTCATCCACGTCTACACACACAAAACACCCTCTGCCTTATGCACACAGCTATAAATGGCTTCTGCAGACCAAAACCTGCATCACAGAAGTAGCTCAGCCCAGACTGAAGCTGACTGAAAGATGCACGTCCTTTATCTTCAAAGGAGGTCTAAAATCAAATTACCATAGAGACAGACTTAGCCTCTCTTTTACAGGAGTGGGTGGTCCTTCCAGGTCATGACCAAGGTACATCAACAGCAGCAGCAGAATGCTGGAGCGTCAAGTATTTTATTAAGTGATACCAGGAAATGTGAAGGAATAGATGATATAGAGTACTGTAAGATCTTTTCATTCATAATGACATTAGTTAAAAATTATTCAAACTGCGTATACAGTGTGTTCCAGTCTTCAGCAGCTTAGCAGAAAATGAAATCTTAAAATGCTTAGAAGAATTATATATTACTAGAGTCTATGTTTGCTGTGTTTGATTCAAAAAAAAATCTAGCACAATTAATTTATTGTTTGAATCTTCCAGCTGCATACTTGACTTCTATATCTAGGATCTAACAGACAACTTAACTAAGGCAAACATTAGATATCCACAATATTTATTATCAAAACCTACTAAATTTGGGGGTATGAAGTCTTTAAAGCAATGTGCAGACAATTGTAAACAGGACCTTTACTGTGGTTCAATGGAAAAATCTTTAAATTCAGGAATACTTCCTCATAACCAGTAAAGTTGGACAGTGATATTGCTGCTGAGTTTGCAAATTAAGATGTAAGATCAGAGCTAGCTAAGATTGTCATATTGTCTCCTCTAATTTGGAAAAGTAGAACTAGGCTAGAGAGAAGCCCATAAAAGAGACTTTATGACTCTCTTCAAGGCTGACATAGAAGTCAATGCTCCAATCCCTTCTCCCAGCCTCTTGCAATTACATTTCCGCAGGAAGAAAGAAAAAGAATTAGAAACAGGATAATGTAGCTTTAAATCATTTCTCATAGCCTTTGCCTTCTAGTGAGAGCCCATAGCTTTTTTAACATGCTTCTTATATTGTTTAGTGTTAAGCAACAAAAAGCACAACCTGTTTGACCCTTCCTCAATAAAAAATCATTTTGTTCTGACATCCTATAAAATCTGTGCATGAGCCTCCTGAGCCATAGTGTCTTCTCCAATTGACAAGGAGCAAGTACTGTAAACATATACAGTAAAGATCCCTTGTAGACGCGTTTAAGGTAATTCCGATAAAGCAATGCATGTCATTAATATGCCACAGTAGCAGATAAGCATGTGCTACTATTACAAAACAATGACATTTCCAAAGCTGACAGCTATGTCATCACTAAACTTTAAAGTTCCTGAGTCATCAGGATGTGATATCTTGAGTGGATTACATTGCTTGTGTATGAGCAGGTATGACATGGCCCATGAACTCGCAGGAACACAATATGTTAGTAAATACTGTAGTACTGTGTATGTGAATAACAATTGTGTTTCAGTACAAGAACATGTAGAAAACTTCATTTATGCTTACTAAAAAGAGAACTTCTGAATAAAGATGTTGTGTAATACTTTCAGAAGTCATACTTTTATTTACGTCAATATTTGCAATGCTTTTACAGTAGCTTCACCAAATCCTGATATGAGTCTGCAGTATGAACACAAAGCTTTAATAAATTAAATGCCTACATAAATGCCAACCAAAATCCTGTGTTATTCCAAAATTATGATTCTCCAACAATCTTATTTGAACACGCTGCTATTTTTACAACAGTTCTTCAAAGAGTTTCTATTTCAGTATTCACATGTTTTAACATTAATTTTGCAATTTGTCCTAATGGTGAAGTTCTATTATTATGTCTATCGTTAGGACTAGGAACTGTACCTTGGGGACACTAAGGAAAATCATCTTCATTAATTTTAGATGTCCAGTGTGAGATATCTAGGGCCATTTTCAGATTGCATAGCCTTAAAACTATTTAAAGAAATTAAACAGTGGAAAATTTTAACTTTGAAAGTAAACAAAATCTGAAATATTTTGGCTCACAATTAAAATACTTCAGTAATGAAATACTATCATTCTACCTCAGGCAGCTGGAGTTCATAATCTTTATATTCCCATCCTCCTCTGTAGCCCATGCTTTCTGAGCAAAACAAGAGTAGTAGGAAGAGACTTTTTTGTTATACAGTGCCTGATTACAGTGTTGAAGAACACATAGCCCGGCTGCCGATTTCAGCCCATGAAGACACATTAAGAAAAAAAAATACTAAATATAGATCCATTAAGATATTGTGTCTGACTATCTACACTAAAATATTCTGGTTCTCAGATATTTGATTTTAAGAAAAATGTATGGACAGCTGCTGCGTATAAGAATAATCTAGCTGAAGCTTTCCATGTTTCCTAAGGTAAGGAAAGAAACATTCATTGCAGCTTGCACCTCCAAAGAGGAGCTCCCTTCATCTTCAGGAGCAGTTGTGAGCACTTACCACTTCAGCAAAGTGAGCCTTAGAGACCCAAGTCAGGTGTCTAGAAAATAAGAGCATAAGGCGAAAGCTGGAATCAGGGAGGCAAAGAAGAACTTTCTCACCACAGTACACAGCCCTACAGATCTCTCTCAAATGCTTTCAACTACTTTCCACTCTGCCTGCCTTCTATTATCACCTCCATCCCCAATATTCTGTTTCTTAAGGGCAGAATGGCAGGTTTTCTCTTCTCTTTTTTCAACCTGAGGTTAAATCTGGGGCTTGTTAATACTCATATGAATGGGGGAATTCAGGAATTGAATGCTTTCTTTGCTTTCTTCTGCTGCTGTTGAAGTGCATTCCAAGCCTTTTTTTTTTCTTTTTTTTTTTTCCCTTTTGGTGAAGAAATAGAGTTTAAATGTGGAGCCAGTAATTAAAACAGATGAAGGGAAGGGTCTGTGCCTCCTTGAAGGAGAGTTTCCCAGCTTTTCTAGGGCTCTCCTTACTTCCTGGACTAGAACTAGTCTGAGGTAAACTCTCCAAAAATGCATAAACTTTTTATGTGTTAACTACCTGGATCCACAGCTCCATACCTGGTTGGTCTTACCACTTGCTAACATGAACATAGCCTTAAAGGGCCAAGGCTCCCCATGAAAGCTGAGAGAGGAGTGACTATGCCTTGAGTGATTTGTAAGAGATGAGTGAACTGAGAAAAGCCAGCTGTCTGGAAACATGATTAAGATGTTAGTCAGGTCAGTCTGTACAACTGGTGGAAAACGTTTAAGGGTCAAAAAAAAAGCAGAAGATTACCAACAGCTAATGAGTATGCATCATCAATGCTCTTGGTCTCCCAAGTCCAATAGGGTTTTCCTCAGACATTGCTTACAGGGTCCTAGGGTGGGAGAAGAGGAAATGAAAGAAAGGAGCACCATGACTGGATAAAAATGGGGAAGAAGGGGGCAAGAAAATCAAGGTAAAGAAATACAGGAGTTACTACACAAAGTAGTTGAGAAGGTAACAGGACAAAAGTAGCACAAAAGAGCAGGGACAGAGGAAGATGAATGCCAGAAGGTTTTGATGAGAAGGGCCAGGGGTGGGTGAAGTGAAAAAGAGCTGCCCAGCTTACCAGCTGGGGTAGGTGGCAACATAACTGTCATGTCCATGAGGGCACTAGCAGCCCTGACTGCAACAGGGCTGCACACAGCAACCCCTGGGGCTCCCCCCACCCTGCCCAGGGCCCAGGGCCCCATTTCAGCCCCCAAGGGCCATCAGTCCCTACCCCTGTGACACCATGGCAAGGCTGGTCTCCAGCTCTACACAGCCCCGCAGGCCCATGTCCCGGCCTGGCCTTGGCCTGGCCCTGTTCCGGCCCAGTTCCCAGAGGGAGGCCCGATGCCTGGGCCTAGAGCTTCCCCAGTGCCCTCAGCTGCCTGGCTCCTGGCTGGGGCAGTGGGATGGGCCCTGACTGTGGCGCCCTGTAGCCCATGCAATACCCTGACAACAAACCTTCCACCTACAGCTCAGCTGCCAATTCTGGCATGAAATACGGGGCTCTGGGGTTTACTCAGCTCCTTTACTTTGCACATATTTCTGAACTCCCCTCCCACAGCAGACCTCTGTACCTGCTCCAGTGAGACAACACAAGCATACAGAAAAAGGGTCACCAGTCACTCCCCAATTACATGGTTCAAGTAATTATGCCATAGTTCTTGATGCCCTAGTGCTGCTGAGGTACAGTTGGATAGATCAGCTGTCTTTTTCAGTTTGCATCCTACCCCGTGAAAGCTTCTGTAACAGAATATTAACACTGTGAAGTCAACCTAATGGATATTTAGCAAATATAGTAGTTAAGACTGTTATGCACCGATTTTCACCTTTCTGCCTTTATGCAGTTGCATTCTGATATGCTTATTAATTAGGTACTCATACATGTTGTTGTTTCGGAACCCTTCTTCAACCAGTGCAGAGAATGTACTGGATGGAAATAGGCCTCCTTCATTCACAAGTTGCCTCTAAGACTTCTGCTGTTCGTTGCCGAAGGTGGGAGTTTATGTCAGGAGTGGGAGATTCTGAAGGGACAAGGGTTTTGTAGACAAGGTGAAAAAAAAAAATCTAACCTTTAACAGTTCCTTTTTTGTTCTTTCTGCTGAAGAATGCAGCTGGTACTTAGTGTTGTGTTGTCCTTGCCACCTACTCCATACCCCTAGCAAGAACATACCTATTAAGGGAGGATGGGGCCTCTTCTATTCAATAGCTAACTTGGTGGCTGTGGATACAGATGGAGGTGTTCCTCAAACTGTATTGTCTTTTGCAGATCGATTAAAATAGTAAAGCTTATGGAGAAAACCTCCCTGAAGTGTCTGAATGTGAAATAAGTGAGAGGCATGCCTTTGTACATCTGTCCAGACATCAACTGAGGGGGCTATGTACAAAGTTTCTAGAATTGGAAGAGAGGCTAGTTTATTTGTGAAGCATGGGTCCTTGCTCAACTAAGAAAATAATTCACAAGTTGTAGCTTACAATAGATTAAAAACTGATTAAAAACCAGAACAGATTACTGGGAATAAATAATTACTGTTCATTAAAAATGAACAGGTGATTGGGAATAAAATTGGACCAATCCTAACTAGAAATAACATCTAAACCCAACCTAACTGCCCACAAAAGGACTTTAAAAACTCATGAAATAACTTTTTTTTTCTTTCCAATTGGTATAAGCCTTTGTACCTTCAGACACTATGAAAATAAATGTCAAAACATCATATGAAAATTTAATTTTGAAATATCTCTGAACTGTTCAAAACCCCCTTCATAATCTAACAAATCTGTGTCTAACAAAAGTTTTGCTCATCTATAAGTAATTGGATTTAGAAAACGTCATATGTGTGGATTATTAAAGTAAACAGTGTTTTAATCTACAGATAAATTACTTTGAGTTGCTGGCTTTTTTCTTTTTGTGTTTATAGCAAAAGTAAATATAGGAGATTACATCAAAAGTGCATTAAAAATATTTTTTAATAACAATGTGGAAAATATTGCATTAAATACTGGATAATTTTTGTGTGAAAACTTGGATATATCCTCTATTAAAAATGTTAACTGTTTTGAACAGAGCTGCTTGGTAAGCCACAAATGTGTGAGAAAGTAATTGAGGGAAATATCACCTAGACTTGCCCATTTTCATATTCCTTCGGGGGTTCTGGTTTTGGCCACTGTTGGAGACAGGATACTGTGTTACATGGATCCTGTTTTGATCTACTATGGCTGCTTTTTCCAGTCTTAGAAATTTTACTGCTTGCTAATTCTGGTGCTGTGTGATGATCCTTCCCAGTTTTAATATGGGTGGATATTTCCTTAAGTGGAAAAAAATATAAACCACTGTATACAACTTTTTTTCATTAAAAAAAAAAAAAAAAGATCAGGTGTTCATTCCTATTAATGATGTCCCCTCAACCTAGTCATGTTAATAAATTTTATGCTGTCAAAATGATGACAGAGAAAGTACGATCAGATATATGGGAAGAATGAGCAGTAGCAAGATGTAGGTCTGAAGTGTCAGAGGAATACTAGTAAGAAAATAAAAGTTGACCAAACCTGAAAGTAGAAAGAAAATGAATAAAATAAAAAGACACTTGCATTCCTTGACTTAAATATATATATATATATCTCAGTGACAAGTGAGCAAATAGTTGGAAGCATCTCTGACAAAGGGCCTGGAACACAAGTCCTATGAGGAGCGGCTGAGGGAACTGGGGTTGTTTAGTCTGAAGAAGAGGATGCTCAGGGGACACTTTATTGCTCTCTACAGCTACCTGAAAGGAAGTTTTGGGGAGCTGGGGGTAGGTCTCTTCTCTTGTGGTAGGACTAGAGGGAATGGCCTCAAGTTGCACCGGGGAGGTTTAGGTTGGAAATTAGGAGACATTTATTCTCAGAAAGAGTAGTCAGGCATTGGAATGGGTTGCCAGTCTCTGGGGGTGTTTAAGGAAAGGTTGGACCTGGTGCCACATGGTTTAGTGGGTGACATTGGTGGTAGGGTGACGGTTGGACCAGATGATTTTGGAGGTCTTTTCCAACACTAATGATTCTATGATTCTATGAATGACAGAAGAAACACTGGAAGTAGCTAAGAAAAATAAGAAAAAAAGAGTTTGTGGTACTGTTGCCAGAACAAACACAAAGGAGGAAGAAAACCTTCAAGAGAACAACTTTGTGCTTAGATTAGCTATCAAGAAATCAGAAAATCCAAAACCAAATAAATTCAATAACTAGAAGCAATCTACCCACAGTTCAGGGGGTAGAGAGGGGAGATATGGTCTTGTTTTTTTTTATCTGTATTATATTTTTAAGCACACAAAACTTAATGCTATATCAATGGGAAATGATATTACATAGGGACTGTATATTGAGGATATATTTAAAACTCTTCTGATAAAGAGCATCAGAACCCTGCAACTGCATATTAAACAGGTTGTTCTCAGATGCAAAAGCATTATATCATACCACTGGAGCTCCACCATGCATGCTGATATAGCTTTGTTTTTGAAGTAAAATCAGATTAGATGCAAAATCATAGGGAGGTCATGCAACATGATCAAATAAGATTATGTGTTAGCTTTGAGTCTTTATTCAAATCATAATGTCATGCTGATTATATTCACGTAAACAGTATTTGAATTTTTATATGAATAATATAATATATATATATGTAATCCTTATATGAAGATATATATGTGTATATCTTCAGCTAATCTTAGGGTAGGGTGTGAGCAGAATTTGACCACAAGACATAAATAGAGGTTAAGCTATTTCAGAGATACATAAGTCCTTTTGACATTTAAAATTGCTCTCAGAGTCTGAGTAATCACAGTCCATGCATGAAAACCCTTGGGAAATTCTTTTCTTTTTTTTTTTTTCCTGTTTTAGGTTGATACCATGTAGTACATGGGGCAAGTATGAATGCAATCACAAATCTATGGGCTCTAGACTCCATGCTCACCTACAATGTATTCAGCACTATGGAATATAAATGGACAGATAAGCCCTACTTTATTTATTTATTGATTTTCAGAAGAAAAAAAAAATCACTGCCAGCTTGACATACAGATTTAAATAAACACTCCACATGGAAGCTGAAGTTCAGGTCTTTTACTGAACTTAAGAACTTTAAGTGTATAGTGTTCATGTAGATTCAAATTCGGAGTCTGACATATACTCAATCTTAGTTAAGACCTAGGTATTTTTGTTGGCAGAAGAATTAGTGCTAAAATCATAACACATTCCAGTTTTCTCATTCTATTCCAGTTTAGTTTATGGATTATCTAGGAGAATATCCATATACAGTTCAAAGAAAGTTAACGGGTCAAGATCCAATGTCCCTGGAACTTCACTAGTCAGATCTCAAAACTGTTTCAAACTAACTTTAGTGAATGCCTGAGGTACAGAGACACTAGTTTATTTGTTTAGGCAATAATTGTCCTTTGCCTCCAGAGAAGCCCTAAAATTGCTTCTATGTTTAGAATCAAGATTGGTCTGTTAAGGCTGCTTGTCACAAAGTTTCACCTCTTTTTAGAACTGTTTATTCCCAGTACCCTATTTCCCAATTTAGTCCATTATCGAGTTTGATTGATGCATCTGCCTGTCACAATATAGCAAGAACACTTGAATCCTTTATCAGATGCCTTAGGCAGTACAATTACTATTTAAGGGTTATAGTGATATTGTTTGTTAAAGGTTTATTGCCTGCCTTTCTGAGCAAACATTATTATTTGCATCTATCAGGTTTTTTACTCTCAGCTTGGGGGGAAAAGACTGTGTGAAAATACATTCATGTCAAAAATACTTAGAGACCCACTCTTGTCCCTCAGCTGGAATTTACTGCAGTCAGTGAGATTAGTGTATATTGATTAAATTAAAAATAAATTATTAACAACAACAACAAAATGTTTCTGGTCTTGTTCCATAGGCTAAAATATTGTAAAATCATATCCTCTTCAGCAATTGAAAATTGGGTAGCATTGCTTTATAGCCACTAATACGACAGATATTATCTGTACAAGGGACAAATCCAAGCTGTTATAGCCACAGAAAAATAAACTAGGAAGGAGACTTAAGTCATCCTGCCTGTCCCTTGCCCCAAGATATGATCAGGTCTAGCTGTGTTATTCCTGAAAATATTTGCTTGGCTTGTGACTGAAGATTCTCCAGAGACGGGATACCCAAAATTTCCCTAGGCAATCTTTTCTGGCTATTAACTTCCCCAAACTCCTTACCTAATGAGTGAGAACGAATCTTCCGTGTTGAATTTCAGGTCTATTCTTTCTTGCCATGGCCAGCATGGACACAGAGATTAGATAATTACTTTCCTCTTTGCAACCCTTCATTTGGAAGCAGTGACAGTGCAACTCATTTGAGAAGTATGGTTTGGTCTTTCTCGTTAACACCTACAACTATCTGCAAGGGACTTCTCCATGGTTTAGGAAATATAATTTAGGGATTCCCATGGTGGAATGGAAGGGAAGCAGGAAGGAAACAAAATCTTCTTTATGACCTAACTCTGTCCTTTAGTTCTCTTCATCCTGCTCATTCTATCCTTTTCAAGTTACAATGTCTTGAAGATAACTTCATGCGTAAATATCTGGCTACAAGAGCTGCAAGAACACTTAACTCTGATTTAGACTAAACTCTAGTGTTTGCAAATATGAAACTCGACAGCCAACATAATAAATAAATTCACAGGTGCATGCATATAAAACGTGAAGCTAGTTTTACCAGACTTTTGTTTTTTATTTTTGTTTGTTTGTCTGTTTTTGTTTCTAGACACTTTTTAAATATTTGTACGTCTCTAGTAAATCTCACAATAGTTTCTAGGAGTACCAAGATTTTAATTATTCACTAAACAATGTGTTAACAATCATATTCCATTGTTGCATTTATAATTTAATAGTAATAAATGGACAAACTTCATAGAAGGCTGGATTTACCAGCAGCCACTTGATTATTTTGATCAGTTGATCAGAGTATAGTGGCAACCAGTAACCATATGCATGTCTGCCTTTCACTGCAAATGAATTAGACCTGTATTTACTAAACTGTGTTCTACTCTCAGGTGCTAAAATTAGCATAATAGCAAAATCTGTTCTATAGGAAAAAGAAAAAGAAAAAGAAAAAGAAAAAGAAAAAGAAAAAGAAAAAAAAAGAAAAAGAAAAAGAAAAAGAAAAAGAAAAAGAAAAAGAAAAAGAAAAAGAAGAAAAAGAAAAAGAAAAAGAAAAAGAAAAAGAAAAAGAAAAAGAAAAAGAAAAGAAAAAGAAAAAGAAAAAGAAAAAGAAAAAGAAAAAGAAAAAGAAAAAGAAAAAGAAAAAGAAAAAGAAAAAGAAGAAAAAGAAAAAGAAAAAGAAAAAGAAAAAGAAGAAAAAGAAAAAGAAAAAGAAAAAGAAAAAGAAAAAGAAAAAGAAAAAGAAAAAGAAAAAGAAAAAGAAAAAGAAAAAGAAAAAGAAAAAGAAAAAGAAAAAGAAAAAGAAAAAGAAAAAGAAAAAGAAAAAGAAAAAGAAAAAGAAAAAGAAAAGAAAAAGAAAAGAAAAAGAAAAAGAAAAAGAAAAAGAACGAAAAAGAAAAAGAAAAAGAGAAAAAAAAAAGAAAAGAAAAAGAAAAAGAAAAAGAAAAAAAAAGAAAAAGAAAAAGAAAAAGAAAAAGAAAAAGAAAAGAAAAAGAAAAGAAAAAGAAAAAGAAAAAGAAAAAGAACGAAAAAGAAAAAGAAAAAGAGAAAAAAAAAAGAAAAGAAAAAGAAAAAGAAAAGGAAAAAAAAAGAAAAAGAAAAAGAAAAAGAAAAAGAAAAAGAAAAAGAAAAAGAAAAAGAAAAAGAAAAAGAAAAAGAAAAAGAAAAAGAAAAAGAAAAAGAAAAAGAAAGAAAAAGAAAAAAAAAAAGGAACAATAAGATGAGCAAGAACATCTGCTTTTTTTCCAGGCAGCCAAAATCTATGTCAATTTCTATGCCACTGTCCAGTGATCTCCTGTTAGATTGATCTGGTTCCCGGTGTTTGTGAGAAAATATAGCTATTTCCTTACTGTGGCTGTCTATTTTAAATTAACATAACTTTTCTGGCTCCTGCTATCATTTCTTTTCTTTTTTTTTTTTTTTTCATGTCTTATGTGAATTTTCTGTAGTAACATTTTTTCTATCTTGACTTCAAATTTCTCTGACTCTAACACCCTTTATCCTCACTCATTTCAGAAATTGCTGCTCAACCCCTGATTCCTCTCTCTGTCTCTCACTTGACAACACCCCACCTCACATTGTGTCCCCGCTCTCTCATAATAATTATTATTATTATCCCCGGTCTCTTTCCGTAATAATATTGTTCCTTCAGCCTTAAACTGAGTTCCCGTATTTGGTATTTTCATCATTTTTCATATCCATCAGAAGTGTTCCAGTTCTTCAAGGGGACATGTAGTTCCTGAAATTTCTGTGCTGCAATTTCATAACTAGTCTTCTTTGACAGATTAACTGGAAAGATTTTAAAACATCAACTTGTTTAGACCCACATATTAAACTTTCTATCCAGATTTCTTGAGACTTTAAAGTTGGTGGGACTGGCTGCAACATTTCACATGGGTCTTCTTCATTTGCTTGTTTGTGGGTTTTGTTTGTTTTTTTTGTTTGTGCTTGTTTGTTTGTTTTATATATATACATATACTTGGTGCCTATTGTAGCCAGCAATCCAACAGAGGTCTGCTTCATTCATTATGTCATCTGTTCTGGCCAGCCCACACAAACATCAGACTCTGCTCAGAAAAAGAAATTTAATTTGGCCTTTGCCAAAGCCTCTCAAAATCCCCCCCCTCCCCCACTAGAATTAAATAATCAGTGAACATAAAGAAAAGCATGAACTTAATATATATGCACAATTTGCAGAAAGGAACATGATGAACTATCCTGTCAGCTAATGTAAATCAGCATGGTTTGTTCAAGGACAATAGAGCCACTTTAAAGTGGTATCAGCAACAGCTAAGGACTTGGTCTTCTCTGTATCTGCAAGATACTTTTCAAGTCAAATTCACTTGGATCTAAAATTCTGCAGTGTCTTTGCTGTTCCTGCCTTAATCTTGTTCCTGCCATCTGATTATTCCACCATGTGAGTAACCTCCCTGCTGCAAACACTGAGATCAAAGTATATGCTGTTGCCAGAAGCTGTTTCTTAATAAACCATTAAGATGTTTTGCTCTACAATTGCAGCTCTAGGTGGCTGAAACTTTTAATGGCTTCCAAGAATCCTAAATTCCTATTTTAAAATAATTAAAACAACTGAGATGTAGACAGTCTGGTGTCTCTATTCATAGCTAAAACAAATGGTATATTTTGAATAAGAGTTTGTTGATTGCTGTTTACTAACACCGGGACTTGTAGAAAATGTCATTGTTGTTGAGTAATGTGAGTCAGGATTCACTTTTCTCTCTAGGCTCAGTCCCTATAAGGAAAGCTACTAGAAACAACAGTAGGAGGGAAACTATGCAAAAGATGAGCAGTATGTTTGTTATCTATACTAAATTTTATGCAAATTATATTATCTTTGTGGGTTTATTCCTGGAACACTATGCCAAATATTTGGCGTCAGGTTTTTACTGGGAAACTCCTTCACATTAAGTGTGCCCACTTTATAAGGATTATTAGCTTACCTCATGTTGGTTTCTACCTAAAAGAAAAGCTAGCTGTATTTTTGGAAACATGTAAAAGTACACATAAACTGATTTATTCATCAAAATTAAATTGGAAATTCTGACTAATTTACAAAATATTTCAGTGCATATTACCAAATTACAACAGATTCTACTGCATTACAATCCCCCTGTATGTGAAACTGTCCTCTTATGCATAGTGTCATATTCTAAAATAGTTTTTATTTTTCATGTTGCAAGAGTTTCTACATATAGATCACATCTAAATCCTGTGTATCAAAAATGTTTTCATTTAAACCACATAAACTGGTGCAGAAGCATGTAAATCATGATCTAGACAAATATTCTCTAGAAATTGAAATGAGTTTGGCTCCAACTGACAAGATAAGTCTAACAACACCAAATTTAAGGCTGCTACTGGAAAAATGATATAGGCAGTTTTTTAGATCACAAGTTTGATTTTTCTGTGTATTGTCAGTAAAAACTGGTAGATCCTTGACTGCGATTGTAGGAACTTCTGAAAGACTTCATATTAGATAAATGCAGGATTTAGGTTCCTGACTTACCACTTAGATCCTTTATGGATTCAGTTTATGATCCCTAAGATCATCTTCAACTGTTCATCCTTTCATAAACATTGGTCTTCAAAGGACTATGCTTTGAAATAAAGATTATTTGACTTTTAGTTCTGCTTCTGTTCAAGGAGATGGGTTGTCCTACAGTCTTGCCTACATTTTAGTGCTCTGAAGTCTGAAACTCACATTCTGATCTTTCTAAAAAGATAATAATCAGATCTTTCAGCTCTTTTGGCTTGAAGTAAAGAATGTGTTAATACGGTTTTAGTTGGTACAGTCTGCTCTTTCTTTCATTTCAAATGCCATTTATCAATGTCCTCAAAGTACTACAATTCAGATTATTTGTGGTATTAGGACTCTTTCCACATAGATTAGGATAATAAATTTTAGATGATCTGTTTTCAGAAGCAGAGATATTACTGCCTAAATCTAACAGGGAGGAGAATCCTTGTAAAAAGGAGGAACCCTTGTTTTAAAAGGTCCTTTGTTTTAAATGCCGGCATAGTTATTAAAAAGGTTGAATTTATGTTCTTTGAATTTCTTTAGATATATTAGAATTTTTTAAATGAGGTTCAGCATGTTTCCAGGCATTTATACAGTTGTTAAGGCTCTTACATACAATTCAGCAAAGAAAGTTCCATTTCATGTGTATCTGTAAACACGCTTCTGCGCTTCTGCTTTCTGAAACTGGGAGAACAGTAAAGTATGTCTGTAAATTCACAGAATATTTTAAAGTAGTTCACTTAGGATTTTTATTATTTTAGGTAAGATGAGTCTGCTACTTTTTTTTTTTTTTTGTGCTTAGGTGGTGACTATTATGTTAATTCTATGATTGCTGAAACTGTTATCCCTAGTACAGTGGGATACAAAAGTATAGTTAATATGCATATAGCCAGTATGAGAAATGTTTTTGACTTTTAAACTATTACTAATCTTTTAATTTAATGATACATCACCCCTGAAAAAATATCTTTGCGACAGTGGAAACTTATAGGCAAAAAGTCTTGTCATGGGAACAAATATACAGGGATGATTGTCTGTTTTCTTAACTGATCATTGCTTTTCTAGAGAGGAAAACAGTATCTTTAGCAGAATTGTGAGGAGTGGAAAACAGTTTCTGACCTCTCACTGACTCTGTTTATTAAGGTCCAAGGGAAATCTGCTCCACTGCCATGGTGGATAAAATGAAGGCAAAGGAACACAAGAGTGAAGCGTCGAATAGTTCTTGGCAAGAAAAATGGAGGTTACAGTGTTCTTGTTGGTGGGACTAGTAAATGAGGTCCATAAACAGAAAGCCCTCAACTTCCACTGCTTTCCAGGATAATTTATGTCTCATGGTTCCTTTTACCTTCCAAGGGAAAGGGGTGCTCCTGTGGACTTTATGTTAAAGTTACGTAGATATTGTTTGTCCAAAATGTCTTCTTGGTCTTCTGGAAATCAGGAAACAATCTGGTATTTGAACAGTTTTCAGAAAATAGCTCTCATACCCAAATGTTTATTTAGTTTTACATCAGTGCTACCTTCATTATGATTGAAGTTAGCTGGGAATCTTTTATCAAGCTTCACATGTTAGCCAAAAGTATATACTTGTTGGATTTTCTCTTAAAGACCCATGGAAACATGTCCTTATGCATATTCTTTTCCTGCCTTCTTTTGTAGTCGATTACAAAGCAATGGATTACCTTGACAACAGCCACCTGAACTGGTAAACTTCTCCTGGTAATTTGTTCTTTTTTGGTTCAGAATTACAGGTTAGGGTCAAGCCATTCTGGGGCCAGAGTAGACTGTAAAGAACACCCCCAATGGATTAGTCCTAATTTATTTGACCCAGGTGTTCCTGTAATTGTGACACACTGAAAAAGTTCACGGTGCTTAATGGTCCTTAAACTTACATTTCCACCTGCTCCTTCTGGCAGTGTGGCATTGCTCATGTTCCTTATGTTCTTTTGTTTATTTAGGTGTGTCTTTGTTTCTGTATCTAATTTAGCACATTTTAAAAAAGAGGGCATAGTAAAATTTAAAAGGCTGGTAGTGAGAGTTTCTCACATTACCACCACGTGCACTACTAACACACAGGTGTACACCAGAGGAACAGGTAAAGTATGGTGTGAATGATACTCATAATGAATGTTTCCCCAGATGCAATTAAACATCTGTTATATGCGCTATGTAGCTCATTTCTTTCCTGCATCATATCAGAATAGGTTAAAACAGAACCCCCCAGTGAGTTCCCTAAAATTTGCATATATACCCACCTTCTTCTCCTTGTTGGGGTGAAAGACAACCCAATTTTGCTATGCAATCTGATAAGGTATCTGTGAACTTCAGCAGTCAGATCTTTAGATGTCTGATGTCAGAACCCACTTGCAGTTATTTTGCACTCTGTGCTTCAAAGGACATAGTTTCCATCACATTTGGAACATTGTCCAATGAGTTCCTAATGTTGTTGATGTGAACAAAGACACCTTCCAAAAAAAAAGCAGGGAAAGAAATGAGGCATGAAGAAAACTCAGGAACGGAAGAGGGAAGGTTAGCAAGCAGAAGCCTGAAATGCGCACATTAGGCTAGTATGTTTTTCCACATCATCTATGAAACAAAGGACTGAAAAGAAGTCTGTTCTTCAGCATCTAACTCAACAATGTTGCATAACATAAGCCTGTTTGTAATTTAACTGCTTCCAGATTACTGATGCTAGAATTTATTTGCTTATTTCTAATGCCCTACATCTGTTACTTCCAAAAAAGATGGTAAATAGCAGCAAGAATCAATATTATCTTCTTTATTCCACAGTTATGCAACAACTTACTTACTAAATTAATATGTTTTCAACTTAGGGCATTCTTTAGAAAAAATTTATTTTAGAAAAAAAGTTAGATCTTTGGAGTACAGTACTGCTGGCCATTCTCATCCAGGACAACTTCTTTCATTAGGTCCAAGTTGTACAAAGCAATTTATAGGAAACTCCTGTAGAACTGTTGGACCTCACTCTAACTAGAGGACCCCAAATCATTCAATTTTACATTTTTCATCTTTCAGTAAACTCCCTTCTCTTCTTCCTTCATTTTTCTCTAATGCAGCTGCTCACAGTTCACAAGGAGTCATTGGTACTTGATGCTGCTAAATCTGTGTAAGAACTTGATCACAGACACACCATGGCTGCATTTCAACACTGTAACTGTTTATTAATTTACTGAGATTCAGATGCTTTGTCATCTTGGCATTTATGAGTCTGAATTGACCAATGTCCAATGTAATGAAGAATATCATCATTTATTCAAGTATGTCTGACAGTTGCACAATGTTATCAAGTGTGGGTTAAGGAGTTTAACTCTAGACCATCCAATGTCACGTCTTCCAATTCATCTAACCTATTTAATATCTGTTTTAAGAATGTGTTGAAAAGTGACCATGATCTCATGCTTTCTTGTTTCATAGCAATCACTGACTTAAACCATTTGTTCAATTTCCGACAGTTTTTGTAACGCACTACACGTAACTTTTATAAACATTATTGCTCTGTAGGTAGTATTGCTGTATGTTATCCATCATAGTCTCCTCCAAAAGGAATCTTTGCAAAATTAATGAGAACACCTTTTAGTCCTATTTTCTTTCTTCTCTCTTTCCTCCCCTCATTTTTTTGCCTAAGTACAAAATCCTAGATTGTGGCCAGAAATTCACGTGCATTTTTCCAAGTTCATATCAGTTTGTCTCTCAATTTTTTAACTTTCTGAAAGATGTAGTGGAAAAAAATATTGAATGAGACAAAACACATGTAAAGAACGGCAAGGAAAAATATACCAGTTTTATTTTGGAATTCCTTGCTTTTGCCTCTCCCATCACCTGCACTTACGGAAAGGACAAAAAGTCTTTTAGCACTGGTATTAGGTTAAGAATTTTTCTCTGTTTTTGCAGTTAGCCAAAATGGACTCACATGATAAACAAGTACTGAGAAACTCATCATGTAGCAGGAAGCATGTGATATTTACAGATTGCTCACTTGCAGGCCATTCCACAGTCTTTTACTAAAAGAAGCTGGTAGGAGGGAATTCTGTGTAACTACAAGACTGCATTAAACAACATTCCTGTTCTCTGCTTCGTTGAACAAATCCAGATTCTACTACTGTGTGTAGAGAAACAGATACGATAATTGATAATGTCTAGAAGGTCTTCCCTTACAGAGATTATGAATGGGCAAGTTAGCAAGTAGGGTGGCATATTTGAGCAGATTTTTAGGGGGAAATAGTCTTTTTCTGTTTAGGTGACTGAACACTGCAGTAGATTGCCCAGGGAGGCTGTAGAGACTTTGGAGGTATTCAAAAACCATCTGCACATGGTTCTGGGTAGTCCTACCTGAACTGGGGGGTTAGTCAAGATAACCTTCAGAGGTCCTTGCCAACCATTGTGTGATTCTGTGAGAGTTGTTACTGAGGATATGAGACAATATATATATTTCAGTATTTTCTGTTACTGTATATGGTCTCATGGCTGCTGTCCTGCTCTGACTGCCTGTTTGGAGCTGGTGCATCTTCCAGGATTATCTTTACCTGAAAGGAAGTCCACTCACAATGTGGTCAGAGACCGCCTCGCAGCACCACCCAGAGCCCAGATGTAGGGGAGGATCCAAAGAGCTGCTGCTGAAGATCCCCCAATTACTTAGAGCATTAGTATGAAAAAGTGAAGATGTAAAGACCTATACTAGAAATAGGAAGAGAATTGGAATATATGAAGACATTGCCTGTAGGCAAAGGAAGGAGAAGAATGATGATGGGGCTATGAAATAGCGTACATAAATTATGCAACAAACATGGAAGGGGAAGAGTATTTTTAGCTGTGGTGTTTTCCCATTCTTGAGAATGAACCTTTCATTCTTTCGTTCTTTCATTTTTGTTCTTTCATTCTTTCTTCTTTTCAGCCCATTTTCCATGACAGAATGGAAAACTGGGAACCAGAGTGAAGAAAAAAAGCAGGTACAAAAGAAAAATTCAAAGCTTATTTACAGAAAAAAAAGTATGAACAAAAATTGCAAATTTCTGTAGAATGAAACAAAAATTATTCTTTCCAAAAACTGTAGATACTGTTGAAACGCTTGTTTTCATGTTTTAACCAATTCTGATTCCTTAAATTTCTAGTGTGTTTGTTTGCAGGTGGGTGATGAAGAAGGTGGAAAAGATTATATATTTCATTGACATTCTCTTGCATGTCAGTACATTTTTTTTAACCTCCTTAAGAAAGTACTTGGAGAACTTTCTGTTGAATAGGAGAAGGTGCTTTGTATTGGTAAATGACTTGACAGAAATGTGAATGAACTTCAATTACAGATTCAGCAAGCCTTCAGTAGTACCAGTTGGGTTCTCCTTTGTATTGTTATTTCAAAATCAGGCTGACAGATGTCAGTGTGCCTAATGCCACAGAATTTTGTCCTTCAAACAGTACCATCATCCTTGACATGCCATATCTTATAATCTAAAGGTGTAAGAACCATTTGTTAACTCAACCATCAACATCAAACAGAGTTAAGGTTAAATATTTAGTGTTGGATTCTCCAGATTCTGTGTGTCTTGACAATCACTTTGCTTTTGCTTTTCAATGGCTACATATTCTCACACAAATAAATCAGTATCAGCTTTTATGATATGTGCTAAATGGTGAACTCACACACTGTTGTCCTTGTATCTCTGACTGCAGTACTTGCCAGCTGTCTGCTAAATATCCCTTAGGGCAGATGGCATCGAATAACTTCAGAAAAACTTTCTTACCCCCATGAAAAAATGGAATTTTATCTTCTCAACTATTATCTTTTTGTCTCAAAATTATGCTGGCTTAAGGCTCAGATAGTCAGCATTCAGTCCTGGACTAGTAAGCTTTTAAGTTTAGATATCTCACAATACTGCTGAACCAGAAATCAAGACTTCATGGCACATGAGGAAAATAAAACTCATTCTCACAATTTCCAAGAAGCATTAGCACTCCTAGAGTTTTAAATAATGACATTCTTAGGCATATGCAAGTTATCTAAGGTCACGTTTTCAATGTGTTAAATATAATGTATGTTCTCTCTGCATGCCTTGTCAAATTGAATGCATACAACTAAAGAAATCTGGCTGTAAGACTGCACCAGTAATGAAAACCGTGCCAATACAAAAAGAAATTTATCTTCTCATGCAGTATCTACAGCTTTAGTATTGCTGCATAATATATTATATATTCTATGTACTTTTATGATAAAGTTTTAGCCGCACTAATTTTAGATTTAGACCAAAGAGCTGCATCCTCTGACAAATTATTATTTATATGTATAACTTGCTTTTACTTGTATCCGGAAGAGCTGTTATGATATGTGCTTTTTATTTTCCAACTCAAAGAAAGAAAAGAGAAGCTCACAATCCGTGTACCCATACAGTTGCAGAGCTTGGCAGAAATTATCATTATCCTGTCCCATGTATAGAGCTTTCACTGAGAGCTCCCTTCATCCAGTAAATGAAGATGAATGCTTATTAGGAAAAAAAAGGGCTTGCTGTGATCAACTTCCCAAAAATAATCAGAGCGAAGCACGCAACCTGAACATTAGGGCTCTTAATGGCTGCCTTGGAGTGAGCTGAGGAAGGCTAAGGATCCTTGGCTGCTTGCACTGAGTCATAACTTTTTAAACAAGGCCCTAAGTCAGAGCTATCAGTCCCGTGGTGCTGTTTTCCTGGCTCACGATAAGCCTGTCTCTTTCTATCCCAGGCTTGGGCCTGTGATTTAACATAGCAATGACAGCAATTGCTAGCCCTAAAAACATCCTTAGCAACTCTCATCTAATACAAATCACTTATTCTTTGTGAAAGATGAGTGAGTCATGCAAGTAACAGACGGCACATTAAGAGTACATTGTTAAAGTGTGCTTTAATTAGTTATGTGGCATATAATGATGTGGGGTCAAATAATAATTTAATTTTTGTACACTATCCTTTTTTGTACATTACCAGTGGACCACCCTCTATGATGAAGGATCTCCCAATAACAACCAGGATACTTATTGGAGAACATGAGGAAATTCATTATTCTTTTTCCACAATAGCTCTTTACGTGTTTTTAAAGTCTTTTTGTATTATATAAGTGACTTTGAAAGCTGTGGCCCAAACCTTTGTAAAATAACACTGGAAAAAAGAAAACAGATGCAAACCCCATGCCATAAAATTAAATGAGCTTTTTTAGACAAAGTATAACATACCACTTAGCTATTAATTTTTACTTCTACATCATAAAAGCCTGAGGCTATCCCTTTATATATCTCTAAGCATAGTGAAGTTGGTTTCCAGAAAAATAAATAAATAAATAAATAAACATTTTGTTTTATTTTTGTTATACCAGGAAATGTAATAGAGCTGTGGTTGAAAAACAAAAAATTGAAAAAAAAAAAACTTTAGAGTTGCTCTGTATATAAAATGGATTTACATTAAATATTAGTACAGTAGCACATAAGGGAAAGCATTTTGCTAAAAAAAAAAAAGGGAAAGGAAAAAAAAAGAAAAGAAAGTGTCTCACTCATAAAATAAACCTGCAAGAAGCAGAAAAGTCTGTGATAAACTCTGGAAGCTTGAAGTCCAAAACAAGGACAGCAGATAATAACCTTTTAATAAGATCAGAATCAAGGATCAGCCCACTGAAGTCAGGGGGTTCTATCTTGAATGTTAACAGGTTTAGTTATTTGTTTGTTTGTTTGATTGATTGATTTATTATTATTATTATTATTATTTTTATAATTCAATTATTCTGCAGTTCACTTTATTTGCAGCACTTTAGCAGGTGGAAGACCAGTGGCACAAGAACTTGGAGATAAACCTGCAAATGTGTTGATTTTAGCTTCTGTGCTAGATAAATTTGAAGCTACCCACATGTGCATACACACTATTCACTCTGTCTTCAGATTTTTTTACAGCATTGTACCAGTCCTAGTAATGTAGCTGACAGTCATATGGGTAACATGTCCATGGCCCTGCAGAGAACCAGTGGCTTCATCAGGACTCTGTAAAGATGCAAGGAGTCACTTTTAGAGTCAGTTACAGGAACTGGGTACTGGGAAGTGGAGGGGGTGGAGGGTAGGGGGTGGGGGAGGAGGCATTGAAGTATTATTATTATATCTCCTTAGGAAATGAAATCTCACAGTTGGTCATTCTTATCAGTAGCCTTCAATGTTAGTGGAGAGAGTGTGCGGAGGTGTCCCTGGATGGATTCTGGAAGATAGAAATCAAGGAATTATACTTAGGTGGTGGTGGGAGCTCTGTTTCCCTAGGGAATGTGGTAGGCTTTGGTTATTTAAAATGCAATTTTTATGAGACACATTTCTTTATCTTGTCATTTAATCCTCTGTGAACTCTCTTTGACTGGTCTGCATTCGAACAACTCTCCAATGTTCAGGCCCTGCACAGTCCTGATGAAAAGATGCTGTTGACGTGGAAGTCCAACTCCTGCCATAGTAGTCCTCACTTATGTATTTATCTCACGTACAAGGTTTACCATTGTCTTCCACACTCTTATCATCCTGCTAGACTAATAGTCTAGAGTTTAATTTCTTTATAAATCAGCTTGGATTCTCAAACTGTCATACTATGTATCTTAATACATAAAAGCAATAAGGAAGCTTCTTACCTCCTACACGCTATTCTGTAATTGTTGCTACTGTGCCAACAGATCCATTTTAGATTATTGGGCCTGACACACAGAACAGTTCATAATCTAAGCTGTGATTATTTGATTGATTGTTCCTCATGTTTCTCCCTAAATGTGATGCCACCAGGATCTGGTGATAGAAATTTTCTGTTCTTGAGGACTATAGACTTGGGAGCAAGACTCACATTCTGAACTTTTTCTTTCAGTCTTTGGGATAATTCCCACAACAGTCCTTGAGGGACTTCCCTCTTTTTCAAAGACCCAGATATATGGTTATAGCATATACATTTGGTACTAGCTCACCAAAACTGATGGCATTTTTCTTTAAAAACTAAAAATGCAAATATCATCAGGATTGCAGAAAACCTTACTCAATTTGTATATCCATCCCAACTAAATATTCTTCATCCTTGCCAGTTTCATTTCTTTACACTCCCTCTGTCTAACAACACACCCAGTATTTGAGGGTCAACAAGGCTGTTTTGCAGCACGTACAAGAATACTTATGTTAGAACTTTGAAAGTTCAGCATTTCAGTATCATCATTAATGTTGGTTTTTATCATTGCTGACATGAACTAATGAAGCACTAAACTAGACTTGTACCAATTTGTATTAATCAAATTGTCAGTTTGGGGTGTTTATCCTCTCTCCCATTTGACTTATAAGCCTCATAATTTTCTCTGTCTACAAATTAAGACATATCAGTAGTGGATTAAAACAGAGTTGAAAGTCAACTGGATAAATTCATTAAAGTACTCCTTATCATGATATATTTTCTAGTTTTTGTTAAAGAAAAGCCATCTTGAAAGTATCACTTTGAATGGTCAAAAATGAGGAACTGGTGTAAATGTTAGGATGCTGTTAAAAGGGTTCATCTATCTCCCATCTAGGTGTTCCCATGCTAGTATAAGAGAAAAAAGCCCCAGGCCCTCTGTCCATGGAGGTCAGGCACATAATATGGTCTACAGACACATTAATGAAAAACAAATATAATTTAAATCTTCTGAATATTTTGCATAGATACAAATCCAGAGTAAATATAAAGTATTCACATATTGACACTTGTAACTACTAGTGGCTAAAGGCCCTCATTTTATTCTCAAATGATAGTAGTTTAAAGTAGGAGCCTAATTTATTGTCCCACTGTTAAATCTGAGAAGATCCTAACTCTATCCACTAAGTAAAAAGGAGACTGGCATCCTAAATTAGACACCTAAAGACAGAATATCCCAATTATGTGGGATACTAAATTAATATAAAAGGACCATATCATGGAGAATAAGATCCCTGATACATGGTAAGGACATTGATGCATAAAAATCCTATGAAGTTTGAATCTATGGATGAATAAGGATTCTGGATGTCAGACTGGGGGTCTTGTATACTTATTGGATCTCAATAAGACTGTTCTGAATAAATTTCCAAAGCATGTGGTGAGGCCAGTGGCACAACTTCAAGTCAATACATCACTCAGGAGTACTGAAAGAGACCTCTTATTCTATTATTACTCTCAAATTACACTACTCCAAAAGTTAGCTAATTAGCAGCCAAGTATGACAGTTTCATCCTGTGATGGCTTCCTGTCTGTGAAAGGATATCAGTTTAAATACTGGTTGCTATGATTTAGTATTGTATATCACAGAAGTGGGCTTCAAGGCATTTGCAGATTGTCTTCCTGAGGACTCTTAAGTGTTTTGCTGAATATGTTCCAAAGAGCCTGAATAAAAAAAAAAAAAAAAAAAGGATGCTGACTTGGCTTTAAAACATGCAGCAGTTTTTGTAGCTTCATAATATATATATTATATATATATATATAAAGTGACAAGATAGATGACTGAACTGACACAAGCACAGAACTCAAGCAAAATCCAAGAGAGTCTACTTTTCTAGGCTGGAAATTCTGTGTGTGTGTTAATGAAGGAGAAAGAGCAAAGGATGGTAGAATAAAAGAACATTTTGAGGAAACATGGAAAAAATAGGTTGAATTTCTTTAAAGTATGAGCTGGGTGAGAGAAATAGAAATTAGGTGGCAAGAAAAACAACCTAGGAAAGGTAGTGACAAAAACAAACAAAAAAAAAAGTGCACGTTTCAGGATGTTTCCAAGTATTATTGCAGATTGTTTTTGTCTACCCAGCTTGGTTGGAAAAAATGACTGTACTGATTTTGATCTGAGCAATAGGTTTTATACTTTGTCAACTTTAAAAAAAAAAAATCACTATGCCATCACTACCAGATGTTGCAGGTCACAAAAAATATATCAATTGATTTTACTCTGAATAAAATCTTATCAGCTATTCAAAAAAAAAAAAAAACATTGAGTTGATATTAAGTTTAACAATGATTATCAATTTTCACATAATAATAACTATGGAAAATGAAATGAAATTTTTTTTTAAAGAACAGCTGAACATGAATGGTACTTCTTTCTTGCCTTCTTGACCCTCCCTCTATTTCATTCATTATGCAATGTGCGTTCACAGAAAATTTTATCCCAAATTGTGTCCTCTGTAAGAGCCAATCAGCTTTTGTGATAGAGATTTGGGCTAGATAATTTTTCACTGCACATTTTACAGCACTCCCTTTGTAAAATAGGCATTTTATGACATTAAAAAAAAAATAAAAGCTAACAACATTAGTGAAGGATATATGATGCATGCTTTATAATGTATAATATGAAGTTGGAGATCAAGTTGGAGAGCTATCTGATATAGTCCTAAGAAAGAGAAAATAAGAAAAGGTAGATTTGAAGATCTCTCTTATTTCAGATACATGAATTCTCATAGCTTGACTTTCATGGACATTCCTGAAAAATTGTTCTCATTTGTTTACTTGAGTTTCATTTTGTTTCTAGGAATACTCAGAGACAAAAAGTAAAACTTTGCCAGTATTACAAATTTCCTTCCAACTTTGAATCAAAACCACTAAATATCACACATTTTGTACAACCTCATAGCTTTTGCTGAGTTTAGTTTTATTTGTCCACTAATCTTGATTCTTTTTTTTCATTAATAAATATATAATCTAATCTAATAGATGAAAGAGACAGTCTGAGTCAGTCCAATTAGAAGTGAACTAAAATGCTAGATTTTGAAATCTTGATATGGTCTTTTCTACACTGTGTTTTATCCCTTCTTTTGCAATGAACATTCCATCCTCGTTCTAATATCAATGACCATGAAAAAGAGCGTCTAAAAAGGCAGAGATAAACATGGTACAAAAAATAAAAGCTTTTCATTTAATCTGTCGTTTCTTCAGGAATACTAAAACCAACTTACTGAGCTTTCAAGAATTCACTTATTTGTGGAAACTGGTTTACTTTTCCATTTTTTATAGATAATACCAATCTTTGGGCTTCTTATGTGGTGTCTGTCAGAGCTGAAAGCTCTGTTTATGCAGTTCTTACAATGTGATCCTCCAAAAATTATGCAGTTGTTTGTTGTTCGTTTTTTTTTATATAATTTCACTCAAAATTTACTTTTTCTAAAGCTAAATACGTGCATTCGTAACAGCTATCATTTAATATCACAGCATATATCTTGCCACTTGTTTCCTATAAAACATCTTGTTCAGAAAATATCCCTTTATTTGTCTCTGCTAGGAGGCAGATAAAGCTTGACATATAGATTGCCAACAGTCATTTGGATAGGTTTTGTTGTGATCAAATCTCTAAGTACATTTTTTTTTTTACATAATTAAATGGGAGTTGAACTCTCCAGCACAAGAGAGCAGGACTGAATACAAGTCTCCTAGTGCAGTCAGACCTGATGGCAAAGTTTGATTCAAAAACAGTAAGTTTGATGCACCCATATTGCATGGCAGTTTTCACGTTGCACACACAGATCAGTTATGTAGCTCAATCCACATTTATCTAAGAACATCTGCAGGCCCATCCAACTCATTGGAGTTGGAGGCTTGTATAGTTGCCTCTGTATAATGAAGATATTTTAATTAATCTTTATTTTTCCAAAATGACCTTTATTCATGAAAGCATTTAAATCTCTTTGAGTCTAGTTGAAGCTAGCTGACATGCTTACTAGCTGATACCAATTCTTGCCTGCCAAATTTTTTAGGCTATTTCAAGACCATAGAATAATAATAAATAGGAGTAGTAAAAATCATTTGTAATGCATCGATCAGTAACATCATGGAGAGTAAATAATAAAATATGCTTTTCCTTACAACTTTGTGGGGTGTTTTTGCTTCAGAACCTGTTTTTAAAATGTCATTCTTCATGCTACTAGATATTTCCAATTAAAACAAACAAACAAAACAGTAAAATAAGCTAGAGAGCCTGTTATCTCTAATATCTGATGACCAGCTATATGCAAAGCCTACCAAAAGCAGCTGGCTTTCATTATTTCCAATAGAGACTGAGAGTTACAGGATTAAAGAAATTGATTCCAATTATTTAGGATCCCATTCCAAGTGCATACAATAAATCAAACCATAAGTGGCATCAGCTTCACTGAAATATAGCAATCACACCTATACCACAGAAGAATATGTGCTTAGCCATTGGCAATTTCTTTTTTCAGGGGGAATTTAAGGTATGTGATGGAATTCCAGCTACTTGTAGAAAGTCCGGCCACATGGTCATAAATAGCATTTTGTGGCATGTAAACTTTGGATGACTAAGATTTGGTTATAAAATAACATAACACTCCATATTGGGAAATCTTTTTAAAGTTGAGTGGTTCTTTTTATTCTCTATATATCAGCTTCCTAATGGCTTTTCAACGGTTTGAGCCATTTTCTAAAATTACCACAGCTGCTTCACATTAGTTATGGGGTTTTGTTGCTAAGAGACCTTCTGCTTGCTAAGTCTTACTAGTTCCTTAAACTACGCCTTTTTTTCTTTTTTTTTCTTTGTTGTTGTTTTTGTTGATTACTTATTCACAGCAAAACACATGAAATGAGAACTGGTATAACTTTTCCCTCTAAACTGGTCCAGAGGGCACACACTGCTAATAACAGGACTGTCTTAGTTGATGCCATCTCAGTTCCATTAACTAAGCAAGTAACTTTTCTGAAGCCTGCAGTATGTTTTGTATTTTGCCTGTCTTTTTTCAATGTGGCTTTGTTTTGTACCTGCTTTACAGTATTGACAATAATTACGATTTTATTATCAAGCATGCTTAAAAAACGAATCCAGGAAGTTCATCAGTTCGCAAGAAATGGGAGGTAGCTCCCATAGAAGGGAGTAGCACATACCTAAGAGCAAAGGATTCAGTGGGCTCAGTTCCCTCTTGTCCTGTTCACTGAGCAGTCACTTTTATCAAAGTGGCATATACAACACATTCTGTGCCACCATTTAAGTCTGACAGCTACTTTCATTGTTTGGACCATGACTAAGTGAGGTAAAAATCAACAGCCAA
Organism: Anser brachyrhynchus; assembly: GCF_964034855.1. Taxonomy (NCBI): domain Eukaryota; kingdom Metazoa; phylum Chordata; class Aves; order Anseriformes; family Anatidae; genus Anser; species Anser brachyrhynchus. The sequence continues at coordinate 25,614,843 of NC_137698.1, forward strand.
GCCCCAGAAGAATTAAACATTAGGCTCCTGCTAGAATATGGGTAATGGGAAGTGGAGAGAGAGAAATTGATGCTTCTCATGGATATGTATGAGTAAGTAATGGGTAAGAATTTACAGGAGTACTTGCATCAGGAATTTAATCACAAGGAGTAGATCAGTCCTGAAAGAGAGAGTGAATCAAAGCATATACCTGAATGATCCTGAATGGCTTCAATGATCTTTTCTTTCACGATAACCCAGTTACACCACCTCAGCAGGACAAAGGTGATGAATTTCAGCTGAAAAATTGAATGGTCTGTGCGACAGAGATGCTGGGCTGCCAGCTGTCAGTTCAGGAAGCAGAGAGCAGAAGGAGACAGGTGATCAATGGGAAGATTTACAGAACTTCTCCCAGGACAGGAAAAGAAATTGTATGTGGGGTTTCTCTGGATAAAGCTTCCTGCCAGAAAGAGGAGTGGGTTAGCAAAATTACAGTTATTCTAATGTTTGTGCTTTTTTTACTAGTAATTTTTAAGTCACACCACTAAAGAGTTGGTTTGGGGGTTCCAGAAACACAACACAAAGAAATACTCCTTTCTCCGTTCCTTTTCTTTCCCATTGAATACTTCTTGATTAAATGACTGGTAAAAAAGTGTTAACAGGGAAGCACTGAGAATTGTCAGTTACCTGAGGAGCATGAACATAGATAAACAGGGTGCTTGAGGGAAATGTTCAGCCAATACCTGCAGCCAGAGGAGGATGAAGAGGGTAATGTCATTCAGAATCATTTTATATAATAATAATTTGAGGTAATAGTGTGATTAGGAAAAAACATCTGGAAATGTTGTACAGATAAGGAAAATTGATGCTTATTACAATGAGAGATTGGAGCAGATTGAGCCCTCATGCCCATTTGTTCATTTCTGCTCAGTAAACTAAGCCAAGGGATGAGAGAGAAAACGTTTTTGATCTGCAGATCTGAAGACTCAAAAGAGCTGAATAATCTAGCATTTAACCATCTTATTGTTTACTGTTGAAGCCTTTGTTTTGATAAAGAATTTCCAAGGTTTGGTATGACAAAAAAGGGAATAAAACAGTGGGGAAATAGAATATAATGCCTACTATTTAACTAATTACAAAGGAAAGAATAGGGCTAGACTTGAAGGAAGACTCTAATGCTAAAAATTGTCATGCGTTGGTCAGAAAGGGAGTGGAGTCTCCACCATTTGAACTTTCTCAGAATAAGTTTGACAAACTGTTGATGATGGCTGTTGTAGCAGATCCTGCCTTACAATAGACAGATAAGCTTCTTCAACAGGACATGATATTATAACAGTCCTCAGGTAGAATTTCTTTTAGCCCAAAGCAATAAATGCTTAAAAGAGACTCTGAAATCTACAGGTTTTTGCAGTTCTCACTTATATGGTAATGGTGTCTCTATGAGGCTGGTCTCAAGAGTTACTGCCAAGATACATGGAAATACAAGTCAAGAAAATGCATGGTAATTAATTCCAGGTTAACTTGGTATTATAAATGTAAAATTAGAAGGTCAAAATCTATCATAGTCCTTATAAAAGCAAAGGGAAATATTTGACATTAAGTAGAACTTTTCTGTTCTAGTGCTATATTCGCTATAATCATGGGAAGAAAATGGTAAAATCTGTATTCTTTTCTTGAAAAACTATGCTGTTGTTAATGGTAAATATGAAGAATCTACTGGATGAATTACATAGTATTTGGCTATGCTATAATATGTAACATTGAAATACAAACTCAAGATTGATCTAGCCTGGAATAACATTTCAACCACTAGGGAACATGATATTTTTGCAAAAATAGACTTGTGATTCAGATAATGACATTTCCACTGTATTATTTATTTGTTATGTCTGACAGTGTGCTTGGCCCTTTAGAAGACAAACTAAAAAGTTTTCCTACCCTGGGGACTACATAGCCTTAGGCCCCCATCCTAGAAAGATTTATGTTTGAATAACTCAAGTAATTTCACTGGGATTTAAACATAATACTGAATTTACAAAATTAGTGCACGTGGTCAATGAGTGGGATTACAGTCCAGAACATGGAAGGAAGAATGTAGAATAGCATTAGTAGTTATTTGACCCATATCATAAGTGTTTTCTTCAACATATTGAGAAATTTGCATCTCTGCTGAAAGGGGTATATTTTCTAAGACCAGATAATCCCGAAGTCGGTAAAAATAGGGAACACAAAGAGGAATTACCCTTAAAAGAATCCTTGCACCTTGGTTTTAACTTTACCTGTGATGAATTAAACAGTCTTCAAACATTTCATAGTTTTATTGGCAATCATGTGCCTCTCAAGCAACATGCATTACTGAGTTGGACAGGAGAGCTCATCAGTCTGGATGATATGAGAATAAATTCCTTGAAGGTATTTAAGCATCCAATTCTTATTGAGATTTGTTGGCACAAACTGCCTAATCTGGGAGATTCAAGCAGTACATAACCATATTGTTAGAAAACTTTTGTAAGTTTTTTGAATGTTGCCAGCATAATAGTGATGTGTTCACATATACCCATGTGCATCCAAAAGGAGAGTATAAAATGTTATAAATTCCACTTTATTTTTTTAAATTGTTCTCTTATTCTGACTGAACTTGTAAAACTTTGGAAAAATACCTAAAAACAACTGCATACAGTTGCTCAAAATACCAGTGATCTGAGTCACATTTTGAAAACTAGAAATGAAAAGTCATGCTATCAACCATACTCATATATATTTAAAACCTGAAGATCTCCTTCAAGTTATACTATTCACAATTTAAAGATAATGTAAAAGGGCTGAAAAGACTTTTTCCAAAGTTTTATCTCTCATTTGACCATATCTGTGCAAAGCAGGCAATTGTAGGAGACAAACATGAAATATTTACCAATTAAAGGCCAAATTCTTTTGCTGAGCGTTGGTCTATCTGGTACCAACAGGATCTCCATGTGCATATGTAGAAAAATTTTGCCCATTATATTTAACAAATAGCCCCAGCAATAAATATCAATGTCCTTTTGCATATGAACTCAGGTATTCAGGTTGATGCTGGAAGTGGCATTTTCAACCACAGTGGGGTAGTTTATTCTTTCCTGTTCCACAAATTTTCAATCATCACTAACACTGTTACTCCAGATAGCAAAAAATAAAGGCTCAGCAACAAATCAAATTTGTTTAATACTCTCAGTGTTTCTGGAAAATATATGAACTGTTATTTCTCCTTGTCTTTATATAACTCAACTGTTAAGTGTAAAATAAATAAATAAATAAATAAATAACGATTTAAACTTCTTTGTCCCTCCCATTAGTTACAGAAATTGCTGTTTGAGGACATTTGAGGTGTCAGAATAATAAACCCAATTGCCATTGTATCATATCTGGCATTTTGTAGGCCTCAATGGAAGGTCAGAGTGAAATCACTTTCAACTGGTTATGTTGTCCTACTAGCAATCTCAGGTTTTCTTCTTCCTCAAGAATGACCTGAATAGCTATATGTTTTACAGTTTCAAGACTACTGTCAGTCTTCTTGTTTGGTTGGGTTTTGTTTCTTTTTTTGTTTGTTTGTTTTTGTTTTGCAGGAGTAGGAAGTATGACAGCCCTAACCTCAGGAAGAACATTTCCACTCTATAGTTTCTTCTAAACACCAGGATAACTCCTTAAATAACCCTCAAGTGGAATAAATTCATTTATACTGTCAATGCATAAATATATGTGCTTACCTTCTACCACTCCATTCCAAAAATCTCCTCTTCTTTACCTAAGTCAATTGAGGAACTGAGGGTCTACAGAATGAAAATTTCTTATAATTTCAATAGTAAATATGGTGAAGCTAATTGAACTGATAACATACAGTCATAAGTAACTTTGTTATGTGGTACTGACATCCTACAGACATGGACCTGGATTCCACTGTGCTCAGTACTATCAACTGGGAAGCAAAAGGATAGCCTCTTTATCCAAGTGAGATCTGTTAGAGACCGAAAAACATCATGTGGTCATTTACACTGGTGAGCAACTTACAAAAAGTTCCACTGCCTTTTAAAGTTTTTAAAGTAAGAAAGTTATCACATGAAGTATCTAAAGGGACTGAGATGGTGAATAGTTAGGCAGCAGTTGTCTTGACGAAATAGCGAATGAAACAAAAAAAGATGGAAGTCAAAAAGGTGAATATCTTTTCTGTTTCCATTACATTGTTGTTCATTTCTCCCTATAAAAAAAACTTTCCTTTTTGCCAGTGGTATGTAAGGAAAAATTAAAAACAGAGTTTTAAAAGCTAAAATTACAGCCAGATACTTTTTAATAGTACCCTTACTGTTGCTGTTTACATTGTTTAAGATCTTTCAGCTATTTGCATTCTATTTTAATTGGAGAGAAATCAGAGTAAATCCTGTTTAAGCAGCTTTTCAGTCTCTATAGAAAATAACAAGTTAGACTTCTTTTCTAATATGTCAGGCTAGAAAAACATGTTGAGTGCATACCATATTACAGCTGAATGCCAGAAGAAAAAAAAAATAGTGTATATCATATACATTTAGTTGCTTAGGTTTTTAAGAAACCACAAAACTTTCTCTGTGTTTTTTTTGTTGTTGCTATTTCAAAAGTTAAGTGTCCACAGCAGTATTTCTTCATGGAAATTACTTCTAACCATCACAAAATTAGAGGCTCTGGACTTTGTGTATTAGTACTTGAGAACACTACCCAAATCATTTTAGAAAGCATGCCTACTCAGGGAAGTATTTCCACCAAAAAAAAGAAAATGTTTGCTCTTCAGAGTCTGGGTTAATGTCTGTTAGAGCAGAAGAAATGTCTTTTATGCATGAGGAAAATTGTACATTAACATTCTGTTCTTTGTCTTCTCTGCTGAGCCCAATACTAGTACAGATCATAATTTACACACAGGATTAGCAGATATGAAAATAATCTTACTAACTATGTCCCTATTCCCCATGTCAAATGTTGATTGGCTTGTAAAAAAAGGCAGTTCATAGGCTAAAAGCAGGAAAAAGTTCTACTTTCCTACATTTTGCTGGTGAAATCGATATGAGTGTGAGCACTAGTTTCTTATTTCAAAGAAGTTGATAGTTAATTAGGTTCTATAATAAATCTAAATAGTTACCTACATCTGGGTTCAGATGAAGGAAAATAACCAAAAGTCATCCCCTCCCCCCCTCAAAAAAAAAAAATCAGGAAAAGGTCTTTATCTTATCATAAAATGCAAACTGTTTATTGTACTAATTTGTGTTGTTTCTGTAGTGAGACAAGCCTGTGGAAAACTAGAATCTTGCTTCTATGATGAGGATCCAGTGTAAACCTGGAAGAGACAAGAGATTATCCGTTTACTTAAGGTTTTTGTCTTGTCTAAATACAGGTGTTCTTTTGAGACAGTTGTTCTTAAGTTATTTTCTGTAAATGGCATAAAATTTTAAGTAAATATTTTCACAATACTTCATGACAAAGAATGAGCTATGCAAGGAGAGCAATTGAGATTGAACTACCAATGTAACATTTAGAAATATTCTCAAGTTGATATCACAGGTAACTGATCTGAAACCAAAAAAAAAAAGTATGCTTTGTTGCCAGGTAATAGAAACAAGAACCTGCATAATAGCACCTCTAAACCATGATCATGAACCAGAAGCCATTTTATTTCAAATTAAAATAATAAAATAATTAAACTTATATAAACTTTTCAAGGCATTGTCTTTTCCAGGAAGTCAAGAATATAAACTGACAGAATTTGAAAAGATACACGATTCAGCCTTCTGAGAGGGGAAGGGAAGAGGTGGGGAAGAGGGGAATTGTAAAAGAGAGAGAGAGAAAGAGAGAATAAAATTTAAAGAATTACTGGTAAAGACAAGGTAATTAAAATATGAATTGAATGTTTCTCTTCATGATAGACATTAAAAAGACTCTAGAAAACATTTTAGACTATCTTGAAAAAATGCTTCCTGCAACAGTTGTAACTACCTGAAAGTCTAACCTACTTTGAAGTCATTTTATTTCATTACTAATTAGTTGCATATTTATATTTAAAATACTGTGTTAAAGATATCTGATACTGAAATGTTAATATTTGCTTTTTTTTCCCCTTAACACTGATCATATAAGTGCAGGATTATAATTTTTTTTTTACTACATCAAATCCATGAAGTACTAAAAAGTTTTTGCACAGAATTGCAATACCTATTAAACTTCTCCTGATACTTTTACTCCTGAAACACTTAAAATCAAAAATATTGCTTTTCAATGAGAAAAGAGCAGGAGTAGCTTGTTATGTTGATGGTATATTTCCTGAGACAGAAATGTTGTTAAAAAATCAGGAAACAAATCAAATTGTGGTCAATTTCCTGTATTTCCACATTTCATATACAACTAGAATTTGAATATATATTTTTTAATTACATGGTGATCTGTCAAAGAAGACATGGAACTTTTTTTTTAACTTCAGAGTGGTAATGTGATCCCACTGAAGTTATTTAGATAATTCCCACTGAATACAATGCATCAGGGTTCAAATTATTAGAGTCATCTATGACTCAGTAGAGGAGAAAAGAACAGAAGATGACTGTGACCCTACAGTTCTCAAATTGTCCTGGATTTGACTGAAGTCAGAGCTGTCTGTGCCTAGAACAGGGTTCTGCTCATTAGAACATAAGGGGTAGCCAAAGCACAAAATAAAATCCTTTTGTTTCAGTGCATGATATTAATTTGCAATAAAGTTCAGTATTTTGAATTAATGTGCTAATTGCTATGGGGCTTTTGGACTCTTCATTATCAGCTAAAAATAAATTATAATTTTAAATTTTTTTTTTCAATAGCTAGCATCACTAGGTGATATAAGGGAACCATGATATTACTACTCATTAAGTATTTGACTGAAAGAAATAGTCAACTCTTTGCCATTAAGTATTTTAATGGAACAGTAAATTCACATATGTAACAAGAAATAACAAGCTGGAGGTCAGCTGTGATAAGTTTGTTTCATAAATTAATGACCATGATTAAGAATATGTTATATTTGGGTAATAATCATTTTTCACTGGTGTTAAATCCCATATTATATTTCTTAGTGTGATGGTAATTCCTCCAAGTTAGCCACCTATTTTTAAAGCCATTTCTTAAGAATAAAATGTATATGCTGATCTGCCTCCTATAGAGCTGCTCATGGATAAGATAATACATAATGCCAAATATTTTTAGAAACATAGCTAATGGATAACCCAAATCCTTGCCTTCAAAACAGTCAGATACTCTTGTGAAAGTGTTGAGTACCTACCAACTAGAAATCAGGTTTCTTTGATAATTCTGTTTTTCTTTTATCATTTCTCTTTTGAAAAATTAGAATGGAATTAGAATTAGAATAAAATTAGAATCTATGGTATCTATGAGCTAGTACTATTAGTCTCGCCCTTAATTCAAGGGTCCCAATGTTGATATGCCAATAACAATTTACAGAAGCCAGAAATGCAAACACTAATATGATTTGTTAAACGCTTGCCTTACACTTTATATACGTTCTTGTGCACATCTGCTGGTTGAGTGCTACAATAAGGGGTTTCCAGAGTTCTCAAGTAAAATAGGCAGATCTGCCAGAATTTCATGATTTCCTTCGTAATACATTACTCTAGGATTTAGCCTGAAGTCACGTACAATATCTTCAATTTCTCCTGTTGAGTGCAGACATAAATGTTTAAGAGTCCCCAAGGATAGTGAAAGACACTGGAAGGAAACATGATCCCTATGAAGATGATGAAAATATTGAAGATCAGCCAACAGAGATAATAAATAACATAAAAGAAAGACCCTGTTCTCTAATGTTCCCTCAGAGCTATTCTAAGCACTACTTATGTCAGCCATTTGGCTGGGTAGTGGAATGGGGTTTCACATCATCTGGATGCAGCAAGTAAATAAAGATTTTCATCCAGGATGACTAACATTTCATAGTAGTGCTTGGTGGACAAATGTAATTTCAAAACACTCTGATATCTTTGCATTTTGCCTTTGTTCCATTCACAAACATAAATTGAGCAACTTCTTTCCAGTTTTCCTGAAGGCTGCTCCAGAGGGAGGAGTACAGGTGGATCTAGCATCTTCAGCTTTAAGGGATACAGTTTTCTGGCCAGTCCTTCCAGATTTCCAGCTTGGAAAGCCCTTAGAGACAGAATGTGGTGGTGCTCAGAGACAGGCAGCTAGGCTTCCAGGCTCCTCTCACCGCATTACAGAGGCCAGGACTCAGGCAGAGGAACAGGAAGGAAGTCAAAACTTACTAGTGATTTATCAGAACTCTTTCAACTCAAGCAAACAGTAGCAAAATATTTCTCTTTCTATCAATTAACAAATTCTATTTGAAAGAATACTTTCTGGGTTACAACTTTCCTGAGTTCTGTTCCATTCTTTCAGTGTATGACAAGACTTCCATTGTGAAAATGAAAAAGTATTGGAAAAACAAACAAACAAACAAACAAACAAACAAACAAAAACATAAGTTTAAATAAGTCTTCACCACTTCTTGAAGCTGCATTTGTAGTTGCAATGTTAATAAAATTAAGATATGCAAAATTCAAGTTTTTCCTTAAAAACTTAACTTCCCTTCAGTACTATACTATGATCAAAATATATTTTAATAGCTTAAGTAATAGGATCCTCTGACATTTGTTTAACAGACTTTTTCAAAAAGTCTCTTTAATGAACAAATTAAAAAATTAATTTCCTCAGTAAGCTTATGTTGTTTCAGGCACCTTAAGTAACTGCACTTAGTTTCATACAATTAGCTTTAAAGATAAAAATCTTAGCTTTTTTCTTGACTAGTTGACATGGTTCAGCCTGCAACAATCTTATCTCCAGTAGGACTTTAATGTAGGTTAATCTACATAAATAGGCTATCTTAGTCTGGGTTAAGATAATCTTTTATCCCTCTTCAGAAGTTGCAGTTTATGAGTTTCTGACGCAGAAAGAAAACCAGGAGGTGCTCACACCAGGATGTTTCTTTGGAATAGGTCTGCTCATCAAGAAACAGAACTTTAGCAGTTTCTTCTTCAAGATACAATAGACGGGCATTAGCAGTTGAGTAAAAGGTATAATAGAAGTTAGAGAAGAAATTGAAACAAACTGGGGATGGACCTGAGTCCCAGATTTTGAGAGAAGAAGATATGTATTGGCTAGTAGCCACTTATCTTAAATTTCTTGCTCCCCAGAGTTCTCTTAACACTGAATTACATGGTCCCATCTGACTTTGGGTTGAGTTGAACTCACATCTACAAAAGCTTCCCTTTGAAGGGACAGTTTTACTCTCTGAAACTCTGCATAAATGTAGAGATGTGACCCCAAGGAATGGTTTGTGGTATTGGGGTCTCGATGTGAGCTGTTGCTCAGTGTCATACAATAAATTAGTAAAAGATAAAGCACACACAGTCTCTACAGAGGTGGTAGAAGTCAGTGCTGCGCAGGCTGGAAGCCTTCCGATTTGAATTGGAAACAGAATCTCTTAGCTTCCTAAAAGGAAATACTGTGTGTAGACTCACCCACTGAATGACTTCACTAAAATACTAAGCTAATATAATCAGAAACATTTAGCTATAATTTTTGCAGAGCTCATTGATAGTACAGGGTCCCCAATTCTAAATGTGTTTTGCATTTGTCTAAGGTTTGAAATAATTGGGCCTGCTCTTAATTGTGCCAGCACAACGAGTCAGAGCTGTTTTACTGTTTTAGAGAACTTTTAAAGAAATTTAATTGTCTGATTGAGTTACTATATGCTCTTTAAACATGCAGGGTGAGAGAGAACTAATCAAATAATTTTCTTATAAATTATGGGGAAAAAATTGTTCATGGCCATGGAGAGGACTTACCCATTGAAATTTTGTGATTGTTTTGGAAGAGATTTTGTGAATCAGGTGCTGAGGATCCACATACTTTGTGCACCAGCCTGCTGTCCTACCACACCACCTGGAGAAAGGTCACATCTTCTGCACTGAGTCTTCAGCTCAAATCCTCACCTCCCACAATCAAAGTCAGCAAAAACTCTTCCATTAGCACCAGTTCAGTGTTTATTTCTGATCTTCATAAATTTTAGTTAAAAAGGTTTGACAGAACAATGAAAATGACTGGGGGGATGGGTCCCTTAAGAGAAAAGACTTCCAAAAGACTAGGAAACTCCAATATAGAGAAAAAAAAAGGAAAAGGAAAAAAAAAAAAGGAAAAAAAAAAAAGAAAAAAGAAAAAAAAAAAGAAAAGGAAAAAAAAAAGCCTGAAGTAGAATATGGTTGGCATTCATAAAGTCATTAATTTGCTATGTTAAGTGGAATACTGTCATTGATCTCTGTTTCGACAGATCAGCACACGTCCTTTGCAAGATTTCTAGAGGAGGAGAATGCGGTCATCATACCAATACTCACCTGCTGCATAATAAATAGCTTATTGGTTAGAGAGCTCACAGCTGCAGACCTGGAATCAAAAGTGTGCATCAGAAGAACTGAACAAGCTCTGTGGGACAGGTGATCTTGCAGGTGGGTTGGATTTTCTCCTACTGAAATAGAGCCCTTGTGTAGCTGAGCATACAAGAGATGTAAGGCCAGACGAAAGGTCTAAAGGCAGCAGAGGTTCACAAGTTGCATAACAATTTTCAACTCCATGCCTCCGTGCTAGAGCAGAGTTACCATAAGCATGGCAGTGGAAAGCATTGCAGCTGATCCTGGGGATGCTTTGCTCACACAGAATGCAAAATGCAGATGACTCTTTCTCTGAAATTGCATGTGGACTTGGGCCTGAGTGCCAGGATACCTGCCACTCAGGTGTACAATACAGTGGCAGGCACAGCAGCAATATAAGTTCTTTTTTGTAACAAATGTGCTAAATGGAGAAATAAATGCAGATTTTCATGAGCAAAGACAAACCTGTAGAAGTTGTTCATCCCTATAATAATACCTCTGTTTCTGGAAATAGGTTTATATCCTGCCCAAACTCTATTAGTCTTAGTGAATTTCTCTTTCTCTGAGTCTTTCCCCCAAAACATTTATATACATGTTAACAGTTCCACAGGATTCCTTTTTTTTTTTCTATTTTACATCCATTATAATATCAGTCAATTAAAGAAATGCAGATAATGGATCCTTTATCTCCCATTCAGAATTCCCTTTCCATTCTCCTCTGTGGAATCATTTAGCCTGTGTCTCTGGTGTTTTTTCCCTCTGTTCAGCCAGCTTATCCAATCTTGGCTGTTTCCTCCTCTATAATCTTGCATGTTTGTGACTCTTGGGGGACATGCCTTTCAGTTTTATTGCCCCACCTACTGGATTTTTTTTTGCTCGTTATTTTATTTTAAAGCTTTCCAATTTTCAATAGTCTGACTTATTTCCTCTCTGCCTACGAAATTTTGTGAAAGCAAGAAAGAGAAATGTATAAAAGAGATGGTAGTGTATTTGTACTGCCACTCATGAGTTTGAGTGTATGGCAAACAGATCTGAGCTCCAAAATGTGGCAAATAAATATGTATGGAAAAAGTAACCCACTCCTCTCTTCATCATGGAAATACCAAGTCACTGTGTGTTCACAAGTGGGTTTTACTTCAAAGTTACATGTTGTGCAAAAGAATGAGTTGTTAGCTATGACATTTAGGAAAAGGATTACTGTGAACTTATTTTAAAAGGTAATCTTCTTTCTCTTACTCATTGTGACTCATTGGTTACGACATTTGAGTTAGGAGCATACCATATAGAGATAACTGCTCAGGGTGTTATTTGTAATCAGTGTCTGACAAATACTGAGTAGCAGGAAACCAAGACAACGGAGGTTGTCTGTTATACTCAGTTGGAAGGCACAGGAGGAGGGTGTCTGTTTTTAATCTTTGACCTTTCAGTAGAGAATTTAGAAATGGGCAACAGATAAATATTTTGCTGAAGAAACAAACTGAATTAAGAAATTACATTTGGTTTCCCATTAGTAAATAAATGTTTATATTTAAATCAACACATAAATTGTAGGTTGGTGTAGTTTGACAGCAGTAAAAATGAGGCTTATAACTTCATGAAAGATTACCAGTAACCTGCTATCTAAAAGAGGAAATAAAGCCTTTTTTTTTTTTTTAATACTGTCAACTTCTAAAAGATTTATGGAGGAGGGATTGAGTAGGTAATAGATGAAGATGACTTTTGTGGGATAGGATTTGGGGGAAAAAGAACAGAGCATCACTACATAAAAATGTAATGGCTACTAAATATAAAATGTGGTCTGATGAGTTGTTTAGGGACGTTGTCCTAAGAGCATAACATGATGGATCATGCATGCAACTGCTGCAGCAAAGGTGTAGAGCTGTTTAGGAAAACAGTTATGAGTAACGGCTTGTCAATCTTTTTTTAATTACCAGGTGTATACTGTTGTCCCTCAGATATTTGAGCAAAATTTGTGAGGCTGATAAAGCGTGGTCTGTCTATTTGAATCTTTCTGTGGCATCTCATGAATTCAGACCGAAGTAGTAAGATAGATCTGTCAATCAGTCTATCTATATTTTTTTAATGCAGAGGTATACTAACAACACTTACAACTCTGCATTAGAAGAACTTTTCCTGCAGCATGAGGTATCAAGACAAAAACATAGATTCTCCCCGAGAAAGCAGCAGACACAAGTTTCCACTGACCTTCCCAGAGATATATGATATCATTTGCCACACTTGACCTTTTTGAGTCAAAATGACTTTGACTTAAAATAGTCCAGCAAACAGTGTATTGTAGATAATTAGACTCAGAGGGGAAAAAAAAAAAAAAAAAAAAAAAAAAACCACTTGCTCCAGGCTCTGTTAGAATGAAGTAAATCTCAGTAAAAAAAATCAGGCTCAAGTTTATCAGGACAGTAGTATGGCATCAGCCCTTTTCCTGGACAACAGCTAGTACAACAAAATTTCTGCAACCTGTGCTACAACTACATGGCCAAGCAGCCATTTCCTTCCCTCCTCTGTCAGTACAAACTGGATGACTACCTCTGCCAATAAAACTATTGTTTTCTAGCATCTTTGAATTAGAATATATCTGAACCAAAACTACCCATATCTGTTTACGTAAAGGAAAATAAAATGCAGTCAATATCAACTCAACAACCTACAATTACTACACTAAACTCATTGTAGATTTTTAGATATTACAGGTTTGTCTTCCAAGTTTTTTCTCTCTTTGGTATCACACTGACTTATCCCTGGGCTTATGAAAACTTGAATGCATTGTATGCTGTCAGAATTTGACAAGTCAGGCTAATTAAATTTTTAAAAGCCCTATTTATGTGTATTCTGGTTGGAACATACATCTCATTTTGCAGTACATTTTCCCCTTCAAGTACTCCCTATAAAGGTTAGCTAAAGCATAGAAGAACAGTATATTCCGTCCATATGTGCCTATAACATTCACTTGAGGTAAAGTATTGTTTACTTTAACATCCATTTGCCATTGAACTGTGGAGGGAACTTTTTTTAAGATTCAGTTGTAGACAGAGAAGGACAGGTGATAATAAAGTGTTTATCATCTTTCTTTAATATTTCAATACAAGAAAAAACAGAAATTGAAGTTTTCTTATGTGAAATGTTTCTACTAGATAGCAAATTAGATGATATCTGTCCATTATGGTAATACTGCTTTCTGGAACATTTTTGTAGTAGATAGTACTTTGCAGTACTTTGGCTAAGTAATTAACAAAACATTTGACTAGAACTGTTAACTTATTTACAAGGTATTTATTATGTCATTAACAACAAAAACAACAACAAAGGAAGGGCCAATATTTAATTTTCATTGTTATGTGTATAGTTTTTAGAAAGTTTTACCAAATATACAGACTAGAGTGGGCCCACAGATTTACCCAGAAAACAGCATAGTTTAAACCTTCGAGAATCCTGACATAGGGTTACACAATACAGAATTACAGATATAGTCATTCAGATACATATAGGTATATACAGGCCTAACAATTAATTTGTGTTGAAGTCAATCCTAAGATTGTCCATATCTGTCATCATACATATACCCTGCTCCATCCCAGACAATCAGCCAATCAGTATTTTGAGAGATAGGGAACAAACTACAAATATAACTGTATGGCTCTGCTGGGACAGCTGTGGTCCAGCAGAAATAGTACTGGGCAGGACCTGGTAACCTCAAAGAACCTGATTCCACATGGTCAGTGATGTCAAATACTGCTTCTGTTAACTACTTTTTTTGGCTGGGTAATGAAGAATCAATAGTATAATTAATTACCCTCTCTTATTAGGCCAATGACCAACAGTTGGTTGGGAGAAAAATGACCTGATGGTAACATAATTGATAAGGATACAAAGAATCATTGCAAAAACCTTGAAGATTTTTACATAAAGCTGTTTTAAAGTATGTTTAAAAGGCTTCATATAGTCAGCAAACTTTCAAAGGGCACCTAAGCTTTGAGCTACAGGAGCTCTGGGCAACATGCCATGCTGACAACCATAGCAGTATTCTAAATGTGGATAATAAAGTAGGAATTGTAAAAGAGACCTGTATCTCTAAGATATATCGTGCTACTGATAAAATATTTTCGAAATAAAATCTTCAAATTTTACTTCATCTGAAGAAAAAACTTCCAAAAGATGATACAATGTCACCCTTATTTGGGTTAATACATATGTCATATAAAAATAGTGAATTATAATGGATTTTAGGAATTTGTAAGTCCCAAAACTTGTTAAACTTTGAAGTATTTACAGAAAGTATTTACTCTTTAAGAACCAGTCAGAGATGCTTGGAGACAGCTAACAAATTTTGCACTAACTGTATCTTCTGCAAATATAATTCCACAGAGATTACCAATATTGGGTGATATGTGGAAAAGCCTTTTCAGTGGAATAAGTTTAAAGAATGAATCATGTCATTTCCCAAAGACAAATCAAGTGTTGCTAGCCATATGGTGGAAAATATAGGCAATCTGTCTGGAAGTATTGTGTCTATTTAAAGAAACAAATGGAAAATAAATGGGAAGTCTGACATTTTCACGTGTCACAAGTGAAAACGCATAACATTGTACTTGTACATAGAAACTAGGGGGCATGGTACTTAGGATAGGAGCTATGGACAGTATTCTCTAATTACTTTATATGCATCAGTGGAGTTTTATCACATAATTCAGCACATTATCTGTTTCCTCTTTTCTTTGTATTCTCATGAAGTTTGCTTACAGTTCATGGACGTCTTCAGCATCTAAACATAACATGCTAGAAAGAGGATTCAAGTAAAATACCTTAACAATGTGGTTGTGTGTTTTACTTAAGTAACAAAGCTACAAAAAATGAAATATTTTTGTCATTCCAGTGTTTGCACTGTTCTTCACTTTCTGCTAGCTGGGAAGTTTCAACATGTTACATGTGGTACCTTTCAAAACAAAACACCAATTAAAAATAACAAAGTGGAACATTGAGAAATTCATGTTCCATGCAACAACAAAATGTTTCAAATCAGTGGTACAGAACCAAATTGGCAGCTTTATAGTTAGAAGCATTGCTTTCTCAGTTAATCAGAAGAAAAGTGGTTCTGGCATTAATAATTTCTTAGCACTTTATTTGCATATTTTCATTGCTTGGTTATGACATCTATACAATATGGAATATAAAATGTATTGACATGGATATGTACTAAAGGCATGGAAGCATGTATTTGTTATTAACCACAGCAAAAATTTTCTACATACTGAGATTGAACGTGGTCCGCAATAATTCCTCTTTTTAATTTGTATTGTAATTTGTTCTTTTATTCTTGTACTTCAAGTATCACGACGATGTTTTCCCCTTTCTGTAAGTGGTATAATTAGGCATTGAAAACCTTCAACAGTTTCTTCCATACAAAAACATACATTGAAATTCATATGCACAAACATTATACAACTTTAATTTACAATTTTTGTATTATTCATAACTGTTCAGAACACTTGTACACTGGAGATGCTGTGGTGATGGAAACATATGATGGAACATAGAGTCTCATTCTAGCATACAAAACTATACTATTCTGTTACATGACAACTTAATTTGTACTTTACATGTTTCCAACTCCAACTTACAAAGTCTGCTCTAACAATTTTTGGAAAATCTGTTCATGTTGTGGTTTACTCATTTTGGATGTGATTCCAGCATGAAGCCTTCTCTCCAAGAAGTAAAACTTGTTCTAGCTGCTCATAAAATTTTCCCCAGAAGTGTTTATAAAAGCTAGTGAAAAAGAAAGTGCTCATTATTTCTGATAAGCAGTGAAGGATTGAAAATACATATTTCAATCACAGAGCTAAAGATATCTGGAAGTAAAGAAGTATGTATATGTGTTCTTAAATTGATAAGGGTTTCTTAAAAATGTGAATTTTCATGAACCACTTACCTCAGAGTTAAAAACTTCACCTTTCTTTTTGCTATGGTTAAATGGAGGCAAAATACACCAAGTCTCAGCAAATGTCAAATCCAGTTTTAAAATATTGGGATTTAAAGGAGGTATAATACCAATAAGTCTAAAACTATTAGGGCTTCCTAGTGAGAATATACAGGACTGTTTTATGTAGTTTTTGACAGAGAACTTAAATTAGGCCTGCAACATGGATGGTGTAACTTTTCCTGCTGCCTGGGAAAGAAATGCTGTCAAGTTCTAAGTTGTGGTGATGGCACTTAGTTTGTATGAGTCTAATAAAAGGGCAGAGTGTATGCATGTTTCTCTGACTTTAGATTTTTTTTTCTCTTGGTCAGAACTTTGAAGTCTTTTTAAAGCTTTGTTCTCTTCCTCTTTGCCAGGCTAATAAAAAGAATTATTATTACTACCACATTTGTGTCTCTTGGATTTTATTTTGGCTAATGCAAGTATTTTTACAACATGATCTTGGACAAAGGAGCAATTAGAATTAAGGAGCCTTATCCAACAATTACAGCACTTATTGCAATTATAATAGTAACTTAGTAAGTTGATGACTTACTGAGTTACCCAAATGATACATTTTTATTTTGCTTTTAAAGTTAGCAAAAGCTTAATGTTTGAGTTTTGTAATGAGCCTGTGGTAACCAGATTTGTAGTCTGAAGCCTTCGTCTGCCACACTGTTAGCCATCAAAGGAGCCCTGTCCTACCAAGCTTTCTATTTTCACAACAGGATATCTGGTTTCTTTTATGAGGATATAGCTATGTTAATTTGGTTTAGTGGTTTGTTGGAGGTAAGCATGCTCTTCACAGCACAAACACCAAAATCCCCTTAAAGCAGTTCCTTGTTAATAGCTGGGGCCTGATTGGCAGTTTTGCATTGTAAAGTGTGATTTGGTTGGGTAAATATGTTTAGTCTAGTAAGCACTTTAGTGATTGAGTGTCTGTTAATGGATAAAGGTGGATTATGGTGAAACCTCTACAGGCTGTCATTGAGCACTTAGAGTTGTGAGATGTCATGGGGAGAATGGAAAACAAACCGGCACTGTGGAAAAACTCACCAACTATAACAAATTTTAAATATTCAGTGCTATTTCAGTATTTAGCTTTAAAATCATATCTCACTTGAGAACAACGAAGCAGAGCAAACTATGCAGCTCATAGCTTTCTTGTTTGGCCTTATAGCAAGCATATTTGGTACATGCATCTGGGCATATTCAGAAAGTTTAGAGATCTTTCTCAGCAGATGATGGCCAAAAAGCCAGCAGGTACCTGGAGGGTAAATGCAGAGTATCCATAACTTTTCTTAAGAATGTGCTGTAAATCCTTTAATTCAGAATGAATCCAATGCAATTTTTTGTGTTGCTCTCACACATACACACACCCTCCTCCAGGAAAGGGTATTATAGATCAGTATTTTTGCTTGTTTTCTGTTCTTTCTATTCTATTCTTGCTTGCAAGGTTTTCTATTTTTTATTATAAAGTCTTCTCCAAAATAAAGGTTTTCTGCAAAACCACCCTTTCTCCATCTCTTCCCTCCAAACACAGACATGAAGATCTTTCTTCTCTTACTTTTAAGAAAGGTAATGTGATCCTCTATATAAACCACCAACAAATGTCACTTTTTTTCCTCTACTCAGGTGTACGCAGCTTTTTTTACGAGGTGGTAAATATCAGCTTACTTTGGGACTTGAAATGGCCTTGAGGCCAAGTGGCAGATATTCAGACACATATGTAGAAATTCTCCACTTTGGCAAGCTTTAAAATCTCTGTGTCCTAACTGGTGGCCATGGTACAATGAGTGCTAAGTTTGTTTACCATACTATGGAAGTATCACATGTATTAGCAGGTGAAGTACACACCCAGCGTATTTTGGTGTGCATCTGGAAAACAGAGAGAGGTTCCATATTAGTGTTATTAAGCTGTTAAAAAAAAATAAAATAAAATATTCTCTGGTCTCTGACATTTTCTTGTGTTTTGCTTTATTTCAGTTTTGTTTGTTTGTTTGTTTGTTTGGATTTGTTTTCTTATGTTTTGTTTCGTTTTGTTTTGTTTTGGGGGGGGGAGGGGGGGATCCAGGGAGGTTTGTTTTCAAGGAACACCCTGGAATTCTTCCCTGTGTTCCCTTTTATTCTCTTTCTTATCAAAGACATATCAGGCTGACCCAAGCCTTATAGTTGATACTTACCACATGTCAGTATAGGTTCAAGCCCACAAAACCTACTAAAACTCTAGTGAAAAAATTTAAAGCAGAAAACATCACAGTATCACAGTATCACAGATTTCTAGGTTGGAAGAGACCTCAAGATCATCGAGTCCAACCTCCGACCTAACACTAAGTACTCCACTAAACCATATCGCTAAGCTCTACATCTAAACGTCTTTTAAAGACCTCCAGGGATGGTGACTCCACCACCTCCCTGGGCAGCCCATTCCAATGCTTAATAACCTTTTCGGTAAAGAAGTACTTCCTAACATCCAACCTAAAACTCCCCTGTCGCAACTTTCGCCCATTCCCCCTCGTCCTGTCACCAGGCACGTAGGAGAACAGACCAACCCCCACCTCTTTACAGCCTCCTTTAAGGTAACTGTAGAGAGCGATAAGGTCGCCCCTGAGCCTCCTCTTCTCCAGGCTGAACAAGCCCAGCTCCCTCAGCCGCTCCTCGTAAGACTTGTTCTCCAGACCCCTCACCAGCTTGGTCGCCCTTCTCTGGACTCGCTCGAGCACGTCCATGTCCTTTCTGTAGCGAGGGGCCCAAAACTGAACACAGTACTCGAGGTACTCGAGGTGCGGCCTCACCAGAGCCGAGTACAGGGGCACAATCACTTCCCTAGACCTGCTGGCCACACTGCTTCTTATGCAGGCCAGGATGCTGTTGGCCTTCTTGGCCACCTGGGCACACTGCTGGCTCATATTCAGCCGACTATCAACCAATACTCCCAGGTCCCTCTCCGCCAGGCAGCTTTCCAGCCACTCATCCTCCTGCTTAGTTTTGGGAAATTTCTTGCAGCTTCACTATAAACCTACATGTTTAACAAACACTTTTTTCATCTGGTTAAAACTACCTATGTAGGAGGATTACCTTCTGGTCAAATCCAGATTAAATGTGGGGTGGCAGCTTCTACATGGTCTTTACCATTACATACTCTTCCAGAAAATATATTAGGTCTCAAATGCCTTTAATGGGCTTGAAAGGAACTTATGATAGAGTTGAGTCCTTTCTATTATATTACACTAAAGAACAGGATAGATGGTCATAAAAGTCTGGCCAATTGGTGTGTTGGAGATGAAATTCTTTGTTAAAATCCATGCAACCATTCCCATATTGCAGTAACTTAACTGAGAGAAAAACGGATTTGCAAACTTAATCTTTCTCTATGCTTCTTATCACAGCCCTTCTTGCTTGAATGAGAGAATAAATCAGCATTGTAATCATTACTGGTTTCATATAAAATATTTGCTTAGAATCACAGAAATCTTGGTCTTAGATGTCAATTATTAGCAATAATAAGATATAAAAAGGGAAAGAATTCTTTACAAATACATAAGGATATTATTTTTTATATACATACTGCTTTTGATTTAGTTGTTGCCTATAGCCCATTATAGAAAAACATGTACTTCCTAGTATGCTGGGTCACTCAAAATGAAAAAGAAATACAGCAGAGGAAATTCAGGCAGATAAATTTATTTAATTTTATGATCCCTTAAAATGTTGGTGTGCCTTCATATGGAAGGCCATCTTTACTTCCAGGAAGAAAAACACAATGAAGGGCTTATTAAAGATTTGATTATTCAAGCAGCACTGTGGAATATGGTCCCCTGCTCTAAAATGTGCTGCCTTTACTTTTTGAGATTTTTTGCTGATTTTATAAGTCAATTAAGAGCTAGAATGAAAATGTGGAAATTATTTGGAGAACAGCTAACATTTGAAACTAGTCTGAGAAAGCAGCCGATTGATTGAGGACAAAACCAGAATGCTGGTATATTTGAGGGTATGGGAAAGCTTAATTAATGGAGCAAGATTTGGGGTGGATGAGGAGAAGGAAATCAAGGGAAGGACAAACAATGTGAAAGTCCCATTGAGAGCAGAACAGGAATAATTACTAATAAAACAGGAAATTTTTGAGACAAGAATAAACAGCAGGCAGGCAAAACATCAGGGACTAGAAAGGAACAGAACCAAAAAAAGCATGGAGTAAGAAAGGAAGGACGTAAGAGGAATTAATATCATCTTGAAATGATGACAAACTTTTGTATGTGAGAACTGCAAACAAGGCAAGAATGAGTCAGAAGATAGTAGTGGAGTTATTTACAGGAAAGAGGAAAGATGCAGAAGGTGGAGAAAAAAAGAAGGCCATCTAAAGGAAAAAAATGTAAACAAAAGATGCAGTGAGACAGCAGGAAAAGATGCTGAGTAAATGTGTCCTTTGAAAGGAAGAAAGTATTAAGATAGAATTGATACTAAAGACATATTCTGCATGGGATCTTTCTGGCTTCATGTAACAGAGCTCAGAAACAGAAAATATAACTTTGGAGAGCTTTAATTCTATGTCATGGACAAGCAATTTGCTTTATAAGTATTTTCAAAAAGTCAAAAAAAAATTGGCTTTATTGTTGGTAATGCTATTATTCCAATGAGAAATGTGCATGTGATCTATGAAAGAAGAAACTTCTATGAAAAGAGAAACTTCTACGAAAGAAGGAACTTTTAGGTTGCCATCTTAAAATGATGCCAGTGACTTTGCAACTAATTAGGATCTTTTTTTTAGGAATTAGAAATAGTTTCAAGAACCTAAGATAACTTTGACTTCTTTTTCTAGTGTTTCCAATTTTATTGTTGCATTTTTAAATTTTGTAAAAGTCATAATTTTGAAAGTTAAAAGTGCTGTTTTTTTCATATTTTGCTGTATAAGGACTTAGGACTTCACATTAAAAAAAAAAAAACAGGATGAAGAAACAGGGGAAACAGTTAAAACTGCACATAGCAAAGTGCTCTAGGTGCATGAACTAATCAAACGAGAAAATAGGTATTAAAGAGCAGGTAAGGAAGTCTTTTTAAATGCTATTATTTGAAGTGGTAACATACCTAAATGGGAGGTACATTTTTAAAGTATAAATTGGTGCTTAATATTAAAAACATGAATACATGCATGCACATAATATATACATAAATACTAGGCAGGGTCCTAGGCATAAATACTAGTTGGGGTAGGGGCTTTTTGGTTTTAGTCTTGGCAATAGCTTTCATATCTTGCTCCAATGTTATATAATTTTTCTACTTTGGTTAGCCTTAACCACAGCACTGTGTTTCTGCTCCAGAATTGCAAATGAAATATGTGCAGCTTTTGCAGCCCTTTTTTGTAAATACCCAGCAGGCATCCAAACACTTTCAAGCAATAAATAAGACCCCACAAACAAAAGCAAATTAAACCTTCCACTTCTATTCATAAAAATGTATATACAGCCTTACTTAACCAATCAGATGCCTGTTTGTGACACATGAAATAACTTGGTGGTCTTAGTACGATTCCAACTGGACAGCTGTTTGGACCATAAAACTCCACCATAATTGGCTTTAACCGACATCCTTGTCAGCAAAATAGCCAAGTTTTGTAGGGGCACAGAGACTCAACAGCTTTTCTCATAGCCTAGAGGTGGTTTTTCTAGATTAAGCATGTGGGTGGCCTGCTGATAGTGGAAGAATTACCAAAAAAAATTATTCTGATGCAATTTTTTTTATATTGTATCTTTTTTTTAGCAATCGGGACAGAATTCTACTCCTGAGCTTCTCCTAAATGTTATTTTAAATGAATATAACGTACATTGATGTTCAAAGGTGTTTTGGAAACTATGAAATAAATTGGCTTTTGGAAGTCAATGGAAAAATAGCTTTGATTTCAAAGGGACCTGAATTTCATTCAATGTTTAAAGAAATACTTGGGTTTTGCCCCCCTAAAAATATAAATAAATGGTGATTTAGAAGCAGATGGTTTGGGATATTAGTGAGAAGGGAAGTTCCACACTAATTTTACTAAATTTTGGAATTACAGTACCAATTTGTCTACCATTTAAAGTAATGATAAAATAGCCAAAAAAAAAAAAAAAAGTAGAAAATATGAATTTGAAACAGAAACAAATGGAAAAAAACATGCTTTGCCCAGACTGAGAAATTCTTCTGAAATATTGTGCCTAATGCCAGCATTGAATAGATTGAAACACTCTGCTTTTACTTTACTGATAGGATTACTACACATTAGGTACCTTAGAAATATAAATTGATACAAGCCTACACAGAAAGTACCTTATAAATCATAAGAGATAGTCCCAACTGCTGTGAAATAAGAAGCACAAAATGTATAAATTGTTACAAAAATAGCACCAAAGTCTCTTAATTCCCTGTATCACATGCAATACCTTGGAACCAAATTTAATATACAACCAGTATGAAACAGTATATATTTGCATTCAGTGCATAGATGTAAATGCCTGTATAGGCTAAAGGGCAGTGCATATCTTGGCCCATAACATGGAATAGTTTGAGTGCTACAAGATAAAAGTTACTGTAGTCTTCATTCTTGAAAGCCTTCCTACTTTTTTTCTTTCCTAGTGATTACTTTTTAAAGAGAAGCCTCTGTTATTGTCCTTTTGTATTCTGTCTTCTGTATGAGATCTCAACAAGCTTTGGAGGAAACATAGGTTTCATAGCATGCTGTGGAAAAAAAAAAAAAAAGAGAGAGAGAGAGAGAGAGAGAGATGCAAGTTGTTAGTTGTTTATTTAATTACAAGAGATAAATAAATAAAACACCAAAAACACTGTAGTCAGATGGCTGCATGCTTTGTATAGCTCCCAAGGCCTATCTGAAGAGTACTATACAAAAACAAAGCTTGTAGAAGAGGAAGCAGCTGCAGGAGTGATATAGAGCCCTTTCTTATAAACAAAGAGCACCAACAAATCTGCTGGAGCATGAATATTAGATTTGCTGACTTCTGCTGACATCACTGTGGGAGATAAACATATTACAAGGAGTGGAACAGCTTGTTGCTTGAGAGGTTGCCAGATGAGATAAGCGAATGGCAAAGTGGCAAATGAAGACATGGTGCCAGTCTTGACCAGCTCAGACATAGCAGAAAGTTGTGACTCGATGAAGTGTTACAGTGAATGTAACTGGTCTGGAACAAGTGGATAAAAATGAACTATGAACATTTTTTTTCCTAATAGTGAAGAGCTAACAGCTGCTTCCATCTGGGAACTGTGTGAAAGTGCCTTACAGCTGTACAATAATAAACAGCTAAAAACTCTGCAGAGCCTACTGCTCCATTTACATTCTTTCCCAATCTTTTGCCTCATTAAACTGTAATCTTCCTCCTAATTATATTTCATCAATCTATTGTTTATGGAACTCTAGATTAAATGGCAAACATATTGAAACAAAAATAAACTTATAATTAGTTGTCCTCCTCACCCCTCCTCCCTTTGTATTAGCAAGTGCATCATTATCAGGCCCCGGGGGGTTGGTGAGGCAATCAGTTTACATGGTGCACTTTTGGCAGCAAAGAATTAAAAAAAAAAAAAAAAAACATTTGTAGCTGCATAATATGATTTACCAGCTCTAGGGCTCCGGGGTCTACACTTCCATAAATATAAGTGACAAATTATCAATAAATCATTCCCTGGTCTACCATATTGCATAATGTTTATTGAAACCCAGTTCTAATAAATATAAAAGTCACCTTTTTTATCCAAAGCATAAGAAACAAAGATGACAGCGATTACAAACAGAAATGAAAAATGAGAAATAAGCCCCTTCACAAGCAACGAACCTTTTTTTCCCTAGCATCCATAGAGCCTCAGCATTGTTTGCCTCCAAAATCTGCCTTGGAACAGATATGACCTTTGAATTGTGATTCTGTTCTTTGATTACGATAAACTTTTTTTATTCCTAGTTTTATTTGTTATTCATATAATTCCCATATCTCATTCCTGCTCTCTGAAGAAATCAGCCCAGTACTTTTTCAGCATACTGATCAGAAGCTGAATTAGAACTGGTGAAATTCTTCCAAATTCACCCTGTTGTAGATTAACCAAGCACACTGAGACCTCTGTTTTGAAACTGCGTTGGTTTTGCTCATTGCAAGAAATTATTTGAAAAGTGAAACAACGGGAAAAACAGAATATTTGCATATTAATTAATGTTTTCATTCTTCATCTCTATAAGTTGAAAACCACAATTCTAAAACTGTTTTATTAGAGTTGTATTTCTGGTCGGTGTTTTTTATTCACTCCATTTTATAATGACAAAAACTGGACCAAATATTGCTCTGGCATGAAAATATCCTTACTAAAGACTATTTCAAGAAAATAATCAAAGTTTAGACTTTACTACATTTTCCCACCACAACCGATCTTTTTTTTTAGATACATATACATTTCTTACAGCAGATTTCAGATGTTTCACCTGTTACAGGTGCTTTTTAAAACATGGGGTTATACTATCACACCATTTTTTTGCAGGTCGGCATCTGGAAATAATTTACACAATGTAGTCATTAGATTTCTGTAACAATTTTAAAAAGTCAATTTACGTCTTAACTGAAATTCCCTGCCCTTTTTTATTCTGGAAGCCAAACATCAGATACCCTGGCTAAGTTTAACTAACATCTACTCTTTAGAACACTTAAGATTTCCACTAGCCTTCTGATCTGTTGTTTTTTGGTTTTGCTTTCTTCCCTAGAAGTCATAGATATCTTCATATCACAAAAAAGATCTCTGCTGAAATATTTCATTCATCTTACTTAAATTTCTGCTAGGTACATCCTTCTCTGTAGAACATGTAATCTATATGTTCACTGACACTTTTTTGCTGATGCAAATAAATTCCGTTCAATTCAAAGGAGTATGCCCACTTAGAGCAGAACAAGTGTTTTCCCTTGAAGCCTAAGTGGAAATGTTGCTTGCCTGAGAACTGTAAGACTGGACCCAGCAGTTTCCTTTCCAGATTAGGGTGTATTGACTGTGCAGGCTTTCTCTCGCTACCATATTTTTATCGGTGCCCTTCCATGTCTTGTTCTGAGGGCAGTATAAACAGTAGTGTGTCTGTGCTTGTGGAGTATGGGGAAGTGAGTATCTCTTTCTCAGAAGTTCTTTCAGAGTTTCAGAGGAAATGGTTCATTTCCTATAGTTTTAAGGCCCTAACTCACTGACCAGCTGGAATAATCCTCTTGAATTCATTTGCTCTGTTCCCATGTAGAGACATTTGAACATCAGAACCTAACAAAATGTGAGAGAAGGAATGTTTCTGGCTCTTGTAAAGCATTAAACAAAAGTCCATTGTTTTAGAAATGGTTCATCCACTGGCATTCAGTCAAAGTGATACATACTGCGCTGGCAGTGTCAGCAGGGCCTTTGTAGCCAACATGGCTGCACTGTTCCTGACTGCCAGGACAGCAACACCACTGTAAAGTCCTTCACACCAAACTACATGGGATCTAAGGAGTTCAGGCACATGCCTCTTCCCACATCATCCCAATCAGAGACAGCGTTTCCTTAAACTGCTCAGGGAAGAAGGGATTCAGTCTCTCAGTGTAGCAGAGCAGCAGCAGCCCTCATCCATCGGAAGGAAGCAGCTGCAGAACAGTCATGCATTAGAGACCTGATGCCAGCTCAGCATCTCACATTTGGTGATGAGTGAGGAAGTGGAAGAAACTGAGACCGCTGAACCGACAGACTACTTCCATTCACTGAAACAGGATGTAGTGAGAGATCTGAGAAATCTGGACTTTAAAATAATGTCAGAATATAAAGTGATGTGTATATCCTGACGTAAAGAATGACATCTGTGAGAGCGTCTGAGCAATCTGCATGAGGATATCAGAAGACTAACAGATGATTTTCATAGATTTGGATGCCAGAGCTATTGCTCAACATTCAGATATTTCTGATTTCATATGATATACCCTAATGAGGTCATAGCCTGGAACTAGGGGAGAAAAAAAAAAAAAAAGTATAAAACTCGATTGATTGTAATTCCAAACAATTCTGGCCAAAAATTAGTATTTCCTTGGGGAAAAGCAGACTTGGCTGATCTGCTATAAGAATACTGCAATAGCTTAACATAGGTATTCAACATCTGCCTTTCTAGGAAAACACTGCAAATACTTTTTAAAAGTAAAAAGGAAAAAGAGAGAGACAGGGAGGAAAAAAATATCCATCTATAAGAAGGCAATCTTGCTGTCAGTGAAGGACCCAGAACATACTTGTGATTGCAGATTTCTGCAGGCCATTGAATGATTGCAATAAACACAGGTTATTTTCTTTTGTGGATACCACAGTTACATTTTCCTGACTTCTTTCTAATTTGGTATGAGAATCACAGAATCGCAGAATCATCTAGGTTGGAAGAGACCGCCAAGATCACCGAGTCCAACCTCTGACCTAACACTAACAAGTCCTCCAGTAAACCATATCACTAAGCTCTACATATAAACGTCTTTTAAAGATCTCCAGGGATGGTGACTCAACCACTTCCCTGGGCAGCCCATTCCAATGCCTAACAACCCTTTCAGTAAAGAAGTTCTTCCTAATATCCAACCTAAACCTCCCCTGGTGCAACTTTCGCCCATTCCCCCTCGTCCTGTCACCAGGCACATGGGAAAATAGACCAATCCCCACCTCGCTACAGCCTCCTTTAAGGTACCTATAGAGAGCGATAAGGTCGCCCCTGAGCCTCCTCTTCTCCAGGCTGAACAAGCCCAGCTCCCTCAGCCACTCTTCGTAAGACTTGTTCTCCAGACCCCTCACCAGCTTCGTTGCCCTTCTCTGGACATGCTTGAGCACCTCAATGTCCTTCTTGAGCAAGGGGCCCAAAACTGAACACAGTACTCGAGGTGCGGCCTCACCAGGGCCGAGTACAGGGGGACAATCACTTCCCTAGACCTGCTGGCCACACTGTTCCTTATATAAGCCAGGATGCTGCTGGCCTTCTTGGCCACCTGAGCACACTGCTGGCTCATATTCAGCCGACTATCAACCAATACTCCCAGGTCCTTCTCGGCCAGGCAGCTTTCCAACCACTCATCTCCCAGCCTGTAGCGCAGCTTGGGGTTGTTGTGCCCCAGTGCAGGACCCGGCACTTGGCCTTGTTGAACTTCATACAGTTGACCTCAGCCCATTGGTCCAGCCTATCCAGATCCTCCTGCAGAGCCTTCCTACCCTCGAGCAGATTGACACACGTACCTATCTTGGTGTCATCTGCAAACTTACTGAGGGTGCACTCGATCCCCTCATCCAGATCAACAATAAAGATATTAAAGAGAACTGGTCCTAGTACTGAGCCCTGGGGGACTCCACTAGTGACTGGCCTCCAACTGGATTTAACTCCATTCACCACGACTCTTTGGGCCCGGATACCCAACCAGTTTCTAACCCAATGAAGTGTATGCCAGTCCAAGCCAAGAGCAACCAGTTTCTTGAGGAGAATGCTGTGGGAAACGGTGTCAAAAGCCTTACTGAAGTCAAGGTAGACCACATCCACAGCCTTTCCCTCATCCACCAAGCATGGCAATCTGCATTTATGGTTTTCATTGCAAAGGTAAAATGTGACCTCATATAAAGTTATAAATTGAAGAAAGATCACGCCTAGCAAAGATCTAAGATGACCTCAGTGTTATTTCTGTCATTTGCAGTATTTCATCATATCCTTTTCTTTTGATTTTTTTTATTAATTGCACTACATTTAGTCCAGAAATACTCCAGTTTATTGTAGTAATATGCCGTTGTCTTTCTCCCATAATCAAGATTTTTTACAGAAGTCACCCTATAAAAATCATCCAGTTAATTACAATACGGTGATCTCTATCTCATAAGCTATATGTTAGTTTTAACTAGCAACACAGTGACACTCATATTTGAATTGTTAATTTCAGAACCAAAAAGCAAAAACTATCAAAAAGGATACTTTAGACACTATAACAAATATTTCATCTTCATCTTAAAATCTAAAACCGTCTAGACCAAAAGGACCAAGAGTTTTCAGTCTTGCTACCTGATTGCTGGCTTATAACCCATAAAAACATATGATGCTTTTTCATGAAGTTCAGTAATTCATCAAGGAGCTATGTGCAATTATTACATTTCTAACAATTACTTGTCTTGATTGCACTCTAAAATCTGTTTTTCCTATCAGAGCTAACAGCAGGGTTTTGTTTATCATCTAGCTGATCATACTGATATAACACATCTCTTTTAATACTGTCTGTATGTGTATTGATATCAAGTACTAGCCAGCCAAGAAACAATTAGGGACCCTATACTGTAAGCACCCTAGTCCCATTAACCTCAGTGGAAGCCATTTGTGTCTGAATAGAAGGAGAGACTTTGGCCCTGAATTTATCACACAGCTGGAGTGTATTTTTATCTTATTCCTATGGTGTCAGTAGACATAACATAGCAATCTGCATGTTTTCACATAAATCCATCTAGAAATGAACATATTACTCTCTGCAAATATCTTTTTCTTTCTTTCTTTTTCTTTCTTTCTTTTTCTTTCTTTCTTTCTTTCTTTCTTTTCATTTCTTTGGCTATTAAAGTGTTTTGCAAAGACAACGTTAAACTGATATAAGCCAAAAAAAGGGATTAAAAGTTAACTGTACACCAGGCAGGTCAGTATGCACAAGCAAGCTCAGTTTGCACACCAAGTTGCCCAGATGTGACACCCAAGACAAGAAGAAGCTGTAATGGGGTTCATCCAACACTCATGGACATCTCTAATAAACCTGGTTGAGGGGCAGGGCTATTTGCTAATATCAGAAAGAAATTATACCTAGTTCAATTTGTTGTAGCAAGAGTGAAATCAGTGAAATAGACCTATCCCTGTGATGAACCACATGAAGGCCAGGATTCACAATATCGCATAATGTATATTTAATGTGATGTGAATCACCCTCAAATGCATCATATTATTTTGTATTTGAATGTGAAGTGTAAAGATAAATTTTATGTGTCCAGCTTTATCTACCAAAAAGAGTTCCTCCTAATGGTCACTTTTTATAGAAATCCTAAACATTAAGTTTCTTGTGCTACAAGTGAAAGCTTGTAGGAACAGCTGTGACAGTTCCCCCCTTTATCTGGCTGACATGCACACTGTGAGAGGCTGTGAGAAAGGGACTAGAAACAGTTTTCTCAGGGTGGAGTGCCTGTTGCCAGCCCTGAGGATGAGGTAGGCAGTCAAAAAGCTTTGGCAGCTTGACATTTTTGTTGTATTTTACTTTTTTTTTTTTCAGATTAAATACTTCTCTTTATTCATGTGCAGAATTTTTATTGGCCTCTTGGCTACAGGATAAGACCTAATATATCACTATATGCATTTGGTCTCAATAAGTGTTAGTGAATATTTTCTTCTCTTAACTTGTTCTTCATAAATGACTCCATTTTTTCCATTGTGATTATCTAGTTAGCTGTCTCCTTAAGGACATTAATTGTTAGTCTTATTTACTTATCCAATGAAATAAATACATATGTATAAAAAAAAATGTTTGTTATGAGTGACTAGGCAGTTAAATTTCATTAGAAAACATGTTTTTAATCAAATCTCCCTGGAAAAAAATTGAGGTCTCATCCGTTAGGGAAATATTTCAGAAAACTCAAGTGTTCTTTGTTAGTATCCAACATATTTAACTCAAATTTTTCTTTGTTCACATAGCCCTATTTTCAAGAAAATAAGATGTCTTACAAAACACTTTATATCTTAATTTTTCCTTATATTATTGATCTTCTTAAACATTTTTGTTAGATTCGTAATATTATGTTTTTCCTGCTTGTTATAAATCCTACTGTAGTCTCTGTGTTGAGCACAGCCTGTGATACAATAAAACACTCATTTTTTTAAGGAAAAGAAAAATAATCTGTAAACTGTGTTTAAACTGCTTCGGATATTTGATGCACTGTTGCATGCTAACATTTCAGGAGCACTACTGAAATAGTTCTCATCCTCCAATAGTGTTGTTGTTCCAGAGCTCTTATTAATACCGGATTCAAACCTATTACCAAATTGTTTCGTCTTGAACAATTAAACCATATTAGACGAGATGCAGAATTCACACATATATTCACTTAAACTGTGGTATATACAAAGTACTCTTATTGCTACCAGTCCTACCAAGTCTACTGTCCTTCAGCAATAATTACATATCACCAGCAACCTGTCACACCAGTACTCGGCCATCTTCCTAACCATGCTACCAGTATGGGGCTCAATACAGATCCTGGAGGGAGAATCTTTCCAAAATTCTTCCCAGGAAAATATGACCACTTTTTTTTGTCACTTTGACACAGTTTTTTGTCATTTAAGCAGTTGTCATTACATGACACGACCTTCCCTACTCCTCCATAAGGGCACAGCTTCTGTAAGAACATCTGGCAAAGGAGACTGAAAGTCCAGCTATGCTATACCAGCTGTGTTTACCCTGATAAACATGGTAAATCATTCTTTCAAAGAGCCATATTAAGTTTGCAAGTTATGCCTACATCTGCAAAACTTGCTGACTCTTTGCCAAAGCATTGTATCTATGTATGATATTCTATGTTCTCCATTAATTTTTCTAGACTTAGGTAAAGACAGTCTGGAAACAAAATTCTGGATTATTAGCTGATGGAATATCAAAGATCTGTGTCATATTGCCTTATTATCAAGGCCAACTTAAGCACTAGTCAACGCATCCCAGTTACCAGTAGAGGATTTTCCTATCTGGGTACTTTTGGAACTCCTGGAAATATCATTTAGGTCCTGAAAATTTTTCTTCCTTAATTTATCACTTCAGAACAAATCTCCTCTGTTTATGTTTCGGTTGGAAATACTTTTTCAGACTCTTCTCCAATAAAGCATGCTTTTAGTCTATTCTCTCCTCTGTAATGAATACCACTGCAAGGAATTCATCTTGCTTCACTTTTGCAATGATCTGAATTTTCCTTGACAGGCCCTTTTATATCAAGATCATCCCATGCTCCCAACTTCTCTTTGAAAGTCTTTTTTCTTTTGATTCACTAGAAGGAGTTTTTTATTATTAACATTTATTCTTTCAGTCAGTTGCTCAACAATTTTTGGCCTGTCTAACTGTGGTTTTACATTTAAGACTGTGGTTTCACTTTAAAGAGATTATAGGCCAATAACTACACGTGAAGATTTTGAAATAAAATATATTATGTATAAGAATGAGGGAGTTCTGTATCATTTAAACAAGAATTAATCCAATAAAAAGATAGTGCTAGGAAGTTTTAAGGGAAGAATTTCTGCTTATATAGTACATCTCTCAAAGTGCTGGAAATTATTGAAGTATAGGTGCTTTGCTGCCTTATTGAAGAAAGGCTAATGACACTTGAGCAGCAGCACTCAAAACTTACTCCATGAAGGTTTAGGCCTTCAGAGGGCAGCCATTCTGCTTCTTGAATGAAGCTGTTTAAAATGTGTGTCTGTCCTCAGCCCTTTCCTATTCTCTGTGCTTTGAGCAGCTGCACTTTCAGCCTGTGCATTGAGGTCCATTTGTTTTATTTTTTCATGCAAGACTTTTAGATAGTTCAGTACCTTGAACAGGATTCTGGATTCTAATTTAATACTCTCTAAAACATGTATTTTAGGTGCATTTGTCTTTTACTCGGTTATTTTTGCTGCCACATTTTTCCTCAGAAATACACTACATTTTTAGACGAATAGAATTTTTCCACTACCATGCTGTTAAAATAATTATTAAAAAAAAAAAAATCCTAGATTATTTTTAATACTTTGACAATCTTAATAAAGATTAAAAATAAGATATAGAACTATTTATTTATCACTGCTTTCTATAATTATGAAAAAATCAGAATATTACATCCATCACCAGCTCTATTAAGCTCATCATAACTTGAGTTTAACATTTACCTCTATCCTTTGAGCATCCTAGTATCTTTTCAAGTCATGAGGCTGAACAGTCTTCTATTTTAATCACCAAATATGTCTAAAATTCTAGATTTTAATTTATACAGACAAACTTGTTTTTAAATTGTCTATGTTTTGGTGTGGTTTTATTTGCAAAAATGTTCTTAGGTGATGTATTTTAACAGTTGTCCCTCACACTGGAGCAAGAGGCACTTTACATGAAAAAAAAGCGCTCAAATTCATTTCATTTATACAAAGACTTACAAATATTTTAGCAGAACTAGACAAAACCAACTACTTGCATAGATGTTTTTGGTGATAATTGGTGGTGGTTTTGAGGGAAGAATGAATCAGAAATTTAGGCTACTTGGAAAAAAAGAGGAGGTGGTTGTTTGAATAAGTAGAGAGAGTGAGCAGTGGAAAACTGAGGCAGAGCCCTAAATTTTCAACAGCACGGTGTCAAAGCTCAGCCTTAATTAGAAACAGCATTATCTTGCACATATTACTTCAGTGTTAGGTACATTTTGCATTCTAATCCCCTTACTA
Source organism: Anser brachyrhynchus (assembly GCF_964034855.1). Taxonomy (NCBI): domain Eukaryota; kingdom Metazoa; phylum Chordata; class Aves; order Anseriformes; family Anatidae; genus Anser; species Anser brachyrhynchus. The sequence continues at coordinate 25,647,694 of NC_137698.1, forward strand.
CAATTTACGATATCAATAGCAGTCCACCTCAGTTTTCCAATCAAATTAAATGATGATAATAATATTTAATAACCTCCAGATATTAAATGGATTAAATATATTTCCTGAGCTTTTCTGAGATGCAGCATGCTGTGCAAGTGAAAAAAGGTTTTACAACCAGGTAGCATAGCAAAGAAGCATAATTCATGCTCTTAGAGTTTTGTATGTAATTATCACCTTTCCCAGCCCTCCAACTTTTATTGATAGTTATAGATTATATTTTATAGCATATTGAACATAGATTATTTACAGATGTAAATATAAGCACATTAAATTTAGTATTTAAAAAATGTTATGTGGATCCCTAATGTCCACAAAATTGAGTTTGCTCTAAGATTCAGCCACAAAGCTCAGCTTCTCTAGGCAATTCTTGAACTAGGAGAACATGATCTAAGCCAGAAACAGAGGATATTTCTGACTTCTGTCAGCATCTGCCATATCTTTGCACAACAACAGCTCAATAACAGCCATTTTGCCAGGAGACCTTCAAAATAAACTTTCCTTATATCTTAGTGTAGTTGCTTCCTTGGAAATTCGCATAGGTTAATGTTTCAGTCACAGCGCCTACAAGTAAAGGTTATGTCTGTGTACCACTGTGAAATCAGATATTTTATCATGAACCTCACATTTTTTGTTTGTTTTAATGCACCAACTCCAAAATTATATGAAGTAAAAGCAAACCATTTTTTCTTCAGTCTCTGGAAGCAAAAACAGAAAAAAAAGAAAAAAAAAAGAAAAGAAAAGAAAAGAAAGAAAAAAAAAAAGAGCAGCATGATATTTTTCCCTATCCCTTCCTCCCACTAAAAGCCTTAAAATGCAAACCTTAATGCTTCCAAAAGCAGAAGAAACACAGCACTCCCTACTTTTAAAATGTGGTGCTTTTGAAAACTTGCAATAATGACGATGAGACAGTTTTCTCACAAGTTTTGAATAATTTAAACTAGCAACATCACGTAGACATTTCATCTTTTCTTTGAAATTCATTGCAAATATTCTATAGATTTTTAATGGTGCAAGACTATGGTCAGAGAAAGAATCTCTTTCCTTTGCACCTGACATGGTAGAGACAGCCCAAATAGAACAACTCCTTATATCTGATATCTGATCTTGCTAAAACCACAAATCTAACTTGATTTTGGCATCAGCCAAAGAACTTGCCCAGTGCTATTGCTTTCTCTCCCATGTATATGCTATCATTTTTACTAAATGTTTAGCTTGCATTTTCTTCCAGGTTGAGGGCTTACTTTCCTTGCCATATTTTTTTAACCTCTCTGACCCTTCGTATTTTTTCTGGCTTTAGTTTTGGCAAGATCTTTCAGTGCGACATCATCAGCAAATTTATTTAATATGATCTTTATTCCTTTTTCCAAACCACTAAGATGTTAATTAAAAGCAGCTCTTACACTGATCCTTCTATTGGCTTGAACAGTTAGATACTTTGCCATTTATCATTATCCTGTTTTCTAATCTCTGTGGCCCCATTTACATAAAAGGTTGCATTATATTTTCAAATTATGGTTCATGACACTCTATTAAATACTTGAACTAAGACAATGTATGTTATGCTACTGTGTTCCATTTGTTCAATAATTTTGAAATTCTTCTACTAAAGAGCACAAAATTGCATTGACAAAAATTATTTTATTCACCCAATATTGAATATTCCATATGGCTCTAGTAATATTTTTTTTTGTTTTTCTTTCTTTTCCCCACCAAAACTTAAAACTGAACAAGTATTAATAGCCTTCGTATCATGTTAAAATGAGTATTTTATCCTGTTCTATGGCTGAGAGGAGATAAAATGACTTGCCTGGGGAGGTACGCCTAGACTGGGATGCAAAGAACTGCAGAACTCAAAGACCTTATCATTACAACTGTAACACAATAGTAGTGTTAGGACCAAATTCACCCTTGTGTCCTTCTATTTTTCTCTGTTTTCCATTGTTTAAGTATTTAGCTTGGAGCTGAGATTAATGGCCAGATTTGCCTCCTCATCCAATCAGCCAGTCTAGTCTTTGTTTATTTTTAAATTAATAGTGCATACCCTTACATATCTTTCCCTTGCTTTACCCTGAGAAATATCTATTATTTATTTGCATTATTTTTGCTAAGTATTTGAGAACATCCACATTTTAAAATTTTAGATGAAATACACAAACATGTAATTGAAAACATCAACAAATCATTGATGGTTCAGGAAAAAGATTATTTCCTGAACAGACTAGTATTCCATTTTTTTGATCTCTTTTGGCACTTTTAAAATGTTTTTTTTGTGTTGTTTTTTTTTTTTTTTTCAGCTTAAATTGGTTCTTTTATTGAAGATGTATCAAGTCCTGTGAGAATGTATTATGTCTGAAGTCAGGTAGTGTGTTCTGAGACACAACACGTGAACATGGAAAGAATGCCAGGTTTTCTACTCACCATTTCACTGCAAAGTTCTGAGTACAAACATACAAACTAAAAAACAAAACAAAACAAAACAAACAAAAAAGCCTTCCCTTGTAAGATGCACATACCTATAAAACCAGTATTTCTTGCCTGATGTATCATGTTCAATCAACACTGCAAAAGTTAACAGGCTATAATTATCATCCTGTAGGTGCTCCTTTTCCAGAACAACCCCTGTGCTATCAGACAGGATGCCAAGTGGTTAAAGGACCAGTTGTTGTACTGTATGCAGTCTGCAAGCTAGGGAATGCTAGGGAAAAGTTGGAGGAGAAGGTAGAGGGAGGTGCCTGTCTGATAGAGAGTTGGGATCAAGCAGAGGGAGAAGAATTAGAATTAAAGTTTAGGAAAAACTATTTTGCAGAGAAAGCACAGCAGGGGAAACTTTCAAGTCTTAACTTGCAGACCTCTCCTTACTTTAGGTCAGGGTCCAACAAGGGACTTGAAAAAAAGGAGAAATAGAAGAAGAATTCGAACTGTTCACTACTGTCCTGCTAGACTTGGCACTGAATAGCTCTGCTTTTCACAGCTGTTTGCTTTACTCTTTCTTTCCAATGGACTGTGACATGAAGTGAGTATGCCCTTCCTGACTGTGCTTCTGTTTAGGCTTGCTTTTTTTCCCCTCATGCAGTTTCCCAATCTATGCAGTTGTTCTGATAGCAAAAACTGTGCAAAGAGGTTGTGTATGTGCCATGCAGTAATTAAAATCCTGTGTCTGCCAGAGACCTCTTTATGCCAGCATTTCTGTAGTTCTTTGCACTGCTGGCAACAGTGGTCTACAGAGTGCTACTTTTACTACAATTTCACTACAATTTCCACTGTTAACAGCAGAGCTGGAATGTTATAGGGCAAAATTGCATGTCTTTTCTGTAAGAGAAAGGAGTGTTTTGCAGAGAATAAGCTTCACTAGTATTAGCAGTGATTTTGTCTACCTAATGCATTTTATTGAATTATTTGGAATTTTTATAGCTTTCGGAAATGTGGAATGCATTTCTTTAAATGACTTTAAAATTCTCCAGTGGAGCACATGGCATTACATGCTTTAGAAGCTAGCCAGAGCAGCGGTATTTATGTAGCAAAGTTTGCCCACAGTATATAATCAACAAGCCTGGATATTGGGAAAAAAACAAGCAATGTGGTTTCTTAATATTAATGAGATTATTTGAAGGGAAAAAGGCAAAATGGGAAGAGCCAACAAGACTCTGTAAGAGGAAGTAGAAACTGGAGACAGTAGTTCTGCTCCAGATTTCTTATCATAACAGTCTTAAATACATTTTTGTCTTCCAGTATGGTAATGTGCAAGCAGTACAGCTGACCTCCCTGATCACAAGGAGGAAGTGAGCAAGAAGCACACCTTTCCAGTTCCTGCTAACACTTCCTGATTTTGTCTTGCCAGAGTTGTACCAGAGACAGACTCAGTTAACAGGACTGACTTCAGAAACAGGTAGCTGTGAGTTAGAAACACCATTAACAGCAGGGTCTTTTCTGAAGTGGTGCATAAAAGAAACTCTTTGCTGTAGATTTAAAGGCATGGAAATTTTTCATTCAAAAATAGTTGTCTGGGACACAGTAAGCTACAGGACATTAAATGGGATGTGAATTACTGAGAAAAAAAGTTTTCAAAATATGTTAAAAGAAGTAAAATACAATACAAAGAGATTACATTTCAAAGTTGACTGCTTGAATCCTTTATTTATATGTAATGCATATCTTTTGCTGTTAACCTGGAAGGCATGTATTTATTTTCTAAGAAAAAAAAAAGACATAATAAACTTCATAAAAGTAGAACACCACTAACTAGGAAATGAATAAATAAATAAAAATTTAAAAGATTTTTCAGATAAGGCCAAAAAAACTGAATTTCAAGCATTGTAGTTTATATCAAAACATTATACATTAAATAAGTCAGAAATTAAAGTGGGATGTATTTTGTACATCAGGATAATTTTCTGAAATTCTCTGTAGAGTAGGCATGCTGCGATGATCTGGAAGGAGACATTTAATTCAAGAAATCCCCAATATTTCCTAGTGGTTATAACTGCTCAGCAAAAGTTCAAGTGTTAACAAAACATGTAAATAATTTAGCACAGAAATTATGAAAGCATGCAAATATGTTGAACAGAACATGGAATTTTAAATACTCTTGAATTGTTTTTTCAGAGTTGTGCTCAGGTTGTCTAATACAAATAAACCCTCACAGGTTTTACACTGAAGTCAGCAGATGTTGGGATCACGCTTTAAAATTGTCCTTGCAATGATGAGATCTTCTGGCTTCCTACAGCCTCTTGTAAACTGTTCAGCAAAACACTCCTACAAAAATTCTGGGAAGAATGGGATTGACTTCTCTGCCCTCAAAGATTGTTTTAGTCACTTTTTTAGGATGTTCATGAATACCCTTCTTTTACCTTTGGTGTGAATGGCTTCAGCCAACCTCAATGATTGTCCATGTCTATCTCCAGATAGCCTTGCAGCAGACTCAAGAGGTCTCCCTATCAATAAGCCCTTGAAGAGCCGATTAGGAAAAATATCCTGACAGCATGTACTTCGGAATATGCTGACAAGTCAAGAAAAAACTCCTTGTTCGCTGATGGTAAAACTGGCAGTAGAGCAGATAGCTTTCACAGTATGCATTTTCAACATTGACTTTCTGCGACACACCATTATTTTGCTATGATTTCACTTGAAAAGTGACCACAGTGACTGAAACCAGAACAAGAGTCTCTGAATAGAACAACTTGGATTTTCACTGAGGACTCCTATCTGTCTTTTTTTTTTTAATTAATTAATCTTTTGTTCTTTCTGATCACACTTGCCAATACATACACACCCAACTATATATCCATACGATGGCAATAAAATGGAACATTTCCGATTGTTGGTTTTTTACAAGTGGATCACTGTAGAAGCTAATGGTCATTTAATTTTCAGTAAATTCATCTTGGTTTATGTCATGTTTTGATGTGTACCTGGATTTAAATAAGTCCACCATTTAAACTGCTCATCAGTTCTTGTTTTGTATATGCATGTGTGGTTTTACATAAAAGATGGGGAAAAAAAAGATCTTGCATAGTCATAGCAAGTGACTATCTTAAGATAGTCCCCGGGGAACTATAGGCTTGTCAGTTTGACCTCAGTGCCAGGAAAGCTCATGGAGCAGATTATCTTGAGGGTCATCACGTGGCACTTGCAGGGCAAGCAGGCGATCAGGCCCAGTCAGCATGGGTTTATGAAAGGCAGGTCCTGCTTGACGAACCTGATCTCCTTCTATGACAAAGTGACGCGCTTGGTGGATGAGGGAAAGGCTGTGGATGTGGTTTACCTTGACCTCAGTAAGGCTTTTGACACAGTTCCCCACAACATTCTCCTCAAGAAACTGGCTGCTCGGGGCTTGGACTGGCGTACGCTTCGCTGGGTTAGAAACTGGCTGGATAGCCGGGCCCAGAGAGTTGTGGTGAATGGAGTCAAATCTGGTTGGAGGCCGGTCACTAGTGGTGTCCCCCAGGGCTCGGTACTGGGGCGGGTCCTCTTTAATATCTTTATCGATGATCTGGATGAGGGCGTCCAGTGCACCCTCAGTAAGTTTGCAGATGACACCAAGCTAAGTGCGTGTGTCGATCTGCTCGAGGGCAGGAAGGCTCTGCAGGAGGATCTGGATAGGCTGGAGCGATGGGCTGAGGTCAACTGTATGAAGTTCAACAAGGCCAAGTGCCGGGTCCTGCACCTGGGGCACAACAACCCCAAGCAGAGCTACAGGCTGGGAGATGAGTGGCTGGAAAGCTGCCTGGCCGAGAAGGACCTGGGAGTATTGGTTGATAGTCGGCTGAATATGAGCCAGCAGTGTGCTCAGGTGGCCAAGAAGGCCAACAGCATCCTGGCCTGTATAAGAAGCAGTGTGGCCAGCAGGTCTAGGGAAGTGATTGTGCCCCTGTACTCGGCTCTGGTGAGGCCACACCTCGAGTACTGTGTTCAGTTTTGGGCCCCTCGCTACAGGAAGGACATGGACGTGCTCGAGCGAGTCCAGAGAAGGGCGACCAAGCTGGTGAGGGGTCTGGAGAACAAGTCTTACGAGGAGCGGCTGAGGGAGCTGGGCTTGTTCAGCCTGGAGAAGAGGAGGCTCAGGGGCGACCTTATCGCTCTCTACAGTTACCTTAAAGGAGGCTGTAAAGAGGTGGGGGTTGGTCTGTTCTCCTACGTGCCTGGTGACAGGACGAGGGGGAATGGGCGAAAGTTGCGACAGGGGAGGTTTAGGTTGGATGTTAGGAAGTACTTCTTTACCGAAAGGGTTATTAAGCATTGGAACGGGCTGCCCAGGGAGGTGGTGGAGTCACCATCCCTGGAGGTCTTTAAAAGACGTTTAGATGTAGAGCTTAGCGATATGGTTTAGTGGAGTACTTAGCGTTAGGTCGGAGGTTGGACTCGATGATCTTGAGGTCTCTTCCAACCTAGGAATCTGTGATACTGTGATACTGTGTGATACTGTGAAGATATAGGCCTCTTTAGGAAATCACTTTATGTGGAATAATTAGGATAGATTAGTAAGCAATGCTTTCATCTTGTGTATTTTTTTTTTTGCCTATGTTGCATTTTAAAATAATTAAGAATCCAGATTGTTTCTGTTTTTCACCTTCGTTTACTGGCACCCAGCAAAGAGGCCTACACTTTGATTTTAATCATGGCCAGACGGTATAAGACCTTGGTCTTAAAGGCAAGCAGAGCAACAAGCAGAAACCCTGCTGTGTAATTTCAAAGCAATGTACTTCATGCTGCTAACCCTACAGTATGATTTCTGTTCTGCCAATGGCTCCAATAGCAGACAACTTCCAATTTGCACCTCTTGCATAAATCCACATTATGCCAATAGGTTTAGAAGCAAACCACAAGTTGCCCAGTTCAGCAGTCAGAGGTCTGTTAACAGATCTTTAACTATGATCTATTGTGTAGGAAAGTCTGAAATTATGGATGCAGAGTTTCTCTTTATAGAGCACTCACTTGTGCTATGCAGGTTTTCTTGAGATAATTATAAGTGTTTATTTTGGCTTTTAACAAGTTTAATCACATTATTTAGCATGTTCTGATTTTGTCACTGAGGCAACCATTACTCTTGCACACAAGTTGTGCTTAATTGGCAGCAGGGAGAGAAAATGGAGTTTAAAGCGACTAATTGCACTAGACCTCACAGAGACCAAGAAGTAGCTGTTTTAATTAAACTTTTTACAAGACAGTTTACAAATACAAAAGCACTATCTTTTGTAGGTAGCTGGTATAGCATCCTGCTTTCGGGTTTGTTCCCATTTTAAGTGGCTAAATATTCTGGAAGTTGAAATAAAGGACTGGTGCAAAAAGTATTTCAAAGCACAGAAGATGAAGGGAATATAAAAGTACAGAGTTCAGTAGGGCACTTCACTTACTTATCTGAATTCCAATATATAAATAACCTTGGCTGCCTGTAGAGGGTAATTCAGTCTGTTAATTTCAGGCCACCACTTAAGTATCATGCTGTGCCAAATTGCATTTGATGGTTTTATAATGGCATGACTATAATATACTAAAATGAGATCTATAAAGGTATCCCCTAGTGGGAATTTCAGTCCATGTCTCTGGTGGTAAAAAAGACATTGATATCTATCAGCTCTGCATCTCAGGTATGAGTAACCACCCCATGTTACACAAAAATATATATATATTTTGCATTGTAAATTAAATTGCTTAGAGTTCCAAATATAAATGTTTGTAATTTCTAACCAAGGCTTGTAATGCAATATTTCAAAATCACAGAGTATGCTTCTTGACACACTTCATCCCACTTTAAATCACTGAAGTACGGTACTACAACTCTATATCAGAAGTGATTGAACAAGTAGCACTTGATGGATGATAATAGTTTCCCCAAAGGAAGTGTTACTTCTTGATCTCTGGCATGAAATAACATAGGTATATCTCAGAAAGGTAAATGCTTGCATCAGGATATTGTCTCACGCAAGACTTCTTTGGTCATGGTGGCATTTTCCAGTGAACAAGATATCTTCACCCCTCCTCCAGTGACCCAATGAAGTTGAATGCCTTTTGGAAGGTTAAGCTCTGTACGCAGGGGTCATGGGACAGGGCTGAAGCTGGAGGGTCTGTTTATTTTCTACGTGTGTTGAACTATGTTGTTCTCTGGGTGTGAACAGAAGTTTCTAACCTTCACAAATGATTCCCCAGGAAGAGACTTTGCTGACTAAGACTGGGTTTGTCACTAAGCCATTCCAACAATTCACAACTTTCCAGATGATGTATAGCAGCCAAAGAGAATACTTATTTAAACACTGAATTGTATTTTAAACTCCAGTAACCAGAAGCAATGCCTTTACTGGAGTAATGGTGCAATTACTCAGATACTTTTTCAAACATATCTTGGGGGAAAAAAATGCCATGGATATATCCTTCTAACATCCAGGGAGCACAGCAGTCCTATAAAGAACTTCTTCTCTTCACTTGCTTATAATGCCCTGAATTATACCATGCGAAACAAAACACTGAGAATGTTTTAATAAACTTCCTGGCTCATGTCATGACTCCCACATATTGAAACAGTCACACTATGCCAAATTGCTTGAAAGCAGAGAGATTCATGGAGCACTGCTTTTGTGAAAATGGTAGCTATACAGATTTAACTGTTTCTGAGTCCATGTATGTTAAAACTACCAGTAGGTTTTAAGTAATGTAAGTGAATATCTCCACTTACAGGAGGAGAGGGGAGAAGTGTCCATAGTAGGTAGATACTCTTATTGCATATCTTCTTCAGACAATTTTGAGGACATTACCAGTATCCTATTTTTCTCTCCTTATAATTCCAAGTCTGTTATCACTATAACTCTGTATGGTTTAAAAGCTGTTTTAAAAGTAAACAAAATTTTCCATTAAACAAGTTGGTGATAGATAAATAATGAATATTTGTGTTAGGTTCTTTCACTAGGTTAGTGTGCTGCTTATTGTTTTTGCTATGAAGCTCCAAAGTTATCCTACGTCATATTCATTAATTTCAGCAATGATTTTGTTTGGGATTGTTTTACTTACTTCCCTAGGGAGAAATCTTCACTTAGATATGACACCAGAATGAGCACACTATGATTGAGACTAGATTGAGTAACTTCTGGTTTCAGGTCAGAAAATATCTTCAGGAAGCGTGTACATCTTCTCCCACAAGTCTGACAGTGCAATATGTCTATCCTTTCTAGTAGTCATAATATTTACAATGTATTATTAATAATGAATTTCATAATAATCCTGTTGCTGACCAGACAGTGAACTTCAATAACTCATCGAACACTTATTTTGATAGTTGCTGGAAACTAAGACATTATAACATAATGACTACTATATTTTTGTCAGATTTTTTAGTGTTAGTCTTTAGATGATACAATATGTATTTCATTGTGGAGGTTGTGATGTTCTTGATTTGTTCATGGGAGTAGAGAATCTAACTTCTGAGTATTAATTAAAATATGCCATTAATAATTTAATAAAGTGAAGACATTCAAAACTAAATTCAAAACCAATGATTAAGATAATCTTTCATGTCAAGAGATTGCACTGGTATGAAACTTAATTTATTATATTGTGTTAATCAACTTTAAAAACAAAAAAGTTTTTAAAAAATCAGTTAAAAAAAAAGTTTAAAAAAAATTGTTTTTCCTGATCTTTCTTCTCTTTTGAAGGTTTGTGCAAGTTTAAGATACTCGCTTAAGAAAACATTTTGGAACAAGTGAAAGAGTAAAACATCAAGTCATTTTTGCACCTATATTTCACCCAAATTGCCTACAATTGTTTGATGTTTTACAAAACAAATGGCAATATTATCCTGTTTTCTGGTAAGTGTCAATGTCAAGCCTAACAGCTGATACAATTCTTCTATTAGAAATTGGAAAAGGACACATAAATTATGCTGACAATTCCAGTGGTAGACTTTTCCCCAGAAGGACTTTTTCAAGTCAGGCATAGGCATTCTAATGATGATGTCAGTTTTTAGATAAGATGTCAGACCAGTGTTCAGAGTTCATTTCCAGTTATTTGGAACTTCCTGGCCATTTGGTTTTTTTGTTAGAGGGAAAATATTCATTGTGCCAACTCTGCTAAGTCCAGTTATCTGGAAACCTCATTTGAAAATTTGAGTTGCTTGTTCTTATTACTTATCTTTAACAATAAGTTTTTTCCAGTGGTGACTGAAGCAATTATTTTATATAGATCACATCATTGGAATTGGTTCATGATATTAAGACAGTGTCCACTGGAATAAAACAAGAACCTTAAAGGATTCGTTTCATTTCTCTGATGATGAATTTGAATGCAAAATTTGATTTTGAACTCCTCCACATTCCTTAATTTGGGTCTAAAGAAGGAAGTTTTAAAATTCCACACTCATCAACCCATAGATGTAAACAAAGTGTTATATTATTTTAATAAACGTTCTTATATGCATGACTGTTAGATAGCAGTCAGAAATGGAGTGTACATAGCCTGCCACTGACAAATTAGTATTATGCCTTAATAATTAGTATTATGCCTTAATAATTAGTATTATGCCTCTTGCAAAACAGCTGGGATTGTGAAGCCAGGGCAGTACACACGGATATGAATCATGTATGTTGAACATTGGCAAAAAATGAGACATCCATTATGCCAGAAGCAGGCCATGTGTCAGATTACTCACCAACTATCTTTTTTAAAGCTAGCAACCTTATTTTTTTTTATTTTTTTTTAAGACCTGTACAGGCATGTTTGACAACATAAACATGCATTGCTTGACTTGGGAAAAATATCATGGCTTCTAAAGCCTTTGGGGAGACATATGAACACCAGGAGCATAAAAATGATTTTTCTAGTCTATCTATCTATTTCATATAGAATGAACAGGAAAACCTACACTGCCATTTCTACAAGTCCTGTGAGGTACTATAGGCTTTGGGTAAATGAAATGTAATGCAAAACTGACTTTAGAAAGAAATAGAGATTTTTTTCTAGCAAACCAAAAAGGTATATTTAGTTTTAGTTTTGCAAGTAGGAATGTTTCTAATGGCACTCTAGATTTCCTTTGGGAAAAAAACTTTCATTTTACAGAAGTCCTTTTCTTCAATCCAATTATTCTGAAAACAAATTTCCAAACAGCTTTCAGTTTAAAATGGGGCTGTACATTTTACAAAAGTTACAAGTAGTTCTCAGTGCCTTCTTAAGGGTATGTCTGCTTCAAACTTCATTCTTTTTGTGGTTGCTGTTGTTTCTATTTCTTACTCTCTTGTATTATAAGAAGTTCATTACTTTACCTTTGAACACTGAGAAAAAAGAATGAATTCTTCATTGCCTCCTACTAACTCGGCATCTCATATTTTTCATATGAGTTTGGAACATTCCCTTTTTCTTCACTAAAACCATAAACCTTAGCTTTTGTCGTAGGGTAATTTTAGTTATATCCCTATCTTGACTTTTAACCTCTTGTCACTATGATCTTTATCTTTTGTGGCACTGATCTGAAGTCAGTCACTTTTATTTATTATTTGTAGAAAATTGTAAGTTTTTCAAATTTCTGCCATGACACGTAATAAAGAGCAAAGATACCGCTGCTGCATAAAATTGTGTATTCTGCTAAATGTGCTGGAGAAGTTCAATAACAACAAAAGGGAAATATTCTTTTGTATGGACCCCCATTGGAAGTTTGTTAACTTTCTCTTTATAAATGCACAAATTAAACTTGTCTTTCCCTTTCCAGTTTTCCTTGTGCTCATTCTGAAATCCTTGTATCTGAATCTTTGTTTTAGTTCTTTAAGTAATTTATTGGCTTCTGAACATTTACACTCTATGTGTGAATTTTCTAACCTATTTCAGCCCCCCTTGCTGCTCCCATTCTTCCTGCATCATTAAAATTCTGATGTATGGAGAAAGTATTTTGTAATACATCTTAGTTACACTCTGGAATTGTCCAAGTGAATTATTTTCATGTTGTGTTACATTATAATGATTTTTGTGAATATTGTGATTAAATTAAGAAAATGTATTCAAATATTTGTGTACATACATCCACACAGGCATCCATATTCATAACAGAGTGAGATATAAACAAATGCACAGTTATTACATATAAAAAAGGTGAAAGACATTTTTAAAAATAAATATAAATATTTATATTGTAATAAGTAATTAACTTTTTAGATTTTATTTATCACATTTTTCATCTTTAGGCATCTTTAGACAGTACATTGTCTATTATCCTTGGGAATATCACAGGATCGTGTCAAAAAAAAAAAAATCAAAGTTAGTATTTTGTTTTATCATCAATGGCTACAGCCATTGTAAGAGAAAGTATTAGATTGTATAAGTGCAGTTACTTTGTAAAAAGAAGAAAAACTTCACTAGTATTTTCAGTGCAATGGGAAGGGAGAAGAAAGTTTAATGTACAAGTTTAGCTGCGTCTATACTAGCAATGCTTTGCAAACAGTCTTCTGTTAGTACAGGCTTGTCCTTAGCAATTAACAATTCAGTAAATCATTGTGTATAGAAAAGTAGAGATTTTGCTTGTGAAAAGGACTAATGAGATTCAGCTCAAAGAGCAAACCTAATCTTCATCTACTGAGCATTGATGGAAGAGAAAATAGGGTCTGGAAGTGGCTGAATGGCAGCAGTGGGCATAGGAGATGCAACAGGAACAGTTAACACTATGGACATCCAGAAGGAAAAGTGGCCACAGAGTAATCTAACTGCAAAAATCCCCAGAAATTACAAGGCTATGGATGTGATTTACCTTGACTTCAATAAGGCTTTTGACATGGTTTCCCACAGCATTCTCCTGAAGAAACTGGCTGCTCATGGCTTGGACTGGCGTACGCTTTGTTGAGTTAAAAACTGGTTGGGTAACCGAGCCCAAAGAGTCATGGTTAATGGAGTTAAATCCAGTTGGAGGCCAGTCACTAGTGGAGTCCCCCAGGGCTCAGTATTAGGGCTAGTTCTCTTTAATATATTTATCGGTGATCTGAATGAGGGGATCGAGTGCACCCTCAGTAAGTTTGCAGACAACACCAAGTTAGGTGCGTAAGTCGGTCTGCTCGAGGGTAGGAAGGCTCTGCAGGAGGATCTGGATAGGCTGGACGGATGGGCTGAGGCTGCAGTGGAGACAACATGATCAGGCAGGTGGTTTTCGCAGGGCAAGGCTCATCCCCTACACTAGGGGTGTGCTGACCCCTGTGATTTCCGCAAATGCGGGAAACTCAACTGCATAATTTGTGGTAGTGGGGGCTGTGTTTGCGCTCTCCCCTGGTTTTTCAGGGAAGTGGTTGAGTCACCATCCCTGGAGGTCTTTAAAAGACGTTTAAATGTAGAGGTTAGTGATATGGTTTAGTGGAGGACTTGTTAGTGTTAGATCACAGGTTGGACTAGGAGATCTTGGAGGTCTCTTCCAACCTAGATGATTCTGTGATTCTGTAAGTAAACAATATAGACAATAGTATGCTTTTCCACTTGTTAAATTACTTAGACTGAGTGAACTCCTTTATTTTATTACATATAAAATGCAAATATTTACCTTTTCAATTTTAAATTTATATCATTGGTAGAAGAACACTAGGTAAACATCAGAAAAAGGTTTCGCTTTATGATTTTTGTCACATCTATCTTAAAAAGCAAGAAATGAGGAAGTAATATATCACTAAATCAAAACCTGCTCCCCTTTGCTAATACCTTACACTTCTGAATACTCTGCTTTATAAAAGCAAGGTTCAAATTTGAAATTTTAAGCTTAGAGCATAAGAGAATCATAAGCCTCATACGTCAGATACTGAATGTAAGTATTGTATTTGTTGTAGTAAATATCTGTCTTCACATTATAACAAGCATAGTTTATTTCCACCATTAGCACAAACTGGTGTTGAATTAATGTTTGCTTTATTTAACTATTTTAAAATGTTATAGATGGTACTGTTCAAGAGATCTGTGGTTGGATGCACTGCTTCTACTCACATTACCTGGGAGAGTTCTGCCCTGAAGTTGCATTTGCAGTATAAGTTTAATAACTTATTCCATATTACAGTTGAAACAATGGCATTATTATCAGGAGAAAAAAATCATAGAAGAAAACCAGCAGTACAGTTCTGGATTACAAGTATTATCTAGATCACATCTATAAGCTGAACATGGCAAGCTTTGGGGTGTCTGTTTAATTATCATTCATGTATAATTATTTTTAACGATTTTGTTTTTCCACAAAAGCACAGGGTGTGTGAAACATGCCAAAAGGGCACCTTGACCCCTTTAAGCTCATCTATTAACCTAATAAGGATCTTGTACTGGACAGCTGATGATTGCATAGTGTAATTATAGAAACAGGGATAATTGCAATATATATAGGCAGTAGGGAATCAGTTACTCAACAGCAAGGGCCTGAGCATGATGATCCCACAGTCTTTAGCGCCGCTGGCTTCAGCTTTTAATTGACTTCAAAGAGGGTTAAAACTGAACAGGAACTTTTAGGATAAACCATTCAACAAGCACAAATATGAACAGGAAAGTTGATCTGACCCATTTGACAACCAAATAATTTTCTTTCCCTGTATGCCTTCTACTCTGATTTTTCTACTCAGTCTCCAGCCTGAGGAAGGTTTATTGTTGTTTGGTTTGGTTTGTTGTTTTTTTTGGTTTGTTTCTTTGTTGTAGTTGTTGTTGTTGTCATCATCGTTGTTTGTTTGTTTGTTTTTAATAGAATTACGAACAAGAAAATTTCCATTTTGGTACCACAGTTTAGTAATGCCAGCTTCCATCACTGATGAACTGGGAATTGGCATGAGTAATAAGCTGTGAGGAACAAAAAAAGCAAGACATCTGGGCTGTGTCATGGATGATGAACTTTGGTATTATAAAATCACCTGCTGAAGAAAGGACATGTTGAAGCCAACAGCTACTTACATCAGAAAAATCATTCATTATGTACCAATCTTACCAAATTTGTGCACAAATTAGAGAAAAATATCCTATGTTGTGATTTTAACAGGCACACAAAATGTAAAAAGTCTCGATGTTATTACTGGGACCAAATGTATTGAACAAATATGTATGAATAAGCTAAATATCCATGATCTTCAAAATTCTTTAGCCACTCCTTTGGGGCAGTGTACCAAACAATTTAAATAGTCAGATACATCTGTTCTGTGTTCAGAAATTTGGGGATAAAGCCTGTTCCCAAGGCTTCAAAATAAAAAAGTGGCTATACATTGTGTTACACCTTATTAGATTATAATTAAAAGTGCACAAGTGTGTAAGATAGCAAAGCACACGACATGAGAGTCTGAGGCTGTTTTCATTAGCATCTTGTGTGGCCTGGTAGGAGCAGATGTATAGAGAGAAAGAAGCGGTGCTGATAACACAGCATGAGCAGTACATACCCTTCGGGGTCCCTCTGACTCATGCTAGTCAGATCTTGGGGCTGAATCTCCATCACTGCTGTCAGCGGTGGACCCTCTAAGGACACATCTTCCACTTTCTACTTTCAGAATCTAGTTCTTTGCACTCCAAGACTGCACCACAGTGTAAATTGAAGCCCTGTTGAGTGGAAATGGGAGATTTGCTTCAAAAGTGCACTCCTGACCCAAACTAGGTGACAGGCACCTTTGAATGATGTGCCAAAGTTGTTCAGTCCCATTAAAAGTTAGGAAAACAAAACTATCCAAGCCTTTTGGGTGTTCTTGCCAGTATTAGCTTTGTCAATTGTACAGGTTTCCAATGAATAACTTCTCTGTATAAGAATAGTAACTGTGCCTCAAATTATTTTTTACTGTGTGTTCAATATACAGTTTTCTATGCCATTCTATGTTTCCACAGAGATGTACCATGTTTGGAAGAAGAGACTGCCAAGAGTTAATCTGATTAGTAATATTAAAATGATTAAAACTGAGGAAAGATTAAGTGTGTTTTGCTGACATCTCAGGGAAGGCTACTTTTTTATCTCACCTGGATATGGAGTAAAAAGGAGAGACTCTGGCAAGTCACTGGGGAAGTCTGAGATACAAACCTGAGAGGCAGCCAGCCTTGAGGAAATTCTAAAGCTGAATTCTGCTTATGTTATCATGAGCCTTGCCAGCAAAGTCAGGCCTTGAGAAAAGCTGAGTAGTCTTGAAGCTGGAACAAATTTTGAAGACCACTGAGGAACATTTAAGGAACCAGACCTTGTAGGGGACCTTCCCTCCATTCATCAGGTCCTGCTCCCAGCAAGCACACAAAAAAATGTAAAAAAGAAAAAATGAGAGGTGAAAAGAAGATGCAGCAAAGATATTGAAAGTAAAGAAGCCAACTTGCTTCTTCAAGATTTCACTACAGAGAACGGTGATGAATGTGGGAGCAAGATCAGAACATCTGAATGGGAACAAGGACACCAAAGTAGAAGAAAATCTATAGCAGCGAGGCAAAAAGCCCAGAGAGGTCAACTGCTGGAAACTTCAAATTATTCCTTTAGCAGGAAGGTGAAGACCAGAGAAAGAAGATTATTCTGATGAAGGAATACAATTACAATAATATCTTATGAACATTAATCATGAATATAATGAGGCTTTCTGCTAAGAAGTTTGTAGCAGAAAAGGATTACTATCCAAATAGGGTTATTACGAGCAAAAAAAAAAAAAAAAAAAAAAACCAACATGTTTTAAGATGAAGCTTGATTAATTTATGAGGAGAAATATGAAGAATCATGACTACCTGTGACAGCAGAGGCTGATTTTAAATCACAGAAAATTCAGGCCAGTGTTTCTGTATTCTTGATCCTTTAGTAGCAGACTAAAACTTGTCTCAACAAGTAAATTTAGTACTGAAATTATGTTGTATTTTCATATAAGGAATCGTTTGTTTGTGGTTTTTTTCCATTTTTCCATTTTTTTAATTTAAATTATCAAATTTACTTCTTTTTTTTTACGCATCTTGAGTCCTTTTCACTCTCCAGTAACTCAAAGAGTTGGAAATGTTTTCACCTCCCTCTCCATACATAAGTACACTAATTCCCATTACATTTTTAATTGAAAAAAAAAAAAATGGCAGCAAAACCACTGAGTACAATGCACAGATATTATTGACTTTGAATAATTTTATTGTTTTATAGAAGCTACAAGCTATTTTCTCGTTGCTGGGAACAGAAAAGATCCCACAGGAAAAAAACAGTATTTCAAAATGATTTTCCTTCAGAAAAGGAACAAAAAGTTGAAATATCACAATTTTGTCTTGGAATGAAATGTTCCAAAATAATTCAATTTGGAAATGTCTATGTTTAGTTTTGACTTACTAAATCAAAGTGTTTTATTTTCTTGAACTGAACCCAAACACTGTGTTTCAAGTCAGTTCAACATTAATCTGTATTGGGCTATTGTGCCTCATGGGAATTTGAGTGGTGCCCCCTGGTTCCCATGCTTTCATATGGGCTAAGCTTTTTGGCAAACTTTTCCCCATTGCAGCACAGCATGTGACTCTAATGATGAACCATATGGCTTGGTCAGAGGGGAGCTCATGATGCATAACGGAGCATAGAGTTTTGCAAAGAGAAACTGTTTTTTTCTCTTGAAAAGCATTTGACAGGATTCCCAAACAAACATCTTCAAAAACAATGTGACTGGAAAAGCTAGAAAGGGAGGAATTGGTTTGCAGGTACCCTGTTGAAAATGGTTTGTATGTGAAAAGTGATGGTATTTCAAGAGTTAAGAAACAGGACCGCATTCATGTCTGTCATAACTCCTTTTAGATGGAGAGGAAATTGGCCCCTACATATCTAGACAACATAGTAGAGAGGACTGCAATCTACAGAAGTCAAGGGGAAAAAATGTGATAATACAGCAGATGGGGAATGTGTTCCTATGGTGACTAGATACACTATGTTTTCTCTTAAGATATACAACTGAAAAGCAACATGGACTGCAGTAATGGAAGACCGAGTACTAATTCTTCCTAAGTTAATTATGGTCAGACTGCTGTTAATAGTGATAGCCAATACTAAAACCTACACACCAATTGCTTGTGTAATGTGTAGTATATTGTGATTATCATAAACTTAAAACTAGAGAAAAGAAAGGATAAAAATTAAAGCTTTTTTTTTTTAGCATTTTCCTTTCAGCACACACACACACAAAAAAAAAAAAAAAAGCAGCAATAAATACCAGAACTGTAGTACATTGGGTTACCTGCTCAAGCAGATGGGAATAGCTGGACTGAGAAAGCAAAGAGGGTGTGCTCTGAAGATTTTTTTCATTATATTATGGGGAGATACCTTGTCAAATGAATAATGAGTCTGCAGAGGCAAGGTTTAAGATTAGGAAAAGCCAGCATTAAGGTTGCCTGTAACTTGCTTTTGTTCCTTGAGTGATAATTGAATGGTACATGTTTTCCCCTTTTTATGCAAAATCATCTACAAAAGCAGAAAAGCAGCAGTTCTGTAAAAAAAATTCTGCAGCAAGTTTTTTCAATATTGTCAAATCAAAGCTTAGACAGAAGCATCTATTCTGACATAAACCAAATCCAAAATGCACTTGAATGATAGCCCACTGTTTTTTCAAAAGGTCCTCAGCTACAAGTAGGTATCTGCTTCTCAGTCTTTATTTCAGGAGAGACGAGTTCCTTCTTCTGTCCTGAACAGGATGTCTGTTTCTGACTTTGGCATCACATACAACACAAGTTTCACAGAAACCGGACAGCTAATGCTCAAGACTCTCTGAAGAACTGAGCTGCTTTTTCATGCATATCATGTGACTAGACTTGGCACTGTCTTAATGGCATTAGTAATGTTTTGATATATGATATGTGGCAATATACTTCCTATATAGTAGAAATAATAATGACGATATAATAAAGTGGGGAAAGATCTGTTTGGCAAGTGAAGCTAACTAAAATAATCTTACAAGCACTAAGAAGCCTCTGCAGGGTTATAGTGGAAACATGAATAAAATTAAAAGACACACTCAGTGATATTTTCCTGGATGAGTCACTGAGAATGTGTGTAAATAGTAAGGGACTGCGATTATTGGTGAATATCCAGCTATTCATTTTGCCATGTCTTGAGACGGCTCACTCAACGTAAATGAAAGGCATATTTGCCTCTATGATGGTCTGTTACTGGCTAGATTGCAAAAAGAGCTATAAATTATGTTGAAGAATGCCAAATGTATAGTTTTGTGATGTTAATGGTACATGAGGGAAAGAAGGGGAATGCAAGTCATTTAATTGAAAAAAAAAACCAAAAAAAAAAACAAAAAAAAACTTTTTGTCTGGTTTTCAGTTAGGAAAATATAGATGTAGTACACTCTTGAGTTCTTCTGCTCAAAAATGCAAATGATTTTATATGGCTGCCAAAGAAGGTTCCAATTACCAACTCAGATTGAAAAAAAAAAATGTCACATTTCCTATTGCACAACCCATTATGCTTGCATTTCTCCAAAGCTGCCTCAGCTGCACTTGCTGGGTAGTAGTAAAGGAGCTTGTCTGTAATTACAAAGGTGTTAATTTCAGCATTGCGTGTACTTTTTCTTTTTACTAGATTGGCATGAACATTTCACACTCTAGTGTGTGCTGTAATTGGAACAAACTGCAACACCTACTACTAAAAACTGAGCTCTTTGTAGCCATTGCTTGTCCCTTCCATTTAAAATTCCCTAGCCACACTTCTGCCTCCCAAGCTGCCTTTGAAGGCAGATTTATGTGTTTTAAGTACAATTCAAGCATATTGCAGGCACAGCAGGAGATTGTAAACAATCAGAAACTGAATTGGGGAAGTCCTCAGCATCTCAGTGTGGTAGAACCCAAAAAACACCTGCCGCTTAATGGCTTACACGTACGTTATTGGAAGATTGAGCTTCACTAGTAAACATTATTAAGGAACATCAGGTAAAACACTGAACAATGTAACCATCTTATACGGATGCTCTCTGTGTACATGAATCTTTGCTGTGTTGAAGACAGCTTGTAGAGCTGTTTACTGACAGCTTGTTTACTAGCTTGTAAAGGTCTCATCTACTTCTTTATCATAATCTTTATTTTATGTGACTCACTTCACAAAAGGTTATCTCGAGACTATGTGGGAAATCAGAATAAGTATACTTCACTTTGATCTAAAATGGAATGATTAGTATCTTGAAGGACTTCCACTTGTTAATTCTGTATTAAACACCTGTCAGAAAAATACTGGATTAATCATTAATGTAAGGCTCATTTGGTTTAGTCCATCAGGTTCAAAATTATACATGTCATGTAACCAAAGACAGGAAAAAATATTATGTTTTCCTCATCTCTTTCTGTGCAAAAAGACATTTTTGTCCTTTTACATATATCTAGGACTATGCCAATAAGCCAATATCCTGCAGGAGGAAGAATCGCTGATGCATATTGGATGCATATTCTAGATATGTTATTACTGTTAGGTGTTGACAAGGCTTTACACAGTGGTCTTGGAAAAGCAAAAGTTTCAACAGAAAGCGGAGATATTTTCTATTTCAAAAATTAACCCAAGAACTCATACTGTCTAAAGACTAGAGCCACTGTCAATGGGTTGCTGCTTTTTCAGTTGTATGCACTAATAGAGATATATTTGCTTTTAGTTTTCTTTTTCACTCAGTGAACAACTTCACCAAGCCTATGCAACTTTTTAACACTGGAAGCAGGACTTTGCCTTTCTGCTGAGTGAAAGAAATCTGGATGTCTTGAAGTAGGTAAGTGAGTTGAAATCGTCTCCCTCTTCCTGGGAAAGTGCTTTAATCACAAATTATGCAACTGGTGAATGGTTACTCTTTTTCCAAATTATTATATTAATTGAAAGTAGCTCTGGAGCTCTGTTTTGTGCTAGACTTTTTGCTGCCAAGTGTTTTGGGATTCCTTTACCAATGTGTAAGACACCAGGCTCCTCAAGGAACTTCTAGATATCCTAAACTGGTTTAGAGAGAGGCTCAATTCAACCAAGGTTATGATACATGTAAACATGAATAGAAACAAAACACAGGATATGTAACAATTAACATTGTTTTGGACATGGACACCAAAACTCTGTCTCTACTGCACACTAGACCCAAAAGTTTTTCATGACTTGTAAAGCCAATGTTTGGCAAATGACTATTATTTATAGATACGCACTATTAAAGAAAGAGTGCTTTTCACTGGGGCAGCAGAAAGTCCATTCTGGACTTCGGGCAGCTGATAAAGTAAAGTTACAATTTCTATTAAGAAACTTTCATCCAGGATAATGTTCCTATCTAAACTCTCTGACTTCAGGTGTCTCTCAGTCTGATAGATAAGTCCGTCAGACAAAATCTAGTCTCATTCTGCAGAATGTGGCCATGAGGCTGTCTTCACTTTTCCAAATACATGAGCAACTACAATTTTCCTATCTAAAAACTCTGGGCTAGGAAGTAGAATCACTATAACGTGCATGCTGCTATGCTGCTACAGCTGGAGAAGTCTGAAGAGACAAGCCCTTAAATCTCATACAGCCCGATGAAATAGAGGGTGCTAAGCTCAACCTGATTTATTTTTTGCCTTAAGAATCATACAAGAAATGCGATGGGTGAAACCTCTGCTGGAGAGTTCTAAAAGTCAAACTGTGAAATACAATATCCAAGTTTTTAAACAGGAATTTGCAGAACTAAACTTGTTCTGCTTATCCTTTAAAATGCCTGGTTAATTCCTCTGAAATCCTCTTGGAAAGACTACAGAGAAGGTCGAGAAATGCTGGCTCTACCTGAAACCCTTCCAAAATGTTGTACCATTCCACAAAACATCTCGGGCTGTGAACCTCAGGAAGGATGTGGTAAGTTTTTGAGAATGTATAGTTTCTATAAAAGAGGAAAAGCATAATTTTTCAGTCCAACTGAAACTGAGGACTGAAACTTGCAGAAGATAAGAGACAGTCTTGTCATTAGTTTAATAATAAAATAAAATAAAATAAAAATAATAAAATAGAATAAAATAAAATAGAATAAAATAAAATAAAATGGAAAAAAGTTGAACAAGGAACAACTGTCTAGCTTAAAAATCTTTTTCTATTTCAAGGATGTCAGCAAAAAATTGTGATTTTTCATCAAATGTTTTCTACACAATTTTAATATTCTTCACCCCAGCAGAAATCCATTACAATGTTGATATTTTTTATCAACTCTAAGTATAAAAAGTTGTCGCTGACTTAATGGTTGTATTTCTTCAGATGTTGAAGACTTTTGTGTCTTAATAGCAGTAGCGTTCTCTCTCTCTCCATTGGTGGGTATTTAGAAGTAACTTTGACAACAGTATTTACATACATCACTGAATGGCAAAGGTTGTATGCCTTGCTAATGGAAGAAATTTCCTTATGCCTGTTCATAAATGACCTACATGGCTGATTCACATGACAAATATAGTAATATGCAATAATTGACATCATTTTAGCATTGATATATTGTTCATGTTTTAACTTTGTTTTAATTTTTCCTTGTGATTAAAATTAGATTATGTTCAGTTCACATATAAGATAAAAAGAACCAACAAGAAAAGGGTTTTGTTTTTCCTCCTTAAATCTGCTTAAACCTCATAGGTTAAGTCATGGAAACCTATAAAGCCTCTTTAGAGAAAACACATATACATTGCATGTTGCTGGATTTGTTGAGGTCATTTGATGTGATCTATGTTCTGTAACGTGCGAATACATTTCATACACAGTTTTGAAACAGTGGGCTAAAATGAACATTTTTAAAAATAATTTAAGCAGCAGAAGCATATATCTGCAGCACTATTTACCATTCTAAATAACATAAAAAATGGATATTTGAGAAATAAAAAAGTTAATTTTAAGTACTCCATTCAATAAGTTGACTATTTATTCCATCTTTATTTTTACTATTGTGCAGAATTTTGTCATAAAAGTACAGAAAAGTTCTAGTTTGCAATGTATGTGAGCTAATTAAAGGTAAATAATAGACAAAATCAGGAGAAATATTTAGTTACATGGAACTGAAAAATAGGGTGAATGTGAATGCTGTTTGGTATTAAATTACCCTCATCGTTTAAAAAACACCTGGATGGGTTCAAGAAGTAAAGTAGGGCTGAGCAAAATATGAATTAATGAATAACACATTTCCATGATAGAATGTTTTTGACTACTATATAGACCTATAAATAAAACATGCTATGTGCATAGTTGGCACCCACCAATTGACTAATGTTGATGTAAGTAGACACAGATTTCTAGAGTCTTTTTATATAAAATGTGGCTAGTTTCTGCTTTCTATGCTATGTTAATGAATGCCAGGGAGACTATAGGCTGTATTTTAACTTTTTGTTTACTTCGTCAGACTCATGCTGAGAGAGCAGTAAGTGCCATTCCCATAGCATAGGGCTTACCACATGTACTTAAAAGGTCCATACTTACACAATTAATCACATTTTAAAAATGATTTGCTTTCCCACATTGAACACAATAGGTCTTTGTTATATTTAACAGCTTACGCACAAAAGAAATGCACTAGCTGCTAAAATACTATAATCACATAGCATTGGCTATAATAAATCGCTAAGTTTTAATATGTCTGGACTGCAACAGACTCTTGATTATCTAAGATGGTGGAGGATAATTCCCCAATGAAAGAAGAGAATAGGGAATTTAGCGGCTATTTTTGTGGGGAAGTAAATGTAGTGGAAAGCTAAGCTGAGACGTTGTAGAGAAGAAAACTAGTTGCTAGCAGTGGAGAAAATGGAATTATCCCAAATGTCTCCATATCAGCTGCAAAGACAAATTCCACCTACAAAAATACAACAGAACAATGGCAAAAATCAAGAGGACTGAATTAAGTTGTACAGTAGGTCACGTATGGCAGTAACAAGTAAATGGTAACAGAAACTGAGTGTATTTTTATTTTGCATAGCAGATAATTCAGCAGCTTACGAGTGGATCTGGGATAAAGAATCTGAAGGAATTTCTGATCTTGTTAACATTTAGCAGAAGATAATGAGGAGAAGAAACACAGGCTGAATTTTTCTTATACGGGGGAGAAAAAATAGCATCTTTACCTCTCTTCCTGAAAAGGAGGAAAAGCAGGAGGAGGCAACAGTACTGTTTCAAATGTAATGAAAAGGGCATAGAGGAAATAACTAGCAGTGTGGTGGAAGCAGCCGCTGGAGATGCAATATTCTGCACCTGACTGCCTTTGCTTAGAGTATCAACTAAGCACAAAAGATAATCTCCAGCAAAGAATCAACTCCCTCAATAGCCAAGCCTGGGTAAAGTTTGTATTGGAATAAATTAGCTGAAAAGACTGGTAGGCTGGTGAGAAACTCTAAGTAAAATGCCACCATTAATCATAGTAAATAGATGTATGAACTCTCAACAAATGATTCAAATATAGATGACAACATGAAAATAATCCCATTAGCATTCAAATGGAAAGGAGTAATTTAACTTCCAAGTTAACATACAAACTCTATCCATCAGTAAAATCTTAGGCATGTTCTACTGTTAATTCAGTGTATGAAAAGCCAGGCAGATGACACTGAGACTAGCCAATTTACCATGTTTACATAATGCCTAGGGAAAAAAAAAAAAAAGGCAGGAATCCCAGGTGGATGAGTAGTTTTGACATCTGCTAGTTTCCCTCAAGATAAGAAATAACTGCAGCATTCTCTGAAACCTGTCCTAACAACATCAAACAACCTTTGAGATTAGATGAAAATGAGGGAAAATTCGAGCTTAGCGTATGAGAAAAGAGGAAATAATAAGGTAGAAGACGTGAAACTAAATGAACTACCACAGAAGTACACAATACATGAATTAATCTTTTTAAAGCTATTAGGGACCACATCCAAAAATACTCTGGGATGCCTGGCCTCTAATCTAAATCAGAATTCTGAACCCAAGGTGAGACACAATATGCAGGGAGAAGAAACCTTCTTTATGCTTTCTGAGGGCATGAATGAGTCCTACCCCTCATGTGGCTTTAGATTAAGTAGTTACATCTACATGGGACTTTCACTGCCAAAAAGACTTTCCTGCAAAGACAGAGGGGCTTGAACAGATACAGCAGGTCACAGTCTTTTAAAACTTTAACATGTTCTGTCCAATTGCTTGTTAATGTGAACTGAGAGAGTAGATAATGGAAGTGATCTCTATTGCAGGTAACAGATCCAATGGATACTTCTGCCCACTATTATTTCATCTCAGGACCTATTAACTTTACATTATTTTGTCCACAATCATATAATTTGACAACATTAATTCCAACAGTAGAGAATGCTCCTGCCCATCTTGCTTTGAGTCCCTTAGTAAGGAAACTCTTAACATGTTGGAAGAAATGTTTGCATTTTCTCAGCCTCATAAATCTGCGTCTTCCTTATTCTGACAGGCTACCTTTTATACTGAAGGTAGCTACCAACCTTTTTGCTCTCCTGTGATTGCAGCCACCTTCTGTGAGGAGCCATCCTGTCAGCTTGTGGCTGGCATGTGCTCTCATGATGCCCGCTCAACCAGCCCCATCAGGAGGCTTGAATCTGGGTGTTCCTTCTTCTTGTCAGACTGGCACAACTGGAAACATGTTGCACTTACTGTCCAAGGGCTATAGCCAGATGGGGTGACAGTGGGTAATCTGGCAATGGCATGGAAGAGCAGTGCTTGTGCTGGCACTGTGGGTTATTGCTGGGACACCGAGGGACCAAGAACGCACCACTACACCCAAGAAATACTGAGGCAGACTGAATACAAGTTCCTGAGCCATCCTGGCAGAAAAGTTTTCTTCATGAAGTGGCAAGCAAGCAATTGCATGTATTTGGAATCCCTGTACAAGCAAATGTGGTCAGAATTTGGTTTTGGCTGGTTTTCCCGCTCTGTGCAAGTGAGAGGTAATACTGAGCTGCAAAGCAATATTCTTTGAAAGGTTCCAGTGAATTTACTACGAGAGCATACTCTGAACAGTTATGGGAACTTTGGGATCCATTGCAGCACTGTTCACAGTGACCCCTTCCATTATTTTATGGAACATATGGACCTGGCTGTCAATTTTAATAGGGAAGACAACTTTGTTTAACACAGAAACATATCTTTAATAGCCAAATCTGTAGATGTGAGCATTCTGTAAAAGTCTCACTCAGAGACATTTGTGGAAATGCATTTGAATTAATTTAAAATCCCAGAAAGGACTGCATGTCAAGCAAAATTTTAGATTTATAAACTATCCATGTGTCCATGGATTATAAGATTTTCTGACATCATGGGACTTTGGAGTAATACCGCAAATGGATTTGGCTAACACCTATAAAGAGGGATTTTTTTTTTTACTTTATTTGACTGATTGAAGAATGGGATTAGGAGGTAGGACTTAGAGAATTCAATTCTCAGCTCTGCTACTCATTTATTGTGTGACTGGACAAGCCACAATCACATCAGAAAATCTCAACTCTCTCTGAACACATGCAGTCCCCTAGTAGTGCTCTGAAAAACCTGTGCTCCAGGTACAGCCGAGAGTCAAATGAGCAGACTCAGTCTCTGCAGCTGAACTGGTGACTGTTCATTCTCCATCCAGTATTCTGTGGTCACTGGGGGAAATACTGCTCTTGGAGTCACAAGAAGCTTCTGTAGCTGCAGGTCCCAAGTGGCTCATGGAGTTTATTTTCTTTTTTAATTTAGTGTGGGCTGACAGCCATGGAGGCTACTTTCACCTGGGTCAAGCCCTTAATGATGCAGGGAGTAATATTGGACTGATTAGAAGCCATCACCCAGAATTCACACTCAGTTTATTGGTGGTGGTGAACTCCTCACAGAGTAGTAAACACAGGGTCTAGTCTGCTGTTTAGGTTCCCCACCAGCTGCATCAAATAGGCCATCAAATTAGTTTGATTTTTTTCCCATCATTTTACGGTGATTACTTCCTGGAAGGTATTATCTTCAATAGGATCTACACCAATTATTTTAGATGGGTTTTCATATTTGTTACTCATTGCTCACAAAATTATTTGCATTTAACAGCAGGTCATCAGTATGATTTATTAACAGTCCAATAATTTAGGATGAGTATTTTAGCTTTGTTGCATGTTTAGTTTCTTTATTACACTTTGGAAATGCTGCAATAAAGAAAGCATCCTGGTGCTTTTTCTATTTGTTTTATTAAACCTCTTTGCTGCAGGGTATTTGGCAGTTGTCATGTAGGTTCCCTTTTAATATACCAGCTGTACTTCATGCTTATTCATTTCCTCTATCCTTAAACGTTCCTCAATAAACTAAACAATCTACTTATTAGAAGTAACTTATAATGCAAAATCTGTACACTCCTTTCAGTGCATCAGAAGCTGCTAGACCTTTACTTTCTTTCTGATGACAAAATTACAAGTTTTATAAACATTACAAATATATTTTTCAAAACACTGGCATATACATCATTACATATGCAAATATTGCAGCTGCAATTGTTAGTTTGGAGCAAATAGACTATTTTTGTGCCCTTAACTGGACTGTTGTTTCTTTATTTTCAGCATTATTTACTTGCATTAGTTATCAGATATAACATCTACATGGATAAGCATGTATGAAATAAATTTAAATAAACATGGATAAATTAATTTTTCAGACAAATTTATTTTCTGGCTGGTAGTAATATCTAGCTTGTAGTGCAAAATTCTTCTGATGTGAATTAGTCTGGCCTTTATATTCACTGGAAGCGTACATGTATTTCATATGTATTTCACACAAATGCTACAGTGATATGGATAAGATACTCATGAAATTAAGGGAATAATTCTCATTATATTATTTCCTTAACATGTGGGGCCCATTCTATGAAAAGCATAATATATCAGCCTGCCATCTGCAGAGTCTGAGCTTTAGGCCACATGTACAGCCTGAATGGTCACCTGAGCACGTGCCTCTCCTGCTGAAGTGCCCTCAGGTCTCACCTTGCAGGCCTATGTGGAACCTTTGACCTTCTCCAAGTATACCCACATGGGTACTATATAAAGACTCTATTTATTCTAAAAGTCCTTGAACACCCTTACAGGCATATTGTTTGGCAAGCCCATCAAATACAAGCCACAAACATAAGGGGCAAGGCTTGTCTCGCGTTATTATTTGCCATTACCTTGTAGCAACAGGATGGGACTTTCCAAATTCTTCCCCTAGATCTGTCTCCAATCATCTCAAAGTCACACAAATTACTGGACAAGGTAGTCTTCAAAGCCAGTTGCTGGCTCTCAGTCCCACCTAGAAGAATTTTGCAACTCTGAAGCTCTTCAGCCAAGCCAGAACTGTGTTTCTTCTGAAGTTGCCAGCTTTTTACACAATCCAGGGTGAGAAGGTCAGGAAAGATATTTTCCTCATGCATGTGTCAGGGCTAAACACACTAAGAAATCCGTGCATCATTTCAGTTCAGTTGATTCCTAGTAGAAGAGAGACATCTACCAGAGTCTTCTGCAGGAGGGCAACCCTTTCTGAGTTCCTTCCTCAGAAGACTCCAGTGGAAAATGCAGGTAAGTGAAACATGACTGAGCATCTTTGTCTCCAACCACCTTTCTCTTCTTTTCCAGGATGACATGCAAAATATATTTGGAGCCAGAACATAGTAATTTGTCTAAAGGCAAGAGAAATCCCATTTCAATGGCACCCTGTTTCAGAGCAGCTTTGGAGGAAAATAGCTGCCAGACTTCTCAGTGTAGTCACAGAGCAGTGGGTAATATTCTCACTGTGGGACCAGTACCAGCCTATTTTCTTTCAATGATACTTGTGGGTCCCTTTCTGCTTGGGACGTTCCATGATTCTTACAATTCTATGGTTTTGGGGATCCCCATGACTGAACCCTTTCCCTGAAAATCCTGTTCTCCAAAAGGAGAATGCAAGGGAAATTCTCTGGTCCTTTCTGGATAGACTTTGCTTGGACTGATATATGTATTGCCAGGCCAACATGAGGGTATGAGGGTGAGGATAGTGTTTTGTCTCTTTTGTTACTCTGTTTCTATAGCACAAAAGCATTATCCAGATGTGACTGAGGTCACTTTGACTTGTGTTCCTGACATAGGCATACTGTTTTGGTACAAACAGTCAGACATCAAGTGGCTCTTTCTGGAGCTTTAGTGTCTTGTTCCTTTGAAATACACAGCTGTGGTCCAGGGAAGAGAAAAGGGAAAGTCAGAGAAGTTAGACGTAGACAGGCTTGGGAAGAAGGCTGCAGGGGAGTACAAATACTTTGTATGTGAACAGAAAACACCACTCTGCCATTTTCTTATTCTCTGTGATGTGGGGCAGACCGTTTTCTATCAAAACCTGTCTAACCTGACAGATTTTTTCAGCTTGGTTGGAGATAGGAGTTAGTTGCTATAAAGGAATATGTTTGGGGGATCCTGCGATGAGGCAGTCCGTGTACTCATAACCTGTAATCAGGTAGCAGTGCCCCAAATACTGATATGCAACCAAGTCCGGATATGCAGCTGCCAGAGGAGAGAGAAAGGGTTCTGCATGAGAATGGCATGATGTGATGGTGCAGGCTATCCCACTGACATGTGCTGGCTGCTTCTGGTACTCACGGTCCCTGGAGATCATCCTGCTACTTGTGGATTAACTCAGGATTTCCCCATCAGTAGTCCAGTTACTGGACTTACTCCCAAGTGAGTTCCCATGCCAACGGAATGTGGCCAGTCATGCTTCAAGGCTGCTTAGGGGGAAGCTGCCGCAAGACAGCATGACACAGCACAAGGCAATGAGTCCTCTCAAATTTGAACCGGTAACAAGAATAACTGTGGTGACATTAACAGATTTACAGTCTGATAAAATCCAAGAAATAAAAAAGAGAGGCAGTTCCAGGAACTCTCCATTAAATGTGAAGTCTGGTCTTCCCTGTGCATAAATCATCTCATTCACTTTCTGAATGGACAGATTCTGTGCATCACATTGATGCAAGAAACTGGGGACAACTTCACCTATTCGGGTGTAAAGAGTTTATTTCTCTGCCCTTTCCTCAAGAAATTATCTTACAGTGTTGTTGGGGGTGTTAAATACTGGTAGTGATTTAAATTTGAAATACGTAATTCTGCTAGAATCATCTGCATTACTAGATAGCATGCTTAATTATGCCCAAGTAGGAGTTCTGTTGTCTTACTATATCAGTTCTAGTATATTATGAGTTGAAAATAACACCCAAACATGTAAATTAATAGAAGGTATGTTTTCTGTTGTCTTCCACAACAATAATTCTGTCTAAAAAATAAAAAATAATAAAGCAGACTAGAAGAAACCATGTCCCTGTCCCACAGCAGTATCAAGAGTGTCTTGACCACATCTAGTGAAAGTTTTTCAAAGTGGTTCTTTGACAAGTCTCTCTTATTCCATACTGAGTCCATTCCTTTTGGTTCTATTATTGGTGGAGAGCAATTTTTTTCTTTCCCTCTCCAGAAACTTCTCTATATATATATACTGCTATCCTGTGTATACTGTGCCTTGTTTTGACTCCAGTTCACGTTTTCTGTATCATTCTCTGACCATTCTCATCATTCATGTTTGTCCTGCCAGTACCCTTCTCTTGCTCCAAATTATTTTTATGGTCACTATGCCACAGTCTAAAGTGTAGAGCAACACATATGGAGTCCTTCATATTACTATGTCTTCACAACTCTTTGTGTATATCTCAATAAGTAGGACAATAACTTTTTTTTTTTAATATTTCTACACATTTCTAATCATTTTGATATACACCATAAGGTCCACTGATCATCCATGCAGAACTGCTTATTTTGTTTTTTCATTTCCTGCAGTTACATGACTGATTTATTTTTGCTCCAGAGTAGTTTGGTATAGTATACTTTGTAAATTACGTCCTATTTACACCTCTCCAGTATGTTCAGATCAACTTGAATACTAATCTGGACTCTCCAAGTTACTTGATGGCCTGTACAGACTAATATGTATACTCTTTCCAAAGACTTCCAGAGATGGTAGCCCTGATCCCCAGATAGATTTCCCCAAGCACTAGGTGATAGACCCTTCCAGCCTGACAATGACTCCATAGCTATTCTGACAGGATAGATTACCCGTTGTCCACCCACCTGATAACAGTTTCAGTTGCTCCATATGTTAACACTTTGCTTCTGAGAATGCCATTTGAGACCACATCAAAAACTTCTATTGTCAAACCATACAATATCTACTGCTACTTCCTATTCACAAAACCATTAGCAGGAGGAATCTAATTGGTATTTCTTGACAGTATTTATTCCTGACAAATCCTTTTGAGCTGTTTCTTATCACCTTGTACTTGTATTTCTGCTTACAGACATTATTTGTTCTAGTTTTTTCAGGAAATGGAAGCTGATTTTGATCTATAAATCCAAAAGCCACTTTTTAAAAAATAGTTTCTGTGTTTGCCATTGTCCAATATTCCAAAAAGTTATACCTCTCCTTCCACAAGTTCTCAAATACAATAACAAAGTGCTATCAGAATTGCTAAATTATATTTTTTATAATTTATTACAGCTTGATATCTGAAGAAATCCTCACAGAACACTTATGAACTGATTCTTTTGTGAGCTATTGAAGAAGGTGTTTTAACTCACACTTTCTGGAAGTCTGCAAAATTGACATCTGCTATTTGAGAATGAAAAAAAGAAAAAAAAAGCAAGCATTCTTCTTTTGTTATTTTTAGTAAATATCTGTTGCCATTGCCTTTCATATCTATACAATACTTTAAATGTTAAATAATGTATCATATGCTTGATTGTGCATTTATAAGGTGCCTACCATGCAGTGCACTTTGCATTTCCTATACGCCAGTGTAGATGTAGAGCTTAGGATGGTTTGGACTGATTACACATAATCAGCTGTTAAGATAATTTCCCCGAAATGGCTGAAGAGTGAGTACAACAACCTCTCAGGTACTGTTCTCAGGTAGTGTTACTCCTAGTCCTGAGAACTGTGTGGTTTCTGAGAAAGAAGCTAGATGCCCAAAAGGCTGCATGGGAGCCTAGTTGTGGTAACTGCATTAGCAGTGGAGTGCAGGGATGGTGCTTGCAGTGCGAATCTTCCTGGTGTCTATAGATGGAAACTTTCAGTATGTGCTTGAGTGCAGTTTTCCTTCTGGAGGAACCTGGGTTGAAGTCCTGCTGCTGAGCATGACTACTGTGCAGACACAGCAAGGACATAGCAGCTGGCCCCAACCACGCGAGGACACAGAAACAGCTGCTGCAGTGAGCTTCATTGCCTGTGAAGGGCTTAGGTGGATGTACAGTCATGTAACCATAACCCCTTAGAGGTATCGAACCCCAGCCTTCCCTCCTCATACTACACCAGTCAGCTGTGCAGATGTTGCTTGTGCATGCCTGCTCCTTCACCTTTTGGCCTTCCTCAGCCCTGCTCAGGAATTATCCAATATTTGTTTTGGAGAATACTCATGTAAGATGACCAAAGCTGATATAAAGTCTCCATCCTCCTTAGAGGAGTTATTTACACTTTTGTTTTATTTCATAAGCTTTTTTAGCTCCTTTTTTTTTCTTTTTCTTTTTTTCCTAAATACTTTTGCTTTGTGGAAGGACAGAATCAAAAAAAGCATTTTCTACATGTGACCTGAAAATAACGACTCCTCAAGTTGTTTTTCCTTCCTGGAAAAAAAAAAAAAAAAAAAGGAATTTCATTGTCTCAGGCAGTCTGCCAGGAAACACCAAGCTTCAGTCTATTGAAAACATCACCAAGGACAGACAAAGCTCAATTGCTGAGAAACTGAGAGGGAGAACATCTAGAAGGAAGCTGCAGCTTTGAGAGGTAATGTGGCCTTTTTAGCATCTTGGATTCATTTCCTCAAGGGCCTTAAATACAAGGAAAAAGACTTTAAACGTTCAGTTGCGTTCCAATGAAGAAAACTGAAAATTAGGATGATATCTGTGCTACAATCTGTTTTGGTGAGTAGAGACAAAACAAAGAGGGATGCACAGGATTAAGCTGGTGTTGGTCCAGTCACTACTCATTCTGTAGCCTAGTTTGGGATCTTTTTTTAGGGGAAATTGTAATGTATTTCTTATAAGGTCTTATGATAAAGAAGTTGTAGAGCAATAATGAGTGTCCTTGTGTTACTCATTTTATAATGATCTAGTATACTTTTGTTTAAAACAATTGCTCTTCAGTTGCTTCTAGCCAGAAACAAGGAATGATGATCAATGATTTACTTTGCCAATCATTTAATAAACATTCTCAACCTAACTTTAACTGAATAAATGACTACTGAAATGACTGAAGCAAATGTCATCAATCAATCTCATATACCCAATATGTAAGCTGTTTCATTGGAGTAAAACATATGGTTGTAGTTTAAAAAGAAAATCCTTTGGAAAACTTCATACCATGTTGCTTAAATAGAAGCTAATCTTTGACATAATCCAATATGAAGAGAGTGAGAGAGATTTGTTTCCTTCTGATCTGATTATAGAGTCTAGGTTTGAAAGAGTCTTTTCTGAATGTCTTGTAAGTCACAGTAAAGTACCTTGGTGGAAAAAAAAAAAAGTATATAACATTTAGCAATTGACATGGATAACAGAGATCGTGTGATTGAAAAAGCATTACCTAGGAAGCAAGACTCCCTATTATCCTCTATCTTAGGAAATCAGTTATCACTCAAGACTTAGATCATCATTTAATGTAAGGAGCGATACAAAATTCTGTAGCCGTGGCTGCTGCTTTGGTAGGAAGGCTGGCATCGAGACTTCCCACATCTTTGCTGCTAGAATAGACATTAGAAAGGGCGTGACTGTGCAAGAGAGCCCTCTCTCCAAAATTGCTTGTCTCTAGAGCAGGTTGGGTGAACTACAGCATACTGCAGAAGGCAAGAAAACCAAGTGGAAGAACACTATTACAAAACCCACACTGACTTTTGAGGCAAAACTGTTGTTGACTTTTCCAGGCAGATTGTTACATGCTATTCTCATGCAAACTTTTTTCTTGTTAAGTGAAAGCATCAGTGTGATCTTCTTCTCTTTTATAGGCCTACAGAAAATATTTTTCATGACCATCTGGACCTCACTTCTACCCTCAAACTTCATAGCTCAGTGGAATGAAATGAGAGAAAGTTTTAAATGTTCTCTTTGTTTGGGAGCGGAAGGAGAGCAGAATTAGAACTGAAATATATTTTTAAAAAGATATGAAAACTGCAGTCGTGTGATATATGATGTGCTCTAAAAATGACCAATATTTATATGCACTCTACTGAGAGTTATGTATCAAAGTTGTTACAGAAATTTCCTCTACTATCAAAGGGAACGCATTTCATGATACAATCTCATAAACTGACCCATGCTTTCTTTTTAGACTGCTATTCTTAATTTTATCATAACATTTCTTGGGTATTTTCCCATCTATAAATATGCTATAATGATAATCTAAACAGCTGACAGATTTAAGTTGTTTAGATAAAAATTGCAGTTATAAGAACAGAACATAATAATGAATATATAATTTAAGCATTTTCCTGAAAAGATTAAACAAAGATATTTTCACTGAAAATTCCTATGAGGTCCTCCTCATATTCTAATCTCCAAATTCTAATCTCGCTGTGGATAATGCACAGTGAATTAATAGCAGATAGAAGGTTGTCACCAATTTTAGTTCTGCAACATTTATTGCTGTAGTGAAACAGCAAAGCTGATTTGACAAAAAGCAAAGGTCACTTCATCATACTAAATCAGCGAAATCATAAAAAACAAACAGGGTTATTTTTACATGTTTAGGATTTAAATTTTAAGAATTATTACAGGCCAACATTAGTTAATTTCCCTTCAAAAGTGATTTAGACCCTAAGTAACTTGAAATAAGATCTCTAGATCATTCAGGCTTCCTTGATCAAAATCAATCAACATCACTTTTAAATAATACCTTTAATTTTTTAATCTCACAGTAGCTGTCTGAAAAAGCATTCAGTTCTCCCCACCTCCAAATAGAAAAAAGTAACACGTTTATTTGAAATAAATCAGATGTTCATTATCAGTGCAAAGAGATCATAAATCCTCTTAAGCATAGCTATTTTAAAATGTGTAAATTTGAGAAACACAAAAGAAAAATACATATATGAAATGGAACTTCGAAATTCTTCCTACTGTGAAAAGCAGGGTTGTTCATGTATTAATTTGCAGTCTTCGTTCCAGTCTGATGTTGCACCAGAGCCCCAAATTCTCAGTTTCCTGGGGTCTCAGAATCTGGCTTTTCAGGCAGAACAGAATATATAGTTTTCCTACAAACAAGGATAGAGCTGTATGCTAGCCAGCCTGCTCAGTGAATATGAACACTAGTGAACATCCAAAACACTTGAACTTCTTTGGTGAACTTTGGAAAGCCCTGGAAATCATGATTAATGTCTAATCAGAGTTGTTGCAAAGGAAAAAACAAAAACCCACAGGCTGTATCCAGAGTCTTCTGCCATCCCCCAGGTTGAAAATGCCATTGTAATTGTTGCTTTCCTAAGCGAAGAACCTTCTCAGGAGTGTTTGGGAACAGGGCTGTCTGCCACAGCTAATAACTCACTCAGTATCTACCCCTCCAGAACCGTAATGCTTTGGCTCCGGCCGCACGCCTATTCTATGTGACAGAGAGGCTGATGGATGGGAAGAGCAAGCAGAAATTGTAATGAGTCCTGGGATTCAGGAGGACACTACCCACCTTATGTGTTAGAAGAATTTATGAAGATAACATGACATACTAATATATTTTTACAGCCCAAACAAGATATTTTATGCCAGCTATGGGATCCACACATAGTTCATCAATATAAGTTCCAGGACCTTTCCCCTTTTTTCCCCTGTGCTTGTACACAGTATTATTATCAAAGTAGGTAAAGGCAAGCTGCTAAACAGAAAACTTGTGAACATGAAGAGGAACTCTTTTTCTTCTTTTTTTTTTGATCTTTTTAGATACATTTTGAATAGTAATAAAGAAGGTGCAACACTTCTCATACATAAAATATCTCCCTTGCATTTAAACACTTCTCTTTAACTCTAATTTCCCTCCTGGTGCATTGGTAGATGTAACATATTTTGTACAGTGACATCACTGCATGTTTCACAGATTCTTTGGCAAATTTTAAAACGTTGTGGCTAACATCATCGGAACTGATTTTTGCTAAAAAACTATTGCAGCTGACAGGTTTGGAAATGTTATTTGCAAAACTGTAACGCTAACATGAAGTTCATGTCAGTCCTCTGTAACTGCAGCTGCTGTAAAACACTAGCCAATTATTTGAAAGCTATATGCAATTTAACATATTTGATTTACTTAATGTCAATCAATGAGCCTGTTTTAAAATAACTGACTTCCCACCTTAATGGTAAAAATAATCATTTCGTTCTATTGGAGAAATGCAAAAACACTAGATAATTAAGTACATAATGAGTAACCTGACACTTCTGTAGACGATTTTATCTAACTCATGAGAAGGAGAAACTATCACTGTCCGTATGACAGAAAACAATTCCAAATATCAGAATAGTCATCCAGACAACACTGAAATAAAAATCCACCTCATAGTTGAAAAATAGGGTTGTTCCAAAACGACATGCGTGACAATTTTAAAACCTTCATAACTGTTTTTCCCCCAGCTACTGATTATAAAATACCTCTAAAACAGGCCCATGTAATTGGGTTACTCCGTTTGGTTCGGTATTTATTTTTGGTGTATTTTGGCAGGTTTGAGCTGTGGAGGCAAGTCTATATGTACGATAATAATGCAGCCAAATAAAAAGCAAGGTGCAGAGCATAAAGCTCTCAAATCAAATTAATATGCTAAATTTATCAAAATAGTATTTTAATTTCTCTTTCCCTTCTCCCTATCTTCTATTTTCTTCTCTTTTTTTTTTTTCTTGTAGAAAAAGGGCATTAATGGAAAGGGGGAAAAAAAAAAAAAAAGGAAGAAATTGCTATGTTGCTTTTCAGGTGGATGACAGTAAACATACCAGATAGCCTTCTTTTAGTTAGATAGAAAGGATGCAAGGTTTTAAAGCAAGGAAATGAATAATTCAGCATGACCAGGAAAAATGGATACTTTGATACATACCTAATATTGTTTTATGGTGCTTTATAGCGCATAATCAAATTCCACAACAGTAAATGTGGATTAAGTCAATGGTGAAAACAGATTGTTAATGAAAATATAATAGGTTTATGCTCATTTCCCAGGAGATTACTTCTTCACTGTACAACAGCTTATAAATTTATAGTGATCTAAAGTGAAATTACATTTCTTGGAATTTTCAAAGCCAACAATGGTATTCAGCCCCAGATTTAAAGGAAACCATTAGTCTTGGTCTGTCATGTGCATCAAGGTTTAGAAGGCAGTACACTGTTACATCACTGAACCTCTGCCAAATATCCCAAAAGGAAAGCAGAAGAGCTATACATCTGGATTGCAACTTTGCCAGCTACACTGTCATGTCTGCAGCCTCGGCAGATATGGTAAAATGCGCGCACTGAATACCTTTGCTAGGATTGCAGAGGTGAGAATGTGATGGCAGAATTATGCCGAGGCCCCTACAAATTTCTTCTGGGAAGAATTTCAATAGTAACTGACCATGACCATGACCCCAGTCCCACATCAAGGCTTCACCAGCGCTCAGGAGTGAGGCTACACATTTCTTAGTGTAGGGTTGGAGTCCAAATACAAATTGAAATTTGCTCTGTCTTCCTATGTATCCCGTATGTTTGAACCATATTGTCAGCATCTGTTTAGATGAATCTAGTGAGTCAGGAATTTTCCAACGAAACCGTGTTTTACTAGAAAGATGGCAGTTTATCAAAACTGAAATTTTGTGGCACTGAGCCAGATTTTGTCAAAAAGCTTTCAGGTCCTTGATAGGTTTCAGTGAGAAAAAGAGCCTGCAGCCCTGAATATCTAGTTTATGTTACCACCCCACCTAATACTTATTTTTTGTAAAGATTCATCTACCACAAACTGGGCTGTCACACATCTTTTACTCTGAGGATATGTCATTCTTTTCAGCCTGGTGATTTTATTTGACTGAAGAGTTTTGCTGTTTGTTTGTGCTTTCTGGACATCTGGTACCCTGGGGAGGGAAAAAAAAAAAAAAAAAGAAAAAAAAAAAACTAGCTCAATTGGGCTGTTAAACATCTGGACATTGTGAATGAAGGACCACTGTATGTGAGCAGATCTACAGCATGGCAAATGAACCCATGTTTCCATTGGAGCTTCACCATAGAAATTTGGGGTCTCCAGTTCCCCAAAACAACATCTAGTAGCCATACCCTAATGAGCTGGCTTTGGTATCTCTATATGTCACCCTCTTAAGCTACTTAACTCTTCACAGAGCAGTGCAGCTCCAGTTGGATGGATTGAGAAACCTATCGTGTGCACTCCTGAATGTGGAATGCAAATTTGAGGCTAACTTACGTATCCTACAGCTGTGTGAATACTTCCAAACCACAAGATCCAAGGTGCACTTTCCAGGCAATCTCATGGAAGATGTCTGCTGTGCCCACCATCAGAAGGCACAGCTGTGTATCACCCCAGCAGTGCTACAGCAATCCCATATTTCATACCTTATCAAACCTGTTAAATTCACCACGGTATGCTTTCGTCAATAAATATCCCAAAATTTCATGTTTTCCTGATGTAGCAAATGTTTCAAGTGGGAAAACATTTCAGCTCATTCCAGTTAATTTTATGGAGGAAGAACTGTCTCTATCCATGATGTTCGGCACTGCCAGCAACAGCAGCACTCTATAAATTGATAATAATAACACACATAATAAGAAAAAAATTGTCTTTTTCCTGTAATAAACCACTTAGGAATTTAATATAAATACTTGTAAAAGCTTCTCATACCTCACAGATCTTGAAGTGGCTAATGCCTAGTTGAGTGAAAGAGGATCATTCATTACTGTTGGTGTGTGTTTGGGTTTTAAGTAGTGTGAGCTTAGGGGAAAAAAATAGTCTCCCAGCAAATGTGAAGAGGCTCATGGGTTTGGGGTAATCTGTTTCTGTCTACCAATCCCTGTTAAACCTCATACATATAGAGTCAAGCCTGCACAGGTGCATTATAATAATATTTTTGTTGACTAATTTCCAAAGGGTCTGGAGCCCATGCTGCTATGAGAACATTAGCAGCATCCCTGCATTTCCTTGGCCAAAAGACAAATTCCTTGCTGCATTAGACAAGAGCAGATAGATCTGATCATTATTTCTATACTCATACAGTAATGCATACGATGATGCCACTTCTGTATTACAGCCAGAGCAGTGTTTGTGAGCATGTGTGCATGTACATATGTGAATGTGAAGGCACTTTAATGCTTTGCTACACTAGGTGTAGCAAAAAAATAAAAATAAAAATAAATAAAAATAAAAATAAAAATAAAAATAAAAATAAAAATAAAAATAAAAATAAAAATAAAAATAAAAAAATAAAAAAATAAAAATAAAAATAAAATAAAAATAAAAATAAAAATAAAAATAAAAATAAATATAAATAAAAATAAAAATAAAAATAAAAATAAAAATAAAAATAAAAATAAAAATAAAAATAAAAATAAAATAAAAATAAAAATAAAAATAAAAATAAAAATAAATAAAAATAAAAATAAAAATAAAAATAAAAATAAAAATAAAAATAAAAATAAAAATAAAATTAAAATTAAAATAAAAATAAATAAAAATAAAAATAAAAATAAAAATAAAAAAGAGAATGCTGATGGATAATAAGACTCTGTTGAAATCAGTTCATGTATCAGTATGAGGAACTAAATACTTTGCTGTGATGGACAAGGTTTAGCAATAAGGATTGTTATGGAGTACTGCCAAGTAAGTCTATGCTAATTGACATTATTTATTAAATAACAGACAGCGATGAAGAACACTGTGTTACAATGGATGATGCAAAAGAATGACAAGGTATATATATAATATGAATTCACAGTCATGATAAGAAGTGATCAAGTATGATGGAATGTTTCTTGGAGTATTTCTTAGAGACAAACTCATGGGACAGACCCCTAAAAACACCTATATTACAACAAAGAATATTTTCAAGAGTTTTATAATGGAAGACATGAGCTAGTCATGTGGTTATATTAAAAACAGCAGGACTTTGACTCCAGTGAAATCCAACTGGGTTTTGCCTTTAACCTTGAGGTGAAAGAGAATTAGGAAAGCCTGTATTATCACTTTCAGAGAAAGCTCCAGTGGCACTGATAGTTTTGTCATGTTTCTTTCACACTAAATGGTCAAAATATTTTTTTGAATATTTGAGACACTGATGTTTTTCTGTTAGAGTTGTATTGTGTGAATTTGTTTATTTCCCCGGCACTTGGTTGCCTCAGTTAGGTAACACACTTTTTGTAATAGTGTGCTTTTTTAATTGGCAGGGGCTTCTGCGTGGTAGTGTTTTCACTAAAAGTATAATAAAACCAGTTGTTTTTCAAAGGGAATATTTATCTGTGTACTTTCAATTTTCCCCAGACTTAATAATAGTCTATTCAATTAATAAAGAAAACTGTGTTTTTAAGATTTCTAAAACTGTTAAGGTATCCCATTTATACTTCTAGCTTAGCTTTTCAAAGGAAAAGATGATAAAGTATAATTTCTAAATTGGATACAAGTTTTCTTTCCAGATTTGAGTGGCAGATATAAAGCCATTTTCCTGCAAAGTGACATTTGAGACAAAAATATTTTGATTAGATTATGGTTTTAGATAAAAATTATGATTGGTTCTAGTGATTGTCATCTCTCCTATCTGACTTAGGTCAGCAGATTCATTTAGTTCCAATAGTTGTACCTGATATTTCCTGAATCATCTTCCTACTGTAAGGTGAGAACAGTTTCTCAGGTAATTAAATGTTTCCAACTATAGAAAACTTCTAGTTGAACTTATGAAAGACTACAGCAACCACATGGACCTAGAGCTCCATTCTACACCCACCATAAATTCAATTCCCCTGTTACCTATTTTGATTTTATAAATGTACAACAATATAATATTAATATTACATCTTCTTATGGCAATGACACACTTCACTTGTATATAACCAAAAC
This sequence comes from Anser brachyrhynchus, assembly GCF_964034855.1. NCBI lineage: Eukaryota > Metazoa > Chordata > Aves > Anseriformes > Anatidae > Anser > Anser brachyrhynchus. The sequence goes on from NC_137698.1 coordinate 25,689,159, forward strand.
ACAGTAAAACATAAAACACATACACAAGAAACATAAAAGGAATACTTAAAGCAAGGTCAAGCACTAGAAGATTGGAGTAACCAGAATTCAGTTGCCACGTACAAACTTTACTTTGCCTTTTTTTTTTTTTCTTATACATTATCAAATAATATTTAACTAAAAAGTCAGAAATTTTTTTCTTTACAGTATCAGGTCCCAGTCCTAGCCTCTCCATCTTTCTAGTCTATTACATGTACAGTCCTAGATTGGTTCTCTTTTTCATTACAGTGAAATATCTTCTTTGTCTTTATACTCCCTCAGTATGAACAGAAAGAACTCCAGTAAGGTAGTCTCTGCTTTCAGTCCCCATCAGTCACCATCCCAGTGTCCCACAATGGACAGAATTTGCAGTTCAGGGAAACCTGTCAGCCTGCCAGCTCTGGGCTTGAGCAAGCTCAGCCCCAATGAAATACTCAGCAAATTAGCTGTTAAAGTCCAAGGCAGGGTCCCAGGAGATAGTGTTTCTTTGATGCTGCTGTTGGGATGGAAGGTGTTCACTTTGTTTAACTTGGCTAAGTTTAGGTATATCACTAGTGATCCAGTAAAAGGCACTTTCTAAAGAGCAGATGGAATATTTTCCTTTTCCAAATTTTAAGGCTGTATAGAATGGATACAGGAGAGGTTTTCAAGATTTTTTTTTCGTTTATGATAGACTAAATTCTGAACTCTGAGGAACCAGCTAAAATATTCAGCTGAACTTTAAGTATTCCATCAAAGGGAAGGAAGGAAGGAAGGAAGGAAGGAAGGAAGGAAGGAAGGAAGGAAGGAAGGAAGGAAGGAAGGAAGGAAGGAAGGAAGGAAGGAAGGAAGGAAGGAAGGAAGGAAGGAAGGAAAATAAGAAAGAAAGAAAGAAAGAAAGAAAGAAAGAAAGAAAGAAAGAAAGAAAGAAAGAAAGAAAGAAAGAAAGAAAGAAAGAAAGAGAAAGAAAGAAAGAAAGAAAGAAAGAAAGAAAGAAAGAAAGAAAGAAAGAAAGAAAGAAAGAAAAAGAGAAAGAAAGAAAGGAAAGAAAGAAAGAAAAAGAAAGAAAGAAAGAAAGAAAGAAAGAAAGAAAGAAAGAAAGAAAGAAAGAAAGAAAGAAAGAAAGAAAGAAAGAAAGAAAGAAAGAAAGAAAGAAAGAAAGAAAGAGAAAGAAAGAAAGAAAGAAAGAGAAAGGGAAAGAAAAGAGAAAGAAAAAATGAAAGAAAATAATTTTGTGCAGTTACATTGGCAAACGTTGAAAACAGCATATTCTGTGACTCTGCATTAAAAGTAGAGTGAAAATGGAGCTATAGACAGCACAGTCAGTTCTGTTGACAATATTCACAGAGTTAGCTAAGTTTCCTACCTACTGAACTATAACTTTTGGAGAGCTTTTGTCATTTAGTCTATCATGAAGAAAGTTTTAAGTTCCCTTTGGGATCCTGCATATATATGATTCCAACTGATGTACTTTTGGTCTTGAGAAATGTACAGCCTCTGGCAGCTACAAGTACGTTTATGAAACTAGTTGCTTAAGTTGTGACAGGATCATAAAACCCCCAAAAAGCAAATTAAATTTGCCTTGAAACCAAAGACACACACATTCACACTTTCTAGTTAGCTGGATACAGCACAGTGACTGAATAAAAGAGCAAATTGCTTCAAAAACTCAAGTGAAAAAATGCTCCAAACTCTGCATGCCAAGAAGTATCTTAACCATTGTGGCAGTGCTTAAAGGAGGACATAACTGTGAAACCTGTGGGTGAAGGAACCTTGTTTAGCAGAGGTGAAGAGGTATGGTGTGTAAAAGAGAGGCAGATCAGGAAAGACAGCAGGAAACCCTGAGTCTAGCAAAAAGAAAAAAGCAAGGTGCTGACGTACTAAAAATGAAGTACATAGATTAAATGCTTATACAATAGCAAAATTACAGGAAAAGTTCCGGTAAAGACTCAATGAAGGCATTATTTCATATGGATTATTTCTACAGTCATAGAACCAGAGACCAATACTGTACCAGCACTGACTTTTTTTAGTTTTGATCAGGTACATATTCTCATGAAGTTACATACCCTATACAGAATCAGCTGATTAAGCAGACGATATAACAGGACTCTAACAGCTTACATGTACAGCATTTTCAGCCATCAAAAGGCAAAGGGTAGGCATACAATTAGCCATGTTATTGAAACACAGTGCCGTGCACATATATCAAGAAGGTTTTTGAAGATTTGCCAATTTGTTGATCAGAAAATGTTTTTCTCTAGGTAAATAACACTAAGTGAGTACACACCAAACAAGAGTACATTTGTGAACATCCATCTTCAAATAACATTAAAGATACTGGCAAGAATATGAGAATAAATCACTCTTTCGGAGTGATTTTGATCTCCTCACTGGAGTCCTCCCAGCAGTATTTGGGCTTTAATGTCCATCACCGCCTCCAACCTCAGGTCCTTCCAGGCCTCCTTTTCAAGCCCCTTGCTTTTTGCCAATATATATCTGGACCCATCTTATTTACCACTGGCATTATACTTGGGCTGTACCAGCAGCAGCAGTACAAACTAGAGCAAGCAGGAGCAGACAAAGGCTTTGCCTGATGATACTTAGCCATTGCAGGATGCTACAAAACAAGCAGATGGCGTTATTAGTGTGGGTTCAACCTTGCTGCTGTTGATATCCAGCGATATGTGATGTCCACTGGAAGATGAGTGTAGTTGAAAGGATTCTCTGGAAAGCCAAGGGAGCCAGGCATCTAATTCTGATAAACCCTGCTGAAAGACCTACATACATCTTGAGCCAATCAGTTCTCCTACCAGTCTTCTTTGCTACTTCTAACCAGGCAGACAGTCAGGCTGAGAGCAAAAGCCTTTCAGTGGGTGCAGGCTTACATAGTGACAAAAGCAAAAAAAAATTAAAAAATTAAAAAATAAAAATAAAGGATACTGGCACTTGTAACAAGTGCTGACCCCTTGTTCATAATTCATAAGAATTAATCCACTGTGAGACATTCAAATGGCTTGAACTCCATCAAGGTATTTCAGTGTTTAGGGGCATCCTGCCAATATTCATGCCATCTTTTAGTGGTTTTCCTTACTTTTCACTTTCTAACATCCAGAAAACAGGTAAAGATTTCCAAAAGATAGAAATAGACATCAATTCTTTAGCATGAAATGTGTACATTGAAAGTGACAGGCTCTATTCAAATCCCTTAGAATGAGGCATGCCAAGTTTTATCTGGCACTCAACCACACTCATCGATTTAGAAAAGTGGTCTCAGGGATTCCTAACCACAGTCTCAGGCATGGGTTTTGACACAAATCCGTTTGTACCACATAAATCATAAATTCATTCCTTCAAATACCGAAGTCAATTTTGAAATCTTATGTTTATAGAGGATCATTAGTATTCATCAGTACTATCACCTTAAAAAGAAGAAGAAGAAAAAAAAGAACTTTTAACAATATTAGAGTGAGTGCAAGGGGAACAGAACACGAGAGATTTTTTAGCTACAAATCTGAAGTGGAAGTGAAGGTTAAATGTATGCCTCATACTAAAACTTTATGAAAAATGAAATGTACAAAAAGCTGGATCCTTGCCATGACACCCATTATGGTGAAGTCTGAGACTCTGACCCTTCATGTTATACTTATTGTGTTTTTGACACATTTAGTCAATTAAAATGGGTGAAGTGTAATTTGTTTTTCTTAAGTTTAATACAGCATGTCAATAGAAGCTAACCAAAATTTATAGTAGGAACACTAAAACTGCCACTTGCACTTAAACAAATGAACACAATTTATCATGGTTGAAATAAAAAGAACATCATGTGCATTTGACTTTATACTTCACATGAGCATGTTGCCAAATATAGGAAAGCATGTTACAGCTGACACTTCCAATGGAAAAGACATTTTACTTCACATTAAATATTGGTGTGAAAAATTTGGACCCTGTCCAATCCTAAGAAGTGTTAACGTTGGCACTTCCACTGTATACTTTTACTGTAAATTGTTGTAACATTTATTTGACATGGAATACCCAAAGGATTGATGAGTAAAGAAAGGAAGACTTTTTATTGTGCCATGTTCCCTTTTTCAGTCATACATACTAAGCCTTTACATCTTCAGAGTTTAAACAAGTCGCCACCTGTACTCAATCGGTGAAAGTTATTTTTCATGCAACTAGAGTTTGCCTTTTTTATAAACCTATAAAAGCACACATTTTCCATTTTATTGGTCAGCAAAGCAATGGCTGATTTAACCATAAAACTTACAAATGTTGTTTCTTTATGGACATCTATGTTTTTTTAACCCTTTATAATTCCTTGGAATATAAGCCTCCTTCATGTAATTCGTTGTCAGAGACTGAAAACACAAAACAAACTGCAGTATTTTTTCTTTCCATTAAAAAAAATTTGCCTAACACTACTACCACTTATATTATTACCCATGGACTACTAAAGATTTAGGAGGAACAAAGTACTGCTGCGTAAAAGTTTATCCACTTCAATTAAGTACCTGCACAAGAATTCTGGGTTCGTATTATGTGAACAGTAACTACATTTATCTGCAGTAATGAAGCACTGTAAAATGTCGGAAAAGTGCTGAGGGGCACTTCATATGATTTACCGAACTGATCTCTAGGTTAAGAAAGCATGTCTAAGACAGGAGATTTTTTTTAATCCATATTTTTCAAATTAAGAAATTCCATTGCATTTTGAATTACAAAATTTAATTTTAAAACCATGAAAATGATTGGGGTATTTTAAAAGTCTTTTTTAAATACCAGATCCAAGACCTTGGATTTTGATCTGTATAAATACAACACTTTGAGAATTCTGTGTTTGATTATAACTTAAAAGAGTACTGTACATACATAAATACTGGGAAAATAGATTTTACAAAGTAGACAAGCAACACAGCTGTCCTTTACCAGGTAGAAAACTCATCAAAAAATTGACATAATGAACCAGGAGAATTTAACCAGCAGCAGAGACTAGCTGGTGCCTAGGGGTACATCTGCCAGCACCAAGAACATCACACAATGGCATCTCCAGAACATCTCTGTAGAGAGGGATAGGCTATTATTTAAAGAAATTAAATGCTGAATGGAGTATTGCTGGAGTAAATGGAAAATAAATACTTTATACTTTGTGTGCCTACAACCTGCCTGCAATTGAACTGACAGTATGAAAACCAAATCTAAGTTTTGGAATCCAAGTCCTAAGAGAAGGATTTTGAACAGAGGATCCACATATCAGAAACTCAATGAGCACACCTTTCCCTTCTCTCTCTGTAAATAGCAAATATCCTCTCTAGAAAATAAAAAGGAGAAAAAGAGACAGAGGGTCTGAGTAAAGGTAAACTGATGTTTTTGGTAGAATTCACAATGGTAGGATGAAGGCTAATGACAACATCAAGAAAAGAGTGTCAGTAAAAGCAAATTCACCTAATCTCTCAGCCATGTATGAGCAAACTGTGATGCTTCAACAGACTGGGTACAGGCAGTGCCATATATGGTTATTCTATATTATCATATTCTATATTGAGATCTCAGCAGCTGTTCTCCTGGCTAATTCAAAGTAGGCTGAAAGTTACTAGAAATAAGGATTCTCACCACACCTTGATATAAAGGGAAATAAATGTGGACACTTATCAAGATGTATTCAGATCCAGGTGAAAATTTCAAGTAATTGTACAGGGCTTCAAAAAATATTCATCCTCAGTCTTATAGAGCCAGTCATTCACAACAACCTGATCACACTGCTTAGTAGTAGGGAAGGCAAAAAATATCATATTCAAAAAAACACAACAACAACAACAATAAAAAACACTGCCTATAGGCTGCCATTTGCTTTGGAACAAGTTTCCCAAAGAGGTAAGACAGGCTCTGTTCCTTGAAGGTTTTCAAGACCTAGTCTAAATACTCATGAGGTACTCTCTAAAATGACTTAATCTATTATCATATGATTAAATCCCATATTTCAGGTGAGATGAGATAACTTCAAAAGTATTTTTTAAACCATTTGATTGCTAATGATTAATAAACCATAAAAAATTCTTGTCTGTGCTGCTCCCAATGCATTGGAAGAGCACGCCCTACTAGAAAGTGGGTAAAGATGCAGGTGGGAATTTTCTTAGTTCCAAATGATGTTCAGGAAAGAAAGTCTGCAGGTATTACAGGGGCTGCCTGGCTTTTTTCAGAAAAAAAAAAAAATGCTATCTTTTCCTTTTGTGTGGATGTAATGTCAAAATTGGACAGAAGAAGGTTGTGTTTGTGTTACTCCAGTTTCTAGCTGAAGTTAATAATGGGTGTGCGGGAGGAACACTCCATTTTAAAGAAGTAGCACTACCTTTCCTCCCATGTCGTGCTATCATCTTTAATGGCAACAATAATTCACTTAAGCCAGGAAGACATTTTTTCTGTTTTATTTATAGATCATTAGGAAGGTCTGTCTGCTGCATTAATGCCTGCTAAAATGGTATGCCGCTTCCAACTTTATGGCTCTATGTCAAAACTGTCTCTGATAGCTAGTTACTCACTCCACTTTGTCTGTTTTAAACAATCCATTTCTTATTGGATGAACCACACTATCACATGTCAGTTACTTGACTTTTATAATATTCTATATAATATGGGTCTTAGCTCTCTGGAGGACTGTATGTCCTCAACTCCCACTGAAAAAAAAGGTAGATAACACCTTACAGATTGTTGCGACTTTCTGAAGGGCTGCTTAAGATTTTCAGAGGAAAGTGTGGGCATTATTTTCAGTCATGCAGTGCATCTCTTCATTTGTGGTAATTTATTACCGTACAGAATATGTTGCTATGATATGGCCCAAAAAAAAAGTAATAGCAAGGGCAAATCAATGCAAGTATGAATGTAAAGAGCCAGGACCAAATATTCAGTGGATAAAATCTAGCTCTGTTACATTGACTCAACGACTTGAGAATTGGATTTTTGTACTCTCTGAGCCTTTTCTTCTCTGCAGTATAAATGATATTATAAAAAGCCATGTAATGTAAGATCAATCTATTTAGTGAATCCCATTGGTCTTAATCAAATTCACTTTTGTTGTATACATTCTGGAAGTTCCCCACCAAGAACAGTTGTATTTGAGAGAAATAGGGAGTAAAGCTAGAAAGAAGCAGAGGCAGAAGAATAATATTCAAATAAATAAACAAAGAATTAACTAAAAATAATTATACATACCAAGAGAAAATAATAAATCTCTTTGTACAAGTACATACAAATTGCACAGGAACGTTTTCTGCACATGTAGGGTTGAAAGACTTTAGATAAATCATTCATCAGACTGGAGACCATTTTACTGACTTTTTTAAGGAATATAACATACCTAAAGCTTAGCACAGAAATAGTCTTTCTATAAATGACAGATATATATTCCTGTGTGACCTGATCTAGGTGTTCCTGCTCTGGCAGGGGGATTGGACTAGAAGATCTTTCAAGGTCCCTTCCAATCCCTTACATGCTGTGATTCTGTGATATATGTACATGTACATTCTTATTGGTCATCTGTGATCTACATAAGCTAGTTTGCACAAGAAGTTGCCTTCAATGTAAATGTAAGACTCAGAGGTCCAGACTGATATAGGCTTCCTTCAACACAACCATTTGCCAAGGGTATTTCAAAAACAAATTTTGAAACTCATATGATAAACATTTATTGTGCTTCCGCAATTTATCTAACTAAGAGACTTTGAGTATGCATGGCTTACCTGAGTAGATAAGCTGGCTAAAAGTTCCAGTTCTTTATGTGCTGGGCACAGCACAAACATAAAACAGAACTCCTGGTCACTACCTTAATCACTAGTGTGCATCAAGATCAATGTATATTACATTTAGAAGAGGACTACTCTGAATAAGAGAACTTCCTGTGTGTCACTTATTTAGTACTTGAAAAAGCAAATCTGGATGAAAGATTCTGGCTCAATTTTCCAAATGTGAAGACATTTTGTCACTTTTTAAACTAAAATTTTCTTGGTTTGAAAAACTCATGTTTTGCTGGTTACTTGCTGCATCCTCCTCAGCTAATGACTAACACATCAGTAAGGTTTGATATAGATCTTCAAAATTTTAGAGTGAAGGTGAATGAAAAGTCTGGAAAATCACAGACGCAGAGGCCTTTCATCCCTGGGCCTTTTTCTTTCTTATGTTCTTCCAGTTAGCTTATGGACCACCTTATTTCTTATATAAAGAAGGCAAGATGAAGCTCTGATGAAAAAGTGAAGCTTACAGTGAGTCAGATTAAGTAGACTCTGATTATTAGGCTGTAGGCCTATTGGAAAATGGTTTGAGGCTTCTCTTTTCAAGCTAGAGGACAGACTGTTACCTCCCACTTTGGATAGGAATGTCTTGGCTCCGTTTTGGTGTTATATCTATTAGGTGCAGAGTGATGAGTCTATCTTACTGCTGATTCACACAGGCTGTTCCAGCGGCAACATGTGACTGATTCCTCTGTGGCCCAGAGGATATTTTCCATCAGCAGGAACAGATGTTACTAATTCAGAAAGCCAAAAGAAAAAATAAAATTATATGTACATAATACATATAAACATTTCAGTCATATTCTTTTCACCATAGGATCAATAAATGTGAGAGTTAAAACAATGAATGCTGCTGCTGTTTATACTGTTGGAAGACATCAGTGGTCAGGGAGAAGTCCTGCTGAACAAGGACATGCAGTAAGTTAAATTACTGATGGAAAATAGAAAATAAATTGTGTGTGATTCTGTTTTTCTGAAGGTCAGTGTAGAAATAGATGTAATTCATATGAAATAATATATGAGGGAAAGGGTTATGGAGAAATGGTGTTAAAATATAACATCTTAGGTTTCATCTTAAACATTAAAAAAAAGGGGGGGGGGGGAAGAAGTTGTTTATTCCTTGCACCTGCACATTAATTGCATCTCTAATAATTTGAGACAAGTCCTTTAGTTGCAGCTAATCCCTGGCCAAGGTCAGAATCAAAACTGAGGAACTGAGGGCAAGATGGCTGATATTAATTCCAAACAATGTGGCATACTGGAGAACTTATCTAGCAGAAATGACAGAAACAAATCTAATCCCGTCTCCATCTTTGGCAGGAACTCTGTCATTTCTTAATGGATCATACCTCATCTAAATACAATTTTGGCTAGATATTTATTATTGAAAATTATCCTTTTACAATAATCATTATAATATGTGTAATTTATTGGTGCCCATATACTAAATGAAAAAAATATATTAATTCAGCTTTACTTCCTACCTTCTCTATGATCATTCACCACCATGTACCCTTCTTCATCTGAACTGTGTTGTCTTTGTCCTAGGTATAAATTCTTTTCTGTCTCAACCAAAAAAAAAAAAAATGCAGTAAGTTGTATTTTTTAATCTTCTTTCTTTCTGATATAGCAATGAACTCTATATAAAAATAAACTTACATTTCTGTGGATTAATCAAAGTGAAATAGTGATCCATTTAGGCAGAGGGAACCAATCACCTCCAGTTCATTATATGAGCAGGGCCTTTGTAAATTGTTCAGGACAAGGATCATGTCTTAGTCACCGGATAAACTTTGTCATTATATACACCTATGTTATTTCAAGAAATATGGGTTAAATAAGAAAAACATGCCATTTGGAACTTGGCCTGAAACTCACTGAAGTCAAAGAAAATATTTCCATTAGCTCTAGTATGAGCTGGATTAGATTCAAGAGGTCCTATGAACAAAACATCCATGATAATATAATAAAGACTGCACCATAATGTAATCACTCAAGGGGGGCAAATTAAGATACACAGGTGACCTAAACTGTTATATTTCCGTATGCTTTTGAGCACTTGATTTTGCAACCTTAACATTTTTAACATAGCTGTATTGTCTGTGGTACTTGCAGTGTCACATTACACTACAATGCAAATCAGCAGATGTCAAGCTTTTAAATTTTTTTTTGTTTTGTTTTGTTTTGTTTTTTTCTTTTAAACAGGCAACAGCTTTTCCTGCAAGTTACTATATCTGCAGAGTTACTTTTTGGGCAATAAAAGCATTATATAAGCAAATCGCTTCAAAGTCAGATATGATTACACTTTCTATGAGATACTTCGTGGAATATTTATTTCTATTAATATTGGAATCTAAGTGTTTTGTTTATTGACAAAATGAAAGCAATGTCAAATATAGACCTACACAGGGGAATACACTGGAATTCTGGAAATGTTCAATCTAATTCAACATTTTTGCCATACATGTATTAGGAACAATCCCAAGTGCAAAAACTAATGTCTCTGATGTAAAACTGTCTTCCAAAAGTTTGAAAGTCTGTCATCTTTCTCTATATACTCACTTCATTAAATAGTTTACAGCTTGCAAGGGGATCACAATGTTGCAGTAACAAAATGACTGTCCTGACAGATTCAGACAATAAAACAACCAGATTGTTATATGAATGTTTTCTCAGAGACTGTTGCTGCAACACGTAATAAATACAAATATTGAAACACCTGCATGATAAACATAATACTTTTAACAGATGTTAATCCCCCCTGAATGCAACCAGTGGACTTAGATCGCAGAAGTACAACTTGCCCCCTTCAGGTCTCCTTGGAAAACTACAAATCACATGATTGCTTTCTGACCAACTGCTGCACGCTACATGCATGGTTATGTTTTTCAGCTCTGCTCAAGTACAAACATTTTAAAAACAATCCATAAATACAGCAATAGGTATGTATGAAACTGAATCTTATCAACAAGTTATGCTAGTTGTCTGCTGTCAGCATGAATCAGCTATACCATTTTCAGAAAGGAGTGTTCCAAGTGAAATATATTTATTTATTTATTTATTTATTTATTTATTTATTTATTTATTTTTCTCAATAGCCTGGACATGGCAAATAGAGCAAAAAGTTCCTCTCAACTGATAGGACTTAGCTATTCAACCTCACTACCCTCCAATCATACATATCTTCTGCCAACTTCAGACAATGTAATGAATGTTCAGCATCTTTGAAAATTAGCTATTAACCCTCCACAAACACCACTCAATTTTTCATAGCCCTAGAGGAGAAGCACAGACTTAAAATCCATTGGCTCAAACTTAAGCACCTGCTTATCCACTTTGTTGGAAAAAAGCCTGAATCTACATCTGTTTTTTCATCTTCAGGATGTATTTGAATGTTTATTGGTGTAACACAAACACTTCTCTATCCATATCGCCATAACAGCACTACCAAAGATGACAGTATACTTTTCTGCCATAGTGAGTGGCATTATTTAGTGTTAAGCTATCCAGTCAGAAGGTTCTGACCTACTAGCATATGCATGACTGAAAATGAACAATGTCAAAAGCAGAAAATAACTGGGAAATGATTATTCATAGAAATAGAATGACAAAGAAAAACCCATAGACTTGATTTCATGTCTGGACTCCATAGCTGCATTAACTCAGAGAAAGTCGTACAAACAGAAACAGAGGCAGAACATCGTCCAGAGATCAGCATAATAGAAAAATAATCCTTTGTCATGGAAAGACAAAAATTTGCTTTGAAAGCTGGTGGATAAACAAATGAAATTTAGTAAAAGAATTGGCATAACAATTAACAATAACTTTTTCTATCTCCATGCACTACCTAGGGCCATCCAAGCTGACAGAAATGTGGGAAAATCATATTATTTCAAAACAGAAGTTTCAACTGGTGAAGAATTTCGCCAGAGCAATTTATGGGTGTAGAACAGAAGAAACAAATGCAGCTGACTAGAAAGTAATGAAAGTGTTTGACAAATGGCTCCAGCGAATCTCCAGAGTTTCTCTTGGTGACAAAGGAAGACAAATTTATGTCTTAGATGCATACTGGAGAAAAAAATAAATACCATTATCAGAAATTAAGACTCAATTTATTAAGCTTAAATTGTATTCTTGATGAAATAATTACAGGGGAAAAAATGTAGTTGGCCATAATAACCAAGAAAAAAACACCAGGAAGATGGATTGCTTGAGTCATGTCCAGCTACAGGGAGATGCTGTTGAGTGCTTGAAGACAGAGATGGACCAAAGAAAGTCTCCAAAATTTCCTATTCAGGCATGAATAAGTTAATTTACTTGCTTGCAGGCAAAAAGGAGGATTTTCTCACTACTTTTAATTAATTCTGCTATTAATTACTAAAAGATGAGAACAGGGAGCAGAGTAAAAACATTTCTATTGTCTATGAAGTGAAAAATTTAGCTGATTCTTCCACTTTTTAGGATTAATAATCATCATAATTAAAACAGGAAAGGGCATAAAAATTTATAGTCAAACGAGCAAACAAGCTGTTTGGTTGGATACACAATGAATTAAAAGGGAAAACATTATTCTGAGATAACAGTGATGATTATGGCACTCATCAATGGAAATATTTACGCAGTGGTGTTCACCTCATTTTTAAAGGTTATTAACAAATGGGATCGTTAACTTGTCCAAGTATTGCTGTTTGTAGCAAAACTTTCATATGAAGGTGAGGTGGCAATATTCTCTGTGTCATTAAAACACCACAGAAAGGTGATAATAAATACATAGTTAAGATAACTAAGGACAACTTTTCTTCTCATCTTACATGAGATAATGACAGAGAAGGATTGATGAAAGTGAAAAGTGACAACTTCAAAAGAGGGAAAGGGTTTACTCCTTTATTCAAACTGTACTTAGACCAAGGAGTGATTTTAAGCTATAGCAAGGTTCAAAAACTGTTTGTTCTCCTCTATGGTTAGTAAAAATATAAAGAATTTTGATGTATAAAGCACTTTTTTGGGGGGTGGGCAGGATTAGATTTTTTTTGGGAAGAAATTTAACATCCCTCTTTTTTTTCATTTAAGTGTAATTTGTAATTTTTAAAACTAAAGCGTGGGGCTCACTGCAGGGAGGTTAAACCTACTTTGATGCAACTTGTTCTAACCACTTAAAAAAAAGATGAGACCCAGTAGTTATTTTCTCTGGCTTCAAATCTAATTTTTGGCTTGCTATTGCTATAGCAGGTGTTTTCATGCTTCATCTGTATGTTTACAGATGACTGGTACCCTGACTGGATTCATTGCTCTTATCAAAATACAAAGAATGGAAGAGAAATATGATGTCTGGATGTAGATAAATCTTAATTTTGCCAGGACTGTCTCCCTTATTCATTATAATGCCACCAATTTTACCTTTGAAATTTTGGGAACATCCCAATTCATAGCTAGATGAAATGTTTTCTGTAAGTTAATAGAAAATTTACGCACAGTAATGAAATATCTGATGATAACATCACCCAAATAGGAGGTATTTACTCTCCTTTCTCCCCTTGTCAGATTCACATTAGACATTATGAGCCCATCTTTCAACCTATGCTGAGCCTGTGCCTGAGGGTCGATGGTTAGGACTGACACCCTGGTGCTTGGAGTCACATGGGATCAGACAAGCATGCCTGTTTCCACATCTCCTCCTCAAAATGGTGAAAACGCCTGAGCAGACTGGGAATTACTAGTATAAGCCAAAACAAACAGGACCAAATCTCCACTCTGTGTTGGTGGAATATGCGCTGCTTGCATCTTAACTTATTTGTACAAGCTTGTACTAACCAGCCATTGTGGCTCCCACTTTCACAAGGTGCTGAAGTAGCTCTGAGCATTCATTAACCACTTGTGTTTTAAAAATAAAGCTCTGAAGCCTTCTTTGTGTAGCTGCTTGCACCAGGCAGGAGTCATCTGGAAGAATCTCCAGCTACAGCATCATTGATGGCAACTGAAAACTTCACACCTCCCAGGATACAGGTGCACTGGGGCTAGGGTGGGTCATGCTCTCCAGTGCTATTTGCCTGCATTCTCCTGCCTTACACGTCTGCAAGTATCTGTTTTCTCTCATCTCATGCACAAGTGTTAATGCTCCAGGATTAGGTTTTTGCTCTGTGTTTGCAGAGGGCAAGTGTGCAAGGGGATATTGGTATGCAACAATATTCCTAGACTATGTCGTTTTAGTAAACTGTGATTATGATTAACAACAAGCAAATAGCCATAACATGTTAAAAACAACCTTCGTGATTTTCATTCTTAAACCCTGTTTTCACATTGTATTTATGTGCCAGAGTTTCAGCTGAATTTATGTTATTTAGGCATTTCTGAAAAGTCTACACTTTAATGGGTTCAAATGACTAAGTTGAAAATTAAATTTCAGTAATTAAAGTGCAAGTAAGGGGAGGTGTTTCATTTAGCTTTTTGTTTGTTTGCTTTCATCTAAAGGCCTCCAGTGTTTTCGTATCTAAACAGGATAATATAAAATCATCTAGTTACAGAAGAAATGAAAAGTTGAATGATTGGTTATATTTATATGGCCCTGAGACATGTTGCAGAATTGTATTTATTACTCAAAAAAAAACAAACAAAAAAAAAAAACAATAAAACATCTTATTGAGTAGACGATTATATGGCATTACAAAAATCTGCCTTCCAGAGGAATCTTTTGGCCTGCATATGTACAACACTATAAATCTTGCTAAATATTTGTTTCAGAAATTGTCCAGAAGGATGAACAGATTGATTTTCCAGACCTAAATCATTTCAACACCAAATAGTACTCTGGAGAAAACTGTATTTTTCTTCTCGTTGTTTGCAGACCTGTTAAGATCACACACTGAGCAGCAGCAGTTCAGCTTTCTGGTCCCTTTACCTCTTTGATAATGACAAGATGGAAAATACACAGGTTGGAGGTATTACCTAAATAAAAGTAGTTGATGAAGGAAAAAAACACTGTGACAAAATTAAGGAACTAATGAGTCCATTTTATTAATTCTGAATTTCTACCCTACGGATTTGTATGAATTTGAAAACTCAAAGAAGAAGAAAAACAAAGAGGATCTAGGACTTTTTCATAAAATAAAACAGCTTGTAAAGATTTAGAATTTTTATACAATAAAACAGTTTCCCACTTTTATGCAAAAAATCAGTAAAAGCTATACTTTTTTATTAAACTTGTCAAATTGACAGATCAGCATTTTACAAAGGAAATTATTTCAGCTATAAAAATTTTGATGTAAGCTATTTTTGTAAGCTATTTATAATTCAGAACCTCCATTTAATGGTGTTCTGATTAATTTCACTAAAGCATTTTCTGATCTGTTCCGAGCTTGCGGTTTCAATTTATATTCTATAGCTGTGATTTTAAAAGTGCTATAACACATATTTCTTCAACTGAAAGAGTATTTTTTTTCCAAATGCTCTCAAAGGATATCCCATGTGATATACCTTCCTATTAAAGACAATACATACTTACAGCCTAGCGCTTAATATTGTGCCTTTAATTCATCAGCAAAAACCTGATGCCATACTTTTCCTGTTTGCACTGCAGGCTCCCACCCTAAGCAACAAGCTTGCCAAAGAGAATATTCACAGACCTCTAAGAACAGAAAGAAAAAGTCTACATTACATCAGAGGTCATTAAAAACTGAAAAGTAAGGAGTGTTTTTTCTCACTTCTGTCATTCCTAACATGTATCAAATACAATTATGTGTGTGCATGCTCATCAGTAACATTTTACAACTGCAGTTACTAAACTTCTAAGGTCCAGAAATACTGGTTCAGTTTAGACTGTTTTTATGTAGTCTGATCAGTTTTAACAAATCAGGTTTAAAATGTGGAGGCCTGATTCTGTTCTATTTCTGGCAAAGATGAGGAGTTATGCCTAGTGTTTTTAAGCATGAAAACATTGCATGGCTGATATGAGACTGGACTTGGAGCCATTATCATATCTGCTAGATGAAATTCTCCTGTAAAGCTAAATGAAAAGTCCAGTTTATTAATTTTCTAGAGGTTTACACACCTTTAATGCGGGCATCCAGTTAGGGTGCTATGGAAAAGGACTAAAGTCTGTTTATATATGTTAAAGTTTGGTATAAAGGAAGTTTAATACGTAGGGAAAAAAAGACCCATCCCTTCAGCAGGCAAGTAAGTTCTTTGTCTCCCAGAAGATTTATCTTTTTCTGACAGGCTTAGATTAATAGAATAATAATAATAAATGCTGGAAGAAATGTGTCCTTCCAACTATGGAACCTGTGGAACAGAGAAGAGAACAGGGAACCTCTGTCGTTTTTACTCTAAGCCTCTTTGGATCACAAAAAAAAAAAAAAAAAAAAAAACCTCTCATATTTAACCCATACTTCTGAGAGAGAACTGTACCATTTAGATAGATCCTGAAAGTCATGTGGAAAGGTAGGTTTCATGCATCTTTAAAAATCTACAACACCTATTTGTCAAAACTCTCATTTCCTATTAAGTAAGTAAAATGGAATTGTTGGTGTTACGGTGGTTTAGAGGGTTTCTCCTCTTCTAAATGAACACAACCTGCTGGATCTAGCAAATTCATTAAAAATACAATTTTACAGGGTAGAGAGCTTAAGGAACTGCACAAACCCATCAGACTTTATGAGTTTCCAGACCAGTTTCATTCACAGGGTGCGAGTGAATATCTCCCAGTTCCCAGAGAGCCTCCCTTCACAAATAAAAAGAACAGAGATAAGTTGGGAAACATATAAAGCAATCATAAAATATAATTAAAATATAATTGTATTCTCAGTCTATTGTGGCTATCTTACTGACTAGCAGTTCATCCATCTGTAAAACTTCCCATAGATCAATCACATATAATCACAGGGGGTCTGAGCCTAATTTCACTCTAGTTTTGAAGGATGGCAGTGAGGAAATATTCCAATGTAATTCCAAGCAGGCTGAGGACCAGTAAATCTACGTTATGAAGTGGCAAAACATGTGTCTACTTTAAACCTATGTATAATCTCTGAAGTTAATGGGGTCATTTACATATATGTTAAGTACATACAATATACAATTGCTGAATCAGCACCAGGGCTCTTTTCACATGCAGGAGTTTCAAAAATGAACACAAGTAAAGTAGGCAACCTAGCACAGGTTTTCTCCACTTGACATGTGCAAGATACACTTCATGGTCAGAAAGTGAAAATAAAAACCAGGTAAATTCCATGTTACTGCACTAATATCAGACAGCTGACCATAATTTTCCACTTACATCCCAGTTCACATGAGTGTTAAATATCAGTCCTGCTGGTGTTTTATGAACTTTACTCATAGCGATTACAGATGGTACTAAAACCAAGTCCATTGTTTGACTTTTCTTTACAGTCCCTTTCTTGTACATGTGGGTTGTACATCTGTAGGAAAAACATGCCAAGGTAAAAAAACTCAGGGCCAAAAAAAAAAAAAACATAGAAAACAGGTGTCTGCCTGAATATTCAAATAAAGATGGGTTAAACATGCAGTGCAAGATGCTGCTGAATGCTCAAGCATTCAGTTGCCCTCCTCAATTTCAGTCCTACATTTCTGTATAATATGGGTCTATTATCCCAAATTAAATCTTCCAACATGTAGCAGCTCTCCAGCCAGTGCCAGCAAAGTGACAGGTGAATGACTGCCCCAAAAGCCCAGGCCATGTGCTGGTGGTCTTGATGACTGTTAACACCTTGCCTCAGTTCCTGCTAAGCATTGTGAATGGAAATGGCAATGAGACAGTTTCCCCTCCAGATCTGTAGCTGACATACACTTCATTACATGCCAGCCTTTGAGGGAAATCACAGTGTACACTCAAATAAATGCAGCTATATGGGAAATCTAATACGCGGGAGGTTGGCTTGTAGTTGGGGTTTCATGCTGTTTCAATATAAACTGTCTAGGGAAAGTAGACCCACACTGAAGGTCTTTGTGCTGGTTCAATGTTCTGCCTCCTCAGCTGTCATGTAACTGTCTTGTTCCACCACAAAGTGCTATCTGAGGCTGCCATTTTCATGTAATTGTCTTCCATTCACTTGTTTCACTCCTGACTGGAAGACTGAGACTCCTCTCTGGTGTCTCTGCCATCCCTGGGAGGGGAGTTTGAGTGCAGCCCAGGCACATGCTGACAAATCCCTGTCTGGTTGCAAGAAATCTCATGCCAAAACTTTTTCACACTATAAGTATACTTAAGATTTTAGGAATACTTGAGTGGTTATTAAAATCCAAACCTTACAGATAAGACAATACAGACAGCCACCAGCTGAGATAAATAAATGCCGAACGTAGACAGGTCCACCCAGGCATTTCTGGGTTCAAGGATTTATGCCTTCATACACGCATATCAAGGAATGTTTTACATTCCCAGTTGTGAAAACCATGCCTAGTTATTTGTTTGCACGTATATGGTAATGGATCTCCTCATGACGTAAACATTTGTGTTTACAAGATGGGCCTTGGACAGTAAAAATTTTTACAGTTCAGGTCTTCTGTGTCTTAAGTTATTTTAAGTTTTAAAAGTTCATGACTCTTGTTTTTTGTAGCAACTATATGAATGATTTTATCACTGTAGCAAATGTTTCCAATATTTTTTTCAAACACAAAACCACTAAGCAATCTTTGTATTTAGTATGCTTTGCTTTAACACATAAATCAAAAGACAATAACAAGCCTAATGTCAAAGAAATTTTTTGACACTTCATACATTAAATAAAAGCAGCCGATAAACAGTTTAGATGAAATTATGGCTTGAAATGTAGTTCCCAAGAGGACTGTGGTTCATAAATTGTTTTTATACTGCCTCTGTCATTGTTGATTTGAGATATGCACAAGACACCCGCAGTCATTACCAGTGTGACCATTATTTAACCTGCCTCTGCTCTGACTGATATTTAGACACACAGAGACTACCAACCATCTATTTATGTGAAAAATGTGTTGTTTGGTTGTCATCACACATGTAGCATGTTGCCTTCTATTTGAAAGCTTGACATGTAATAAAAAAAAAAAAGGGGGGGGGGAGGGAGGAGGGAGAGAAAATCAGACTTTAAATTTTGGCCATTCCTGAATCCCAGAAGCTTCTGTAGTTACCTTGGGTACCCAAGGCGGGGTGATTTCTGATCTGTGCAAAATACAATTAATATTTGATTGACAATCTATTTAATCTCATTGACTCTCAAAGGTGAACCATTTCAAGCTTGTAGATTCTTCATTGCATCACAGTTTTCAAATTTCTTTGGAAAATATACTTTCTTTTTCTTTTATGCTTAATTTTTGCTGTAGCTAAAAGGGACAACATAGCTTACTGTGTCAAACATTCCAGTTTGATTATTGCCAGAATATTTATACTAACTTGGAAATAAATAGGCCAATGTTCACCTTAAATACCAGAAACGGGGAACAGTTTGTGTGGAACTAACCATTATGGTTGGCACAGTTCAGAGCAAGATCTTAATTTCTTCCTCAGTTTTTCTGGTGGAAGAAAGTGTTTTCCAAAATACTTGAAATTAAATAATATTGCGCCATTCACAAGGTCTTGGTTCTTCAAAATTGCAATCTCCGTGTGATCACTTACCTCTCAGAAGAACAGGATAATAACTCAGCTATGCTCTTTGTTATTTCACCACTGAATACTTCAAAATAAGTTGAGAGAGAGAGCTAAGAGTTGATTCAAGTATCCACTGTAGAAATGTTCTAATAACAATGAATTATAAATAGAACATCCATGGACAAATCCACGAAATGATAAATTTATTAAGTGTACCACTTGTTTTTTTATAGGTCAAGGTACGTCTCTCTGCAAGCAAAGGTGGTAAGCTTCTCAAAGCACCCTTAATCACTATGCTAACTATGTGACAGCACATTTGCTGAAAGCTATACAAATGGAGCATTGTACCTGAATGGCAACTATATGCTTTCAGCACAAACAAAACTAATAGACTTTATGCCTTCATGAGCAACTAGTCTTTAAAGAGTATACATCCTTAGCACAAATCCTGATGATGAAGTATGTGCAAGCAGAGATCTTAAAGAGAGCCTATATGAAAGAAAGTCTACATGGCCCAGCAGATTTCCTATTTGCTGTACTTTCGGTTCAGTATTCTAACACCTCTACACAGAGATTTTACAGCAGTACATGATTATTTGAAAAAACAAATAAATAAATAAAAAGTGGGTCTATCTGAAATAAACCATAAATATATTCCCACTCCTCCACTCATGACATTTAGTTGCCGTTGTTTTGTGAGGAATGGTACAGTTTGTTGATAGCACTATTTTTTTTTTTTGCTCATGACAACTTATACTAGTAGGTGTCACTGACACTGCAGAAAAACTGTAGAAGCTGGCTGGCAGCTAGCAGACTATATTTGTAAAGTGATCTTTGGGCTACTGTGTGCATACAGTGCTGTGGGGACAAACTGAAAAGTACAAACACGTATTGTGCTCCTACAAATCATGAATTTTTCAATGGGGAGATTCACAACAATAAATAGTGTACATAAGTGTAACACATGCAACCAACTTAGAAAAAAAATTAACCTGAAGTGGAAAACTCCTTACCTGTCCTATTTGTATGTAAAGGTTCACATAGCCTTTTTGTTGTTGTTACTTTATTTCATTATTTTTAAATATTATGGAAAGGTTGCTGCTCTACTTCCAGTGTCGTTAAAGCATATAATTCATTCCCTGAAAACCACAGGCTTTTCCTTTATTTATTTTTATTTTATTTTTATTTATTTTATTTTATTTTATTTTTTATTTTTGAGGGAGTGAGTGTAAAGCTAATCATCCAGTGAAAGGTTTATCCTTTTATGGTATTAGGAGTTGAGCTCACCTTTGGGCTGTGTCCAAGGAAAAAATCTACAGAGAAGAAATGTATTCCTTGAGGGCCATTAAACTTGCACTAAACATTAACATCGATAGTATGTTGATCTAGCTTCTGTCCTCTTACTGCCCTCATTAAAGTGACTAACAACCTTTTCTTCATCAAATCCAGTGGCCTCTTACCCACTCTTTTGTGCTGAAATCCCTGCTACCTTCAACATGTGGGTACAAACTCTTCTTAGAACTTTAAATGTTGCTTCCTTTGCTCTTCTCTCTCTTAGCCAAGTAACTCCTCTCCCCACTTCCTCTTCTTTATTGCTGCAAAAAGAGAAATTCATGATGAGATTCAGAGTGTATTCAGACAAACATCTTAGGTGTTCAGGACAGGAATTTAGCTGCCTTGTATCTAAGCCAGAGGTTCAGAAACCCTACTCCTGAGCACAACAAAAAATCTGAAGTCACCTAAATTCATCCAGCACTAACTCCCCTGTGGACCACAGACTTTATCCTCAGGCTTGGTCTCCCCACTTGAATGCAACCAAATTTCAGAAAATAGTAACTGTTTCCCCCCTCCCTTGCTTTCTAGATAGAGTAATTAATGACCTATTCAAGAACCAGACATTAGTCTTTCAACACTCAAGAGGCCATCACTGTTTTACAGAAGAGTAAGAGAGATCCAAATGAAACCAATACCTCCTAGAAACTCTGTTGTCTCCCTTTCCAATGACCCTGTCCTATCCTGGTTTGGCGACACCCATCAATACAGCATCAACACACACAGCTCTGTGCGCTCTGCTCAACACCCTGCTGTACTGAACCCCTTTGGCAAGGGCACAGCCTGTGTCAGGGTCACACTTGGCTCCTGGCTTATTCCCTTAGTGGAGGAGCAGCCTCACTGTGCCCTGGCAGCCTTAACTCAGGGCTGAGGCCCTCTTCCTGGTGTCAGCATCCTTGAAAACCCAGTGTCACAGTGATTGACTTCCTGTTAGAAGGCTGATGCCTAGCATCTCTTATGGGATGGCTTTACTCAGGGGCTTTGTGCTGCCTTGGCTGTGGGACCTCAGGCCTCCATCCCTGTAGCTTGTCAGCTAGCTGTCCACACCCCTGTTACTGTACTTTGTTATCTCTTTTTCTTGCTCCAGAAGGAGATTAAATGTGCACAAAGATAGGCACATTTCATCTCTACTTTCTCTCCTCTGTTTTGTCACTTTTTTATTATTCCATTACATTCCCAGTTATTTGTTGCCCCTGTTGTTCTTTGTCCTATATGTCCTTCTCATTCAAATTCTAGCTCCAAACTGAGGTCCAATTCCTCTGTCTTTCCTTGTGACTATCTAAAGTTTCCTCCAAACCTCCTGACTTCATCTCCCTTTACTGTACATTATACCTCACCCTGAAAATGATCACAGATCATGATTTTCTCTGTGTTCATGGAAATGGTCACAGTTACTCTGTCTTCTAAGTTCCCAGGCCAGGGTTGTTTATATGGCATTTCCTAGGTTAGGTTTCCAACATCAGATAAAATATGCAGAGCACAACCCTGCACTGGGGTGAATCTGAACTCCTGCATGTGAAAGCACCCTGCCCAGGCTTGCAGCACAGTTTCTTAGTTTCCTGACAAAAAGCCTAACAGCCCACTGCAGCTCTTGACTTGAGGGTTAAGATTCAGTTGTTAAATTTTCTTCCTTGCACACTTAAGGATTAATTATTGCCAATGGGCTAAAAAAAAATATTAGTCAGAGAAGAGGTATTCTAAATTGTTTTCTTTTGATGTCAGTTAATGATTTAATTTTTTCAAGGGCTTATGAGAAATGTGCTGCTTATTCTCGAATAGGTATATAAAGTGACTTGCCTATATGTAGAACACAGACAGAAAAGGCTTTTTACACAATCGAAGGACAAACATGCTTGACCTATATTTGGTGCTTCTGTTTGTTCTTCGTATGTGAGATGTAGTGTGACATTACTTTTATGTCTAAGATTTTATTTTATTTTATTTTATTTTATTTTATTTTATTTTATTTTATTTTAAGAAAAGCAACTGAGGAATGTAGGCACACTCACAACTAAAACAACCTCTTTTTATTCCTGACTGTTTTTACCCTCTCCTCTGAGAACAGTCCCTTGTGTGAAGGTTTATAGTCAATCACCCAAAAAAAAAAAAAAGTAGGGGGTCCATTGCCTTTCCCTTTTAATTGTAGGGCAGGGGTCTTTAACTTTCCATGAGGTTTTACTGAGAATTTCTTCTGGGCAGAATTTCCTTGAACCTGGTAATCAAGACCACAGGATACGTGTTAATTGTCTTTGACATGCAGAATTATCTGCATTTACCCAAGCTAATAACATCTCCTCAGACATACTGTTTTTAAACACATGATTTAAAATCATCTATAAATTCAATTACTATTTAAATAGTACAAAGATTGACAAACACTAGAAAAGATTAAAGAAATTAAGAGAAATAAAGTTCATCCTGTTTGAATTACAATCCCTGAAAGACTAACATAATTTGGGAAATCTCTCTTGTCTGTAGTTCTTCTCGTACTAAGGCACAATTGCATCGACTAAAAGTCAAGTTAGAGTCTTAATTTTGGATGGGCTTGCTTCTGTGGGCTGAAGTCACCTTGTACATATCACCCTTAGTGATATGTACAATATTATCAGTTTTCTGAACAGGAGAAAACTGAGTGTATAGTTGTATAAAATGTTAGAAAGAAAAAGAAAAAAAAAAGGTATGCCTTGTAAAAAAGTAGAAATGAGTAGGTGTACTGTTCTGAATCAACATATCTGAAAGTATTTTTTTATAACTTCTACTTTGAAAGAATATCATAGCTGGTAATGAAACTAGGTAGCATTAAGTAATCTATGAAACAATTTAACACAACTTAATTTCATTTTCTCCTAATTTATCCACAAGACAAGATTTATTTAAACAATATTCATTTCTCAAAGTTACTTGATTAATATTTTCTTAAAATTCATAACTCATTTTCTTTACCCATTACCAAGCACATTTTCAGCGTGCAGCATTTAAAAAATAAAAATATTTTTTTTAAAAATGGAAGTTAGTGTACTCAGGCACCAGTCATCTACTCATGACCAAACTACATAATTTTGTAAGAATAACTTATTTTTGTTATCTAGTTTATTCTATTTGCTAAAGTCATCTATTTGACTTTCCTCTGTCTCCCTTATTCCCAACCAACTCTTATGCCGTTTTACACATTTCTAGTGGTGCACAGGTATGACTATTTCATATTTTATACTACAATTAAGGCTTCCCAAATTAGCATTAGTTTATCTTGACATAATTTTGACATTCAAATCTAAAATGTTAATTTTAAAATCATTTTAAGATCATTTTAAAAGTTGTCTTTCAGTAAGTATTCTTGTTCTTTGTTACAACACTCAGTGGAAAAGGACAACTGTGTAGAGAGAGTGTGATGGGTCTTCCTATCCCTACAGCCACAGCTTTCACCCAGAGTTAATGGAAGCAGAATTAACAGGCTTGATATTTAATTATGTAAACATCAAAGCCAACAATCACGGGAAAAAAAATGTCACTGCAATAACAGCTAAACTTTGCTTATAATTATGGTGCTGCATTGGTCTACCTGGAGTCTTTTCACCTGCTCTAAATCAAATCTGCAGAAGACAGCTGTGATATCTTCCTTTCTGCAGTTATTCCTTACCTACCACACTAAGTTGTATTGTTTTATTGTGAGTGGGGACAGCTGAAAGCCAAATGAATAGATATCAAATATGTATTGAAGGTGACGGTATGGAGATGACAGGACAGTGTGAAGATCAAGATAACAGGATAGCGGTTATAAAAAATAAAAATTTAGAAGTAAAATAATGCTTTTGAGATTTTTTTTATCTGCAAGTATTGTTTATTAGAAGTAAAATAATGATCTTGAGATCTTATTTTTTATCAGCAAGTATTGTTTATTACCAAAACTAAGCCGTTTGTAGCTGGTCAGGGGTCCTGCTCATGGGTTAATCAGCCTCAGCAGGTGCTGGTGGGAGGGCTGGAGGCTCTCAAGCTCTCGTGGAGGCGAGTGCCCTGTCCTGGCCTTCCAGCTGCCTTTCCAGCTGCAACTGATCTCTGTTCTATGATCCGTCCTCCTGTTTCATTCCTATCAAAAGTAGAAGGACTGTTCTGACATGCCTGCTAGGGATGTTGGTAGAGCTGGCTGGTAAAGATAGTAGCAACACCATCCTAAGAACAGGAGGGATAAGGGGAACGAGAATGGAGTCACACACTTTGCCCTCGGTCTTTCCTTCTTCCCCCTTTATTTCTTTGTTTCTCATGATGAAGATGCCTGACCTGACAGCTTTTCACTTCACTGCCTTCAGATGTCTCTGAACTTTCTTTTGAAGCTGTGAAAATCATGCCATGAATCACAGCAGCAATGAGACACAAGCGCAGGCTGACAGAACAAGAAGTCAGGCTGCCAGTTCAGTGCAGCAACAGGGTCTCCAAGGTCAGTAAGGTGAATATGCTTTTCAGCAAGGTAAAACTAATGGAGCAAACCTTAAAAAATAAATGCATGGATAGCCTCTGGATCACAGTGCTTAGTGTAATTATCATCTCTCAGTGCTGGCCCTTTTGCCGTGGAGTCTAGGCTTTGCTGCCCTTTAAGCATCAGGAGCCTGAGTGGCAAGGTCTTCACCCCCATTTTAGAAGCCCGGTTGTTATTGCTTTTGTTCGACCAACTTCCTGTTCAGCCATAATTCTGTGGTTTTATACCTCTTTCAATTTGGTATATGCAAATAGGAGGTAATTTAAAAAATGGCTCCAGTTCTATCTGCATCTTGAAGATTTTGTTATTTCAACACACATCTTTGAAATGCATCGGGGGGGACTGTTTTTACGTAAAGAAATGCATAGCTTTGCCCTGAGGACTGTGGTCACAGTAGTTATAAATCCAGGACTGAATATCTTGAAGACAGTAGAAACATTTTAGAGGCACTACAAGTGGCACCAGGAGAACAAGCATTTACAGAAAAGATTTCTACATGTAAAGCAAAGTTGTAAGAACACACTCCAAACTGTAACTTCCACTATCAATTAGTTCTCCTCATTTATATCATCAAAGCTCAAGCACAAAGCAACCTGAATAAAAACAAGCAGTGTGTATGTTTTACCAGTGTTTTATATTCAATTAAACATCTTTGCTGCTATTTACATAGTTGAATGGCACTACATTTACACCATGCAATTTTGCGTTTTTTCTATGTAAATATTTCTTTAAAGCCAGATGTAAGTTCAAATTAGTTGTGAAAGAAACATTAAAATAAAATAAACTTCCATTTGGGGGTGATCACAAATTACTCTAAAACTGAAGAGCAAGCTTGTTAAGATACAAAGTGAAAAGCAAACAATATGAAGCAAGCTGAACAAATGAGGAAAAATAACGGACAAGTATGCCTTTAAAAAAGTTTATCTTATTGCAATATATTGTGAGGATTACAGGTAAATTTAAATTCAATGAGAGTTTTAATTCAAGCAGCATGAAGACACAGTTGTTTAAGATAAAAGCTTGTTGAAATTCCCACAGTGCAACTGGAAGCAGAATTTACCCCTTCTTTCTTTAATTCTAGTTAAATCATAAATGGTAATTTTATTTTTCCATCCTGTTTCCTCCTTGAAATCCACTGCCAAAGTACACACTCCCTCAGAAGCCTGCCAAATTCTACATGATTTAAAAGTAAACCTTAAGAGAAAGAATGGAAAAGCACAATCACAAAACAACTAGCTCATAACCTTTCTTCACTTGTTTGTCTGACATCATGCTTCTCTCAGATGCAATGTTGTACCTAATTTAGACTTAAAAATCCTCAGTGGTAGCCATGGTTTTACTCCTTCTCTAATTTTTTCCATTCCGCAGATGATGTTATGTACAAATAATAAGCCAGCTCTATAAAGCTGCATACTTCAAAATTCCACAGAAGTCTATTGGAACTGCAGGTGTTGAGGAACAAAATCTGAACATTAAAAAAAAAAAAATCAATTTGAGATTTTGGGATGTAGTACATTTTCAAACCACTTTGTCTGAAAGATTTCATGAATACAAGGTTGCAAGCTAGATGTACATGTCCATGTGTCCCAGATTTTCAGATTTCTACTGTTTGGATAATGTTATCCACAGAATACTTATCAGTAGTAGTTTTGCAAATAGAAAGATAGATCAGCTGGTGTTCTGAAGAGATCTGTCCTGGGTCTAATTATCGTCAGCATCTCCATGGATGGTCCAAATCATAAAATATAAAATGTACATAAATTTTGTACATAAAGGATAATAACAAGAACTGCAAGTATGTGGAAGAGAAAGGCCCGAATCCAAAATTATCTTGATGTAAGTGAGAAGTGAGTAGGGAACAAATAGAAAGTTACTACACTTTCTGGAATAATCAACCACACAGTAAGATGGAGAACAAGCAGCTCATGTTAATTTGTTTTAGAGAAGGATTTAGTTGGTTTTAGTTGTTAGCATTATTAGCTGAACATTAACAAACAACATCAAATTACCATGAAAAATAAATAAATAAAAAATAAATAATAAAGGATCGTAGGAGATATTAATAGATGCACAAGCTGCAAGAAAAGTGAGGTAAGCCTTCATTTCTACTCAACGTGGGAGAGGTCTTGTTGCCCTACTGTGTCCGATGTTAGTCACTAAAAGGTAAGCTTAATTAGAGTCAGCAAAACACATTAGACATTTAAGAAGTGTAAAATTTAAAAAAAAAAAAAAAAAGTTTTAAAAATACAGTGTCAAGAAAAGAATACTAAAAATAAACATGCTAATCAAATATATAGAAGTCTGCTCTAAAGAAGAAAAGAACAAGTTGCTCTCCATGTTGATGGTAGCTAGAAGATGCAACAGCTTCAGTAGCAGCAGAAGAGCATTCAGTTAAGATTCAGGAAAAACTTTTGTCAGCAAGAAAGAAATACTGAAATAAATTACCTGGAAAACGAGGGAATCTTTGGAAATCTGTGAGAACACAAACCTCTGCCTAGTATGCTGTTCTTGACAGATGATCACACCTTGCAGCAAAAGAAGAAATATATGCCTCCTCAGATGCCATCCAGCCTCTCTGGCTTCTTTTAGTCTTTACAGTGTAAGCTGAGATTTCTTGACAAATTAACTTTAATACTAAAAGTAATATTTTATTCAATTTATTAATTTTATTAATACTTTATTTTAACAATACCTTTAGAGTCTAATATTTCTTTCTGAAAATATTTTGACTTTGTTTATTCAAAAGAATAATAGAAGGGCCATTTTGTCCTGTCAAAAGCCTAGAAAGAATATTCATACTGAAGAAAAACAAATTCCTGGTCATTTTCTGAGTATGCCACCATTCATCTAACACACTTCTTCAGCTACTTTTCAGACCCACTATCAGGATGAATTTTGACTGTGCCTCTGCATGTGGTTAGGCTTTGTTCAGAAGAATGTTCTTCAGCAAGGGAAGTCACTTTTTTTCATTTTATTATTAAGGTGATCGCTCCTGAAGGTGAAGGGTTAATGACACACACCAAATTATACAGAAATTTCTTTAAGGAAGAGATTCATCTTGGACCCACAGCCACAGAAAAGAACAACAATGATTGATCTTCTCACCACTCAGCAGCGTCTGCAAAGTTACAAACATATATTGTTTTTACTCCTCTTGGAGTTATTTATTGAGCAAAGGGAGGGTGGACAGCACTTCCTTTGAAGTCAAACATCTTGCTTGGATAAGGAGATATGTTGCATGAAACGAAAGTAATAAAAGGACAAAATGCTTTATTAAATCTTCTTTATCACAATATTGTGTTCCAATAGCATGATCTAATTAAAGACGTATATGAACCTCTTTTCATCTGAGGATTAGTTCAGAGGCCTTCATTTATTCTGAAACAAATACACTGCTGAAAAGTTTCCAAGATTTCCAGTGATGTATTCTTTCCATTTTCTGTAATAGGTGTTGATGCTTTAACTACCTCTGCAAGATTTGTTGTGCAAGGAGGGGGGAATGGCAGTTTTTGAAAGAAACAGACAAATGATTTCTTTATTATCAGAGCAGCAAGGAATATACTGGTTAGTCATTTAATATTGTAAAACTTAATAAGTTGCATAGACATAACAGTGGATAGTGCTCAGAGTTTATTTCATTGCTTAGAAGTAGATAACTTCATTTCAGCCCTTTCCTTTGTGTGCAAGAGATGTCAAATCAAATATTTTAAAGATACTTTTGTCCAAAAGCCTTTAAGAAATTTGGCATCCTATGCAATTCCCTTAAGATCAGTCTGACTTCCAGGTAATGAGAGTAGAGGGCGCTGATAATTTTCCTTAGGTGGTGCTAGAGGGAAAAGAAATGTGGGACAAAGCTATTACCTTTCTCCTGAACCACCCCACTAACTTTGTCTTTGATTCTTGCAGTTGGCTTAATCCAGGAATAATATTTTCATTCAAAAAGATCTTGTTTTACTTACAAAATATTTTTCAACAAAGTTTGTTTCCATTTCCTGGTAAATGTGGTTCTGTCATGTTCAGTATAAAACAAACAGATAAATCTGATTTTCACATTCAGTAAGAGTTAACCATATAAACATTATTAATTTGTTTTTCATTCAGTAAGAGTTAACCATATAAGTATTATAAATTTGTTTTTTTATGCGTACTATATTTCAAATCTGTAATAGTAAAGATTGGATGGCAAATAATTCCAGCCATTCTATCGACTATCTACATCTCAGTAACTTTTGTGCTATGAAACTGTAAACTTGCATCAGGCGTATGAATGTCCCAAATTAAAAATCAGGCAAAAGACTATATATGTATTTTGAAGTGACAGAATTGAAGTGTTTTTGTAAAATTTTTGTATTGCTGAGTTTCATTGACCTAGACCTAAAGAAGAATGTTACTTATCTGGAAACAAATATTTAATAAAAGGGGTGTCTCTTTTCTTCATTTCTTTTGATACTAGATTATGCTCTTTCATATTGCATGCACAGGTTTTTTGGCTTAACCTGCACTCACTTTTGGTTGCTCTGTTCATCTGCATTCAACAGTCATCCCAATATGCGTGTATGAAGATTCTTAATTGAGAAAAATAATTTGAGTGTAATTTTTTAATTATGCTCACAAGTATGCTCCTTGTAGCCCTTACCAACTGCCATCAACCCTGTAATAAGTTCTTTACATTCTTTGTAATCGTGTATGAAGTGACTGTAAGAAAAAAAGCAAACAAAAACAAAACCAAGAAAAAACAGCAACAAAACCTTGACACACACGCAAGTGCTTTTGTTCTTATTGATATTAAATATACAAAACCTTTGTTCCTCCCCCTAAGCCCTCTCAGAGGATTGCTCATGACTGTACATTGTACTCCTTATAGTCAAACAGAGCTCGAATTTGACAAACTTAGGACCTCATCCAAGACCATCTGTTTTATCAGGCCTTTTATCAACCCTTCTTAAGCCATTATTTTAAAAGAGAGAATAGGGATGCATTATTAACTTCTGTAGTCTGGGGGGGAGAGAAAAACATTTTCCTTTTCAAGTGATATAATATACCCATGTGCTAAGCCAACTGAAGCTATTGCAAACAGCTTTTAAATACTGTAAATTAAAACTTACCTACAGAATGTGTAAAGCAAAATAACTTTGAAGAAAAACAGATGAAATGGATTATTAAAGTCAAAGGAGCAGATACATTTTGGGGGACAGGGAGCTCTATATTTGTATTTCAAAATGTTTTTTTGACTAGCGATAAAAATTCAGACTACTTGTTAAACTTTTGGGGAAAATGAACTTTAAATAATATATGCATTAGACAAAGAAAGAAGACAATTTCAGAAAGAAAAAAAAAGTATGAGCAGACTGGGACTTCTGTTGTACTTAATTTTAAATATTTTTTAGTAACTTGAAATAATAAAGACCATCAACATACAGATTAATACTGAAATGAACTGGCAGGTTTAGTTGACCATAACAGAAAGTCACAGCAGTAGCAATTCCACATCATTAGCTCCTAAGCAGGTGAAATTCCAGCAAGTCACAGTAAGAACTGAAAGATCATTGTTCCAAAAAGTGAAATCCCTGCCATCTCTGACAAGCGGCTAGAAACTTCACTATCTTTTGTTTAGATACAGAATCATATCTTGTATCCACATTTAAGTTAAAATTTAATTTTTCTTTTATTTTGTGTCCCAAAACTGTTTCAACACAACTGGACATGAAGCAAAGCTATAGAAAAATGGCAAAATATTTTGTGTATGGGAAAAAGGAAAGAAACTGTCCCAGGCACAGATGAGGACATAACAGAAGACACACTGGTGGCAACAGATGGCCTTGAGCTAAGATTAATGCTCAAAAATAGACCAAGAAGACATTAGCAACATCTACAACAGACCAGGGTAATTCAAACAATGATTAAAGCTGAAGAAAATAAAATAACCAATGTTGTTAGTTCTTGGTACATTGGCATTGGATCTTCTTCACTGGGTGCTCAAGAGGTCAAGCTCATAGCTAGCGTAAGAGAGGTAAACTTAGGAATTTGCATATGTCCCTATGTACTCAGTTCTCTACACATACTTGGAACATCCTATATACATATGGCAAAAATGGGAAATCAGTATATATGCAAATACATCATATTACTAAAATCTGAATGAGAGGTTTTTTTATCAGGCAACCTGAAAAAGACAATGTGGTTTCTCCAAGATAATAAAGTATTTTAAAGGAAATATTTCCCCTCAACAAACTAAGCAGCATTCATTTCTCTTTCAGTGAAGGGATGGTAGGTCAGCTTACCAAGGAACAGGCTCATCCTATAGTACTCCATAGACCTACATGTCTTTTATTTTCCTCCCTCCTTGTTGTTTCTCCAGACAAAAGATGGTGGTCATTTTGGCACTACCAACCTTTCAGATTTCCTTCACTCTTGCTTGTATGATCCCCTTCCAAGGAACCAGTAGCAAGGACAGTGGAGAAGTACAGCAGCTCCCCAGCTTTTAGCAAAGCAAGGAGAAAAGAGTTCTGAATCTCCAGGGGGTCCCATTCTAATACTTTGGTGTGTCATCTTCTGGGTATCAGTGGCTGTTGGAAGAGGTTCACAATGCCTAAGAAATTGAGTAGAAAAGGCAAGACACTTTGTGTTCTTTTCTTTTGGACAAGCAGAATACTTCTACAGAAATACAAGTGTAATTTAGAACATCCTTTACAGAAAATAAATAAATAAATAAATAAATAAATAGTCCTATTACAAATAATGTCTCTTCCCACCCTAAAACTAGCCTTCACATTAAAAAATGAGTTTTTTCTTCACAGAGATTTTCCTTTTTAAATTGTTGTTTCCTGCATCATTTATTGCGTTCTTTGATCTTGGACTATACCTTTAAATCTATGTCATCTTTCTTAGGCTGTTTAGATAAGTGTAGCCTAATAACTTCGCAGTTTTATCTTTAGTAACACAGATAACTATCAAACATTCAGTTTGCTGTTCAGTTGTGAACAACCACAAGATACTATTTTTAAACCTTCATAAAAGCCCAAAAAATAGCTGAAATCACTTAAAGTATAATACTAGTAGCTATCACAGTAATTGTAAAGAAAACCTATAAGCTCATGAAAGCCATTTCTCACGTTTTGTTATTTCAAAAAAAAAAACAGATATCAAAGAAAATATCTTTACTCAACAAGGTCTCAGCTATTCAAAAATTCTGTATTTCTTCTGCATTAAAATCTCAGATTATATTAGTAAGACTTTTACTGACAAATTAAGTCCCTCCAGTATTTATATGTATTACTTCTAAAGACATTCTGACTTGTAGATCTCTTTGCAGACAGTAAAAAAATCTGAGTAAAAGAACTAACATAGAGCAAGGTAATTTAAAAATAATAAAGTATAAGCAGAATTTAATACTTAATGTTACAGAAACAAATTTAAGGAGGTTATCAGGAAACTACTGAGTAAAAATGTAGCACCAGTAGACATATTTCCACAGACTTCTAAAAAGACAGAATTTCACACCAAGAGGAGGTGTTGGTGGTTTTACCACCTAAGATTTTCTGACACCAATGTGCTTAATGAATGTTAAGAATTCAAAAAGAAAACTGAAGCAATGCTTAGGTACTAGATTATAGTTTGGAAGATTTTGTTGAATGTCATTTCCACAGATTCAGTGCTTTACATTGAAAATTTATATTCAATATGCTCTTCAATATATTAAAAAGAACTGAACACAGAAAAACAGTTTATTATCAGTTGCAATCTTTTGTTCTGAACTTTGTTCAGAATAGCTCCTGTAAATGTACAGATTCAGTAAGTTTCATTTAAACATGGTTAAGCTCACATTTTCCCTAGCATCATTAATCATTCTTTCTGTTGCAAGTGCATATCAAAAATATTGTGTGAATAGTTAAGAGATCAACTCTTCCAGTAATTCTTTCTTTTAATAGGGCCAAATATATCACGTTTGATATAAATTGTCTCAGGTGACAGCTGAGAATATAGCTACTGTGGAAAATTAAGATACATTTATAGCGCATGGGTGATACCTACTCTACTTAAATCTAGGTGCCCTCCCTGACAGTGCTTGTGAAGACCCTTATATGTTATCTAACCCTTCACTAAATAACAACTAGCAAAATGAGCTGACAATAATTACTCTTTGCTTTCTTTTACAGTGAAGGAAATGTTCAGCTGCAATAAATTACTTTTCTACAAGCAGTAAGGTAGGAAAAAATATGAACATTTTACATGAATGCTGCATTCCTGACGCTGTATGAATAATTTTCTTATGTTGTAAGGATAGAAGAGCTAGTCCAATTTAAACACCTGCATTTACCTCAGTTATAACCTTCATTTGAACTGAATGATAGTGTTGTTTCCTATAGGTTCTAAGTTAAAATAAACTGGTTAAATCAGCAGCTGGATAAGTGGCAGAAGTATGAGCCAAGTGAAAGAGAGAGAAAGAAATGTCTCTCAGAAGAGTTTACCCTGATCAATATGCTCAAGTTCACCTAATAAAGCTACCTAGTAATGACTCAGAAATGAGTGGGAGAAAGTAGTGGACAGGTAGGAACCACAGCTGATAAAACCAATTGAGTCCATCAGAGGGTCACCAAGAATGTGAAGGGGCACTAGACTGTGCAATCTCTGTTCTTGGGGGTTTTCATGATCCAACAGAACAAAGCCCTGAGCAATCTGATCTGACCCCTTAG
Source organism: Anser brachyrhynchus (assembly GCF_964034855.1). Taxonomy (NCBI): domain Eukaryota; kingdom Metazoa; phylum Chordata; class Aves; order Anseriformes; family Anatidae; genus Anser; species Anser brachyrhynchus. The sequence goes on from NC_137698.1 coordinate 25,723,008, forward strand.
CTTACCTTGCTTTGAGACAGAGGTTGCCCTCCAGAAGTTTCTTTAGCTTTAAATATTCAGCGATTCCATGGCTGAAGATAATCAAAGGCATCTCAGATTTAGAATGATCATCAAGAAGTTTCAAGCTGTTTCTGACAATTTTGAAATGAAATGTTTGTACCATTCACTTACATGGAAAGTTGTGAGACAGATCAGCTGTTTCACAGATTTTCCAACTCCTGCCAGTTCTCTTGTCTGTGCAAGAGACTAGAAAGCTGTGGGGGAAAAAAAAAAAATCCTTCTAAGTATGTGTCTGCCTGTCCATCTGTTGGTGTACTATGACCTAGCACTCTTCAATCTTTATTTTTTGAACCATGGTAAGACAACAAAGTTCCCATTTTTAAACTATAAACTGGATTTACAGTAAAGATGTTTGGTTTTGGGGTGGAGAATAAATAAGGGATGAGAGAGACCAGTTAGCAATTCACTTTTTATTTTTGCTATAGATAAATATTTGGTGATAAAAGTAGGTACCTCATAATGAAAAAAAATCTCAAAGACAGAATTCTTTAGATCTACCAATTTGTAATGAAGTGGTTATTTCTCAGTTCTTTTATCTTCAGCTTTTTGATTAGCATTGTGTTATACTACTTACATGCCTGCATGCAAGACTGCATCAAAATTATTGATATGTTTTTCATATCAATAAATGAAAAAAGTAGTAAATAGATATATTTTTTTAGTTAATATGACGTAGATTTTGAATTTTGTTCAACCTTCATTGAAGTTAAAGAAGTTGAAGTTAAAGTTAAAGCTGCTTTAACATCTTTTGAGGAAGCTCACTAAAATAAAATAAAATAAAAGCAGATAAAGCAGGTGACAGTGGACATATCCCATGATAAACATATGTATGGGCCTATTACTGTCTATTTGTACATTCATGCACAAACACACACTTTCCAAATGATTCATCATTTTCTCATCATCATAATTATTTCCCTGTGTCTTACCTAACCTATGTTTATTTTGATAAAAGGTGATAGGTTGGTCTGAGAAACAGACTAGGCTTTCAGTTAAGGCTTGTATAAAAAAAGCAAAATTTTTGAAAAGCCCATAGTGAACCAGAAATCTACTCTACCCTGAGAGTCAATGGGGCTTGAGTGCCCGACACTAAAGATCTACTGAGAACTTGCCTCTATCCTTGATTAGATGCACGGGAATGCAAAAGGACTACCAGCCTCCTGCCTTTCAGTTTTGCTTTTACCCTAAATCTGTATCTAGGCTCTTTACATACACACACACTCATATAAAAATAAAGTATATGTTTGAATAGACACGTTTTCTTCACTCACACTGAAATACCACTGTGGTTATTTGACAATTTTCAGGAAAACCACATATATCTGGTGTCCACGTACCAATTAATACATTTGCCTGTCCTTCCAATGATGCTGATTGTTCCTTGGGCTTAACCTTAGACAGTGACTTAGTTAAACGCTATATTGAATTTCACCATTTCCATTTGAACTACCTTTCTGGTAGTTCACTGAAGGGTTTATGGTTATCATGAGTGACCAAAGTACTTGGATGTGTGTACTTAGGTCAGTGTATAGGCCTATACATGTGGAATGGGGGTGAAATCTTTTAAAATAAAACAGCTGCACAAGAAATGGTCAAGCCATTGAAGGCAATATGATAGCTGCTATTAAATCCCACTTTGAGAAGCTTCCTTTAGCTTTGATGATTTTTTTTCATCTCAAAAGTTGCTATCAATTTTTCAGTGACCTCAACTCAACCTCACAAAATCAACCTAGCTTCTAGTCTGTTCACATTTTCCTTATGTGGTGACAAAAAGAATAAAATAAAACTAGTAAATTACACCAAAAATGAATGTGACAAAAAAAATGATTATTTTGGTTTTGAAAATGAATTTTATTTTGTTTTTGCAAGACCATTACCCTGAGTTGGCTCAGATCAGGATCCCTTTTGTCTAAGGTTCAGGGAGGTTTGGATACACAGTTTGAGACTTCATCTTTAATTGTAACCAAATGCCCTGTCTTACAAGCAACTGAGGATTACCATAAAGGTGTTCTCAGCTTTTCAGGAGCTGTTGCTGTGCTAGGAATAAAAATTATTTATCCAGTGCCTACTCAATACAAAGTCTGAATAACTCATAATCTCTATCTATGTTAATAGTGTCTTTCTTAGGCATCCTTGCAATTTTGGTCTCAGATATTCCCATTCAGATGGGAAATGAAGGCATAAAAGCCATGATCTCTGTATCACCTAGAGCTGCACTGCCTACATGATAGTGGGACCCAGCAGCACGTTACGCACTGAGCATCTTTTTCTCAGTGCATATGAGGCACCCTGCAATGAGATCAACAGAATCACTATGTCAAAGAGCAGATTTCTTGTGGCCCTCATGCTGAACACATCTTAAAATATTGCCCCTCCTCAAGACTTAAGTGACTTGGCCAGTATAGAGCTCCTATATTTCAGCCTGGGAAATCTGTGCAGCGTATGTGCACTCCACCCCACACTTCAGGAAGCAACACGTCCTGCTGCACATGCAACATTTCATTGCTCTGCATATTCACAGTAAATCTGACTTACAGAGCCTTTACCGTGCATGTTCCCAATGACTGTGTAGCACATGGGCAGTAGGTCCATTAGACAATCCCCAGAAGTGTCAGTCTTACTGTGCAGGCATGCAGTGACTTTGTCACATGTGCATAATAAATATGATGCTCTCCGAAAGTGTTGGGCTGACTATGAGAGTTCATGCAGTCTTGTGGTTACCACCAGGCTGTGTACAACCTGCTCATAGAGCAGCCAGGGCAGAGCATCTGACCTGCCACAGAAAGCAAACAGCTTGAAATCTTAACAAATGTATAAATTATTCAACAGCTGCCTAAACAATGTTTCTGGGCTGAAAAAAAGAGAATGTGTTCAGTAAATCCAGCTGTTTAGTAGCCTAAAGTCAGCAGTTTACAAAGGTGACTATGAAGCTCATGGTCTTCTCCTGAACATTGGCAACCGCACCTCTGTTCTCACCCTGGGATAAGTGACCTTCTACCTCCATCTGCATGTTCCAAACCCCACCTCAGATAATGAAGGAGCCTGTTTCTTTCATAGCCTGGGTGATATTTCTAAAAAGAAAAAAAAAACCTCTGTGTTTTTATAAAGTCAGTGGAAGGACTTTAAAATATACTCAAATCAATAGCTACAGCAGTTGGCCAGAAATGTGAATATTTATAAACTAAGAATGACATCCAGGTTGATAAGTGCATGGAATACCTGTCTTGAAGATTTATGCACCTCTGTTTTGGCTCGCCCAGAATTGACACAGCTTCTCAAAATTACAGAAAATGTCTGGAGCAGAACTGGGGCATTCGAAGCTACTAATTTTGTTGTCACATGATAAATGCTGTAGGTGACATTTGATTTCTTAGCCAAGATTATCAGCACAGGCTGAGTGAGAGGGATGGTCTCAGAAATGCTCTGCTTTCCAGCCTGCTCTGCTCTTCACAAAGTCACGCAGCCCTCAGCACCACGTGCAGTAGCATGCAGCATTGAGTATTAGGTTAGATCTGATGGAGAAAAACAAGAAGAGAGCTTCCCATGTGGAGTTTGTGAGTTCTCTTTTCTGATAGCTGATTCACTTTCTTCTGATGGGATGTCACCCTATACTCCTTAGTACACATCAGAAAAGTTCTGTCTTTCCCACAGACTAACCTTCTCATGGTTACAGAAGTTAGCATGCCAGGTGAAGGCTTGGGTTTGCCTGCCAGACTGCCTCTTCCAGAGCTATGGTTGCTGTTTTTACATGCAGTGTCCAGCTGTTGAACATCCTGATGAGACATTGCACCACTCCACAGTAAACTGGCAAAGATGGTGGAGGGCACCTAAGCGATATGGCTGTTTGGTGGGGAGACCTGCTACTGCTTAACGTTCCTCACATACCCACATCTTCCTGCTCATCTATGTGGTATTGTTTTACTTCATAAGGAAGATGGAAAAGATGTTTATAAAAAAGGCAGAACCACTGTCCACCAAGATGAGGCAGCCACAAACGAAGTTAGATGTTACACACAGTTACAGCTACATGAAAGTGTCAAGGAATAAACAAGACCATTATTAAAATGTTTTCTTATTTTATTTTATATTTTATTTTATTTTATATTTTATTTTATTTTATTTTTATTATTAAACAACATATTTCAGAAACATCATCCCCAATTTTATCATAGTGCTATGAATTTTGCATTACATGTATGCTCTTGACAAATATTCTTGCAAGTACAATGTAATTCTGCAACCTTTTTACAAAATCTTCAGAAGAGACCAAAAGAAGTGAGCTACCTTGGGGCCAGATTCTGTTCTCAAATGCATTCTGCCTCCTACTGACTTTGGTGGGTGTTTAGATTAAGGATATAACAAAATGCCTAAGCTTTCAGATTAACCATATTAGTTTGTGAGGTACTGACAAGTTTTTAGGGAGTGTCATTCTGATTTTTATGACAACTTTTTCTCTGAAGGTCTTCAGTAGGAAGACATCTTAAATGAGCACTTGTTTTTGTAGCCTTGGGAACCCTCTGAGCCACCATCAGCAGCAGTGATTCTCGTTGATCCAAGGACTAGGGAGTTGAACCACTGTGACTGAAGAGGGGGATCATGAAAGGAGTAACGGTGGTGACCTTGTGACTTCATCACGGCTCCCAGTTTCAGGGTGTGATCAAAAAACAGAAGTCTGTGTGTGGTTCTCAAGTTGGGAATGTTCTTTAGTGTACACAAAGAGTTGTAGGTGACTACATTCATGCAGCCATAGAACTGACTTAACTTACAGGAAGGGCCAGTCAGACTTTGAATAGGAAATATTGTAAAGTGTCTGCTGCTCAGCTGGAACACATGCAATTGTACAGAATACATAGAACAGCATCTCAGTGCTCTGTGGCATGCACAGACATAAGCAGGCTTGCACTGCACTTACACTGGGCACTTACTGTGTCAGGAGTCTTTCAGCTATTTCAATCACTTTCCCGTACTTCTTCCAGTTTTCACACTATGCCTTCCTCTCATGCGTCAGATCTTTTCATCCTTTTGCCCTTTCCCTATAATATTTTTACCTCTCCTTTCTTTAGTCTGCTTTTCTTTCTCTGACCTTTTCCCTCTCTATTCTTATCTTCCAATCCAGTTTTTGATTTAGCTTCTTTCTCGGACTCTCTATTCAAAGTCTGTAATGTCACCCCCACTACCGAGTGCATCCCTTTTTCCTGCTCTTTTTAGATTACTATTTCAATATAAGTTTGTTTTTCCTCAACATTCTTAAAATCTCTCTTCTATATATTTTATATATTTTTCATATTCCTTTACTTTCTAAATCATTACACTCTGGTCAGTTCCAAATGTAACCCTCTTCTCTACTGTTATAGTATCCATTCGTGTGATGCTCTCTCTCACAACTTGCTCTACTTCTCCATCCCTTCAGTTCTTAAAGGAAATGGCATACCATGATAAATCTTCATACAAAACTTCAAAGTTGCTACCCAGTCCTCTGCAGTTTTCTTCATAAACCACCCCATCAGGAAAAATTTATCTGTTGCCTACATCTTCTCACCAGCTGGTAGACAAGAACTCACAGTGCTTGAGAGAGCTAAGGCAAAGGCAGTTTTGGTTCTTTAAATTCATCAGGGTCCCATACATTCTCTATCTACAGCAGAAGGTTTTTGGTTATCACAGGTATTCTCCATTAGAAATGTCTTCATTCTGGAATAATCATTCTATTGCACTATCAACACTAGTTATGGAACAGGGTAATATCAATATTGTTCTTGAAGAACAAGTCTGCTTAGAAGACATGATCTATGAGCATATTCCAAGACTGCAGTTCTTCAGCTGTATATATTTCCACTGAGGATAGGAAAAATACCTGCTCATCTGCTTAGAATTTTAAAGCCAATCCCTCAAAGTCATGTAAAGTGTTGTTTCTTATCCTTCAGCCTACCTACTGCTGAAAATAGGGCATGAATCAATGGAAATGCTGCAAGAACCCAGGTAGCTGACACCATCCTGATAGATTCCTTTTTTTAACATATGTTAGGAAAAGAAAAAAAAAAAAAAGTAGATCAGGTGTATTTGATGGTCTCCAACAAAACCATTTAAAAGCATGTATTACTGTGAAAATTGTTTATCTACCTATATCACTTTCAACCACAAAACTAGTTCCTTCTATACTGCTTTTTTTTTTTTTCTGATATCAGATAATCACTTTCGACTTCCCTAAATATCCTTTAAAACTAGCAACAAGGACACAAGTTACTCATCTTTGCTAGACTTCTTGCAATCTGGCAAGAAATTCTTGGATATTCTGAAGGTAAACTCTTGCTCCTTGCACCACCATCAGTTGATCTTTTTCTCTAAGAGAACGCTTCAGCAATCTTTTTGCTTCTCTCAGATCAAAGCCTGATCAAGAATGCAAATCCACAGTCCTTTCCACAAAGAATGACTGGAATTTTTTGCAGTTAGACTGCTTTTTAGAAACACTAGGAGAAGTCTTTCCCATGTAGAAGATATACTTGCTTACAGAGAATTGTGAATTTTTGTTTTTTTTTTTATGCCACCTAAAAACATGAAGATGAGCAATGTAAACACCTGTTTTGGTACTTTTCTTCCTCTGCTATATAGAATTTTAAAGTTTAATTGGATGATAATTTCACAGTGACCATAAGGATATGTTTTGTATCTACAGATGTATGCCATGAATAACTGCAGAAGTTGCTCCTAGTATGATGACTAAGTAAATGTTAAACGATATATCAAGGAAGTAGTTGATTATTTCCAGATCAAAAATTGGTCTTGAGTAACAAATAACAGTTTTCCACTTCTAAATGGCTATCCTTTCTTTTCTTTTCGTGCAATAGCAGACAGATTCTGCATGGGGAATAAGAGGACCATAAAATCTGTGGACGGATGGGTGGAGGCTAGTGTTAGCTTGGCCTGCATACCTGGGTCTCCTTTTGTTCACTGGCAGAATTTCTCAGGGCAAGTCCTTAAGCAGAGATGAAGGCTGGACTCGGTGGTAGAGGCTTAGTTTGACATGCTGCGGCAGTGAATCCACCAAACAGACTTCAGATAAATTGGTAGGGACTTGGACTAGCAACACAGAAATGAAAGGCTCCATTCTCTATTCATGGTCTCATAAACTATTAACTCCCACTTGAATTGTTCCACTAGATTCTCACTGTAAGGTCTTCAGCCTTTCTTTCTGGTCTTTTCTCTTCACTTTATCCCGTTGATTGTGCAGGAGAACATTCTAGACATGTAGAATTTCAAGCTGAAAAGTCTCTTCCACTGGAAATTTAAATAGATTAGACACTATGAAAATATCTTACAGCATGCACATGTTGCATGTTACAAGGGAGTGCAGTTTCTGCTTGAGCCCAAGCTATTAATAATGATTTGTATGGAGACTAAGTAACAGAAAAAATATTTAGGAAAAGGTTTCTTAGTTCCTATAAGATTGATTCTTTGGTAGGCAACTTTCTTAGTTTATGAAGTAATTTAGAAAGTGCTGTGTTGTAAATTACAAAGTACAGTACATAGCACTCAGGCTAAGGGCAGTTTTGTTATTATGACTGCCTGAGATCTGATAAACTATTATATCTGCCTTTATAAACACTTTATTAAATATCACACTATCGCTAACCCAAGAATGTTGTGTAAAAGCAACTTGAGCAGTTCAACATCCATTTTTTGTCATAAAAAAAAGAAATATTCTCTTGATTAGTTTCTATGAAGCATAATAACTGTAAAATAAACAAGATAATCCTTGTGTAAACAGCACAGGGTACGTGGAGCACAGAAATGGATAGAGGCACAAAGAACATTCTTGGCTTTAAAACTTGAAAGTAAATTTCCTCTTCATTTAACCTAGTTTAATAATAGTTTTAATTGCAGTATTTTTAAGTCACTGGAAAAATAAAAATAAAAATAAAAATAAAAAACTTTCCTAGTTTGTGGTGTTTTTTTTTTAATTTTATTTTTTAATCTCTCCTCCAAGGAAGCATCCCCTGGATAGCAATGAATCTTTGTGTTCATGAGCCGCTTCAGATCTACCCCTAGACTTCAACAGTGGAGTTCTGCCTGGCAACTATTGTTCTCTTCTTCATATATTAAAGAAACAAAATTTGGCTTGCCTGCCCCCAGAGTAAATATCTAACCTAGGGTTCACTGGCAACACGCCTTACTCCATATTAGAAAAGCAGCAAGTGTTTCATGGCTATAACCATAGGAAATACAGACTTGTCTGATAATCAGCTCTTTTCCGTCTTTAAACATTTCCTTCATGTCAGACATAAAGAATGGATTTTATTTTCTTTTTTCTCATTATTTTAATCCCCGATTTTAAAGGCTGTACATTCCCATACTTGACATTCCCACAGTGACCAACGTCTACAACACTGTGCAAATGTTACATAGTGAAACTTCATGGGGCCAGCTGAGATGAAGACACCTGCCTCCACAGAGACCATCATTCATGTGGATGCCAAAGAGAGCAGTATCAGACCTTTTTCAAAAACTAGATAGTTCTCAAATATTACTAATTTTGCCAGATCCTAATGTCTCTTTTGAACTAGAACACTGACTAAGGGGGTTATGTAAATACTGAAAGGAAACGACTAAATCCTGTGGGGTTCTACTTTTTTTTTGCAAATTCTCATATGTGCATGCATATGTGTGTGTTAATCAACTTATAAAACATTTTTTAACTCCTATAATCAAAATATAAGACATAAACAATGTTAGAATTTAAAGTCCTGTTTTGATCTTACTTATAACCTCATAGCATCCATCCTACAGATAGCAGATTTTCGGTTGACAGCAACCATGGGAATGTGTAGTAGCAATCAGTATTTAAAATGGTTGGAGTCCAGGCTAAAGACTGGGGTGCACTGAAAATTCCCCAATGTTTTTAATGGAAGAGGGTGGGGGAGGAAATGACAGTTAGCTTTTTTCCAATGTCTGGTATAGAAACACTGGAAATTCTGAAAGAGTCAGGAAAGAAAGAAACTTATTTAAAATTATTATTTCAAAATAGTGACATAATTCTGGACTAATATTTAAATCATTAGATCATAATTGCTGGATTTCATAGAATTTTAGGTTTTAAAAAAAAAAAAACCTACCGTGCAGTTTCATATTATATTACTCATTTGAGCACTTCCAAAAATAAGCAATTATGGTTCCTGTGATCTTGGAGATATGCAACATATAATTACAGTCATCATTTAATTGGAGATGTTATTGATTTTATGAGAAAACAGAAAAGTGTATGGGGGTCTTTCTTTACCATTTGCTGTTAGGCTTCCTCTGGTGATTCCCACTTTGTCCTGGCACATGAAGGGTAGAGGTTATTGTAGAAAAAATTGTCAGAAAGAAGTAAAACAATCATTGAAAAGGCCTGTGCCAGTCAAGCCTGGGGGTGTTCCAGCCTACTGGAAGATAACCTGTCTCCAGACTCTTACCTATAGTCTAAAGAAGGAAGCAATCCTTCCCCATACAGAAAAGTATTTGAGCATATTATACCTGATCTTTTCTAGAAGGTGGATAAGCATCAAGGTTTTTCACTTACACTAATGCCATCTTTCATCTAATTTACCATTTATACACCATTTCTGAAACCCCAGAATTTAACCTGTGGCAGATTTATGAGGAGTCAGAGGGAGAAAAGAAATTTAACTTCCATTATTAACTGCTGGGTAGCACCGTACACACTCCTATGGCATATTATGCTTTCTTAATCATGCACCACCTCAATATAGATTAGGGCAGTGTCCTCCCAGGGATTATCTTCCTGTTTTTTATTATTATTATTCCTTTATCAGGAGGGTGGATGCAACATTTGCAACATTTATACATCGATATATATTTTTAGACATAGACCAACAGGCAAGAGCAATAAAATGTCTTGCAGATGTACCACAGGGTTCAGTGCAACTCCACGTTTCATACAGACTGCATTTATCATTAGTCTAGAGGGTAGAAGCACAGTTATGTCATTAGCACAGCAATCAACGTGTTATGTGGTAGTCAATAAATGTAATTACTTGTACTTAAACAGATACATACAGTTTAGCTTATACAAGAGAATCTAACATAAGTTAGCAAGTTTTTTTTTCTGAAACAATTTTAAGGGGAACACAAAAAGGAGGAGGTTTTCTCCTCTGGCTTTGCAGAAGAGTTTCTAGCCCACGGTGCCTCTAATCAGGATTAGATGATACCATTTGAAAGAGGCAGCTGGGGCTCTGTTCACCACTCTCCCTGGTCGCAAAGCTGCATTGCTGAGCTGATAACAGACAAAGATTTAAAAGCCTATCCCAGGCACAAGCTAGTCTCTTTGGGAGCTGTCTTGGTGATATGAGGGTGAACCTCTGCCCAGTACGCATGGCCTAATGGTCACAGAGCAGCACACAATAGGAATCCCATTACCTACAAGGGTATTAGGAAAGTGTTCCCAGCTGAAAGCCTTTATCCAATTCCTGTTGTTTGAACAACAAAAACATTAAGGGCACCGTTGTTCCATTCGCTACTGTGTAAAACAATGCAATGACTGTTTAGAATCACATTTTGTTTCACGAGTAGCTGAATTTACTGTGGGAGTAGAGAAGCATTTACATCCAGAAAATCTGCATTCCTCAAAGCAGATGTTTTTGATTTTAATAACATCAGCCTGTAGAAATGAATATCTGAAATATTCTGATCGCTGTGTGCATGTTGCTGTTTAGGACTAACACTCCATCGTGGTGGGTTTGCAGAAAGATTCAGGAGCCACCGGGAGAAATAAACTGCTGCTACCTCAGCTACTAAGAATAATGCTGCATTTTTTTTTTCTTTGAAAGTCACTTAAAAATGCCCTCCTGTGCAGAAGAATATCATTTTATGCACTGTAGATATGCCACATTATAGACCCATAGACCCCTACTTTGAAAATTGCACATGTAAAATTGTTTGCGGTGTGTGCCTTTACTTTTCCACACATGCAGCCCAGATGTGCGCATGCACATATCATACGAAATGGGCATGTTCTGTTTTTACAAGTTAGGACATATCTTTAGGAACTGTACACCAATGGAACTGGGGGAAGCCCTTCACAGGCTCCAGAGTATGCAGGGCATAGCCCCTGGCTTCCAGCTAAGTAAAGATGTATGTATATCCAGGGCTCATTTTTCCCACTGCTCCGTCTATACTGCAGACTGCAGTCTAGCATAGAGCTCCTTGAAGTGGCTATAAAACCGTGCTTGCTTTAGTGCAGTAGCACAGACCTCAGCCCAGGCTAGTTTCTCAGTGAGAAACTGAGTAAAAATAATCTGTGTTGTGCTCTGCTTTTCTGTGCAAGACTGCTCATGGTATTAGAGCCAGCTCAAGTACATATAAATTATTGCTTTTAACAGTACACACTTGCAAAACTTAAATTCATGCAAATGTGTGCCACTTTCCTAAACAATGCTATTGCCTTAAGCAGGAATACTTGTGCTGATAACGACTGTGTCTGTCAGTATTTGTGGTCTTTCTTTTTTCCATGGATATATTCTGTAGGTGTTGTTCACTGCATGGCTAGGATTGGCATATCTGATCTGCAGATCCTTCTACAGCTTTCTTAAAAAAAAAAAAAAAAAAAACAGGGTTCTGAAATCAAGTCTAATCCATTAAAAAAAATGAAAATAGTAATAAGATTTCCATTTAGCAGCATATAAGAACTTTTTAAACTGAAATGACTTACTTTTGAAAGAATACATTTAACTGCATCTGCTACCTCTGCTTTCTGCTTCCATAGCTGCTGGAGTTCCCAGTGACTGGTCACTTAGGGAGCCATGCTGCCTGCATGTGTGTGTGCTGAGAAGGGGAAATAGCTGGACTGTGAGACTACACGTGAAGTAATTTTACTCAAGTGCTGCACTTCTGAATCACAGAAGCCCAGCAGCAAACCACTGGACCTAGCAGCTATTCCTTGCTCTCTTGGTGACCTAAAGTAGGATTTGGGTGATCAGAGTTAAGCCAAATTAGGACTTGATAATAAGAAAGAACTAAAACAAGGCACGAAGTTAGACAGCAAAATATTCCTAGCACCTGAGGAGCAAACTTGCTAGTACTGAACAAAACAGTTTTAGGACGTATAAATGGCTTTTTCCAGTGGAACACGACCCTTAAAAACTATATTCTCTGTAAGGCAGATTTTTAGAGGTACTGAGATGCAGAGAGCTGCGTATTTTGGTTTCCAAACATATCCAGGGCTTAAATCATCAAAGGGATTTATATTCTGAACCTGTACATACTTCAAGGAGCATTAGACCCCTTGCCACTTTGAAATCCTCCCCCTGAAGTATCTATCTTTATTTTAGCATGTGAATCTCTCTATAAACCTGGCCCTGTGAAACCAAAGCTGTGTTTCAGCTCCACGAGTGGATAAATGATCTCAATCGTTAATATTTTGGGAGGAACTGGAAAGAAAATAACAGCCTTACGCGTTCAGCTGGATGGTGGAGCATTAATTCTGGCTTCAGGTTTTGCATATCAGTAAACCATGGGAGGGCACTGCGAGTGGCACCATAAACAACCAGAACATGCCCCTGCAGCGGTCAGACGGGAGCTCTTGTGCCAGTGCCGCTCCCGTGCGAGTCCCGGGGAGTTTTGTCGCTGGACGGGGGGGGGTGGGGTAGGGGCGGGTGTCCCCGTCTCGGCGGCCGGGGGGGATACGGGGCGTTTTTTTCTCTGCAGGCGTCTTCGGATATACCTGTAAAACAGCTGAGTGGTAAACCCGTTGAATCCTCGTGTTTTTGCTGCTAGAGAGGATCCATAAAAAGAGATTTATTGTCATATTTCCATTTTGTGTTGTACCGTTCCCCTCCACCATAAAATATTCTCGTCGGTTTATAGCAAAGCAAATATAGCAGCTTAGTTCGTAAGCGCCCAAGTTTCCCTCTGCTGCACGCCGGGTTTCAGAGGTAATTGAATTAGCTCCTATTTTTGTTGACACCAGCGAGCGGGCGGCTGCCCCGAGCTGCAGCAGCGAGGCTTAGGGAGCCGGAGTTTGTGCCCAGGGCTTGTAATGCGGGGACCCAAGTGCCCCCGAGTCTGTAGGAAACCGTCCAAGCGGTTTTAACTTTTATTCTTCCTGCAGCAGCTTTAAAGCGGCTTGGTACACCAGTCAAACAAGAGCAAGCAGCTGTGGAAAAATCTAACAAATCATAAGGGCGGTTTAACGGGGAGAGGGGGAGAGAATCCCGCAAAGCAGAGGGAGCCGCTTGAGGAGCCGGCTGCGGGGACAGCCTGCCCCCTGCCCCTGGCCGGGGGACACGGGGGTGCGGGGGCACCCCATGCGCTGGGATGCTCAGGGCGTCGCACGAAGCTCGGGCAGCGTTTGGGACTGGCCGGTTCTGCTCTAGGATTTTTAACACACCCGCCCCTAAGCCCCCCTGCCAAGTGCCCGCGGGGCCGTGCGGGGAGCGGGCGAGGGGAGCTGGCTCCAGCGGGCAGGTAGCCGCAAGCCGGCCCGTAATTACAAAGCAAACAAGGGTGAAATATTGGGTCGGCCTCGCCCGTGACAAGATCTGCGCGTTTTGCCGCCAATTTGTTTGTGGAGCTCTATTTAAAGGCGCTTGATTGAGGAAATGTTGAAAATAGCAGTTAGGGTTTCCCTAATGAGACCTCTAGAGGAAAGCAGTGGCATTCAGGGGGCTCGGGGGGGGGGGGGGGGGGGGGGAGCTTAACCCTTTCCAGCCACCCCCAGCCCGGCTGGGCTTCTCCGACCGCCCCATCGCCCCCTGCCCTCCCTGGGGGCGCCTCCGGGGCTCCCCACCCCTAAAGCCCCCCCTCGGACCCCCTCGGCCTTTCGCATCGCGACCCCCGGCAGGCTCTTGGGGGCGGCTTGGGGCAGGGCCGGGGCAGGGCTGAGCATCCCCGGCCCCTGCCGGCGGGGGCGGCCGGGGACCCCCCGCCCCTGCCCCCCCAGGGTGCGCCCCGGCAGGACCGCGCCGTCGGGGCTGTGCCTGCCGGCCGCCCCCGGTTTGCCAGGCCGGGTCGTGGCGCGGCTGCGGGCTGGTGCTTCAGGAGAAGCAGGGGCCCTGAGAAAGGCTGAGACGGCTGAGAACGTAGTGAGCAAGTAACGAGATTTGTCACATTAATATTCCCCGCGCCGGGGCCTTGTGACACTCTTCTCCATGCATTCATTGCTCCCTTTTCCCTCGCCGTGTGAGCCTGCCCCGGCACTAATGCCCTCCCATACACTTCCATGCTCAATTAGCGCCTGTCTGAATCCCCTACTAAATACAAATGAGATCCTTGGTAAAAGGCATGTTGATAATATTTTGAAAGGTGCTAATGCCCGGGAGGGAGCACGGATTTCAGCCCTCTTTCAGGTTTCTTCTTCGAGTGCTAACACTTGAGCGACATTGAAATCTCCCGGCCGGCTCCTGGTTTTATAAATCAACTCGAGTGCCGAAAAAAAAAAAAAAAAAAAAAAAAAAGGATGGCTTCGGAGCTGCCCTGCCTGCAGCCTGCGGGGCCCTCACATGCTACCCAAGGCACGGCTGCTCCTCCGCCTCCCCGGCCACCTCGGCATCACGCTGCACCCTCGGCACTTCTGTTAAATGTATAGATACATACCTGGACCGAGATCAAAATGGTCCTTTAAGGAATACCTAATAAAAAGGGGGCATTGTCTCTTCCTAGAGGGAAGAGAAATGAAAAGCAGAAAAACAACGTGTTGACTTTGTAAAATATGTTCTGCGCGGGGATGTAAAATAGTTTTTTGTTGTTGTCGCATTTACACCCAACGTTTTGGCTACGGCTCCGTTTCCCTGCAGGTTTGAGGAGGTAAATGACACTCGGTTCTGTATTTCTCTGCTTCTTTAGCTACTTTCCCAAAGAAGGCTTTTTTTTTTTGGTGTGTGTGTGTGTGCCGGCGAAGGGGAAGCAAAGAAGCGTTTTGCATATGCACGGCTCGGCTGTGTCATCTGCAGGAACGTATTACACAGGACGGCCGCGCGTTTCCAGTAAAGTCTCCTGCCTTCTATTTATGTTATGCCATTTCTGTTTGTAATTATTTTTATTTTAATTTTATGTCATTTTTAACAGAAGCCAGACCGTTTTTCCCTCCGTGTTTTGTACACAATGCTCTCTTTCTCGATAAGATGTTCTTTCCTATCTTTTGGGTTTTTCTTTTTAAAATGTTTATAGTTCCCCACGAGCAATTCTCCAATATTTCTCTCTTGTATTTTAAGGACTTGTCCCTGTCTTACTTTATTTGTTTGTGTGAAATTTAGTTTGAAAGGAGATCAGAGAGAGCAGGAGGGGTTTGTAATAAGAGAATGACCAAGTGACCTAAAGGCTGATTATATGTCATTAACTGGAGACTCGGTGTATCCAAATTACCAAAAAGACCTCACTCAGCCAGATCAATTACACCGAGATACTCGTAGAGGAATTGCGGTTCAGGCAGCTACACAGGCTGATGCCTCCAACAAGTGTGCAGCCGACTTTTGCAGCAGTCAGCTGCTTAGTTTTAAAGGCCATCCCAGCCGGGCGGGCCGGACAAGGGGTGCTGCAGCAGGTACACGGCGCGGGGGCACCGGGAGGACGACACCGACATTTTGGGGCGAAATTGCCCCTAATTGTCCGCGCTCCGGAGGGATCTTTTTAAGCCAGGCTAGGTTGCCTTTGATCTGTGAACACCGCTTAAAGCCCAGCCTTGTTAAATGGGCTCTTTCCATGAATAACGACAACAGGAGTGTTGAGTTTTGTCAGCCTAAACCCCAAACGATGCCAGCCTAACCTCCAACGCTTCCTCCAAAGCGAGAATTTCAGATGCTGGAGGAAAAATATTCATTAATAAAAGCAATGACACTCGCGAGCTAGTTCACCAGCGCCGAGCTCAAGAGCAGCTTCGAGATGCTCTTTCCCAGGAATGCAAAGAGCATGACACGGAAAAAATATGTGCGTGTCCTCAGACACACGTGTGCGTGGTTATACATGCGTGGATTGAGGAGATGGCCAACCCACCAAATGGAGACACTGCTCGTTCACTGCGGGATCTGAGCAGGTCTATATCATTCTTCCGAAGAAGAAGGGGTCTCGGGTTGAGTTCGTTGTGTTTTTCTTTTCTTTCTGCGATTCCTTTCCACGGTCGAAATGCAACTCTGGATCCTCGGTCACAAATATAAGCAATCCTCGAATAATTGCTTACACATGCAGGGGTAAAACGCGTACGGTCCCGCGCTTACCGCCAATCACTGCGACTCACAAAATGGTCAGTGTCTTGGGTTTTTCTCGTGCCTGCTCTTTTATTTATTTATTTATTTATTTTTGTATACACAACGGCTGTGAGATTATCATGCCTGAAATATGTGGGCGTTCATTCCCGATAATAGTAACGTAAACCAGGGTTCCTCCACCTCCAATGGCAGCAATTAATTCGGGCCTGGTGGGCCCAATTCTGCCCTCTGCCCTAGACGTTGGAATCAAGTTTGCGTGAGCGTAACTGAGAGTATAAGTAGGCCCATTAGGCACAAGTCCTTTTCATTAACCCACGCTGACAGGTTGACCTTCAAATGATATTTCTCCGGTGCCTCTTTAAAAAAAAAAAAAAATACCCTTCCTAGCGGGTTTGCCTCTTCTGCGAACTCCAAAGCGGTGGCCCGTGGAAAGAAAGTGCCGCATCCCTGGGCCAGGGGGTACCTCGGAGTCCCCAAATTCATCCGAGAAGCATCCCCCTCTCCTGCACATTGGCTCGCAGGTCAATGACATCATGCACTCTATAAATTCAAACGCTATTTCAAGCCCTGCGCCGGGAGGCTGAGCGATGTGGTAGGCAGAAACACAGGAGAGGGCAGGAGAGCAGGGCCTGGGGGTGTCCTTGGGGTGCCGGGGGGGGATGCTGCCGGGCTGAAAGGCACCGCCGAGGAGAAGGGAGGAGCCGGGCGCTACCTCCCGGAGCGGGGACAAGAGGGGACGGGCCCCGGGGACTCCCCGGGCGGCCTTGCCCTGGCCAGCATCGTGCCCCCGAAATCGCCCCGTCGGTGTCGGGCACCCCTGGGGAAGAAGGGCCAGAAGGGGAGCGAGCCAAGGCGCTCGCCGCCCCCGCCAGGCGCTTTTACGCCCCTGGGCTGTTGATGAAAGCACCCGGCCCGGCGTGCCTGCGACTCTCCCGCCCGAAAGCCCGGAGCAGATGTGCGCTTCCGACCACCCAGCTCCGGCACCTCTTCCCCGTTTCCATAAGGTTTCGTCCGACTGTGAGAAATTAACTTAATTCGCAATTTAGCTTAATTCACGCAAGACCGGGCTGGGACGGGGCGGGGGTGGGAGCAGGGCTTTATTGTTTTCTTATCCCCAAATTCCTCCCTACGTACGCTTGGCCGGGAGGAGCGAAGCGACCTGACGATAAGCGGCCCCGGCTCCCTGCCCGCTTCGACCCCGCTCTCCTCGGCCCCCGGGCCCCGGGGGCTCCCCGCTGCCGGGACCGCAGCGACCGGGGGCAGCTCCGGCTCCGCTCCGCCGCGGCTGCCGGGCTATGGAGGTGTCAGCCGCGGGGCAGGAGCATGAGGCACCCCCCTGGAAGAAGTAAATAAATAAATAAATAAATACATAAATATAAATAAATAAAGAGCCGGGGGGGGGTATGGTGGAGGAAGGGAGTTGGGGGGGGACCAGCCTCGGCACAGTCGCCACCAAAATTTCTTAATTACGGCGGGCTAGAAGAGTCCTGTCTGGCAGCATAGCCCAGATAAATCCCCGTCTAACGTGCAACCATTTTGGCAGGGAAATAAGTGACATAAGGCGAGAGCTTCTTTTTTTTTTTTTCTTTTTCTTTTTTTCTCCCCTTTTCTAAGCGAATGATTTGTGAGCGAAAAAAATAAATCTAATCAAATCAATAAACGGGAGATAGGCAAAACGCTCGGGCTTTTTAGAGGACTCTTCTAAGCCTCGTCTTGGGAAAGTTACTTCGGGCTGCAGCGGTTTCAAACGCGTTGATCAAACAGACAAGGCTATTACCCCTGATCGGGCAACCTGGGTAGTTAAAAGCTGAGGGAGTACACAAGAGCTGCATTTGCTCTAAAACTCACTTTATAAAATGCATAAACAACCGCTGGGGGATAGGAGGGAAAATTATATGTAAGATCATGCTGGGTGCTTTATCTAGAGACCCTCTTTCTCCAAAGCCAATTAAGCAATAACGATGCTAGCTTTGGAGACTGGTGTTCCGATCGATATCTCCTGTATCTTTTATTACTTTTTCTCTGCCTGATGTTTTCCGTTTCCTTCATCGCAGGAGATGTTATCGAAGTCACCGTAGCTTGGCTTGCCACGGAAACTGTCACAGTTACAATCCAGCCCTCAGTATTTTGGAAAGCTCCTACACAAATAAGGAGTGCAAAGAAACACGACCCTATTTGCAAGCCAATATACCTTTCCGGCCTTGACAATGCCCGCTTCTTCTCCACATGAGGGAAAACACCGCAGTAAAACAAAGCCGGAGAACCGCTGTAGAAACTCGGTGGGTTTGCAGGCTGCTCACTGCAGACCTGGTACCCCGAGAGGCTGGGACACGGGGCTCTGCGGCACGACGTGCCCACGGCCTCCCTGCAATTTCAAGATCTGCGCCGGCGATTCGTTATTTCCTCGGGGTGATACAACATGTGTGCGCGCAGATCGACACAGAGATATTTATCGGTCTTTTTAAGTGCCAGCATGTGTGCGTACGTACGGATGTCCGCGTATTTACATACGTCCTACATCTGGACTAGCTTTTCACTTTCATCCTCCGTTTACACCCGGCCGCAGACGCATACGGGCGCACGTTTAGATGCCTGTATGCCTGCGCTCCTGTCCCCTGGGCACGTCCCGGGGCCGGCCCCAGCCCCGCTCTCCCCTCGAGCTTCGCCCCGGGGGTTCCCCCAGCGCCGCGGCCCCGCGCAGCGCACCGAGGCCGCTCCTCCTCCGCCGGCCTCGGCCGCGGAGCCCGCAGCCTCCCCGCCGCTCCTTCTCCCCGGGAAAGCCCCCAGCCACCCCGAGAGCCACCGGGCCCTCTCGGCCGAGGGCGGCAGCCCTTCCCCGGGCCCTCGGGGGCAGCCCGTGTGCTTGCCGCCGGCGCGGAGCTGCTGCCCCCCGAGCAGCGTTTTGGCCGTCCTTTCCCCCGCCCTCCCCCCCCCCCCCCCAGAGGCGTCTCCGCAGCCCGTGCTGTGGATGCGGAGAGCGCACGGAGCTCCTGCGGGAGCGGGGCTTGCGGTTCCCGCTGCCTCCTTTGCAGGCTGCTCCATCTCTTTCTTTCTCTTTCTTTAATTTATGACCTCTCAGCTCCTGTTGACACAGTTTTCCACACTGCCTATATTGTAGGATCGCATTGTAATATACGCCAAATCAGCTCAGCCGTCAGCCAGCACACGGAAGGGTGGGTATTTGATATTTCACAGCTATTTAGGAACGCTCGGCTCCGTCTGAGGATGACAGCAATTCGCCTCGCCTCCAAGTTATCCGTGAATTACAGCTCGATATCCGTTTTCATTTCATAACGTCTTCGAGATTAGCAAAGCAAAACACCTAAAGAGCCTCGGCTGCTCTCCTCCTGGCCCGCCTGTTAACCCGACGTTTAACTATTCCCTTTCGATAGCTAAATCTGCTTTCCACAGATGCTGGTCTTTTTTTATTGCAGAAGCAGGAGCGCGGAGAAATTTTTATATATTTGTTAGTAAAAGCTAGAAAATAAGCTCTGAACATGCTGTAAAAAATATTCGGTTACTTACCAATCAGCCTAGTTAAACAAGCATGAAACTGATTTCAGGAGCATAACTGAACCGGGTGAACACTGGTCGAGGTGCGTGCGCGCAGCCGGCAAGCTGGAAGAGAATCGTTTAGAGTCGGTTTTATTGCTATTATCTCAAAGCAATTCTTTCTGGAAGAAAACACCGTCCCTGGCCAAACCCCGAGCCCTCTGCTCGGTCGGGGCGCCAGCAGCCGCGGAGCCGGAGCCAGTCCTCGCTAACGTGAAAGGCAAGCTCGGTGACAACGCAGAGCGACTTCGTCTCCCTCCTCTCGGAACCTCGTTACTAGTGATCTCTTTGTGTATATTAACCGGCAATAAAAGTATAAGCCCGAGTGTTACATGAGGCATGTCTAGCACAACCGGGCAATCGATAAAGTGCCCTCCGAAGCTGTTTTTATGTGTTCCTCTACCGGACCGGCACAAAGCACTTTGTAAAAGCAACGACGGAGCTTACCAAGCTCTCACACAGATTTTTGCCAAGAAAAATCCTCGCATCCATACTGTACCTGGGTTGAGATTATCCGATATTTAAGTTTTAATGAGTTTGTTGCTTTTTTTTTTATATATAACGAAGATTTTACAGTAAGGCATCTGTTAAACACTTGCATTAACCTCTGCCTCCATGATAATTTTTCCCCCCTTGTTTTAATTACATTATGGATGCGGAGGGGCAGCCAATCCTAAAAGAGGAGCTCGGCAATTAGCAGGGCGAACATCAAAAAGTTTTATTGCGGAGGCCCGCGGGCCCCGCCCCAGCCGCCAGCCATTGGCGGCCGCCGCCTCTGACGACATATATTAACCCGAGCGGCCCTAAACATGTAGCTGTACATGGAGATCGGGCCGGGGAGCCCTGCCAGTGCCCCGCGCCGCGCCGAGCCCCGCCGCCCGCCCGCCTTCGCCTCCGCGCCCGGCCGAGCGCCGCGGATGCCCCGGAGGAGCGGGGGGCGCTGAGCCCCGCGGCGCGGCGCGCAGGGATGCTCGCTCCCGCCCGGCACTGACGGCCCCCGCCGCCGCGCAGGGCAGCGGGGAGCGCCCTGCCCGCCCTGCCCTGCCCACCCCGAGCGCCCCGAGCCTGGGGGCGCATGGAGGGGGGCCGCGTGTAAGTACCACCCGGCCGGGCCGCCGCGGACTTGGCGAGAGCGGAGGGAAGCAAGAGGCGAGGAAGATATCCCGGGCTGGGAAGCCAAAGCCGTTTTGTTTGGTCGACTTCTCTCCATAGCCTTTTTTTTTTTTTTTTTTTGGTGGTGTGTGTGTGCGCGCTTCCTCGAAGACCCGGCCCCGGGCGAGGAGGAGGAGGAGGTGGAGGCACAACGCATGAGCGGCGGCGGCGGCGTCTGGGGAGGGGGGATCGCTCGGGCACCCGCGGGGACTCTGCAGCAGCGCCCTATGGAGAGGCGGCGGGCAGCGGGGCTGTGCTGAGGGGTGAGCGGCGGGCAGCATCTCCCGCCGGAGCGGCGGGGGGTGGGGGCGGGCGGGGAGGGGAAAGCTTTGTTTTGGGGCCCCGGGGGGCGGGGTGGGGCGCGCTAGGGTGCGGGGATGAGTCTAGTGGGCGGCTTCCCCCACCACCCGGTGGTGCACCATGAGGGCTACCCCTTCGCCGCCGCCGCTGCCGCCGCCGCCGCCGCCGCCACCCGCTGCGGCCACGAGGAGAACCCCTACTTCCACGGCTGGCTCATCAGCAGCCACCCGGAGATGTCCCCCCCCGACTACAGCATGGCTCTGTCCTACAGCCCCGAGTACGCCAACGGGGCGCCGGGCATGGACCACTCCCATTACGGGGGGGTGCCGCCCGGGAGCGGCCCGCCCGGGCTCGGGGGGCCCCGGCCGGTGAAGCGCAGGGGCACGGCGAACCGCAAGGAGCGGCGCAGGACTCAGAGCATCAACAGCGCCTTCGCGGAGCTGCGGGAGTGCATCCCCAACGTGCCCGCCGACACCAAGCTCTCCAAGATCAAAACCCTCCGCCTGGCCACCAGCTACATCGCCTACCTCATGGACCTGCTCGCGAAGGACGACCAGAACGGGGAGGCGGAGGCCTTCAAGGCAGAGATCAAGAAGACAGACGTGAAGGAGGAGAAGAGGAAGAAAGAGCTGGTCAGTGCTCCGCCACGGGCCGCGACGGGGCGGGGGGGCGAGGCGGCTCGGCGCCGGCCGCGGGGGGGTCCCAGCTGCGGGGCGGGGGTCCCGTCCCATCCCGTCCCGGGCCGGACCCCGACGGCGCAGCCGAGCTCGGTGCATCGGGGGCGGCCCCGCGGCCCCAAACGCGCGGCTGGGGGGCGCGGGTCTCTGCGGCTTGAGCGCGCTGCTGCGGGGCGAGAGGCGGTGAGAGGCGGCGGGGAGCCGCGGCCCGCTTCCAGCCCGGCCCGGCGGCACCCTGGGGCCGCCCTCCCCCGGCTTTCGGCGGCGGCTCCTCCGCCGCGGGGCCGCATTTTGCCCGGCGCGCCGGTGCCCGCCTCCCCGCGGGCCCGCAGGGGGAGGCTCGGCGCGGCCTCGCCGCGATTCGGCGAGCCCCGAGGTCCCCGCCGCGGGCCCGCACACGGGCGGCGGAGGCCCGGAGCGGGGCGAGAGACCGCGGCGAGACCCCGCGGAGGCCGCCCCGAAAATGCCCCGCAGGCCTCCGCCGGAGCCCGCGGCTCCTCCTCGCAGCTCTCTCGCTCGGGCGCAGTAGGAAGCGGAGGAAGCTCTCTAATCTGTTTTTTCTCTCCTCTCCCCGCTTTGTTTCTCTCCCCTCCCTCCCTCTCTCTCTCCCTTCGCATCATGCCTCCCCAGAACGAAATCTTGAAAAGCACAGTTAGCAGCAACGATAAGAAAACCAAAGGGAGGACTGGCTGGCCGCAGCATGTCTGGGCTTTGGAGCTCAAGCAGTGAGCACGGCAGGACTGGAGGAGCCGTCCTCTCAGTCTCGGTAGCGAGCTCTCCTCTGAGGACTCTTTGTATTTGGAATCATCCAGTTTATTTATGTGCAATTTCTCCCCCCACCCCCCCAAAATGTGGATATTTGAAGGAGAGGGAAAAAGCATTCCATATATGAATATGAAGAGGAAACTCCAGCTTGGTAAGGGGTAACGTCTCTAATGGTTTCGTGAATGTTATTTGCTCTGTATAAAACACACGGGGAAAACAGAACCGTAGAAAAGAAAAGAAAAAAAAAAGTCCCTCCCTGGCATTAGTGTGTATGTGAAGTGTATCTTTAATACTTGGCCTTTTGGATATAAATATTCATGGGATTATAAAGTTATATTTCAACAGAAGCAGTTGCACCAATGTTTCGGTTGATTCGGTATTTAGTGTTGTAATTTTGTTGTGGTCGTTCAGTATTTGAAGATGTTTTCAGCAGTTATTGGTTATGTGCACTTCCGTCCGTAAGGGAAAAAGTGGAATCTAATTAATATTGAAGGTGTAAACGTTGTAAGTACTCAATAAACCACTGTGTGTGTTTTTTACAAAAAAAAAAAAAAGGAAAAAAAGGAAAAAAAGAAAACCCAAATCTTTTTATGTTTTATACCTCAAAATGTTTTGAATAACAGCGTTGTTTATGGCTTTTTTTCATAATATTTAAAATATTCGGAAGTAAACTAAATTATAAAGATGGCTCCGAAGTTTATTTTTAAACAAGTGACTGAGGGAAAGGAGGGGTAGAGGGAGGGATCTCGCCAGCCCTGTGAGTGTCGAACATGCAAACGGCAGTTCGGCAGAGGAGAAATGCCTTGCGGTGGTGTTCTCCAGGCAGGAGACCTACTGCTAACGGGAAGCGGACAAGGCTGCAAACGGGCCCGGCAGCGCCAGCCGCGCCCGTGCGGGCTGCTCCCGGCGGCGGTGCCAGGCGGAGGCTGCGGCGGAGGCTGAGGCTGAGGCTCCGGGGGCAGGCGTGGGAGGCTTTTAGGGCTTTGCTCGGAGCGATTATGTAACAGGTAATTCTACGTCAAGCACCAAAGAGCGAACAAGGCGAGGGATTTGCGCGGGGGTGGGGGGAGGACGGAAGATTTACAATGAGAGACGGTGAACTTAATATTAACTTTGTGGTTCCCAAAACTCTCCTGGGTTGCACGTTTCCAGTCAGCAACAGCGAGCTGATTTTTTTTTTTACTTTTTTTTTTTTTTTACCTTTTTCTGGTTGCAAACTGCCGCAAGCCGTGCCACGGTTCTGCTGTGCGTTCATCTATCTGCTTCCCCAGTATGACCGCTCTTCCCCTATGTTTGTGTAGCTACCTGTCTGCAGGCTCCTTTGCAAGGCTCCTGGTGCCAGGCCACTGGGTTTTCTGCTCCCCGGCGTCGGCGCGAGCTGCAGCGGTCCACCTAGACGCTCGGTGCTGGGAATCGCCTGGCTTCCCCCCGTGTGGTAGGCAGGCAAGGCAGAAACTTAAACTTTTTGCGAAATAATCTTGTTCTAGGTACGCTCGGTCAATTCCCGGTTAGACGCGAGGTTTTTACACTTTTCCCATAATAGAATTCGAGTTCGTGTTTCTGCGCCGTTGAAACCCTTGCTTAACTCAGCTCAACCTAAACCCAGCTGGCTCTCTCTCCAGGTCCAGGGCTGCCTACCTGCCTGCCTTCCCCTGCCGCCGCGCCTAAGGAAGTGGCTCCCGAAGCGACCCGACAATAAGCGTAGGTAGATGTGCAATTGCCCATAAAAAGATAAGGGAGTCCCCGCGCCGCTTCGCCGCCCCCGCTGACAATGGGAAGGTTGCGGGGTTACAACAACCAGACAAAAGTGATGTGCCCTCTCTCCCGGCGGGTCAGGCAGCCCGACTCTGCGCTCCGCCGTGGGTCTGTGTTTACCGACACTTGCCTTTGTTTATAACACTCGCAGAGAAGAATCTCCCCTTGTTTGCTTTTCCTTGCCTGTTAGTTGCCCAGCTGATAAACCAGAGGACCTCGCAGCCCCCCGCTCCACCTCCGCCCAAATCTCTTTTTTGCACGCAAACGGCGAAGGAGGATGGCTCCAGGGGGGCGAGGGGTGTAGGGCGGCAGGGCCAGCCTAGCCTTCCCCTGCCCCAGCAGCCGAGCTGTTGCTCCCCGGGCCTCGGGGGACAGAGGGAAATCGCCCACCCCCTGCCCCCCCCCCGGGCTGCACGGCCGGGCGCGGGTTGCGGAGGCGGCGGCCGCGCCGCTGGGGGAACTCGCCGCCGCCCCGCGGGCTTTCCGATCGGTACCTCTCCCCTTTCCTCTCCTGAATTTCTCAGGGATATCCCCCCCCCCCCCCCCCCTCCCCGGACCCGCTGAGAAGGATTTCTTTTAATTGCTCGGTAATGAGAATGTTGCCATTTTCTCAGGAGCAGTCATTCCCGGAGCTAAATCACAAGAGCCCTAGACAGGCCGGAGCCGACAAAAATGTAGGTTTTGACGTTAAAAGCTAAATGGGGAAGCAGGGCGGTAGAAGGTAAATTGATGGTAGACGGGGATGTCAGTGCCCTGGCCCCAGCTCCCGGCGAGCGGAGCCGGGGGCTGATAAGAGCGGAGCGCTGTGCCCGCAGCCAGCCCGCACCCTGTGGCCGGGGCCGGCGGCTCTGGGGGGGCTTTTTTTCGGAGGTGACAAGCACGTAGCAGTCCATGGGACCGGGGAGCGGGGGTCTGTCCCCTCCGCAGCGTTTCCCTGCGCTGTGCCGGTGGGTAGGGATGAGAGGGAGGCGCAGGGGGTAGGTGCGCTGCAGCCGGGTTGCTCTAGCCGTGTCCCTGCAGGCGCACGGCCCGTGTGTACTCGCCGCTTCTTTTTGTCGCTGGGGGAGCCTCTGCTGTGCCTCCAGAGAAAATAACCTTTTTTTTTTCATTTGAAAAGAAACAGCAGCACAACTACCCCGGCTGGCGTGCCTCCTGCCCTGCCCTCCCAGGAGGCCTCCCCTCGGCTCCCCGGGCCCGAAACACAGGCGGCGGTCGGCATCCACGGGAGAAAGTGGGGGCACCCACCCCTCGGGGGCACGGTCCGGCGCGGCCCGGCTCTGGTTTAGGCGGAAAACAGTGCGGTTTTGGCTGCTCGGCTTGCCCTCTGCGCCATCGGGCGCGCTGGACACCCCTGCAGCTCCACAACGGATTTCTTAATGTTATTTTATTTTGTTGGTTTATTTATTTATTTATTTATTCGCCCGCTCGTTCCCGGGAGCGCCAAGAGCTGATTGCAATAATTAGCGCTGATTTGCAGTCGTTGTCAAAGCGGGGCAACGGGGCCTTTCTGGGCCAGCCGCAGACACCCCTGGAACAAGAGCTGAGACATCCGCGGGCAACTGTAAGGACATAAACACGGCCGGGGGATGCCATCGAGACAACGTGATCTTGAAAGGTGGGCGGGGAGGAGGGGGGGAAGACGGTTAATAATAAAACCTCTAAGCAAAATATCCTCCTCCTGCGCTGGGAAACCTAACCTTAATCCTCCTTTTTCACACGTACTCGCCCAGCGGCTCGCAAAGGCACCCAGAAGAAAGCTCCAAGTAGCGGTGGGAAGGAAACGCGTCCCGCGCTCCTGCAGACATAATCCCCTCTGGTGTAACGAGGGGCTTGTCAATGCTTTATATATTTTTAATTCGGAGCCTTTTGTTTTATTATTATTTTGCGGGCCGTGAAATACGGGCCTTCGCAAGCGAACGCTAATCTTTTCTACTTCTAATTGGCCAATTACTGATCAGCTGTTCCAGCTCGTCCTGCACACGGGAGATTAAAACCGAGTTGTTATCTGAATTATACATTCACATAAATTCTAGCAAAGCCTGCCGATACGCGGGGCCAGCGCCTCGCTGGGAATCCCTGTGGCCCTTTCTCCCCCTTCCACGCCAGCGTGGTGTGTGTCTCCCTCTTCCCCAGCTCCCCCCACCCCCATTTTCCTCTCGAAATGTCGCTGCTTTGATGATCCGATTGTAGAGCATTGATTACAAATTTATTCTCAGACACTATATAAGTCTTTATATCTGCTATTAGGGACATCTGGGAATGATTAGAGCCCTCCCTCCCCCGGCTCTGCTCCCTCTATCTCGCAGCGAGGAGCTATAGACATGTTGACGTCAGATCAGACGGCTAGGAGCCATCCTGCTCTCGACTTGGGTGTAATCACGGCAGCGCTTTCCAAGCTCCAGCCCGGCCGCGGCCGCCAGCTGGAATGCGGGTGCAGCGGGACGGCCCTCGCCGGGGCTCCGCGGCGAAGCTGGATTTTCAGCCCCCGGAGGTTCCGGCGCTTCTGGAGCCCGCCGCCGGGGCTGCTTGGTCGGTGGGTTGAAAAGAAGCAGCTTTGCTTCCCGTGGGGGTGCTCGCCCTGCTCCTTCCCGGCCGGCGCTGGCTTTATCTTCCATTTCTCCCGGCGCGCTCGCCCGGAGCACTGCCTTCCAAACCAAACAGCAGGCCAGGCAGATCTCCACCTTGTGTCTTGGCAGGAAGAAATGAGCGAAGCAAAGTGCAGCGCTTACGTGCGGGCACCGCGGGCTGCCTTCCCCGCACCCCCGCAGCCCGCTATCCGAAGCGGCGGTCGGGTTTCCAGCGAGCTGGAGGCCGCCCTAAATCCGGAGCAATCCCGAGGCGAACGGGCGTGCTGCCGGCGGGGAGATGGCTTTGCACCTGCTATTAAGTCCTAATGCTAATTGAGAGCTGGGGCTGCCTCAATGTCGCGCCGAACACCTCGGCGGGACCCGAGATCATCTTTGTCAGACTCGGTTTTACAAACTCTTTACTTTATTGTTTTGTACATTTCTTTCCCCCCTCCTCCGTCCAAAGAGATAAAAATAATAAGTCGATAAATACAACTTGAGCCTCCGCCGCCTGCTCGCGAAGTCTTGGACGGCCGACACTTGTCCAGCTGTACGTTGCACTCGGTGCTGCTACCAGGAAGGGGGGGGCGGAGGGATGGGGGTGAGAAAGCAGTTGATCTCGTCTCCAGAGAAAAGAGATAATGTTAGATTATTTGTCTGAAGGATTAAATTCTCTGGGTAAAGCACTCCTGCCAGGAGTAAAAAGCCCTGTGTAACCCTAAAGGAAAAAAAAAAAAGTGTTTCCATTTCTTTGTTCCAGCAAAATAAAATGAAATGAAATAAAAACATATAAAATAACCCCCCTAAGATACCGCAACTCTCCGCTGTGTCTATGTGTAATCTCGAAAGGAAAAGGAACATTTCCTTCCTAAACCAGTGCAAACAGTGCGCTGTGCGCTCGGCTTCGCACCGCATTCCCCAGCCCAAGGGCTGGGGCAGGGGTTGGGGAAAAGCGAAGAAAACTGGCAAGTGAAGGCAAAGAACAAAACAACCCCACGGACACGAACGCAATGGGAAAACTCCCAACAAATCCCATCGCAGAGCTTAGTGGTCGCTGCCCTGCACGGCCGGAGGGAGCTGTTGCCCTGGCCGGGGACTGTAGGGCCGGGGCTGCCCGCAGCAGAGGGCAGGGAGCCGGGGGGCTGGATCCTGCCGGCCGGGGAAGGCGGCGGGGACCGGGCTGGTTTCGGGGCTGTGCCCAGGGACAGGCGGGAGCAGGGTTTGGGGAGCAGCGGTGATGTATCGGAGGCACAATGGGGATCGGAGCGCCCGCCTCCGGGAGCCTTTTATCCAAACGCGAATGCTGTTGGAGGGAGAAAGAAGCCCCTGTGTTGCCCAACTTTTTCAGGAGAAAAAATGTGGTATTGTATTTTAATGCAGAGCAGTAGAGTCGTTTTCCCGGCCACGTCTATCGAACAAACATGTGGGGATAATAGAGAGGACGATTCTCCTATAGGGGTCTCTATTTGCATGCCATATGTGGCTATAGGCTAAAACAGCTGCGCATAATGAATTTTTAGAAAGCTAAATGCGTATGCAGACCCATGGAAGTTTTCTAAAAGCGGCCTGAAAGACAATGAAATGTTCTGCCAGAAAATACAGGAGACGGAAGAGATTAAAACTAATAATAATAATATCAGGCCCCCCACCCCCCCCCCAGCCCAGCCCAAGCCCCAAGCCTCAAGACTTTGCTGGGAGCCCTGCCCGGAGGAAGACCCCGGCAGCCGGGCGGGGGGTCCGTCAGGGCTGTGGGGCCGTGCCGGGCCGTGCCGTGCTGTGCCGGTCCGGGGTGCGCGCCCGCGGGGCCGCGCAGGGCGAGCCGAGGCGCACGGCCCGGCCTTGACTGCCTCTCCCCCCAATCTGGTTTTCATAGAGCCGCGCGGTAATTACCTAAAGCCATAACTGTCTCCGAAATTATTCATTAAAGTCATTCTCAGGAATCTCGCGGCGCTGGCGCTTACATTTACGGCCTTTGCACCATCAGAGTATGACACTGCCTTTTCGCCCCGTTTCCTCGGCGGCGGCTTGTTTAAAATCGAGGAGGGGAAGGGGGGTACTGCTCCCTCTCCCTCTCCCTCGGTGGGTTTGTTTGCTCGGGATTCAGGTTGTTTTTCCCCTTTTGGCGAAGGAGCGCGATGCAACCCGGCAGACACCCTGGGAGCGAGGAGGGTATTTTGGGGAGTTGCAGTGTTGTGCGGAAGATCATGTCTGTGCCCTGTGGTGCTGTCAGCAGTGACAGATCCCAGATGCAGCCGCTACTGTATGGCAGATTGAGTTTCTCAGCAGAAAACTCTCTCCCTCCCTCCCAAACGTCTTCAAAAACCTTCTCCAGATACTGCGGGTCACTTAGGCTCAAACGGGGAGAGAAAGGGGGAAAAAAGGCTTTCCCTCCACCCCACCCTCTCTCTTCCCCGAGCCTGAGCTCTCCGGGGTGCGGGGAGGCCATGCCTGCTCCCCTCCCCTCCCGGGGTGTCCTCTGCCCCCCTCCTCGCTCCCGGCCCGCCGCGAGCCCGCCGCCGACCACGGGAAGCCTCGTCCAGGTAAGCGGGGGGCGGCGGGGAAGGGGACGGGGCAGGAGCCTGCGGCCGGGGGGGCCCCGAGCCCGCCCCCCTCCCTCGGCCGGGTCTCGCTGCCTGGACGGGGCGAGCCGGGGGAGCCGGACGGCGAGGGGATCCCGCTGCCCCAGGCAGGGCCGGGGATGGGGGGGACTTCGGGTCGAAACGGGACCCCCCCAGCCCGGATCGGTTCGGCTCTGCCGGTGCCGCAGCCTCCTGGCAGCGAAAGCACAACGCTGGGCCGAAGCGGGCTGGGGGATTCTCGCCTGCCTCCCGGGAGGGACCCCCCGGGCTTAGGCTCCCGGGGGGGCTGTAAGCACGGAAAAGGGACGGGGGGGCGCGGCTGGAGGACGCGGGCGGGACGGGACGGACTGGCGGGGGGGCGCCGCTCCTGGCACTGGCACGGGAAACAGTCGGAGGTTGGGACCCCCCCGCGGCCCCCCAACCTCGTACCCCCCCGCTTTTCCTCGCCGCTGCGAGGAAGCGGTAGCGAGCCGGCTTTAGCAGCTCTGCAGGGGCTGCGGCTCCCGGGAATCTCATCCCGCTCTTCCACGCGTGCCCTGGGCCTCCTGCCCCTCCTGCCCGCACCCCCGTCAAGTATTCACCCCCCCACCGAGTGCCGAAATCGGAGGCCGAGGCTGGGCTGTTTCCTCCTGCAGCCTTTCTCCCACCTCCAGCGAGTATTTGGCGCTTAAGGGCTCTAATCTGTCTGGCACCGGGCGGGTCCCACGCCCGTGGATCAGCCCCGAAAGCCTCCGCACCGGGCGGGCAGAGACCCGCTGCCTCCGGCCGAGGGGGGCTCCATGAGCCGAGCCTCGGGCTTCGGCCTCCGAGCAGCGCCTGGATGAAGACGACCTGGTTTCACGCATGCACATGCCTCCTGTAAACGATTCCTGCCACCCTCGCTCTCGGTCCTTCTTTCCCCATCTGAAGTAAAAGGCTTTAATTCAGCCGCTCGCCCAGCCCCCTTCCCTCTCTCTCTTTTTTTCTCTCTCTCTTTTTTTTTTTTTTAAAGCTCTTGCCTTTAGCAGAAGTATAATTGTGACCCTGCCTGATCCACAGAGCCTCCTGTTGGGAGCAGTTAGCTGTGGTTGCATTAGGCCGAAGGACCTCCCAAGTGGCGGTGGCCTGGGTGTCATAGGAAGGGACTCTGCACATTGTCCATTCTTTCTCATCAAAGTCCCAGGCACCGTGGAGCCAACAGTTTGGTGGAGCAGGAAAATAGTAAACAAGCCTCCCCCCTCCCTTCCCAAGCCAGCAGCGCCGTGATCTTCCTAAGAGGCAAGAAAATGTAACAAACTTTTTCATAACTTCAGCTCTACGGTGTGATTTACATTTCCGGCTCCCCTGTTGGAGTGGCAGTAATTTACAGCGTGATAAAAACACTTTTACAACGCCAGAGCATGTTCGAGTAGTGTCTCAGTGTGCAGAAAGGTTTTAAAAGAGGACACACATCAGAAAATGTTATTTTCTCTGCCTTTTTTTTTTCCACCGTGGCTTTCTGAAGAGACAAATGAGTTGAAATTGCAACGTAGGCAAAAAAAAAAAAAAAGTAAAAAGTAGACAAGGGCTGAAGCAAACGTGGATGAAATCAATTCCCTGCTTTTGTTTGTATGGTGTATATTATATGTCCACATTTCTCCTATTTCTGCAAGGCTTTCGCTTAATGCATGCTTCTATTTTCGTGCTTTCGGGCCAAATCCTGCTTGTCTTGCCGCGGGGGATGCTTTCATTCGGTCATGGATCTATTGTGTTTAAACAATTTCTTTTATTCAATAACTCATTTCTTCTCCGGAGTCTTAAACCGAGTAGGTCTGTTAGCGTTTATGAAAGGGAAGCATCTTTTATTCAGTTCTAATTTCCCTAATCTGATATAGGCAGCTTTTCCAAATACCGGGGTAATAGGGTTACCCCTTCTCCAGGAGCATCCAGTTTGTTCCAGCCACGCTCCTCCACCAGGGAGGACTCCTGCGGCGGGGCAGGACGGGTCTGGAAACTAATGGACACCATCCCTGTCCTAGGAGAGACGATAAAGTTTAGTAAATTACAAATATGCGAATTTGGCAAACAGTTAAGGATTAAAATGATCAAACGATAAAAAAAAGGGGGGCAATGAATAAACCACATGTAGCAGTTGCCGCTTTCATGACTTCGGTAATTATTTACACCTGAATCGTAGTTTACTCCAGCCACGGTTTCAAAAGTAAACCTTTAAAGAATTTAATTATTTCCAGTTTTCGGCCACAGAGATAAAAACAAAAAAAAAAATCAAAATAAGAAGTGTGGGTTAGCGAGCAAATGCTGTCTCCCGGCTCTCCTAAAAGTCTTTCCGTGCTTTTCCGTCTCGAAGACCAACGCGGCCCCTCCGCGCCCCCCAGCCCGCGCACGGGGGCGCGCCCCGCCGCCCGTGCGCGCCCCCGCGGCCTGAAGCAGGGGCACGGGGGCGAGCCGGGTGCCCGCACGGTCTGGGCGCTTGGGGCTGCGTGCGGGCCAGGCGCGCTATTGAAGCGTGTGCGGGGGGACTGGCCGGCTCCTTCCCTGCGCTCTGTAATAGCTCTGTTATTCTTGCTAAACGAGCAGGATGGCTCTGCGTGACCCCTCGGCATTTAAAACCGTTTTCTATCACCGCAAGTGTGCCGGTGGGGGGGGGGGGGGCGGGGAGGGCAGGAATCTACAAGTCATTGAGAACAAGCGGGGAAGCCTGTGATGTATGGCACGTTTTATCTTTATTTAGGCAGCGTGTCGTTCGCAGGATGGCCCGGGTTTCCGTGCGCGGTGGGGGGATGAGGCACATCCATCCTTCGGCAGCACCGGGAGGGAGGCAGGGGCACATCTCTTTCCCCTTCTCGCCGTTTTCTGCGTGTGAAGTCGGCACTTTTCGGAGAAAAAAAAAAATAAAAAATTTAAAAAGGAGTTGTGGGGAGCAGGGCCGGTGCTGTGGGGCCGTGGGGCATCACCCCGTGGGCATCCCTCTGGGCTGGGACCTCTTGTCCCGACCGGACCCCTCGTGGCTGTGGGCACCGCTGAGCGCTGCAAGCTGCGAATATTTTCAGTATTTCACTGCTCGCTGCCCTTAAATCTCCGTTTTCCCCCCTCCGGGGCTGCCTTGGCATCCTTCCCGCAGCCGCGCATCCCTCCGTGCCCTGCGGCCGCAATGGGATGCGCAGGGCTCGGGGGCGCCCGCTCCCGCGGCCCCTTCGCTCTGCCCAGCCGCCGCCTGCCAGGATGGGGTGGGATGCTCCTGGAGGCCAATCCGTGCCGGGATTTTAACTTTCTGAAGCTTCTCCGCACCACCAGCAGCCGCGACCTGTGCAGGTTTTAGACGCTATCCCCGCCCCGAGCCGCTGCGTTAGCTGGGGGACACTAGGGACAGGTGGGGGCGTAGAGAAGAGGGGAGCTTGTGGCATAGGACTCAGTCCTCGGCTTCTTTAGGGCGCTGGCTCCCACACCGTAAAACATCTGTAAGAAGTGTCTCGCTCCCTTCCGTAAAACGAGCTGGGAGTTGTATTTTTATTTTGATTTTGGCAACGGGAAAGGAAAACCATGCTGGGTGCAGAGAGGCGAGGAGAGGAGGCACATGGGCTCTAGCTCATTTTCCTACAGAGATAAAGCACCTCAGCCATGTGCTTAGTCATACTTCGCATTTTTGGTGGCCGGTCGTGGTCGTGGATTTCAGTGCTGTTGTATTTTTCACCCCATTTGCGATGACTTTACTGGCGCGTCTTACTCCTTTTCGAGAACAAAGTTATTTCGGAGCTGGCCAGCTCTGAGAAGACACGCACCCACCTAGGATGGAAAAGAGCATAGCCTATGGAAGCCGGGACACGACCGTTCCCACTGCAGCATCTCATTAAAAGCAACAAGAAAACAGAGGCTGAAACATGATAAGGTCATATAATATATTCGGACTGAGCCTAAGCCGTATAAGCACAGAAGGTGTTTAAAACTTGAACGTTTCTCTGTTATTTCTTTCGCAAACATATGGTTTAAAATAGACAAAGCAGTCGTTTTATTTAATTGGGCGTATATATAGACATCCATATATAACTCCCCCCAAAGAGAGCTCCGACACCTGTTATAAGCTCCGAAACAGGAGATCACAGAGCAAATGCTTTCCGCATTCTTTAAATGATAAACACCGTTCTCAGGCAGAATAGCTACAGGAAAGCTTTGCTAAGTAAATACGCTACGAAAATATACTTGAGGTTGAATTAAGCTTCGGTCGGGACGAAAAACGTGTCGGATTCGCCCTGCGTTTCCCCAGTCGGACACATCCGCACAGACCGCTGGAAATGCCTTCATTATTTTCTTAAATTCTGGAGGGAGTAGTTTGCTGAATTTGCTGGGGTTTATTTTCACTTGCTCAGTAGCGGCAGGGAAAGACCGGGAAAAGGCGGTCAAGTGAAAAGGGCTTGTTGCAAGGATGGCCAGGAGGAAAAAAAAAATAAAAAATTCTCCATTATGCCAGAGCGAAGACAGGCTGGGGGCTTCTGCCCCGAGAAGCTGGGGCTCTCTGCGTCCCAGCAGGGCTGCCCTGGCGGCAGCAGTGAATTGCCCCCGGGCACCCCTGTGCAGGGTGCGGGGCCGGGGCCGGGCCGGCCCGCCCGGGCCATTAGCGAGGCAGCGCGGCGGAGGGGGCCGCGGCCGCCCTAATTGTTTTCCCTGCAGATGTTGTCCTGGTGTTTAAAGGACTAAATCCCAACTTCCAGGCGCAGCTGGGGTATGTTGTATCCTATCAATTCATAACAGGGAGGCATTCTGGAAAGACTCGTAAGAATATTTATTTTAAAATGTGTGCTGAAAAGATATATGCCGGGGGGAGGGGGGACAGGGTTGGGCGTCTCGAGTTTTGTTTCGAAGCCAAAATGGCACAGTTCGAGTTGTGAACAAATGGTTTCCAGAGAATAGTTCTTTTCTCTTTCTTTTCCCCGAAAAAAGGTTGTTTGAAGTTCCTGGATTTTTAAATGTTAAATAATATTAATACCAAAAGAATACTTCGGGGCTTCTTGTTTTAATTTTGAAGGGCTGGCATGTGTTTTTTCTTTCTTTCTTTCTTTCTTTCTTTCTTTCTTTCTTTCTTTCTTTCTTTCTTTCTTTCTTTCTTTCTTTCTTTCTTTCTTTCTTTCTTTCTTTCTTTCTTTCTTTCTTTCTTTCTTTCTTTCTTTCTTTCTTTCTTTCTTTCTTTCTTTCTTTCTTTCTTTCTTTCTTTCTTTCTTTCTTTCTTTCTTTCTTTCTTTCTTTCTTTCTTTCTTTCTTTCTTTCTTTCTTTCTTTCTTTCTTTCTCTTTCTCTCCCT
This sequence comes from Anser brachyrhynchus, assembly GCF_964034855.1. Taxonomy (NCBI): domain Eukaryota; kingdom Metazoa; phylum Chordata; class Aves; order Anseriformes; family Anatidae; genus Anser; species Anser brachyrhynchus. The sequence goes on from NC_137698.1 coordinate 25,757,876, forward strand.
CTCTCTTTCTCTCTCTCTCTCTTTCTCTCTCTCTTTCTCTCTCTCTTTTCCTTCCTTCCTTCCTTCCTTCCTTCCTTCCTTCCTTCCTTCCTTCCTTCCTTCCTTCCTTCCTTCCTTCCTTCCTTCCTTCCTTCCTTCTTTCCTTGCTCTCTTGCTCTCTTGCTCTCTTGCTCTCTTGCTTTTCTCTGTCTTTCTTCTGTTTGGAATCTCCTTGCAAACTGACCGTGTTCGGGTTATTGTTGTTATGCGTAAAAGAAATAAATAACCCAATAAATAAAGCAGGCTCCTGTTATGACAAGTTCCAAGCCAGAGCAACATTTTACAAGTTAAGAAAAAAAAAAAAAAAGCCCTTGAGGAAAAGGGAAAAAAGAAAAAAAAGGGGGGGGGTTAATAACAGAAGCACTGTCAGTTGCCGGGGTGTGGAGCCCCGGCCCCGGGCAGGCGCTGCCGCCGCCGGCCCTCCTCCGCCCCAGCCCCCGGCCCCAGCCCCCGGCCCCCGGCGCTCGGGGCCGTCCCGTCGCGGTGCCCGGGGCACGGCGGGGGCCTGGCGGCCGGGCGCCGCTCCCAGATCCGCGGGTCTGCGGGATCAGCCCGCAGCGTTTAGCACCGGCAAATCCTCCACGGAGCAGCCGGCGGCGCTGGGAAGGCGCAGCTCGCTTGGAGGCTCCCAGAGGATGCCCCGACAGCCTTAAAACCGGCGAGGAAAGGCGGAGGAAGGGCGGCAGGGCCGGCTGCTTCCCAATCCCACCCAGCTGGGAGCTGCCCCTGGTCCCCCCCGGTGGGGCCGGGCTGTCCCATTAACCTGTCTCAGCATCTTGAACCGCAGCCCGGGCGCTTTTTCCCCCCGAAATGGAGGGGCAGAAAAAATAAATAAAATAAATTTGGGATTTTGGAGGGGGGTGGGAGTGGATCACATTGACACGGTTCGGTGGAAGGGAGGCTGTTTTTTTTGTCTTCCCTCCCCCCCCCCCCCCCCTTTTTTTTTTCTTTTAAAGCTGTTAACTCCTGTTTATGGTCGAAATGTTACTCTGTGTGTTTTGGTTCGTTCTGGCTGCCATTGGTTGGCCTGGGTTTAATCAGAGGGAAAAAATGCTAGCCGCAAATGTAGCTATTGTTTGGCTGGAGAGGAGGAGAGCCGAGGGGACGGGGGAGCAGTGCTACCGGCAGGGGTGACAGGGACGGTGGGAGCAGCTCCCCCTCTCCCGCAACTCCTCTTCTGCTCTCAACCCTTCCCAAAAGCGAGCTCCCTCTGGCCCCGACCTGCCTGCAGCGGTGTGCAGAGGAGCCGGAGGCACGTTATCTCGGGAACATAACGCTAATAAACGTGCTCATATGTTGGACATTCCCCTTGCATGTTTTATAGGGTTTCACTGGTGGTGCTTAATGGGCTGGGTCACCGGGACTGATGCTAGCGAGGCTATTAGGATTAAGTAACCTAATGAATCGTAGGGCCATTAGCGGGCTTTGAAAGAAGGTAGTTTTCCCTGTAACCTGGTCTTCTGCCTCTTAACACGGGCAATTATTTTTAACTGTCCCTCAATCACGAGTCGGAGGGGGGGCTTTTTTTTTTTTTTTTTTTCCTTTCTTTAAAACCCCTCTCTGATGCCTAGCAATGGATTTCTTTGCAGGAGGAGCCTCTCTTTTTATCCCGGGGTTCCTCGGAAGCCGAAAACCCCGGCTGCTCCCTCCCGGCCCGGCCCAAGTGAGCGCAGAGGGCAGCGCAGGAGCCCCCGCGGCGGCTCTGTGACTGAGGGGGAAGACACTCCCAGTTTGGCCCCAGCCAGGTGCCTGTCCCTTTGCCCTTCTCGCCTAAGGCAGGTAAGAAAAGCAATGTAAGGTCCCTTCTGCAGCTGCTCGCCCCGCATCTCGCCCCCACGATGCGGGCAGGGGGCAGCGGTGCTCGGGGTGGGGGGAGCGCAGGTTGACACACGGGTGAGCTCTTGCGCCATCCACCGTCTTGTCTGGCGGGGAGAAAGCAAACTTCTTTTTTTTTTTTTTTTTGGCACCGGGATTTAAGATTTGCGCCGCCGAGGATTTTGCAGACCTCGTTGATTGCCCGCCGGAGAAGGGGGAGGCTGGATGCGGCCCCAGGTTACGGACCGTAAGGCTCACTCGGGGCGGCTGTAAGGGCGGTGAGGATCTCCGCTTTAACGGGAACGAGTGTTAACGGCTCATTAAATGGGATCGGAGCTGAAATGTTCTTCCCGTGGGTTTGTTTTTCAGGCCGTTCGCACTGAAAAAAAAAAAAAAAAAAAAAAAAGCAGAGCGGTGTGCTAGGTTAACAAAAAATAAAATAAAAAGAAAAGAAAGGAAAAAAAGAAAAGAGAAAAAAAGAAAAAGAAAAAGAAAAAAAAAAAAAGGAAAAAAAGCAGCAGGAGGATGCTGGGAGCAGAGGAGAGACCGCAGGCTTTTGGCTGGGCGCCCCTCGACGGCTGTGGGCGGCGGGGCTAGTGGCCACAGGGGATGCCCGATTTCCCGATTTTCTGGCTACAAGGGGGCAGGGGGGCACCGCACCTGTCTCGCTGCTCGACCCACGGCTCCCGGGACGAGGCAGCTCTTTTTTGGGGGCCGGGGCACGGTCGCGGCGGCGGGAGCAGCGCAAGGTGTCCGCCTGCAGAGGGGAGGAAAGCTCCAGTCTGGCTGACTTTGAAAGCCTCCACTTTCCCACAGCTTTTTCAATCCCCAATACTTTTCACACCCTGTTAGGAGTTAATGCCGCCGAAACCGCTAAACGCTTCCATGCCTGAAGGTACGCCCCGACGGGGGCTGCGCCTCTCGCCCCCCGGGGGCCGGCGGGGCTGCAGCGGCGGGCCGGGGCTCGCTTCCCTGCTCGAAATTCCTTGGATGCTTCGAGGCTGGGCTAACTCCTCCGGCCTGCTGCCTTTCTAGGGGAAGAATTCCCGGGATACCTTTTCGGGAAGCGCCGGGGGAAGCTGCCGGAGCCGCCCCAACTCCCTGGGGGTATGGCAGACGGCAGCCCCCCGACGGCTTGGCTGCGGGGCCGCAGCCAGCCCCTCCGTGCGGCCGGCGGCGGGGAGAGCTCCCGGGGGGCGGAGGGGGGAATAGAAAGCAGGTGAGACCTTGCCTGCAGTCAGCGGATTCTCTTTTTAATTGATTTTTAATTTAATTTTATTTTTTTCGGGAGCCCAGCCGGGGGACAGGGGGCAGTTTTCGGTGTCTGGCACCTTTCAGCCAGACCTCGTCCTTGGTGTGCCCCCAGCCTGGCCACTCTCTCCTCAAGGCCGAGGGCAGGGAGAGGACAGCTCCTTCCCTCATCTCACCGCGACGGTGCCCGACCTGCACCCACGTCGCAGGGCAGAGCCTGGCGGGCACGTTTTCTGCCCGTTTTCCCACTGAAGCCCATGGGGAAGTTCTGGGGGACGTCTCTTGCCACTTCTTTGCCAACCTGCCAACCGCCTCCCCAGCCAAACCGGCCGATTTTGGGGGCTGGCTCTGCCTCGCCTGGCTTTGGGGCCACTTCGGGCCGCAGGAGCATCACCTGGCGGATGGGGCTCCCCCTTGGGGTGGGCTAAAGGGGTTGGAAGCAGCATCCCTCAGCTCCGCCTGTGCTTCCCTCGAAAGCTTGTGGCGGGGAAGGTAAATCCGTCAGCACCGTGCACTTGGCGGAGGGAGGATGCCCGCGCCCCAGCAGCGCCCTAAACCCGCTTCGGGACCGGCACAGGAACCAGGAGGATCCCGCCCTGCTCGGTGTGACCTGGGGCCGGGTGTCGGCCGTGTCCTGCCCGGCACTGGGAGGATTTGGACCTCCTGGCGGTTATTCACGCGGGACAGAGCCCCTCGGGGCTACAGCCGGGAGGACCCTCTGGAAGGGATGCTCCGGGCGGGGACTGGGATGCGAAGCGAGCGCTGGAGGGGCCGGCAGCTGGGTGGCCACGGCGGCCCTCATTACAAGGTGTCACCCGCGGAGAGCTGTCACCGCCTGCTGTCCGCAGGCACAAACCCCCGGCAGCCGCGGGCAGGTAACAGGCGGCACTGGAGAGCTGCAGATGCCGGCGTGACCCTTCTCCGGTGGCCCCGATGGCTGCCCCCAGCAGCCGCTCCCCTCCGCCCTCGCCCTTCATCGGTCCCCTCTCCACGCCTGCCTGTCCCCCGCCGCCGCCGCCACCGCCCCGCTCCTCCCGCAGCGGAGCGCCGCAGCACTCGGAGAGAGAATAGTACCAAAGCCATGGTGTGCACAAAGAACGTGTAATTTTTTTTCTTTTTTTTTTTTTTTTTGCTTTAGAGGCATTTCTATATTTTATTATTTTATTGTTTTATTTTATTTTATTTTATTTTATTTTTATTTTATTTTATTTTATTTTATTTTATTTTATTTTATTTTATTTTATTTTATTTTATTTTATTTTATTTTATTTTATTTTATTTTATTTTATTTTATTTTATTTTATTTTAATTATTTTTTATTTTATTTTTTTCATTCCTTTTCATTTCATTCCTTCTTATTTCATCCTTTCATCTATCTATCATTCCCGCGCCGGCTCTGTTTCTTTGTCCGTGCTTTCCTGCGCAGGCAGCGGCTCTGCCTGAGGAGGGGCTGTTTCTTAAAACCTAATCGCGCCCTCCCCACGGGTCCGAAAGCAGCAGAGTGGGAGCCATTCCCCCCCCCCCCCCCCCCCGGCCACATCTGTTCCACTCCTCAGGTCTTTCCATGGGTGCACGGCGGCTCCGCGTGGGCTCAGCGCGGGGGGAAAGGCGCCCCGGGCTGTGCACGGCGAAACACGTGGGGGTGCGTGTGTATAAGTGGCTATACATCTCTGCACGTGCGTGTATAAATACCTGCGCATGTACCATTAATATATGCTTAATTAATACAATCGAATGTACATGGCATTATTTTAGTTACCTTATTAAATAACAGGGAATTAGTCCTGCAGTTTCCCTTCATTTGCGTCATGAGCTCCAAGATCCTCAACAAAAAAAAAACCCTGGGGAATATTTAGATATGCTTTTACATATTAAACATATACAAAAGACATTATACTGTACGTATAACCGCATATGAACATGGATGTATGGACGCGCATACAAATTTTATCGAAATACTCCGGTATTTAATACGGCAGGATAGGACAAGTGATGTACTATGACGTGATATGACAGAGTGTTCCTTGGCCAGACCACCCCCTGGGCTGGCAGCTCTGACCGACCCCCCCGATTCCCGGCGGGCTCCGGCCGCCGCGGCCCCGGCCCGGTCCGGATGCAGCCCGTGAGAAAGGGGCCGTGATTTGCCCGCCGCTCGGCGGGGTGTGCGGCGCTGCTGCCCCATGCTCGGGGAGAGCGGGCCAGTGGGAAACGAGCGAGCTGAAAACCGAGGTGGCTTCGAGCCTGGGGAGCTTCTGCACGCCCGGAGGATCGGGGGGGTCCGCGGCAGTTTGAAGGAGAACGCAGCGAGAGGGTGTCTTTGCTGATAGCATGTGATGTACGGCTTTTCCCCGCAGAAATAAATCTTATCCCAGGAGGCAAGGGGCGCCTGGAGTTATTGGCATATCTCGGTATCCCCTCTCTGCTCCCTCCAAAAAAAAAAAAAAAAAATGGACTAAGAAGGAGAGGGACTACTGTGTAGGAAGTAAGCAAAGGAGCCCCGGGATGAGGTCCTTTCCCGGTGCATTGCGGAGAGGTGAGGGCTGCTTTTCATTCGTACTTCCTTTTCAAAACAGTCCTGTGCCTCCAGCAGTAAGACGTCAACTCAAAACCGCCGTTTCCAAAATTCACGTGGCACAGACCAGATTTTTCAAACACCTTGAGAAATATGAAAGAACAGGCATTTCCCCACTTTTTATTTTTTCTTCTTCTCTTTTTCTCCTACAACTGCAGGCTGCGGAATACGAAAAACTTGGATAAATGCGTCCATCCCTCATGTATAACATGCCAGGACAGCGATTTCAAACCTGAATCAGTAACTCAGCTGATAGAAAAAAATAAAAATAAAAAACAACAACAATAAAAGAAAACGGGGAGAAAGAAAACCGCAGTCATTTTGGCTATTTGTTGATATTTTCCCATCGGTTTCTTGCACGAAGAGCCGAGAACGGGTACGCAGCAAGGCAGAGGGAGCTGCCGAGCGCCTGGAACCGGGAGCTGGGAGCTCCCCGCCGTGAGTCAGAGGGCTTTAAGGAGCTCTGCCTTCCCTTTGGGGAGCTGGGGATGGCGTTTCGGGGCAGGTACGGGGCCAGGCGGTCGGGCAGGCCAGCTCTCCGCAGGGCAAGGCTGCCCCCCCCGTCGGGGCCGCGCCGCCGGCTCGGCCCCGGGCTGCACCTCCCGCGGGGCCAGGAGCGGCAGGCGAGGAGGAAACGAGCGGGCTTGCGGAGGTGAACAGGGAAAGCTCTTAGACAGCAGCGGGCAAATAATGATAATAAGAAGAATAAGAATAAGAATAAGAAAAAAGAAAAATTAAGAAAAAAATAAAATTAAAGAAATAAAAAGAGAGAGAAAAAAAGGAAAAAAAAGAAAATAAAAAAGAGAATGGGTGGGGAAAAGGAAAAGAATAAAGGGAAAACGGCGCCCTGTGCACTGGGGGCTGCGGGAGCGGCGCTGGGGCGGGCTGCCCGTGGCCGCGGCACGGTGCGCAGGGTGGCACCGGCCGTCCCCGGGTGAGGATCCGGCCCCACGCCTTCCCATGAACAAAACCCGACATCAAAGGGCACGCAATAAGCAATGTGGAGCGCACATGGGAGGCTCGCAAGCCTTTTCTGTCAAAACGGGTTTCCTGGTGTTTTTCTGCCCCCACCCCACACCCCCTTCCCCACCCCGCCTCGTCAGCCCTCACCCCCCGCGACGCTCATGGGACCAGGCAGAAGCAGTGGTGATGTGCAGACCCATGGGATGGGCTGTGCCTGGTCACAGCTCCCAAACGCAGCCCAGGGAGACACTCCGTTCCTCTCTTCCTCCATGGGACGCAGTGACTGGATGCAAGTAAATAGCCGTTGTCATCCAGGGGTGTTTTCAATTATCTTTTTGGGCCTCTGCAGACTTAACTCGTCTTCTGCCACTTTGCTGTGTAACCTGGGCACCAATCCAACATCCACTGTCAAGCTCAGCCTTTGCAATCCGTACCCCACCTGCTCCATGTCTACCCCACCAGCCAACTCATCGTGCAGCCAAATGCAGCGACCTCAGGTCCGACGCCATGATGGATTTTCCACTGCTCCCCCCTTTTTGTCCCTCCTTCTTCGCCACAGCTTGTGACCCCCCTGTGATTTGCCAAGGTCTGGAGGCACGGTGAGATCTGAGGTGGGTCGTAGTGGGAAACTGAAGGGCATTTCAAGGCTCTGGGCTGTCCGGGAGTGGAAAGGAGGCAAGAAATGAAATTAAGACCATTCAGCTCTGTATGAGTATTCATGAAAACAGTTTCATAAGCATTTTAGGCAATAAATTAAAGAAAGTTCCTATTTGGGAGGGAACCAGGAGTTTGTAGTATATTCGAATGACAATTTGTTTCTATCATTTTTTAGATTTCTTTTCATTTGCTCACACTGATGTGTAGGGAGATTATAAACAGAGCAGGAGGTGTGTGTGCACCCATTTTTACACTGTAGTATACTACAGCAAATACTACATATTAATATGTGTGCATTCATTTCTCATTGCCACAATGAGTCTCGGGAAAAACTTACATTCAGAGGTGGTTCCAAGATGCTGTATTTAAGAGGAATTACTGCACTACTTCATACCGTCTACATCTAGAAAATTGCTATTACGTAACTGGGACACAAGTCCAGCTCACAAACATACCATCACTGGGGATTAGGTGGAAATCTGGTGTTTAAATGCAAACTGTCTTTTTCATATCATCGTGGCTTTACCAAGTAACCCCCCAGGCACCAGGGAAGTCTCTGAGATGCCTGAAGTTCTGCTCTGCACATGCACTGAAGCCTTTTGGTCTTGACAGGGCTAAGTGCATATCTCACACCTAATCCCATCCGGATTCACAGACAAAGCATTCCTCCTCTGGAGGAGCCTGCTCTGACAGTGCACATGCAATACGCGCTCACACAGGCGAGCTCTGCGCAAAACACGGTGGCACCGCAGTATGGAAGGAAAATGCCAGCAGGGAGAGTGCAGGCAGCCCCATTTTGCACAGCAGCCTGCTAATCATGCACAACTCGAGTCCAGGAGTAGGTCTGCCTCCTTCATCTGCTTTAGGGAGTTAACTGCCACATCTCCTGTCACTGCGGCATGTAGCTTCTGGGATAGCAGGCAACCAAAGGGTGGGAGAATAAATAGTTCTACCCCATGTGTAGGCAATCAAGTGGGGAAGGCAGGAAACCAACATTACTGAGCAAGGCCCTGCTGGTCAAATTGAAGTGCAAGAAGGAGATGCACAGGCAGTGGAAGAAGGGACACATGGCCTGGGAAGAGTACAGGGATGCTGTCAGGGTGTGCAGGGATGGGATCAGGAAAGCCACAGCATGGATGGAACTGAGCTTGGCAAGGGATGCAAAGAATAACAGGAAAAGATGCTATAGGTGCATTGGTCAGAAAAGAAAGACCAAGGAGAGTGTACCCCCTCTGGTAAACAAGAAGGGAGAACTAGAAGTCAAGGTATGATTGACTCGAGGGTGGACAGAGGAATGAGATTGTGGAGGCACCTGTGATTGTGCAACCTGCATCTGGGTATATTTTCTAAAATGATCAACTTCGTGTTTGAATCTGTGGCCACTACTACTTCACTCCACAGACAAGGAGAAAGCTGAGGTACTCTATGAGTCCTTTGCCTCAGGCGTCACTGCCACTCAGGCTTCCCACACCTCTCCACTCCCTGAACCTCAAGGCAGGGTCTCAGGGAGCAAAGTCCCACCCACTGTAAGTGAAGAGCAGGTCTGAGGCCACCTGATGCAACTGAGCAACTATAAGTCTAGGGGGCTTGATGACATGAATCCCAGGGTCCTGAGGGAATTGGCTGATGGAGTCGCCAAGCCTCTCCCCATCATATTTGAAAAGTCCTGGCAGTCAGGTGAAGTTCCTGGCGACTGAAAAAAGGGAAACACTCCCATTTTTAAAAAGGGTAGAAAGGAGGACCCAGGGAACTACAGACCAGTGAACCTTACCTCCGAGTCTGGAAAGATCGTGGAAGAGATCCTCCTGGAAGCAATGTCAAGGCACATGCATGAGAAGAAGGTGATCTGAGATGGTCAGCATGGTTTCACCAAGGGCAAATTGTGCCTGACCAGTCTGGTGGCCTTCTATGACAGAGTGACTGCATTAGTTGACAAGGGAAGACCAACTGATGTCATCTACCTGGACTTCTTCAAGGCCTTTGACATTGTCCCACATGACATCCTGATCTCTATATTGGAGAGATAAGAATTTGAAAGGTGTACTCTTTGGTGGATAAGGAATTGGCTAGAAGGCCACAGATGGAGAATCGTGGTCAATGGCTCTATGTGCAGGTGGAGGCTGGTGACATGTGGTGTCCCTCAGGCAGCCCGTCCTGGGACCAGTGCTGTTTAATATCTTTATCAACAACACAGACAGTGGGATCGAGTACACCCTCAGCAAATTTGCAGATGACACCAAGCTGAATGGTGCAGTTGATACAACAGAATGAGGGGATGCCATTCAAAGGGACCTGGACAAGCTGGAGAAACGCGCTCATGTGAACCTACTGAGGTTCAACAAGTCCAAGTGCAAGGTGCTGCACCTGGGCTGGGGCAGTCCCAGACAGGAGTGCAGACTGGGAGAAGAACTCACTGAGAGCAGCCCTGCAGAGAAGGACTTGGGGGTTCTGGTGGATGAAAGGCTCAACATGAGCCAGCAGTGTTGGCTTGCAGCCCAGAAGGCCAACTGTATCCTGGGCTGCATCAACTGAGGAGTGGCCAGCAGGTCAAGGGAGGGAATTGTCCCCTCTGCTGTGCCCTTGTGAGGCCCCACCTGGAGTGCTGCATCCAGGTCTGGGGCCCCCAGTAGAGGAAGGATGTGGGCCTGCTACAGCAAGTCCAGAGGAGGGCCACAAAGATGATCAGAGGGCTGGAGCACCTCTCCTATGAACAAAGACTGAGAGAGCGGGGGTGTTCAGCCTGGAGAAGAGAAGGCATCGGAGAGACCTCACTGCAACCTTTCAGCACTTAAAGGGTCTTACAAAAAAATGGAGAGCAACTCTTTGCTCAATCAGATAATGACAGGATGAGGGGGAATGGTTTTAAACTAAAAGAGAGAAGATTTAGGTTAGATGTTAGGGGAAAATTCTTTACTCACAGGGTGGTGAGGCACTGGAACAGGTTGCCCAGAGAAGCTGTGGATGCCCCAATCTTGGCCAGGTTGGATGGGGCTTTGACCAGCCTGGTCTAGTGGGAGGTGTCCCTGCCCATGGCATGGATGGTCTTTAAGGTCTCTTCCAACCCAAACCATTCTGTGATTCTATGATATGATTCTTCAAATCTGCTTTACTCTGCATGGCACAACTAGAGGTTCTGTGCCTCCTGCCTTCCCCCTTCTTCTGTAACAATGTAGGAACATCTTCTACCCAGAGGTCAATACACCTTTACAGAGGAACAAAAACGAGCCCCTCAGAACCTCTGGGAACATCTAATTAACCATCACACCATTGTTTTCTTTTTGCTAGGAAAAAAAAAAAAAAAAACAAAGAAAAAAGGAGTGTGGGGTTTTTTTTTTTTCAGTTTCTGATAGAAAAGTTTTATTCTCCACCACCACAACGCAGGATAGCAGGATGCTGCTTAGGTGGATATCGCTGGCATGAGCACACTGCAGCTGGGGACCCAGGGGAGTGCATCTGTGTTGCTTATGTGGAAGAAGTCAAAGGCCAAAAACCTCACACCTATAAGCTCCTGAGGCTATTGGCACTTCTGCTTGAATAAGGAATAGAGCATAGGGTCCAAAAAGTGCAATTTTAAAGCAGTCCGAGCCAAGTTTTCCTTCTGTACATGTCAGTACAGCCTGTCAAAGAAATTTATTCCAATAAATATTTTAAGAGTCCGGTGATGGTGCTGAAATGGAAATCTTAGCTCGTTATGCTTTCAGCCACGCTGGTGTTTCCTAGAATCCGCACAGATGATCAATAAGGGATGTTTGGATGTTTTTTGAGGAGGTACAGTTTCTAGTAAAGAAAGGAAGAGGAAATGCAACAGTATAGTTCGTGCGCCCAAGGCCTTAATCTCCCCCAATCCCTCCCCCCATAAAATTAACCACACAATTTGTAATCATTCATAACAGTTGGAATTGTCTTGACTTTTAAAAGGCTTTTCTCATTAACCAACCCTTTTTTCCTTGTAAAGCATATTATTGATCTTAATATGCAGAAAATACCATAGCTAGCAACTCATAATGTCTGTGCCATTTTTGTTAAACAATGAGAATTGATGAGGTTTGGCAGGACATTAAAATATTTAACATTATAGCTTTGAGAAGGCTTTTATGTGTCTGTACTAATAGGAAAATCTTTTAACAGGAAAAATGTTTTTCTCTGCCTCTCTAAAATCTTCAGTGAGGGCTGATTCTATTTGTATTAAACCCAACGGGAGGTTTCTTACTGACTTCAAAACAAGCCAAGAGGAATTCCAGTTTGGAAAATCATTGCTAGACACAAATCTGAGCCTTTTAGTCACATGACCAGTGCCATTTAAGTTAGCATTTTGTTACACACCCCAACACTTGAGGAAGCATCTGGGGCTGGCATGTTTGTCTTTGCCCAGAGAAGCTCGGGTTGTGCAGCTCCTGCACCATCCCGTCATTTGAAACATGTGAGATGGACCAGGTGCCGCTCCACGTGGAGCTGCCAGCCTGTATTACACCCCTCAAGAGCCTGATTTTGAGACATACTTTTATTTATTTTAACTGTCCAGCTCTCTGTTCTTGCTACCCAAGAGATGACCAGCTTTGGGGGATTCAGCTGTCGCACTGTGGGGGCTTCTCTGTCTTTGCATCATTATTTGTAGGGTGCAGGACTCAGGGGAAGCACTACAGGAGGCAGGAGGGCATTCAAACACCAGGCCATTGCTTCATAGATCTTTACAAGGGGTATTTGCCAGCCAGCTAATTTGCCACACCTCGGTCCATGGCTGCTGAAGGGCTTTGGAAGAGCACCTGCAAAATAGAGTCATCATCACCCCTGGGGCTGTAAGGACATCTCCAGGTGCTTCTCCTTCCTGGCAACCCAGCCAGGTGCACACCACCACTGAGTCTGTCACCTGCAGTGTGTCTGTCCTCTGTCTGTGTGTCCTTGCATTCAAAATGCAGTGGTAGATGGGCAGGAGGAAAAATCTTTAGGCTAGCTGGGTAGCTTTAAAGAAGGATGTTACAGACAGGAGACTGCAAAGTCCATGCTTATCCTTGTCTTTCAGTAATGAACTGACACTCACGTGAAGGCACTCCAGTCCTCTGGGCACCTCAGACATAAAGGTCCTTTCCTCCGCTCTTCTAAAGGCTTTATGCTCAGGAGCCCATTCAGGCCTCTTGGACATTTTGCAACTTAAAAAAAAAAAATTGGCACCAGTTCCCATACTCCATTTTATCCATGAACCTCACTCACAAATCTTCCAGAGGTGAGTAATTTAGTTATGAGCATCACATTATTTGTGAAGGTCAGATTTGCTCTGTCATTTGAAATCTTCCCTTCACCCCCAGAAGGACAGCACCTCTTACAAATGCCAGCAGGAAAAGAACGAATGTGAGATTGGTAAGCAGTAATCATATTTATTCCCATACATAACAAGCTCAAACGCTGGGATCTTTTAATAGCTTTTTCCATATTGGACTCTTTGTTTGGATGTGGTTTTCCTGATGTATCCTAGTAACATGTTTAGTTAATTTATATTGTGTGTATGTGTAGACAGATATACACACATCCATATGTATGCACACACATAGTCCTCATTAAGTAAGTGTTAAACCTCCCACAGCAGAACTGGGTTTGGGGGGCAGTCAGGCTGGAAACTCACAGTTTGTTCCCTTTTACTGAGGGGTACCGTAGGGATGGCTCCAGTGGGTCACACGCAGCCCCCAGGGGGAACCCGGACCCCGCGCCTCAGTGCAAAGGTTGCTCTGAAGTATGGAATCCAGGTGGGATGGATATCCCCATTTAACACTGGAGTGACCACACTGCCGTGCTGTCAAGCATTCTGGAGGGGGTGCGTTCACAGCCCCCCTGCCTGACTGGCATGTGCAGAAGGCAGCGTGCTTGGCCAGCCCCCAGTAGCAGAGTGGCCGCTTGCTTGTAGCGTCAGCAAGTACACGGGTGGCATGAGGACTCGATCCTTAGCTTGTTAGAGCATCTTGACTGTTGCAAGACAACCTCCAAACCCAGAAACACTTGGCAGATGATGAAAAGAGGAGTGATTCTCCATATTTCATAGCAAAACATAAGTATAACCTACTTATTTTTTTAGAAGATTCTCCCTTGAAGCTCTCAATACTGGACTGTGTGTGTCTCTATAAACAAAGAAGAGCTGGTTACAACATGCGCTCTTGGAAAGCCCACGTACTCCTTATCCTCTTTTTATCCAGGCCCACAACTGGGTTGCAGAGATGAGATGATGGAGAACGAGGAACCGGCTGCGAACAAGCTGCTTCCCAGGCACTCCTGGCATGATCACCCTGTGTCTGTGAACAGTGTTTCTAGGCAGTAATAAAATGGTGTGGTACGTAAAGCTGGAAGCACCAAGTCCTGCACAGTCATATCTACTCAACAGCAAAGCTCCTATTTGCTCCGAGGAGAATTCTGCCTACATAAGGACTTAAGAGCCAGGGCTAGGAGCAAAGAAAAGAGCATTCATAATTTTCTTCTTAGCTGGTTTAGAGAAAGCCAACTGCTTTCTACAGCCTTGCCAAAACTAAGAGGAGATGGTCTGAGGTTAAGAAACATGCGGGATGATTTTCATACCAAATGTGAAAAATGAGAAATTGCTTCAACATATAGTAACTTGCCATAAAAATGTGATCCGTGTTCCCTTCCAACTTTAAAAGGAGACTTTATAAACTCTACAGCCTTTGATTTGTTAAGGTAACTTTATACTTATTTTTTTAATTCACAGGTTTGTGAGAAAATATAATGGAACCCTTGATGTTTTTATGATCTCGATTATCACTTCATTGTATAAGTATTTGCTTAATGAAACATACAGTAAAACACTGTAAAACCTGCTACAATGTATTCAATATATTTTGGAATTAATAGAAAAATTACAAGATTGAAAAAAAGACACTAATTTTTATTTTATTTTATTAAAAAAAGTTACTTGACTGCACTGTTCTTTGTCTTATTTTCTCATTTATTTTATATGTATTTGAAGAAAAGTGTTTGTTGCACTATCTAACACTAAAAACTGATGCTGTTATTCATATGTTAACGAGAAAAATAAACCTGTTTGCACTTTGATTTCTGTCATTCCTGTTGAGTGATTCTTCTGGAATAAACATAGCTCTAACACATGTAAACAACACAGGAAATTAATAACAAAATTCTTTGGATTTATTTCAGATGTCACATACTTTATGTAAATATATGTGGCTTTCAATTTCAATGATTTTCCAGTAAGTAATAAACTTTGCTCATTAACCTCCTTTTAAACTAAACATTTATTACTTTGTAGGTGTTATTTCAACTAAATCAAGTGGATATGCTTGGTAAATTAATGCAACAGATCTGTTCAACCAGAGAAGTAGGATGGCTTCTTTTGAGTTGGGCAAACCGTGAGTTTCTATTTAAACGTCAAGGGAGCAGGATGCAGTTTAATATGTTGATTTTTTTAATGTAAAAAATGTTGATAATATCTTTTTAAAAATTATTTATTTAAATTAACCTACCTTTTCCTCATTAGCTCAGTGGCAGAAAATGGGAAAAATCCCCAAAGTCGAATAAAGTTACATATATCTGCACTGTGAACCTTGTGCTAGTATTTCACAGAATTTGCTTGGTGGATTATTTTTCTTACCCAACGTGATCAGTCAACATTTTCCTGGCATGATGAGTGGGGTATCCTTTACTGAAATGGAGTCTTCTTTAGTTTATTGTTTTTACAATATAAAGACAAAAATGTTTTGCATTTTCTGTATGGAAAAAATGCATACTAAGAAGCATTCTGCTTTCATATTTATGATCATAGAGGTTTAATTGCTGAAAAGTTATCAGCATTGGCCTCTGTGGTGACGCTTGGAAGTCCCAATCCCCGGGGTGTGGAAGAAGCCCTGCCGTGCCATGAAGGTTTGGTATGGGACAAAGCAGGACCTTGTAGCCCCTTCTTTACCCAAGAAACTAGGAGCAAACTGGGTTGACCAGGGTCCTGTGGGAGTCTGCCACTTCTGAACCCGATCTAGATGGAGGTGCTCAGGCAGTGTCAGCTCTTTTTCCACACAGGATCCCCAAGGAGGCAGGTGGTGGCGTGGTGTGGACATCTCCACTTTCGGGGGCTGCGAGCACGTGCAGGGGCTGCCAGCTCTGGGGCTGGTGGGAGTTATTTCCTTGCTCTGACCACGTCAGATATCAGCGCACAGCTGAGTATTCAACATGAGTACTAGGCTTCTGGATTTTATCTCTTAATGAGGCACAGGCTATCCTGGGGGGACAGTGAATCATCACATTTCTCAAGCACCAGATCACAACCAGCAGCGCTCATTTCAGGGATTGTGTTGGCCGGGATTCTGCACGAGGCGACATTAGCTCTGATTACAGAAGTCAAGCACTAAAATCTATTAACTCAGCCATAAGAGTTTTCAGTTTCTTTTGTTATTATTTTGTTTGGTTCAATTGGATTTGCTTCAGACATGACTCATTTCCACTTCCTGCATCTCCACAATAGTTCCTGAAAAACCCTCAGCCATCGAGCATGGCTTGCACCCACTTCAAACGCAAAGCAGTCTCATTTCAATTTTTCATACTGAGGCTTCATCTAAATTAAACATGGCAGGCCAGAGGGTATGCAGTACACATCTTTGGTTCCCTTAGTAGACTGAAAAAAAAAAAAAAAGAACTCCAAAACAAGCAGAGAGAGAGAGAGAGAGGAAGAGACGCAGAAAGAAAAAAAAAATCCTCTGGATATATAAAGGAAGAAGTCAAATTCCAAAAGCTCACAGGAAGCCAAATTCTCCAGGCAAGAGAAAAGTGACATTATCCAAACCAAGCCTCAACACAGCGTGGAAATGTGATGAAGAGTATGGCTGGTATTCTCAGCAAGGCTATAGACATGTATGTAAATACAATCAAATTGGGAACACATTATAGGGATTAGAGATCTGCGTAGCACTAGAAGAAAGAAGCAGCAGATGTAACTGTTAACAATAAAGGAAGGGATTTCTGGCTGAAGTTCAAGATTTTCTTGCACCCAAGCTCATTGTTGCAAATGAATCTGGACACCGTAAATAATTTGTAGTGACTTGTAGATCCAACAACTTTCTGTTGTTGTTCATGAGCTAGCTACCATTTACTAACATGCTGATTTTTATAAATGAGTTCCTTCAGCAAACACATAACACAGATGTATTTCCATCTAGGCAGTGTCACTGCTCTATTAAACTAAGCCACTACAGTGGCTGCGAGATGAGTGGTGACCAAAAAGTGTTGATGACCAAAGATGCCCCAAAACTTCTGAGCCTTGGGCGGCCAATGTCCAGCAATTGAGAGGCATGAAAACCCACGAGGCTGATCTTCAAGCTTCAAAGAGTCCCAGGCATCCTGCCTCACATCAGCCTCTCTCAGTGAAGGTGGAGAGGCACCATACAGGGAAGGGCACCTCGGTGGAGCACTCTCTGGCCTGGGAGCTCCACCAGGATAGTCCAACATTGATTTTAATTTCTTGGTGTCTCTGGCCAGAGGTTTCTGGCCCACTTAGCAGCTGGTATTAAAGTCATTAAAATAGGTCAGTGTAATTAGAAAACCTTGCCAGGCCAAGACAGGCATTACAGAAGTGATAAATGTCATTTCAACTTTCATATATAGTTGAGAGCATCCTTAACATACGAGAAGAGTGCTCAGCCAAAATCAACCTGGAATTAAGACTCATCTTGACAAGCCTTTTCCTTTTACTAGTCACCTGAGAAATATCAACATTTTCCACATTTTGAATTTCATGTTCCTGTCTGTACTTTGTGAAGACCAGAAGCCTGATGGCTTGGGGAAACACAATGAGAAATTTTATTCAGTATCCAACACACTTCACTGGTCCCCACAACAAATGAATGACAACAAATTCTGATAACTTTAAATTAGTGAAAAACAGGGATGCCAATGCTGATGATGGTACTCTGTCTTGCTGCCTGTGATAAGGGAGTCTCTCTCTTGTGATGTTCAGTGATTCTGAAGGACAGAAAGAGCCACTGGGAGACAGAGGAAGAAATACCAAATGTCTTCTGTCCATACTTGTTTTTAAGGGAAATAAGCCTTATTAAGGGCAGCAGCAGACCTTCCAGACCTGGGGAAAAAAGGAACAGTGGAGAAACTGCTTGCATTAAATACAGAGGATCCATGAACAAATAAATGAGTGGGATATTTATCACTGAGTTAGTTGATTATCTATCTCTCTCAAGCTGTATGAGCTAATTTTGCTGGCTGCACACAGCTTTTTGGCAAGGTTTTCAACCTTTTTCCTCTGAGATATCCACAGAAGATCCAGTTATATTAGCAACTGATATCACATTGACTGCTTAGCTTGGTGTGAAACTTTATGGCTGTCATCAGGAAAAGTGGAGAAGTTATTTTTGCAGGTGATTTTATAAGAGCAACTGTGAGCTAGGATGGGTGAGAAAAATGAAGGTTTCACACCTGTGCTTGCACATGAGAAACAGGTGTGCTACTGCACTTCAGGCGAAGCAAGTGGAATTTCTCTGGTTCCCAGGAGGGTTTTCCATGCTGATGCCATATCCCATAATGGGAGGTCACTGGCACCCTGAGCATTTGGTGCTGTCCTAGCCCTAAGAGACTGCTGCAGATCCCCACCCATCTGCAAACTCCCTGGGCAGCCACTCCATCCTGCCTTGCTTGCTGCCAGCCACAGTGTTGTCTCAGTCTGAGTCTCTGCCACAGCCTGAGCTCTCCTCTTCCTCACCCTGGGAATGGCAGTAGATAAAACATCAATAAGGTATGACTATTTGTTCTATTTATTGCTCAAAAGAAAAGTCCCACTTTGGCACACAGTACTTTTATTTTTGTAAGATCCTGTTCTGTAGAACAACAAAAAAAAGGCAGATAAATGAATCTGTATTATGTATAGATTTGCATTGCCCTTTTTAAGCCTTAAGGCCTACATTCAAGTGTTTCTAGTAATGATCCAGGATGCTAAACAATTTTTAATATCTTATTACAAAAGCTTTTCAGCTTGCTTTTAACAAAAGAAAAAGCTGGATTAACATATGAAGCCTGAAATATTGCCAGCTGTGAAAGAACATCACTCTTTTTTTTTCTTTTTTTAATTATCTGAAATGCTTCTGAATTCCCAACATAGCTATTGGGATCCAAGGTTATGATCTAAGAGAAAAGATACGTTCATTTAATTAAAGTAGGCCTTTACATTTTTTTTTTTAAAGTTACTTTCAAAACATTCATATCACTGTTTATGAGCTTTGGGAGGACAAGGAGCTCTGGGGATTGCTAATGACATACAGATAGCCATATGGTCCTCTCACCTCCGCTGTTTTCCCTGGGACTGATCCTTCCCTGTCTGTGCTACACGCAAAGTAATAGCAACGTATGTCTCTTTATGGAACTTTGTAGCCTTTGGCAGCAAAGCATCGAATGGTTCTGTCACAGATAGGAGATGGAGGCACAGGAGATGAGCTGGTTTGACACCCACTGTAGATTGGTGGCAAAGCTCGTCCCAGAGCAGCGCCATCCAGAGTGACCTGTGCTAGGTGTGACACATTATCACCTGATATTGCTGACTCCTTCACAGCCCTTTGCTACTGCAGATGTAAAGAATGGGGAAACATCTATGGATTTCAGTGATTTTTCACCTTACTGGGAAGTTGGGCATATCATCAGCATGATTAAAACAGAGCAATAAGAATTTATCATGTAATTAGTATTTAATAAGAGATTAGTTTGGTTGCAGCTCACCTTCAAACAAGTAAGTGCCTTCAAAGCAATGCTCCGGTCACTCTTTGGGGGCTGTGTGCTACAGTCCCAGCATGGAGCGCTCTCACCTGGAGTTCAGTTTTACCTGTCATACTGGCAGAGCAAACAGCAGGCTGAATAAAAGAGCCAAAGCAACACGACAGCACAAAGAAATCCATACAAAGGGATCTCTGGCTTTCACCAGTCAAATGGTGGAACAGTTTGATTTTCTTTTCTTCCTCAAAAGTTAAACCATGCTGACCTCCCTCAGAGCCACAGCTGTACTCACGAGGTCTAGCTCCGTGCCTAATTACCAGAACACTGTCTATGCTGGAGCCTATTTTTAAATAACTTCCCTTCCATATTTGAAATCAAAGAGAGAGTATGTGATGTAAAGAACAGTTTAGGTCCAAATAAAGTTTTAAAACTATAAGAGAGGAAGTAAAGAACAAGTAAAGGAAGAGAAGGATGGTCTAGCGGCCAAGATAAGGCTCATAAATTCCCTAGGCTTAAGGGCAGAGAAGTCATTGGAGAGTCAGCCCTGCACATATTGCAGGCCACCAAATTTCACCCTGATAGGCCTACAGTGAACTCAGGCTGACTGCAGCAAAGTGGGTATTGCAACAAAGGCTTGCATTGCTGATTTATTTTGTCACATCTTCAGTGAAATACTAACAAAATGGTCATTGCAATGAAAAAAAAATTCAGCAGTTGGGGTGG
Organism: Anser brachyrhynchus; assembly: GCF_964034855.1. NCBI lineage: Eukaryota > Metazoa > Chordata > Aves > Anseriformes > Anatidae > Anser > Anser brachyrhynchus. The sequence goes on from NC_137698.1 coordinate 25,777,611, forward strand.
AAATACAGTGAAAGTAAATCAACTTTTAAAAAGCTTGCCTTGAAACTGTCTTGGATAAGAAGCAAGGCAGGGTGATAGCTGGAGGATCAGTGGTTGTGTCTGTATCATCTTGTTGACTAGAGGCTTGGGCCAGCTTTGCTGGTGTCCCACGCGGTCACCACTGGAGCTCTGGATCCTCACAGGGAAACATGTCTTCCCTGCCAACACATGGAGACCTCAGCTTGCCCAGGGAGGCAGGACGGGTGCAAACACCACAGACCTCCTGGTCCAAGGGGGCTGAAGCGCCCACTTAGGCAGTGTGGGTATGGCCACGGGCATGGAGCTGCCCATCCTCCTTACACCTGAATGGTTCCACGGTACTGGGAAGCTTGGGCAGGTGCTGTGGGGAGCATCACTCTTCCAAAAAGGCTGTTTGGGTAGCAGAATAACCCTCTCCTCAACTGGCACCATTGCGACTCTTTGCAGAGAAAAGAGCATGGGACATATCAGATGGAGACAAAATGGCAAGAGGAGACTGAAAATTAAGACACCTCTTGAGTGTAAGCAGGTTTTCCTTCTCTCTACAGGCTCACTGTCTCCTTCCATGCTAAATAAAGCACCTGGTGCGAGCCTGGCATGCAGATGGCCCCGCCGTGGTTCGTGCAGCGCACAGCCCGCCAAATCTGGCATGCAGCTGTTTCGGTTTATTTTTGCCAGGCTGCCAGCTCGAGATTGTTTTTACTTTTCTTTCCCCTTTTCTGCTCCCTCTGTACTCAGCCTTACCCTCTGCGATGTAAATTGGAAGAGCAGATGTATAATCTGGGAAATTTTCCACATCCATCTTTTAAAGAGGAAGGTGGATAAGCTAACTCAGCTCTTTAAGTCCCCAGTTCGGAAAAGGCACTTTAAGCACATGCTTAAGTCCTGTTGATTTAGGAAAGGCAAAAAAGGCTGGTGATTTCATAGGTCTTAAACACATGCTTATGTGTCCTTCCTGAAGAGCAATATGCACCTGAACAGTGGCCCGATTATGCCAGTGCAGAAGGCACAAAAATGAGTGTTCTCTATAAAATACACAAACCAAGTAGTGCCCCAGCTTAGCTCTTCAAAACAACCACAGTTTCATTGATTTTTAAGGTCAAAGAAATGTGTTTACCCTAGACTCTTGTTAGTATCAGAGCAATTGAAATCCATAGCAAATATCTAAATCCTGGTTACCCCAAATCTTTCAAGCTCTTCCTCTGCCAATAAACCCCTACAGCTGTTATCCCTTAATAAAAATATTGACAGAGTTTCCTTAGGGGGTACATTCGGATTTTAGCAAGGAGAAAAAGAAAACAGTGAAGGCTTCTACATGGAGGATGGCTTCCACCACATGTGGGGGTTAAATATTCTCCTCAGCTGCTGCAGCACCACAGAGAAATGTGCTGCAGCACAGGCAACTTTGCTGGTTGATCAGCTGTGCCTGGGAACACGCAGAGAACTGGAGAAAGCTGTTCCCTGTGAGAGCCCAGTGAGCTGCAGCGGTTTCACATCACACATGCTGGTTTTTGCCCTTTGTTTTCTCCTGCTCCCCATCCCAGCACCACTCCGCAGGCTGCTCTGTATGCAGGCATTTTCTGGCACCCTGGTGGGAGGGAAAGGTGGGCAACCCACTCCAACCCAAGGAGCTGTTGGTGGCATTCCCATAGTCCTGTCACTGGCTGTCCCCTTTGGTCCCAGTGTCTGTTGCCAACTAAGCTCTGAGTTCCAGCCCCCCTGTAGCACAATATGAGCCCAGCATCTGCACCAGCTGCTTTAAATGAAACAGGCAGAAGTCCCTCCCAGGTGTTGCTGGCATCATCTCCCAAAATAGCTGATGAGCAAAGCAAACCAGTGAAACAGAGCTAACCATTGAAGCTAATGAGCAGTCATCACTGCTGTCTTCAACATCCCTTTTTGAGGGAAGAACGTGCTCTCTTGGGATGACTTGTGGACTTCATGACCACTGAGCCACAGATCAACAAGCACCAAGCACCGGGGCACAAATATGGTGATTTGGCCTTTGTTGGCTTATCATTTCCGCCAAGAGGTTTCTGCAGAGGTCTCCATATGAATCCAGGCTTGCTTTGCCCTCTCTTTCAGGAAGAGCTGAAGAGATCAGATAGCCAAAAGGCTGAGGATCACCTCTGTGTTCCTGGTGCACTCTTAGCTATCAACAGGCAAAAGTCACAGAAAGGAAGGAAGAAGAAACAGGGCTGGAGAAATTAATGAGGAGGCAGATTTGCCTTGCCTTTTCCCTTAATCATGGTTTGTGGCAGATTAGCAGAGATCAGCTTTCATTGCAACTGCCTATGTTGTATTTGACCCTATGGAGAAAGAATGAATTTTGTCCCCAAGCCTGGAAGTCAGGCACCCAAGCCCAGCTCTGATTTCTCTTAAATAATTTTAATTAAACAAGGGGAAAAAAAAAAGTGAACTGACAGTTATGAATAATGACGTGAAAATGGGCTATGAATACAATAAGAACTAATTAAACAGTGAGGGTAAGACCATGTTGATTTATTTCCTTTTTTTTTTTTTTTTTTGTCGTAAGACTTTTAAATGAAATACATGTGCATTAGGCCTAAAGAGGGATTTAAATCTGCTGCACACACTTTCCTTCAGAGCACAACACATGACAGATGTTAGTCACATCACTTAGTGCACTACTGCCTTGGGTTCAGGCCCTAGTGAGCAGTGCGGCATAGGAACCCATATTGGGAGGGCATAGGAAATGGTGCTGGAGAAGTACATTTTACCTTCTGCTATGGATGTACTTGAACAAGTGTACAAGGAACCTCTAGCACAGCAACCACCGTAATGCCAAATCATTCCCAAATGCTAAGATGCTTCAGCTTGTTCTAATAAAAGTATCTGCATTACCCTAACGTGTTACTACTGAAGATGTGCAAATAACAATAGCAATATATCGTACCACAGTGAAAATGAAATCACTGGCAAGGGACTATCCCACAGACCACCTGCAGATTATATATCATTTCATTTCAGAAAAGCCGGAGCAGGGGAGAGAGAGGGGATTATTTTATTCCACAGAAAGTGATAGCATCAAGCTGTAAATGATACAGGCAATATTCATTGCTTGCTCCCAAAGAGGGAGGCAAGGGCCAGCTACAGAAAATGAGAAGGCTCTACTGAAGGACTTCCTGGCTGAACTCCTCCACAGGGTCCTTACTGCTGGTTCCCAGGCAAATGACAGGAAAAGCACTGGAAAAGATGAGCCGGTAGCTGACCAAGTAGCCTCTGCCTCCCCTTACCTGGCACTGCAGATCCCATCCTTTTGCTAGCACTCACACACTCCCACCCTAGTGGAAGTGGGTGGCTGAGCATCATCTAAATGTTACTGAAAACTGGCTGCCTGCCTCCCTGCTCGAGACTGACTCCAGACTCCCCAGGTTTTGCAGAACATCCCTCAAATTCACTTGTCCCGCCTTTACTGCTCATCGCATTCCTCTCCAGCAGAAAATGTCGCTGAGTTTGGGTCTGTTAACACCCAAACAAGCCACATTTTTTCAATTGTCCTACAGAGCAGACCGTGAGATGTGGTCGCTGTGGAGATGGTTAAAGCTGCGACAGTAGAGCCGAGGATGGATCGCTCTGTGCATTCCTTGCTCCTTACACATTTCCCTACACAACCGCCGGGGAGAGGGGAGGCAGAGGTAGGTGGGCCTTTGGCTCAGGCTGCCACAGCAGGTTTCCTGCTCCTATGGATAGGAGGCCACATGTGGCTCCTGGGAAGCCCCTTTTAAGCTGTGCCCTGCTCTCCTTCCCCACCCTTTGTTTAGGGGGACTGACATCTATGTAGGGTGACCGACATCCACCTACAAACCCTTGAAGGCCCTTTGAGAACCCATGTTCAGAGAGCTGAAAAACTCACTGAAGCAGTTTGGCCTATCTACACACACAAAAATGTCTTTTCTTCCTGAAAACAGAGAGGGGCTGCGTTTTCACAGAGCTCACTTGCACACAGGAAGTCTCCTTTATGAATCTATGCCGTGAAAAAGTGCTCTTTTTGTGAATAAAGCCTCAACTGTCTGCTAGCAGCGCTAACACACTGACATCACTCTGCAAACATTTTCACGTAATACAGTCTCTGACAAGCTTTGTTTCCACTCGGCTCAAATTACTTGGAAAAATCACACTTTTCCCATTAAAAAATCGTTTTGCTCTTTAAGCAGCTTCCAAGGCACTCCACCCCACCAGCTTGCACTTGGAGCTGGCTCGTCCCACTTGGCCAGGCCTAGCAGCCAAAAGAGGAAGGGTCCTTGGTGCCGAAGGCAGGTGGGAGCTGGACAGATGATCTCTGTCTCCAGCACACACATTACACAGAGAGCACAATTGCTTAAGTACTTGCAGCTCTGGCAGCAGAGCTTACAAAGTTATGCACCCTGAAGAACAAGTAAATTTTTTTTTGGCAGCTTGCAAAGTAATGCAAGTAACTCCCAGCTTTCTACTCAGAGATTAAAAATTCAGGTGAAACTCTCACAGGGTTTATTTGCGTAAGTAAAAGCATCCCAAGCTTCCAAGCAAGGTCCAGATTTGCTGATACACTCTGGATGCTTTCTTATTTTCCTGACAGCCACAGAACAGCTCACAGAGGCCAGCTGGTGATGCAAAAGAGTGGAGAGGAACTGAGTTTGCCTGCAGAAAAAGATGTCACATATCTAAGTGGACTGACAGCAGAGATTTGATACGTGCCTTGAAGATGAAGAGTGAAGGAATTGATAATTATTGTCATGTTAATTATCCTGGGGTGCGTCTTCAGAAGGTCTGTCTTTCATGGCTGTGGCTTGGACTGCAGTTTTTACTCCAGGACAGAGCATTAAGAACAAATCCGCTTGATTGTATATATGTCTACTTGACAGCAGATGGAAATTCTTAGCTGGAAATTAAGAATGAATTTCCATTTTCACTAAGTCAGTGCAAATTTTGGGAAGGAAAAACATAACAAAAAAAAAAAACACTTAGGAATTAGTCAGTGTACATTATCTTTTCTATAGGAAAAAATATGTTGTTTTCAAGGCTGGACCATTTTTAATATGGGTAATGACCTTAGTGTCACTTCCTCTATGAAACTTGTACTGTAACACCTTTGTACTTGATTCACTTCCTGAATTACTGAATGAAGCTAAAGCATTTTGTCAGTGAGAAGGCAAAGTTCAAACACTATCCACATGCAAACTTGTGGCTTTCAAAAAAGCCATGAATGTTGAACATTTGGTCTCACTAAGATGTATTTTGTTTCTAGAAATAATGTGACACTATTATAATCTGAAAGGTTTTCTTATTTTTTAACTACAAACAAAAATACAATGCTTTTGTATTACTTCATTAGCTTTTCTTTAATTATTATTGGATTATTATTGGATAAAGGAGGCAATTTCATTATCCATATTTGCAGTTGGGGAAAATGCAAGGAGGGAAGTGGCCATGCACCAGACTAATGGCAAGGCAGGGAGAGCACCTATGGCTTTAGAGTCCCAGCACAGTGCTTTGACATAAACTGCTGCTCTGCAGAGCATTTTTACAGGCTAGAGAACAACGTGAAAGGGGCTGAGATTCCTCATGCTGTCATTTTGTTGGAAATGAGAAAGAAATGTCAGTTCAATATGTATCTCTTCAAAAAAAAAAAAAAAAAGAAAAATGGCACTGTAGTAATACTGTGTTTCAAACTGTTGAACTTTTTTCACACTTTGTCTCCATTCCCTTCTGCACAGTATTTGTATATTGACCATCTAAATATCCTCCTGGGATTAGGCATGATCTTTTTTTGTTTGTTTATTTGTTTCCTTTCATGGTACCAATGTTTAACAGTGGGAATAATCACGTTCCCTTGCCCAATAAATTTTTATTCCAAGGTAGCTTCATTAACTAATATACTAAGACTTGCTTAATTTCACCAAAAAGTGTCTATTAAGATTGAGAATCATCTACAATTCTTGCTGCATAATTACAAAATACAGGGATTTAGTGTCTTGCTTGGCTTAAAGAAAAATAGAAGTCATACAGAAGGGATGAACACTGGTACTGCATAGAAGTACAGGGGAAAGACCAGAAACATTCCTTATTCATTTACAATGAAAGATGAAGATATTAGTTTAAATTATTGGAGCTACACAGAGGCAGGCAGGTGGGATGGGGTGGAAAAGGGAGATGGGAGATGGGAAGGGAGGAAGGTGGGAAGGGAAGAAAGAGAAGGAGGAAGGAAGGAAAAGAGAGGGAGGAAGGGAAGGATGGAATAGCTAAAGGTTACCCCCTATATCTGATCAAAGGACTGGCTTTCTAGGCACTATAGCAGAGATCTAAAGAGGCCTGAGGAATGTGCATTTGCTGAGGTGTTAAATGGCTTCCAGAACTGACCCTTGTCTAGCAGCTCCAAGCATGGGCAGAGCAGGTGTGCAGCTCGCTGTGTGCGCCTGTGTGGTGAAAAGTCTATGTTTGAAGTGGAAAGGCAAAGGAAAAGAACTTGTAGGCTGTCTGGCTGTCTTACCCTTGACGGGCATTCAGTCTTGTGTTTTCAATCTATATCCAGCCTTGCATTGAATAATTATGTTACTTTATAGACAATTACAGATATTCACATGGAGCTTTGTCATCACCTGTTCAAGCTTAAACTCCCCCAGGACACCATGCCCCCAGTATTACCATAAGCATTTATGTTCAGCACAGCAAGCTAGGAAAAACTCACAGCATGGGGTCTATTCAAACACTTGCCTTACCACAGGCACCTGGGGTGGGACAACTCTCGCCTAATGGCAACTGCATGTGCTGCAGACATATATATAAGGCAATCAGCCTGGGGTCCTTATAAGGTTACTGAACTTCTCTGGGTGCAAATTCATGTGGTTCATTTTTTATGGCTGCTTTTGGTGAAATTAATCACTCCTTAAAAGTGGTTATTTCTTTCTTATTGTTTTAAAGGGACTCTAAAAGAGCAAGTCAGGCTTAGAAATTTGCATTATAGATGTTTATAGTTGAATCCCAGTCTTACCATAGGTACCAAAGGTTGTGCTGATAGTGTCCTTTCTTGACTAATTGGAGGAGATATTAGTGTTTTGAAGGACCTGGGTCCCTAAGCTTACCCTGATCATGCTTATCGTCCCGTGACAGCAGCAAGTTTGTCTCAGGCACACTGCCAGGAGTGGTCACAGCAGCTTGCTTTTTCATAATGATGTCCCCAGTCAGAGCATTTTCTTTTGAACTGGGGGACACAGTGCCTGCCCCACCTGCAGCTTGAGAGAGTTGGTTCTCTTCTCACAAGGATATGCAAAGCACCAGGAACATGGGATGATACTTGCAGCTGAAACAGCCATTCTGCAGTTAAGGACATATATCTCTTTCCTTTCCCCTCACTCCTATAGCACTTCTACTTTTGCAAAGGAAACAGAAATCCTTTCTCAGTAAAGATTCCCAGAAAGGTGTGCAACATGATTTGGTCCCATATGAGCAGGATTTCCTGCCTGACATCTGAACATTGCTCAAGAATTATTTTGCCTAATTTTACTTCTAGCATGTAATGTGAAGCTTTCCAGTTGTTATTACTTACAAACAAGTATCATGATTAATTTGACAAATAGCTCCAGACATGAATACCTCTGCTGGAATCTTTATTTAAAGGCTACATCATTTTGGATAAGTTGTTGTGTGAAGCAGAGGAGAAACAACCTCTTTGGCAACAAATAGAAGAGAACTCTTAGTTCTCATTAAGGAACGAAATGGATTTCTTCTGTACCTGTGGTCTCAAACTCAGTCATGTATATGGATGAAATTTTGTTCCCAGAAAGATCAATGGGGATTTCAGCTGCCAACGTCAAAGGGCTGAGAATCTATCCAGGGTGCAAATTATATTTTCCAGGGGGAATCCTGAATTACCAGATTTCTCTTTGAACAGAGAATTTCCTGAAGAGAAATTCTCTTAATTTGCACTTAGCTATGTATATCCATAACGAATATGAGAGTTAGAAACTAGCAGTCTGGTCCCATGATACTGAATAAATTACTACCCACTGGATCATAAATCAAATGTTTGCATAATTTGGCTATTTACAAACCAAGCCTGCGTCCAGAAAATGCTCTTTCCCAATGCAGTCATTGTAGTTAAGCGAATACTTGGAAAGCACACAAGTTTTCATGTATTTATCAGTTTCTTTTAAAACAGCTGTTAGTATCTGTAGTAAAAAGGAAGATGCAAAATGTTCTTGGAACATATTCAAAATATGAAAATGATCATAGTAACAGTGGGAACAACATGAAACCTCACGGAGGGGATCCATTTTCCTTTCCATTGCCTCTCAGGACCCAGATGCCCATGAAAAACAGGAGGATATTTTGACAGTGCACAGCAGGAACACCTTTTCCAGCCAAGGGATCACCATGTGAGCAACCAGCTCATCCCGTGGCTCACACCCAGCTCTGTCCCCATCTCCAAACACCATCTTGCCAGTCTGTGTCCCTTTCTGGATGGTAGTGTGCACTGGCTCCCTCAGATGCTGCTTTAACAGAGGGATTTACTGCTTTGCACTTATTTTTATAGGAAAAAGGCCACGATCAGGGGTTTGTTCCTATTGCCATCATATGCTATTCATACAGTATTATGTACTATTATATGCTACTCATATTCTTGAAAGGGGCCGAGCCAGTGCCTACTCCAAAGCTTGTGCAGACCTGAGTGACAGAAGTTTTACCCTACTGAGCTAAACGGCCAAAGGCCAGAGTCTGCCCGAAGTTGCAGCAGGACAACCCCCCAGGGTTGTGCAGCGTGTACCAGTGTTTCAGGAAAGCCTGGCTGCAAAGTCCAAGCTTGATGCTGGTTCAGCTGAACACTCTTACATCCCCAGGGTGCCCACTGTAACCCGAGCAGAGTGGGCACCCATGCCTAGCCCAGGTTTGGAGCTGGCAGCATTGCCACCCGTGTGAGTGGCAGCGTGAGGACCGAACCGGAGAGCCAGCTCGCTTGGAAGTTGTGCCCTTGGCCTCATTCAAAACAGACGTTTAGAACCATAATATTGTGCTTAGAAATACATTTGAGTTTCCGCAGTCATTTTTAGATGCAATAAACTAATGAAAGACAAGAAAGCTGGAATTGGCGACTGTTAGCATTTCCAAGATAAACATCTTAAAATACATTATGATCAAAATAAAGCAGACAGAGTTACTAGTGAGATTTTCAAGAGTAGGTGGCTTATTTTGAAGTTCCACTAATGTTTTTCATTTTGCTTTGGTGCCAGCCTGTAAAGCAAAAATATTCCAAGAGATAACATAAAGGTACATGCTCAAAGGAAGAATAAACCAATTATTCATTTGTTGCAAGGCATTTGGCCACAATGAAGTAAGAAGGATGGAGCATGGAAAGTTGTTGACGTGTCCGGAAGATGGAGATTACTTTGTGGAACACAGTGTAAAGCTTAGCAATATCCATGAAAAAAAAAAAAAAAAAAAAGATTGCTGGGTTGTGGGAGAAGGAAAGCAGCTACCCAGATAGAAGCCCCACAGGCACAGCAATGTCATCTTGTGAAACTGTCTGTGTTAACCAGTGTATAACCGTGTTTTTGTGCCCCAGACACAAAATGTTTATTTCTCACACTCTTGCACAGTTCTTCCCCTTCCCTCAATAACAACCATAACACCTGCGGTAAAAGACCAATGCTTGCAGTTATATGATACTAGAGTGATACTAGAAGAAGATAATATTCTTATATATATATATAATATATATTCTGTTCGCCTACAGGAAAATCAGCAAAAATAATTCCCAGATGAGCCTCAGAAATGACACTCCTCACACTAACACCAGTGATCCTTGTCAGCCTAACACAGGAGAGAAAAAGGAGCTGCAAAACTAATGTTCAAAAAGAAATACATGGGCAAGTTAAAGGAGTCATATTGAAAAACATTTGGTATCACAAGGTTCTTGAGAAAATAGCAACTGGCAGTACTTGGATAATACTGTTAGTATTTGTAATTCTTGCATCTTAGCTACTTTTTATTTAAAGAACAAAGCATTAATCTGTTTATGCAGGAATTTAAACCCAGGATTTCTGGATTACCAACCTCTATTTTTATTAGCTTTCACAGAAAAATAAATAAATAAATAAATAAAAGGAAAGGAATGTCCAGGCTCTTGGAGTCTAACAAGGACAAAAACATAAAATAAGATAGTTCAAATTTTGTTGAATGACTAAATACTGTTTGTCATATTTATATACACATATAAATTCAATAAATTACATATATAAAATTTGTCCGTAGCTACGTCCAAATGTTTTATAGCATCATTTAAGAAAGGAATTATATTATATTCCTTAAACTTTTTTCTTATGCACATTTTTTTGATTGTTTTTAAAGGCCATGTTCAATAATTACACCAATCCAGCCTAAGTGTCTCCTTGAAAGCATACTCTGCTTTTCTGGTTCACATGTATTGAACTCAAGTCTCAATAAAAGAACAAATAAGTTATCAAAATTTGTCCACATTTGATTTTTTCTGTCCGTGTTTCAAATACCAATAATCTCCAAGAACATCTCAAGCACAATGACCTTCTAGCTGAAGATTTGTAGGTGAGCACCCACTCCAGTCTTCACTTGTGAAGCCCACCTCTAGTCCCTGCTGAGGCGTCACTTGGCTCTTGCTGTCCATGACAGATGTTAAAATGAACCTTCATTTTTCAGGTACTTATTAACATTAACACGGTGTCAATGAATAAAATTATTCTGTTAACGCAACCTTTGACCCAGTTAATTAGGCCCTAGCTCATCACCTGTGCCTCAGGATCCTGCAGTGGCAGCTCTGTGATCGAGCCCCTGTCCCTCAAATTTCTATCGCTTCGGGGTTGTAGTGCAGTAGCATGGAGATGGCGGGTATCAGCCGATGTTTTCCTGCTGTAGTCTTGCTGTGTGAGTCTGAGTCTTTTTACCAATCTTGGAAGGAGATCTACAGGGCTTGTTTCATAGGCATGTTGGAAAGGACTGCCATAGGAAAAGGAGCAGCAGGATTTTCAGAGGTTGTTCTGAAGCTGGCAAGGTGCATGAAAAGGTCCAAACTTGGCATTTGAAAGTTAGAGTAACCCCTCTGCGCTCTGGTGCTGTATGGTTCAGAATATGTTTGCACAGTCAGTTTGATACTCAACACCTGCCAAATTGGCATCTGAATTCCTTGCCAAAAGAATTACTATAGCAATAATGATAAAATCATTGGTGAAAGCTCATTTCCAAGTGTGTTTTTCAGCACAGAACAGCTTATGACTTCCAATATATCTCTATAAATCCCAATACCTAGTTGAATTATTGCTGATTTACACAGCATAACAGAGCAGAAATGGGTCTGGATGCAGCCTGACAAGCAGCAGTCACAGCCTTTCACTCCCAAACCACAGGCCTTTACCACTCGAGCTAAAGGAAAGTTTTCATTCATTGTGATTAATGCAGGATTAATTTAGACCATGCAAAGCTGAGAAGCTTCTAACCTGACCTTTCAAATATACCAGGGGGACGGCTTTCCAAGGAGAGTCATTAAGTTTATTGCTAGTTACCATAATTCCATAGAAAGTTGGTGTCCTCTCACATATATTTGCACAGAAAATGAAGAATTGTAAAAATGAGGTTGTGGAGGTATTTGTTGTAGAAGAAAAAATCCCACAGCATTTCAAGTTTCCTGCTTAAATAGAAGTGCCTTTTTTTCTTTTTTTTCCTCCTTTTTTTTTTTTTTTTTTTTAACAACAGTCAGTTTATATCTGTCATGCATTTGAGTTTTGGCAACCAATGAACTATGTTTCAAATGAGCCTCAAATTTCCCTCCAGCAATCACCAATTCTTAGTGAACCTGAGTCTGAATTTCAGGCTCATTAAAAAAAAAGCTGAAACCAGGTGAATGAAGTTTTGCCTGGTTTTATGTTTCATTATAAATATTTTGCACATCTTTGCTCAGAAGTACTTGGTGAACCAGCCATTAGAGGATGACTGTTTCTAGTGGTTAAGAAAGTAACATGCTGCTCAGCATGGATTACAACTGCATTATTTTCTCTCCTTCGTAATGATATTAAAAAAAAAAATGCTAATAATCATTGCCAAAAATATAGCCTTTTCCTAGTCCTAATATCTGATGATATGGCCTTTCCTAAGCTGATACTTTGTCTACAGGTTTGCTCCATCACTTTCTAGATTGCACATCCAGTTGATAGCCAGTATTTGACCAGTGTATGACATCTCTGGGTGGTCATGGCAGTGTCTCTGCAGTAATAACTGCATTTTCCAAATTCTCTCAAGGTCAGAATATTGCTATTTGCCTCTGGCACCCTCAGCTCCTCCTAATGAAAATTTCCAGAAAACTGCTCTGGCACAAATCAGAATATTAACACCCTCCCGAGTCATGACAATTTGATTTTTCTCACTTTTGAACAAGAATTAACATTTTTGTTGTGCTGGTTTGCATTCAAATGACTTTTTTGTTTTTTTCTTTGAAAGACCAAAGAAGGAGATTTTTCAAAATATTTTAGGAGGTTAAGACATGTTTTTCACTTAATTAATCCAATTAATTCAGATTGGTGAAAGGTGTTGAAATCAAAGCCAAAAATTTGATGAGCTTTGGAATCACAGTCAAAAGTAAGTCTCTCTTCAGTACTAGCAACTCAGTCTTTCTCATTTGGTTAGAAGTAACTTAAAGCTGCACAATTTGGACTTGAGTTTCCAATGCACCAAAGGATATTCAGGCCATATGACTGAAGAAACAAAGCCATCTGTGAAGAGTAAGGCTGCACCCTGCCTTGTTTATATGTGCATTCATGGAGTCCTCAATAAGACATGAAAAAAGGGTTTTTAAACCTTCTTATACCTACTAATTTGCATTAGTGCCACTACAAAAGTGGAATATATCATTGGCAAAGGGAATAACATTGACTTTTGCCTTGTAAGAGTGAAGGAGAGGACTAGCTCTTCTATGAATAAGTTTCCTTACGAACAGTTTTCCCAGACGAAGATCTTTGGTAGGACTGGATTTTGCAGTGCTTTCTAGGTTGTGGTATAGCTATACCCAATACATACCATGGCCCAATCCACAGCATGGACAGTGCTACGGCTCCTGGGCTGGGGGGGAAGGCAAAACTACCACGACACAGAGGCGGGGGAGCAGCACTGAACACGGTCCCCATTTTACTCCATGCACCAAGAACCACACCTTGCCACTCTGGTGCGCTCAGACACCCCTGCCCTGGCATATTTACCCTGAATAGGTCTGAAGCAGTCCTAAAACATCCCAGACAAGTGCCCTACCTTCAAGTCAGATTAATTGTGTTAAGTTCCTCTCTTCATACTTAGTTCTTTCCCAGTGGGGCCAAGTGGTTTCCAAACCACTTGTTAATTGCTACTTAGTGTTTGGAGACAAAATCACTCTGGCTTATATATATATATATAAAAGATACAATTATCCACAGTCTGTAGTAGTGTCAGATGGATACCTCCTGTGGTTCTGCAGGATGTTCCTAACACACTGTTATATCTTTCTCTTCTTTTTATGACGTTCTATAAAACACAGTTAAAAGACTGAAATAGCAAATTCACTCTACTTGTTTTTCCTTCCTACAATATAGAAAATTCAGTTCTAAATAAGGGCATTATTTGGTTACCAGCAAATTATCTGGGTGTTATTACTGCCAGTGCAGTAAACCTGGCTTCCCAGAAACTGCAGCCTTAATACTGTTCAGATTTAGAAGTGCTTTCTGAGATTTCTTTGCCAACTAGTTCCTGAGTCTGCAGTGCATGACTTTTACTTATGAAGAGGAAGATGTCGTCCATGGAGCATCTGCTCCATTGGCCTAATAATACGTTTGCTTAAAAAATATTTTGTTCTATATTAGTCAAAAAGGTTTCATCAGTTAATGGAAGAAATGGATCTATAGTTGCAGTCCCTGTAAATTGACTGTTGTTCTGCCCATTGCACTCAGCATACACAGCAGTAAAGTGATGTATTGAGGACACTTCCAACAATTCCCTCTGTACTTTAACATTGAAATAAAATCATGGAGGTCAATGGCAGTATAAAAATGCATTCATTACCAAATAAAGTGTTGAATAAAATATCTTATGCAATGACTGTCCAGTTAAATGTACAAAATCTAACAACAGAAACTCAATCTATCAAGGCAATTGTATCTTCTGTTATTTACATCAATATTTATTTCTCTCTGTAATGACTTAAGCAAAAGCTCATTTTGCTCTCCAAAGCAGGTTGCATGTCTCAAAAAAAAAAAAAAAAATTTAAAAGCCCTGCTATTGCAATGGATAAGTAGAAGCTAGAAAAACAGAGTAGACCAGATCTCTGATTTGTTCAACAGTAGAGGGAATGATGAATGGGACCAAGAACTCCTATGGAAAAGTGGAGATAAAATAAGATGGCCCAAGTGATCTCTCCAGCATACTGCCCACCACTTAATGTGCAATCCAGCTGCCCTAGCACATGCCGCACATAGCCAGTGTCAGTATCTAAGCCTCCTTATCTTTCTGCATTGAGGGCTGAGGTTGTATAAGACAAGAGGGCACTGTCCAACATGTTCCTTACTCAGACTGTTGGTACTATCACTTTCTGCTTTAATTCTCTGAGTGGTAGCATGCTAGCCTGGTTTATTTAAAGCAGAAGATTCAAGGTGCTCCAGCCTCTGCACCTGGGCCTGAGCTCACTTGTACTGCTGTCTGGGGTAAGGCTTGATAATCAGGAATGACTTCATAACCAGGTCACAGGTGGCACCAAGCCACTAACTCAGTAGGCAAAGAGAAAGAAGAGAACTCCAACTGATATTTCAATTTCATCAGCTATTGTCACTACTGATATTGGGTAAGAAGTAAATCCATGCTTCACAGCCTTTGATAACAAGGTCACAGAAATTTCATGGCCAAATTTCACGACCTTCTGAAAGCAACTCACACACCATGTTTGTGCCTGCCCAGAGCACATGGAAATTATGTGACAGTGATGAATGAAAGAATTGAATCATCATGAATAAATGATGCTACACCTACTTTCTAAAGCTCCTGTGGCTCCTAAAGCTTCTGACATGTTAAAGTTCCACAACTTTCTAGAGGATTAAGGCAAACTTGCCCTCAATTTAGTTTATAATTTCTGTCTTATATGCCATTTACCAAAGAAAAACATTTGAAACTTGTGGGTCTGATATTACTCTTTGGCTCAGGTTTGTCTGGCCGTTGTTCTTGATTTCCATGTCAGACTTCTGAAATCTGGTTTGAGGGGAAGGGAAGAAAAGAGGAGACAAAGCACAGCAGAAAGCCTGACAGGCATAAATTTTGCTTTCTAGAATGTCTGTGCTTGCAATCAGCAGCCTAAAAAGTTCTGCTATGATCATCAAGAGATGATGCCTATCAATCAGTCTTTAAACACTGCCTATTAGATTCTCTTGTTGAGGATGTAACTGAACCTACAATTCCCTGAAGGCTATTTTTATTCTGTTTTTCAGCCAAAGGAGAAATAAGGGAAGTTATTTTGCTTTCCAATATATTAAGTGGTGTGGATCAAAGGGATTAGTATCATGGCCTAGAAAGTTATATTTTAGAGCTATAGTAGAATCTATACTGCATTTTTTCATGGAATTGTTTAAGACATAAATCAAGTCACATGGTATTGATTGTAGAATATATTTGCAGATGTCACCCCTCCATATAAAGAGACTCAGGATAAAAAAAAAAAAAAAGTGTTTTATTTTCTGGTGCTGTAGGATTTTATACATTCAATAGGGTGTATGCAAAATGCATTATATAATTCTCTGAGTTCAGATTTTTTCCAGATGACAGGCGTTACTTTTATGATGCCCTGAATGGAATGACAGAGTAAATTGCACTGATTTATACTCCATTAGAAGCAGTGATATCACCGTCACAACTGCTGCTCTTTCTCATTACACAACATCATATACTCCCTTGCCTAGCAATGAAATAAGTTGCAGAGTTCCCAAATATCAGCAACACAGGTCGATTCCCATCATGTGTCTTACTCGCTCACCCTGGGAACTTTTCCATTTTAGACCTTGGCCTACAGATCCTCTTGCGGATGGTTTCCATTCCGTTGCCTTATCTGGGGTATACATGGTATCCCATTCTTCATTTTAGATGTACTGTTTGGAGACAAGCACCAAAACAATAAATCATGGGACTAGGTTATTTTTAGGCCACATTTCCGAATCAACATTGAGCCTATTTCTGAAGAACCTGCACAAGGAACTTATTGTGTGCATACACAAATAAATGACACAATTCAATGGTTTAATACTATCTGCCAAGTTAAACTACTGCAGAGCAGCTGTGTACATTTAAAATGATCCCTGGCACTTCTGAAGAGTTCATAAATCAGCAGTAACATACTTTCTTCCAATTAAGAGAGTTAAAGGAAAAAAAATCAGAAATTAATGTGTCTAGGACATAAATGACATCTCTACACACTTGTGAATGTGGATCTGAAAAGAAGATTAAAAAAAGAAAAAAAAAAGGAAAACAATGCTCTTTAAATTATTAGCATTATAATCATTTCACAATGCCCATTTTTGTGTTTCTGATATTGTTAAAAGTATTGTTATATGCAGACTTGCTTGAAGCCAGCCAGTATTGTTAATCCAAATCTACTGAAGAAAAGAGAGACACTCAACAACCAAAACACAAGAGTGCCTCACCCACCCTCAAACTATGGCTCTCTCCACTAGGAGTAATGTAAAATGCTACCTTCCCACAGGGGTAGATGCAAATCACCTTTTAGAGATCACTCTGAAAGCAATTGTTAAAATACTGATTATTACATTAAAGAACCACATTGTGTTGTTACACTTCTAAACTTTCTTGCCAATTCACAAGCATCAACAGCAACTGCCACACTAACTGAACAACTCTGTGCCATCGACTCTTATGCTCTGCTATAGTAAAACAAGGATTCATGCAAAGGAGATGAAAGGTGTCACTAGTTCTTTACTACCATGACAGTCTCTACTGTTTGTGCATTTTTCTCCCTTGTAATGGCTCACCTTCTCACCATGCATCAGCTTCCTGAACCATTTCACTATAGAGTTATTCTACTGCGACAGCTGTATCGTCATCCCAACCGTATCTGACAGTTATTTTTGTCCGCATGAAGGTATGTATAAAAATTTATATATTACTCTAGTTTAGATCTTACTGAGGGAAGCAGAAGGAATATGTGCATGAATAAAAACATTTAAAATGAAATACAAAAAACAGCAGCAAATTAAAACCAATACTTGTGTGCATGAACCAGCACCCACCTGACCCAGTCATCTCCCCTGGTTCTGTAGCAGATTTCTAAAGTGTACTCCAGAAATCCCCATCTGATGCAACTCTGCTTCCTCCCTCCCTTCATTGGATGGTGTCCACAATCAGCCCATGGCACTAGCTCCTCAGGACACACAGCTTTTGCATGTGTACTATCTCAGAAACCTGTAAGTTGGAAGGGATCTGTCAGTTACCTAGAGCACCCTCCTACTCGAGGTTGTTAGAGCAGGTAGTCGAGACCTTGTCCAGTCAAATTTTCAGTATCTCTGAAGAAGAGAATTGTAGGGCCTAACTGGACAATCTGTTCCAGGTCTGGCGACTCTTGTGGTGAAAAAAAAAAAATTTCATTATAACAACCTGGAGTTTCCTGTTTTCCAGACTGTGTCTCTTGTCCCTCCGCTGTGCACAACTGAGTAGGTGGCTCCGTCTTCTTTACACTTTCCCAATGAGTATCAATCCAAGGAGAAGGCAGCAAAGAAATGAGTTCATTGCTATCATTAATTTACTCAAAAACTACTACTTCCATCTGAGCACTTCCTAACATCCAGAACTGGTTCTCTCCACGTTGCAGAGGAGGGATATCTGCTTTCACTCTGTGCTCTGGCAGGATGGAGGACTAATGTATGCATAAATTGCCAGAGTGTCTGGAGCATGCTTTAATCTGCTTCTTGTTAACTGGTCCATCATTGCACATTTGAAACACAGAAGCTATGTTAAAACGTGTCCTCTTGTTTTAAGCTTATAGTAATCCAGGCCATTTTTGTGGTAAACCAAGTGTGGAATGGATAAGATTTGGAGGACTGGGAGACAAGTCTGGGTCAATGCTGCTGCATCTTGACGTAATGAGTTCATAACATCATTTAGCTGTAACTCTTAAAGAAGTGCATAAAAGTTTCAGCATGGTATGATGTTAATTTAATTAGAAATAAAAGGCTGGCTTTAATACAGATTTGTAAAATGTTTTGTAAAAATGCCAAATCACTTGATTCTTCCACGGTTTTATTTCCCATGCCAGCTGTCTCTGGTGACAATGATCTGTTTGACAATCCAAACAAGGACACTTTAGGCCTGGAGAGCTCCAGAAACTAAACAAAGAAGCATTTCTAACTAACGGCATAACCCCTTTGGAAAGCCAACAGATGTTCTGGAGTGCTATAATGCCCTTTGCAGGTTCTTCGTGGCTTATGTTCATTCAACAATAAAGATGACAGGTTACTGTTCTTCAGGTGAAAGCTGATTTGTATATACAACATGCAGGCAAACAGGTGTTATATGGACACACTTCCAGGGAGTTAGTCAGGTAAATCACACCAGACAGCTGCAAATGGGGCTAGTATGGCTATCACAGAATCACAAATTGTTTAAAGTCGGCAGGCACCTCTGGAAGACATCTGGTCTAATCCCCTACTCAAGCAGTTGCTCAGAACCACATCCAGGCAGCTTTTGAAGACCTCCAAGGAGGGAGACTCCAAAGACACACCTTAGCTATAGGCTGTGACATGCTACCTAGGGCATGGAGGATGCACATTAAAGGAGATGGTTTTCCATGATTAAGGCTCTCCCCTGTTGCTGTTGTCTTTGCTAGCCTCTGCAGGAGCAGCCAAAGGATTTGTGTCTTCCACCAGCTATGGGGGAAGCCCAGCTGTCACCTCACCTGAAAACCAATATATAAAGAGTTGCCATCACCTTTGCTTGTTTTTCTTCTCTCAATAGCTGCTAACAGAAGTGAGCTTTTTTTTCCAGGTGGGCCATCCTGTGACCACCAAACAAAAGTGGTCAGATGAGAAAACTAAGGTGTTCTGTCCATTCCTTGTTGCAGAAAAGTAGGTAGCCTTAATGTACCACTAACGCAGAAACGCTGGAGAGTGTTAGGCCAAGAAATGGGCTTAGACAACACATTCCCCATTGTTATATCCCCTTATCAGCTGCTGCTCACCCAGAAAATGGATATAATGCTTCAGCACCTCCACTTGCACCACAACCATTTACTAGGCCAGGTCTGGGCATGCACTGAACTGCTTTGCTTTGACATGGCTAAACAAGTTATTACAAAGTTGACCACAACTCTAACAATGTTCAATTTCTAACAATGACAATTTCTAAGCTAAATCTCACTGATACAAGGAGGCCAGGTCAGGAAAAAAAAGGCAAAGTAGAGTTTAAATGGTACACTGCTGGTTAAGTCCCAAACAGTGAGTCTGCAACTCTCGCTTGGCCTAGCCCTGTGGGCATCAAGTCCTAGTGGTTCTTTGCTTGTTTGTATTTGAACAATTGTCCATGGAAGAGCTCAGCTCACTCAAGAGAGAGCCATTTTCAATTCACTCATGCCCAGGAGTTTCACATTTACCCACCAGGAGAGTGCTTTTTGATGTCTTGGCTGGAAAAGACCCTTCTTGCAGGAGGCGTCCCCCAAGCCACCTGTGAATGCCATGATGAGAGGGGTCTCCTCTCTATCCCCAAGGAAGGACCAGGTTTAAGATACCCAGTACCATGTCCCCTGGGCATTTTTGGCAGCATGGGCTTCCCTCCTGGGGCAATCCATTTTTCCCCATGCCTTCTCTGGGAAGGCTACATCCTTGCTGAGAACCTGGAGGCTCTTCCAGAGAGCCAGCACCTAAAAATCAACCAGCTAAGTCTTCTTCTTGCCCTAACGCTTAGGAATCAAATTCCCCTCGTGAACAAAGGAAAACCAGCTTAATGTGATGAAATGTTTTATACTTTCCAGTAACTAAATTAGTAGGAAATTGAAGATTTTCCATTCTGGAAAGCTCAGGAATTGTTACTAGTAAATGCAAGTAATGCTACAGAGTTTAAGTTTCTGAGGAAGTTTGTGTTTATTTTAGGAAAGATAGTAGGCCTGATCTGTTTTCTAGATTTTCATGCCCCTGATGAAGTAATATTTTGCAAATGTTGTTTATAGTTTCAGTCTTACAAAGCCATATTATACATATATGTATATATATACATATATCCCTAACTAGACAGTCTATAAGGAATCCAAATAGCATACTAAAAGTTAAAAATGCTTTTATAGAATATACATCTTACTTTGTCTGTAAATATCTGACAGAGATAAGAGATGTTTATGACCTACAAAATGTTCTTTACTGTCACATTCAGCAGGCTCAAAAGCCAAAGTTTCAGTTAAAGCATAAAGTATGTAAAGAATCCCACCTAAAGCATAGTAAGATAAACATAATACTTTTAAACAATCATCATTTGCCCAGTTTAAAAAACAAACAAACAAAAACAAAACAAAACACTACTTCATAGCTGTAGAGTACGTGGCTAGATGGAGGGAAAATTCCACCAAGTATTTTATCAACTGGCTGCCATTCTCTGTATGTGAGCCAATAAAAATGGAGAATTTTATTGGGAAGCAATAATTTCCTCTATGTCAACTCTTGCAAGCACTATTACATCAAATCCCAAGTGTGCTCACAGAAACAAAACACCCTTTTAAATGTTTTCCCAAGATATGATGCAGCCATTCCATCTATCATTTGGATCCCACTATTTTAACCACATATGCTTACATTGTATTGTCAGAGGTTTGAGATGCAGACAACGTAGCTGTGTGAAAGGACTACAGGTTTGGTAAGGTTTTACTTCATTATTTTGTTGTTTAATTTTGAGGGTCAAAATACTGGGCTATCTTGGCTGTGATGTAACGCAGCTCTAAGAAGTAATGGCAGAAAGACCACAACTTTATTGAACAGCTCCGGTTACACAGAGAAGGGATGTGAAAAGCCTTTTCAACACAGGAAGCCATAGTCACTCCCTTGACCAGAGGCAACACTTTAAACCAAATTAAACAGAAGTCAGGTGACTGGGAGAGCACCTGCATATTCCCAAGACCGTTTGGCTATTGGTCTCTGGGACCTGACCATCTGAACTAAAATGTTAGTCAAATAATTCTTTATGACCTTAGAAAGCATTAGAGCTTCCCCCAACCATTACACCTTTACTGCAAAGCTTTGCTGATATGCTAAATTTAAATAATCTCCCATTTTGTAGCTGACTGAGATGGGTAACAGGCCATCTCTTCAGCTTCAGCCTCAGCCTGGCTACAATAAATAAATTCATGCTTTGTTCATGTATTTTTTGTTCATACACAACTTCAGAAACTGTGTAGTCACTCAAAGCCCTAAGGAGCCTTTAACAATATTTAAAAGTAATTGTTCTTTTGCCATCAGCATCAGTGTATGTTACTCCCTGTTGCTCAGCTTGCTAGTCAGAACTGAAGGTAAGCAAAGAGATGGAAATCACCTAAGGCAGTGTCATACAAATGTTGAGTTATCCCGTTCAAACAGCCTCACCCATCTCTCGTTACTGCTCTAGCCACAGATCACTAAACTGCAGTCAGAACACAACCTAGGCCCTGGCTGGAAGGTTACAGAGCTGGATGTCCATGCTCGGCAGCTGATGCAGGCAAAGGACACGCCGCATCCCCATAGGAAAGTCATAAGAAAGCACTGTTTCCAGCCCCAGCATTTGCACCTGACCTGGGTAACCTTCCTCAGTCCAACCTTAGCATTCTTCTTTGAAAGCCTGTAGGGGTGAGCACATTCTTTTTTAAATTGTTATTATTTTTTAATAAAAATTTGTGGTGAAATATCCATCTCCAACAGGAAAAAAAAAAGTCTTTGCCTTTTGATCAAAAGATTTTAAACTGGCTCATTTGAGCACCAGTAAACGAACACTGATCACATTATTAGAAAATTAGTTGACACCAATACCCACTGTAGTTTATTGAATGATCCTTTATTTTTGCACTTGATGTTTATCTCCTTCCACCAGTTATATATCTTCCTTTTTCTCCTCTTTCAGACTCAATGTACATTATAACATTCATTAGCCAAAGCAAAGCTTTCTTCCATTTGTCTGCAACTGGCATTCCTGCATAACATAAGATGAAATAAGTCACACAGCAGTCCCCAAACCATAATAGCAGCAGTGAACCTATAGTCTTCTCACTGACACTAGGGACAGAAGGATGGAGCCCTACCACTGAACCACTGCTCTGTCTTCAGAGCAAATGTCCCCAGTCCATCCCAGAGGTGATTTCAACAACAGTGTCTTTGGTTTAGTTTGGTTTGCTTTGAAGTGAATTTTTTTAGTATTTTGTTTGTTTGTTTTTGGTGGCAAAAAAAGAGAGGTCGTGAGGAGCAAAGGAAGCCACAATGGGTTGTGTCTACACTGAATATTGCAGCCAACCATGGTGCTACTGGCAACACAGAGCCAGCAGATGGAGTGGAGTGAGCTGCCAGCCCATTCTGCCTGAGAAGAAAGAGAGGGATAGGAGGGGATGCTTTGGATGCTGGGCTGAGTGCTGCTTTGTCTGTCCTTTACTAAGCTGAGCCAGATTTAGAAACAAAGTGATCTGGAAAAAAAAAGAACTGAAAGGGTTTTCTGTAGAAAAATGTTAAAATGAAAGACTCTGGATCTTCATTGTTTTCCTTCATGTTCTTGACCAAAACTGATACTGGGAATTTGACCTCAAGTCCCAGATATTTTCTATCAATCCAAACCTGCATATCAGGCACATGAGATACCTAAGATATGTCAGAGCAAGGCTGCTGACCATTTTTCCCACCAGAGTACTGGGACCTCTCATATGTTACTGAGAGCTTTGAGTATAACATTTTTTTTTCATTTTAAGCAATTTCCTTTAGTGTTCAGTGAATTACCCTGTGACACATTCAGCAACTTGTTTTCATATTGCTACACACAATTCTGCTAGATGAAATTTATGTAGCAAAGTGTATTCTCAGTTTTAATTAAGCTCTCTTGGCTGAGGAAAGACTGATATTTGATAGTAAGACAGGGGGGAGGGTGCAAGCAAAAGGATTCCTCTTTTCTCTCTAGTATCTGAAAAAAAAATAATATTTAAATTCATTAATGTCAGACTCATTCAGCCAGCCTTGTTCTGCTGAGTACCAGTTGCAGTCACAAAAATCTCAGGACTCTGATGCTTTGAAGTCAACAGAGCTGTGCACAGGCAGTACCATAAAAATAAGAAATCAGTCAGAAAGAAATGTAAAGGCCATGTACACTATTTAATTGACATTACTTTGTAGATGCCTATGCAAGCAAAGTAATTAAAGACCAGGCAGTAGGGAGAACAGGAAGAAAACTGAGAAGCAGCAATTAATTAAAAATATTATGATGTTTCTCTCTGCAAATTCTGTAATTTTCATAAAACAACACAACCTAGAAGTACCATTTTGCACCTTCAGGATGCTAATCTGTGTTCGATACAGACACCTACCAAATACAGTATGTCTAGGAGATGAATAAAAGGACCAATTGTTTGGCTTCAGCATGATGGTGAACTTTGATGGCATCCTAGTAAAACACATAACATTTATTGCCATGATAAACTGCTCTTAAGGGAGTGATTTCCCTGCCCTCCCAGCTGGAGCTGTCGTGCTGCAATGACAGAGTGGGTAAGGAAGGGACGGAACAATAGCGAAGTCAAGGAGCTGGAGCCTGACCTTAACAGAGTGGGTGGTATTTGCTGCAGTCCAGAAAAGCAAATAACTCATTCAAAGGTGATAGATTTTACTGGGGAGTGGAAATAACGAAGCTGAGAAATAAAGTAGAGCAAGCATGGTATGAAAGCTTATTAAAGTAACTGAAGTGGGGACTTGTCAATAGATTCAGCTGTTAAGGAAAGAGAAAGCAAAAGAGAGAAAAAGAAAGGAAAAAGCAAAATATAGGAGATAGGAGAGAGTGATGAGGAAAAAGGAAAAGAATAAAAAAGAAGTAGAAGAAAGAAGAAAGAAAAGAAGAGGAAGAAAGAAGGAGAAAAAGAGAAAGAAAGAAAAAGAAAAAAGAAAGGGTAAGAAGGAAAAAGAAAAGAGAAAAAGAAAAAGAGAAAAAATGAGAAAGAAAAAGAAAAAGAGAAAAAAGGAGAAAGAAAAAGAAAGGAAAAAGAAAAAAGAAAAAAGATAAAAGATAAGATAGAAGAAAAAGAAAAATGAAAAAGAAAAAAAAGGAAAAGAAAAAAAAGAAAAAAGAAAAGAAAAAAGTAAAAAGAAAAGAAAAAAGGAAAAGGGAAAAAGAAGAAAGAAGAAAAAAAGAAAAAAGAAAAACGAAAAAGAAAAAAAAGAAAAAGAAAAAAGGAAAAAAATAAGAAAAAAGAAAAAGGAAAAAGAAAAAAGAGAAAAAAGAGAAAAAAGAGAAAAAAGAGAAAAGAAAAAAGAGAAAAGAAAAAAGAAAAAAGAAAAAAGAAAAAAGAAAAAAGAAAAAAGAAAAAAGAAAAAAGAAAAAAGAAAAAAGAAAAAAGAAAAAAGAAAAAAAAGAAAAAAGAAAAAGAAAAAAAAATAAGAAAAAAGAAAAAAGAAAATAAAAGAAAAAAGGAAAAAAGAAAAAAGAAAAAAGAAAAAAGAAAAAAAGAAAAAAGAAAAAAGAAAAAAGAAAAAAGAAAAAAGAAAAAAGAAAAAAGAAAAAAGAAAAAAGAAAAAAGAAAAAAAGAAAAAAGAAAAAAGAAAAAAGAAAAAAGAAAAAAGAAAAAAGAAAAAAGAAAAAAGAAAAAAGCCTCACAATTGTGAGGTGGTCTTGATTAAATTTATCACTCGGTAACATGTCCAAAACACACCAAGCCATGTCACGGAACACCCTGCCTGACAGCAAGAGTGTAATTGAGTAGTTGGTACAGGAAAAATTGTTTCTGTTTTCTCTTCTTTGAGACTAAGGACTGCAGGGACCTACAGGCAACAGAAATGTCCTTCTTGGTCACTGTCTCAAGTGAAGAACATGCAGGAGAAAACACCAGTTTTCCAAAGCATAGGGAGCATTGTTTTTAGTTGTTGTTGTTTTTGTCCAGGGCAATTACTTGTACATTTTAACTATTCTTGCTTTAATTTCCATAAAGCCTAAGAATGAGAAAGGCCAGAGGCCTCCTCAATGGTCTAAAAAATTAGGAGTTGCTTTGGTACCACTGACCTTAATCCAGTTGCACTTGCTGTGTGCAGACAAAACATGACACCGGCTGCAATGTGTGCATTTGGAACTTGAAACGGGTCGGTTTTCTAAAGCTGAAATAAATCAGTGTGATGACTGACTAAAAAGTGGTATTGTGTAAGGATATTTTATTTGCTCAGAAAAACATCACAGATAGGAGAAAGTACTCTGGCTGAAAGGAAACACGGAAGCTGCAACACACCATAAATATGCATTGAGAATGACAGAAAAGGAAAAAAAAGTGTCAATGAATTAAAAGTACAAGTTTAAAAGTGTCATAGCTGAGAGTGTTCCAAAACACATGCAATAAAAGGTACTCTCTCTCAGTCTGAGGTATTTTTATGGCTGCTGTTCTTATTGCATTAAAGTGCTTCAAAATAGTAAGATAACCTTACAGTGTGCCTTTGAGAAACAGATGTCTCTTTTGCCTCCATGTTACAAGGGTGGAAAAGGTAAAGAAAAATTCATAGATGTCCCCAGTGCCAGAATGTGCGCTGATAGGGCAAGATGAATCTACGTCTCTGGAAATTGCTGGAGAGAGTTTGAGTTGGTGGTCAGCCTCTCTCCAGTGCTCCTTTGAAAACTTAATAAAAAGAACTTTATCATTATTATTATTATTAATGATAGTCATAATAATTTATTAGTGTGTCACCAACTAGATTTGGGTCCTGCAGGGAAGGCAACATGCAAAGCTCTTGCTGGAGACTACAACCATCCCAAAGAGCAGCAGATAGCAAAGAGATGAAGAGGTTGATAAGTCAGGGTAAACCATATAACAAGATCTACTCAGTTCTCAGATGATAAGGATCAGGAAGCAGTCAAAGACTTGCAAAGACCACATAGGCTCCAGCTTTTGTATGCATTGGGAGACCTAAAGTGGGACGGGAGTGCAGATCATTAGAAGCAGCATTGCACACTTCGACCGGCAAACTGGCAATATAGCATCGTCTCCAGGCTGTTCTTTGCATGGGGCTATGGAAACCAGGAGCTGTGCTGCAGTGGTCATAAGATCAGATATTTCTAAGCATGCTAAGGAGCTTTTAATGCCTTTTTGTTCTAGGTGGAATGGTAGGACAGAAAAATTATTCTTAAAAGTACCTTAATAAATTACAAGTGAATAGGCAGCTCCATCACATAACAATGCTGAGCATTTTAGGGAGCACCGTTGAGGCCAAGGCAAGTGCACCTGAGGGTGCTGCTCCCCAGGATGCCCAGGGGATCACTGCAAAGCTGCTTCTTGTACACCTTCCCTTTCCTGTCACCTGCCAGTTTTGGAAAGCACGCTGCTCAGAGCCGTGTCCTTTCCCTCCAGGGCAATTACTCTGCAGATCAGCAGCAGGCTCCTTGTCTTCCACTCCAAAACTTAGCATGGTATAAACAACTTCTTGTGCAGAAGGGGAAAAAAAAGAGATGATTACAGAAGCACAAAGATGTCAATGGGATGTTTAGCTCTTTGCACATCCACAGAGGAGACTGATTTCCAGCTGCAGCAAGACAGCGTGTTCTTTGCATCTTCAAATTGCACTACTGCAGCTTGTGCTGCTGAGGCTGTACCAGAAGGCTGCTGCCTTGTGCAAAACGCAGACAGTCCCCGGGCACGGTGCTCCTGGCAGACCTCTGTCCCTGTGCTTCCAGCCCCAAACATCCTGCTGCATTTCGCAGTATGGCTCTGCAAGCCTCCTGCTCAAATTAGCACTTTTTCTGCTCAGCTCACTCACTTTGTTCTTCTTTTCTACTCTTTTTTTTTTTTTTTAAACAGATATATTTACCAGAGTAGCTTTCATTAATGAATCCTTTACATCTTGTGACTCCTGCAGAGCTGATAATTTGCAAGACAAATACTCAACAGCCAAAGTGCCCCACAGAATACATTAAAACCAGCCTTCCCATTCCCATTAAGCTTGCTCTGGGTATGGCCCAGATTTGGGCCCGTTGTCTGCCTCCAGCATCCCATCCCTTTAAGTCTGGGTCAGCAGAGCTGCCCAAGCACAAGCCCCTGGACTGGGAAGCCCTGGAGGAGAATTTTCCCAAAGGCACAGCCTGCAATAGCCCTGCTCCCTGGCTCAGCCAGCAACTCAACTTGATGGGGAAGGTTGGGTGCAGCGGATTCATTTTTGCTTGGAGTGTGAAGGTACTGGGGCTGCTGAGCTGGGAGGGAGGTGTGGGAATTGTTGGATGCATTTTTCTGAAAGTACCGCTACACCGCTCTCAGTTTGCTTTTAATATCATTTGTGTGCACATGTTAAATATGTCCTTGCAACAGCCATGGCGAGACTGTGATAGAAGGTATGTATAAACGAACATACCTAAAATAAGTAATTCTTCATAATTCAATATGACATCCTTCCTTTAATTTAAACCTAATCAGGGAATAAGAAACTAAAAACAGCTGTAAGCATTCACATTACATCTCTCCAGGGAAATGTACATAAAGTTAGGATTTGTTTTCACCCAATGGAAATTTTGCGATTTCACACAGCCACTCTTTTTGTTTAAGCTTCTTCTTTATTACATTTTCCATAACAGAATTTACAATCTCCACAAAATAAAAGCAATTCCACTGCATTTTCTTTGGGCAACTCTCTTGACCTACCTTCTCTCGCTCTAAACATGAAAAGATTAAACGCATAAGTGTTTCTAGTAATCTGGCTATCTCAGCCATAAATTCAACAGGCAGGAAAGACTCCTTTTTTTTTCTTTTTTTCTTTTTTTTTTTTTAATTTATCAGTAAGATATGCTTGGAAACTCTGCATGGCACAGCACAATGAGAACATTTCTGTTTTAACATTCATATGGTAAATAAGATTTCAGCAAACTACATCCAAAGGCCTTTTAAAACTCTCCACTCTGCCTGTACCAATTTATCTTGGACAATAACACTGAAAAAAAAAATACATAGTGAGCTTAGAAGTGAGCACTCCCAACTATTAAAATTTTCCAGCAGGCATTACCGTACAGGGCATGGGGGAATGCGGGACCCTGTGGCATGAAAGGACACGGCCCTGGGACCCCAACAAGACCTCACTGTTAAAGCAGGGCAAGATGCAATGGAAATGCGAGACAAGCAGAAGCCTGTATCCTCTGCAGTCAATGGGAAGCAAATAATCTGATTACAGTGTAAGTCTCTTTGAAAACCAGAGGCTAATGAATGTTTTTAGAAAATGCTCTGATGCTGAATCTCACTCAAATAAAACACACGGTATTTGTGAGCAGCGATGCCCTATGAATCCACAGTTAAATGCTAGGAACAACCTCTTAATCTGTACTTAATAATCTTCTGGCAGAGTGAAAGGCTGACCGAAGGCAAAATTTAATGACCAAGCTTGCAATTAGGGCTATTGGTAACAATTCATTTTTCTGCAAATGTGCTTTCCATAGTGGGAAGTGCAACTATTAAACTTCCAGGCATTTTTCACTACATTTAAAAAAAAAAAAAAAAAAGGAGACACTACCAACCATAAATACTGTGCAAGACCATATTTGATGTTAAATCCAGAAACAGTGGCAAAATCTTGCTGACAAAGATGACAGATGAAATTGGGACACTTGGCTACAGTCAGAGCCACAAGTGTTTTCTTCTTTACAGACAAGAGGAACTTAAGGAAAAAGCCCTGGGAATATTTCCTCACAACAAAAGGCTTTGAGCTTGCCCTTGTAGAGGAAGAAGACAACACGCTATGGATGCATATGGACTCTTGAGAGTCCTTTGCCTTCAATGGCATTGACCAGGTTTATCAGCCGGTAGAAGCAGGCTTTGCCAACCTAATCCAGCAAAGTATGCAAGTAACTGCTTGATTTTCAGTGAGTGGTTTCAGTGGGACAATTCACAGCGCATAAAAGTACCGCTCCTGGGTCACTCTCCCCCAACCCAGAGCCTCAGATCGCACCTTCTGACCTGCTCAGTGCCATCCCGTATTGCTCTCCCGTCCCCCACCCCGCCCCCCCTCCGTCAGGGGTTTTGCAGCCAGTGACTTGCATAGGTGCAGTGTCAGGGCCAGCATCAAACAAGGCTGGGTATTCCCCTCCCCGTGGCCCTTCGGAGGATGCCAGCTGCAGCCGGATTGCACCAAGGCTTTTTGAGGCCGATGCTCTTGTTATTGTTGGAATTAAAGTGTTGACATGCTTCTTATGAGGAAAAAAATGTGCTTGTTCATTGGAGTATGAGAGGGAGAGAGAGACGGAAAGAGGTTTTAGAAAGAAAACAAGAAAAAGATGACAGCCAAGAAAGACCTGGTTTTACCCTGTTTTTAACAATTTGCCCAGCCAATATTACAGGTTTTAAACATGTGCATCATAAAAGTGGTGAATTATTTTCTGCAGTTTCGGAAACTCCGTTTTTCTTTTTTCTGCAATTACAAATTTAATTTGGATAAATAAAATAAAAGAAAAAAAAGAAAGGAAAGGAAAGGAAAGGAAAGGAAAGGAAAGGAAAGGAAAGGAAAGGAAAGGAAAGGAAAGGAAAGGAAAGGAAAGGAAAGGAAAGGAAAGGAAAGGAAAGGAAAGGAAAGGAAAGGAAAGGAAAGGAAAGGAAAGGAAAGGAAAGGAAAGGAAAGGAAAGGAAAGGAAAGGAAAGGAAAGGAAAGGAAAGGAAAGGAAAGGAAAGAGGAAAGAGGAAAGAGGAAAGAGGAAAGAGGAAAGAGGAAAGAGGAAAGAGGAAAGAGGAAAGAGGAAAGAGGAAAGAGGAAAGAGGAAAGAGGAAAGAGGAAAGAGGAAAGAGGAAAGAGGAAAGAGGAAAGAGGAAAGAGGAAAGAGGAAAGAGGAAAGAGGAAAGAGGAAAGAGGAAAAAGGAAAAAGGAAAAAGGAAAAAGGAAAAAGGAAAAAAAGTAAAAGGCACTCCAAAGAACATTTTACTAGACAATTAAATCTTATGTGTCTACAGGAGCAAATTTGAACTCGAGGCAAGAATTAGTACCCTACTAAAATGCATATTGTCATGTCATAAAGTTGTAGTTGGTAAGAATTGTACTTCTAGTAAGCAAAGACTAAAAAGCTTCAGCAAATACAGAGAGCACAAATGCATTTCATATATAGCGCATATGCTGAAAAATACTTCTGGCCTATCTCATCAAATTAAAAGCTTTTACCAGCCTATCTACTGTCCAGTTCTTGTTTTTGACAAAAATACACACATATATACAGCTACATATAATTCTAAGATAACCATAATCCTGTGTACAATACACTAATATTTGTAAGACTTTTTAAACCGTTATTGGTAAACAGAGCTGGCTTTCCTTACCAATTCTAAATTTCATGTACTCAATGTAGTTCAAATCAGGACAAGACAAATGAAATGTGGTTCAAAACCAAATACAGGTACATGCAATTCTTAAAAAATTATTTTATCTATTGTCCTGCTGTTCCCTCCTGTGTGGGGAATTGTTTTGTGCGTTTGTGTTTGTTTGTGTTTTTTCTTTTTTTTTTCCTTTCCTTTTTTTTTTTTTGGCCTGGAAACTGCCACAGAAAAGTCTGGCAGCTATAACCTTCAGCTAACTACTAGCAAATGCTAACATGCTGTAAAGTGGAACATTTATACAAGATCCATCTGGCACATACAAGTAGGAATCCAAGATTTAAAGCCATTACACTGTGCATATGCATTTACACCTTTGCTGGAGTTGGCAAAAGAGTCGATTTTTACCCCATGACTCCACTAGTAAAAGGAGGGGTGTGAAACGCGCGCTGACCTACGCTCCCCTGACCAACTGCAGTTGTTATATACTGCACTTTGGCTTCTTACATCCCAGGCTTCATGCCAGGAGTAAATTAGTCCAGTCCTGACTCACCTATCAGAAATTAAATAGTACAAGAGTGAAACATGCCCATAAAGTATTAGAGTAGCTAAGCGTTTTCTTTTGATCAAGCTTTCAGCTTTAAAAGGGCAGTCCACCAGGGCTGGTAAAACAGGCACTGCTCCCATCAAAAGGATGTCTCAACTGGCTCTTTTTGCCATAACTGAGCAGTAAGGAGGGGGAAACAGCTTTGAGCTTTTTCGTTACTCCTTGTGTAGCTTAGGTTTGCTCAGCCATCTAACGCTTCAGTATTTTTCTGTGCGGTACATTCCTATCACCTCAGGCAGAGCAGACCTGGGAGCAGCAGCGACATTTTTCTTTATCTGTGTATAGGAAAAAATGCAGAAAGTATGCACGAAGCAATGGCAATTGTTTCCATAATCATGATAAAAAAAACTAAAAGTTGAAGGCAAAGGGTACATTTATACTGCCGCTGAAATTCACAGTGTAGCTGGGAAGCCGGCGCCGACGATTAAGGCGTTCATTAATGCCCTCTGCTGTCTGCCTGAGCGAATTTCAGTGAACATCGCCTGCCTCTCCCCAGGAGAAGCGTCTCTTTAGAAAGCTGTTTAGGATAACAGAGCTTTCCTTCCTTCCTGGAGCATTTCCCCACCCTCCGGGACCGGCCAGGCCGTGGCTCCATGACCGCAGGCCGCAGGCCACAGCCCCCGGCCCGGTGCCGTCCCCGGGCGGCCGCAGGCCTGCTCGGGCCGAGCCGTTCAACACCAGGTGGCACCAAACAACAAGGCTCGGCAGGGCTAAGGCTTGGGCTTTTGGGAACACGGTGGTGTAGGGCTGGCCCTCTGGGGGTCAGCAGTCTCCTGCCCGAAGCGGGGTTAAAGTTGCGCTCGGTGGTTCGGGGTCTTGTACAGGGAAGTTTTGGAGATGCTCTGAGGGGGAGAGCCCAGAGCACCTCTGGGCAATGCGCTCCTGTCCTCAGCCACCCTCGAAATGAACTTTCCTTTTATGCAGGTTCCGTTTTTGCAACTTTCCAGCCACATTTTGCCACACTCACTCGAGCCGGGCCCCCCCTCCTTGGAGGGGTCCCCCAATGCTCCCTGCCCATGCTGGGGAAGCCCAGCCTTTCCTCACACATCACCTGCCCCGCTCCCCAAACCTGCTCCCCACTGGGCTCTCTCCAGTTTGCTGCCTCCCCTACAGACTGCGGAGCCCAAGTCTGGGTGTAGCCCCACCATACACAGCCTCACAAGCACTGGGAGGGAAAATCAGCCCTTCTCCAAGCCATTGGACATGTGCTCCTGCTCCCACCACCCAGTAGGTGCTGGGCCTTCACCAGCACCCCACTGGTCTGCCAGCACCCATGCCCTCTCTGCTAAGCTGCCCAGGTCTGCTCCATCACCAGCCTCATTCAGGGCACGGCTCTTCTCCATCCTCATCTCAGGGCTATATGCATTTCTTTATTAAACCTCATGAGGTTGCTGCTGCCCTGTCCCTAATAATTAGATTAGGACAAAACCAAACAAATAGGGCAAATGCAGAACGCTGTTACCTGTTGGGCAGCCTTATATCTCTCAACAGACCACAGTGAAGTTACTTCAAATTTTCATTGATATAACCAGCGTGGTTACTCTGATTTGACCTTCGAGTGTCTGTGTAAGAAAAGCACACCTGAAGACCACCATGTGAGTGGTTGAAAAGCTGCAGTACTGCTGTAGGTGAATTTCCAAAGTGAATTTCCCAGGGAAAGGGAATCTTGATTACACAAAGTTAATGTACCTATTTGAATAATTGTCTTTTACCTGCCGCAGATGTTCAGTCGGATGCCAACTATTTAATTTCATTTCCTCTGTGGGAAGCAAAGAGGAGTGATCAGATTTTATATACTCACACCTTGCTGACATAAAAATATTGTTCCTACTCTCACATGCAGAAACTGAACCCTGTAGCTTCCTCAGGTTTTGCCTGTAAAATAAGTTATAAAATTTTATTACAAATTGTCCACCAGATGGAGCAGGAACATCCCAGCCAGAGGGAAAGTTGTTGGCCATGGAGGGGAGAAGTGATCAGTCCATCCGGCAGTGGTAACTGTGAACAGAACAAAATTGCTCTGATGTTCTTTGCAGCTGCACGCAGGGAGGCGGGATTAAGTATTACTTACAAAAACATGTATATTCATGTGATATACACATGCCCTACAAACATTACATCAGCAAAATAACTGCGTGGGCAGGTTCACAAATATAACAATGGAATTTCTCCAGGTGATGGCAGGTTTGGGGTAGGATTAGTGTAGTCAGAACTAGCAAAACGACAGTGCAAAGCCACAGACACACCCCACCTTTTTGATCAACCAGGAGAGTTATGTAGATGTCAGCCTTTAACTAATAACAATAATTTAAAAAGAAAAATCATTTTGAAAAAAAAAAAGAAAAAATCTAACACTCTGTTTAAGAAACATCATCAAGGAAAGACAGTTTGCAGTTTAATATTTACCACTGTGTTTTGCAGCTGAAGTTGTCCAAAGGTGACATGAACCTCACTGCTTGCTGATACAGGAACAAGGTAGGTTTCCTATGCAATATGTTGCCTGCAGTGTCTCCTCTTTGATTTCCAGTGTATGCTCTTGGGGTACAACTCGAATCACTTGCCAGCCTGGGAGACCGTACCTGTCAGATTCTCTGTACGCTCAACATCTTTGGACCGTCAGCCAGGCTGTGAACTTTCTAAAATATTTCCTATCATAGTGAGCAATCAGGCAGTTATCTTGAATTTCCCATTCTTCATTGTCCGAACTAGCGTCCTCTCTGCAGTCAGTAGCATGAGGGGTATCCTCTCTCCACTTCTGCATCGCTGATACTTCCTTCCTGTAAGTAAATGTTTGGGAAGGCTGGAAGGGGTGACAAAATTTTGCAGCCTTCTGTGTGTCAGGATCACTGTTTAGGGTGATGGTGGGTATAAGGAGCTGAATACCAGTTTCAGTAAATTATAACTTTCAGTTTTTCTTCTGTGGCAGTTGTGTTGTCCTCCTCTGACCGCTAATATCTAAAGCAAGTCATGGTTAGGTAATATTTTTAATTTTCACACACACACACAAAAAATAAAAATAAAAGTTTAAAGGTTACTTTTAAAATAATTTTCTTAAGAATCTCCTTTTTATTTGCTCTAAAAAAGATGAATTTAAATCAACAAGTGCTGTGAGTAAAAAGCTGCAAGATAGGGCCCCAGTTCAATTATACGGGGAACTGGGAAGCAGATGCCTCCAGTGAAAGGTCAAGGGCTTATTCCCACAAAGCATTTCTCATTCAAGCAAGTCAAATAAAACACTCTTCTCAGAGAGTTACTCACATGAACGAGGTGACACGACCAAGCTCTTGTGTGCTCTGTAACCACTGATACTCTCAAGTTATAGGAAAACTCCTGTCACAATGATAGTGTTTGTCTGCTAGGATTAAAGCTGATTTAAAAAATACTTTATACATGTAGAATTTTGTCATAACTTCTCATTTTTCTTTTTAACCTAAAACCCTACTTTTCAAAAGACATGATTGCTTAGGGATGCAGTGTTTAATGTATGCATTTAACAAACAGACTGGAGACCTAAAAAATCCGTGCTTTTGTGCCACCATTACATCAGTGGAATTTAAACAACAAATTTCAGTGGTAATGGGACAGAATTAAAAAAGGGCTTAACTTCTTTAATTTAAAACTGAAATCCAAATCTCTCCTTATCTGAAGCCCTCAAAATGCTTCAGTTTTCATCACTGAAGCTTCCCAGGCACCCAAAAGTACTTTGTCAGTGGAAGATCAGCAGTGCCTGCATAGGGGCAGCCAAATGCCTAATTCCCTTTGGGACTATGGGAAACATCCTGCCAAATGCTCACCCCATGGGTCCAGTCTGGTCTGTGCCCTCCAGAGAGCCAACAAAGCACAGGCAGTGGCAGTGGGAATGCCACATTTCATGCAATATCTCATCTGTGACAACTGCAAAGACCAACCTGGGTGAAATTAATCATGCTTCAGTTTAACCATCAAGGACTGGCAAGTCCAATCTGTAATCGCCAGCTCATCTTACCTGTAATGGAGACAATTTATTCTCTCCTCTTTTCCTCCCATGAACATAAAAGTAATTACACAAAATAAAACAGCTGCCAATTATTCTAAATAAACTATAGCCTACTGCTTAGAGCACTGTCTTAAATTGCAGAGAGAAGGAATTACCTCCCTTATCTTGGTAAAGCTGACTGACTACCCAACTACTGCATGATTCCCTTCCTCCCTCAGGAAAGATAAGAGTAGATTCCTGCTTTGTTTCCAAGGGAGAGAATTTAGGCATCTGCCTCCCAAAAAAATGTGGGGCTGTGAGGGCTTTTAAAACCCTCAGACTATTTAACCCGTAGGATCACACGTGGCTGGTACAGCCACGGACTTTAGGAAATTTTCCTTAACCGTACAGTCCTTCTCCGCTAATTTTCTTTCTCTACCATCTCGTACAGGAGAGCCTTCTCCATCCAGCTGGCAACAACACTGCCTTTTATTGGTCAATCTTTCTGCACAGGAAATTTGTGTTAAAAATCTTATTCCTTTGGGAAAGTCATCAAGGAAAGAAGCGCCTCACTGTTCCTACTTTCCCCTCCCAAACACATCTTGCATACTTTTAATGATGATAATAGTCCAAGGGGAGATTTTCCTGGAATCTGGTGCTGGGAACCTTTATCCTCTCCTCCATTAGCCACCCAGAACAAGACCAAGCCTTGGGGTTGAAATTTGAAAAGTACTCCCAGGCACCAAACAGCCAGTGCCAAAACAAGCTGTGACTGACATGTACCCTCTTCAAGGCACAAACTGGGAAAATAAAAGCCTAAAACAATATGTGATGCCTACAGAAGTGACTTTTTTTTTTTTTAATAAGAAAAATTGTTACCTACCTAGTGATTAAATGTGACCAATCAGGGATATATTGTGGTCATCACATGACATATTTATTTCACTTCTCATTCCACCTTCAGGAAGCTGTTATTGTGTGTTGTCAACAGCATTCACAGTTTTGTAACCTGAATGCTTTCTTTTTAGGTGGATGCCTGAGCTTTATGTGTGATATGACAAGGTGATAGAAATGGAAGAGAAAAGAAAAAAGAAAAAGGAGCAAGTCAGCTACACTTAGGTTTATTTTTCACATTAAATTAGGCTCATCATCAAGTAATATTAGAGCAGGAATGAATCCTTAGCCAAAAGAACTTAACGAGCCGTTAATTATGTAAGCTGTACGATGGAGAAGGCAAGCAAAGAAAATGGCATTACAGTAAACACTGCAGGAGTATTCAAAACAACAGAATCTTCACACTTTTCAGCAAATCCAACTTTAGAGTATACAATTAACAATGAATTGCATTCCTATTGGATAACTAAAAGCCCTCAAACCTTGGCAGAATGAGGACTAGGATTTAAGTAAGCCTTCCTATGTTTATTCAGTTGGTGAGAAAGCAAACCAATGATATTTAATGCAAACAGCTTTCAAGCATGAACTCTTCATGATGAATTTGTAAATGGTGAATACTCACCATCTAGAAGTCAATGCGCTGCTTTGCGTGCCATATACTTTCAAGCACAGATTTGTCAAATTGAACAAATCCTTCCAGTGACAGTGCTCAGGCAGCTTATCATGTTCCAGGGTGTAAAAATGGCGGCTGAACTGTGCACCCTAATACGCTGGTATTGACAAAAGGAAGCTGGGAAAATTGACTCAGAATTAATGAAGCAGTTCAACAGCAAGGAACGGTATTGGCAAGAGGAGTTAAATATAATTACAACTTAAATAATGATGATTACTTGAGTTGTGAATCCCAAGGAGACAATCCCATTACAGAACAACAGAACAGAGAGAAGCAGGTAGGAAGCAGGAACGTGGTTAACCTTTTGGACTGGTTAACCAGCTTGCTCCTTAAAGAGCATGCCCCAAGAAACGTGAAAATTCTTGCGGTTATCTGATGGAATTTTGTCATCACCCTACCAGACAGAAAAGTTTGTCTGCAATTGCTTCTGAACTACTAAAAAAAAAAAAAAAGAAAGAAAAAAAGAAAAGAAACCATAAACCAAAACCCCACAAAATATTAATCATTTAGTGAGAACTCTGCTGCAAATATATGTCATACGGGCAATTAAACTTTTATGCTGTGATATATAAACAAAAGACCAGATGGAAGGGTTTCTGCAGTTTATTCCCATAGAGCTGAGTATCTTGCAAATATGGTGATGAATTTTTTTTAAGGAGAAATACAGGTCCTGATTAATGTGGTGGTGACAGGCTTAGGACAATGTATAGAAAATATTAAATTTTATATAAACATTTACGTAAACATATAAAAATAATTTGACCTGGGAATGCTGTGTATTTTCCATGTGTTGGGTATATCTTAAGCTTAATGTGTGCCAAGGCTGCTGAAGACAGCAGTAAATTGCTTCATAGTTTTTGCTTTATGCAAAATTGTCCTTTTTCTTGGGCTACTTACTGTCAAAACACATTGAACTCTACTAGATCCAAACTGAAGAGCTGCATAATGTTTACCTAACACTCAACTGTCAGCTCTTACTAATACAATCATGGGTCTGTGCAAAGATTATAAAGTAATAATTCAGTTCTGGTTACTGCGAGCATGAAGCTTTTAGTCTCAGTTAAAGCAGCAGCAGTCTGGAAAGACTTGTTGACTATTCTTTGGATGAATTTCTCAGTCATTCCAGTGAGCCAGGGAAGATTTCATAGGCTCTCAAAAAAGTGAGGACCCCCATATGCATATGTACATATACATTACACAGTATCTTTTACAAGATATGTATATCCTTAGCAAGTCTTGGAAATCGGAGATACACAGCAAGAACTGACCTATTCTGTTTAATTTTAAAGGTAAAAACTCTGGAAACAGTTTACAGCAATGGCAGTAAACATGCAACAGTGCAGTGGTTACCTAAGTTTCTTCAAAGGAATGGCTGAAACAGCTCCTCAAGGAAAGCAGAAGCACTCTTTATTGACATAAGGGTCACCAAAAGGCATTAATATATGTTTCTGGTTTCATGTTTTTTCAGATGAACTGGAAACTGCGGACATTGAGAAAATGAACTAGCATCAGAAAATTAATTCCTTTGATCAGAGTGACCTGCTAGAGCAATGTGAAAGGTACTTATTCTAAATTGTGCATAAGAATATTTTTTGTTCCTGCTCAGCTTCTATTCAGCAACGAAGATTGATAAGCTGGATTTCATATTTCCACAAATAACATTCCTTTGTGGATTTTCCTGGGTTACAACGATGGTAAACTACAACAGTAAACAGTTGTCTTTTGTAGTTAAAGCTGATTAAAAATGAGCTGCACTGACATATGTTACAGATGAGACTAAATTATTTGTCTCTGGTAAGTGTCTGGTATAATATTCTTCAAAAAAAGGTTTCAGCTATGATTTGTAGTTTTGCTGCCCAAAGTCTATGGAGTAGTCCTTCTACATGTCAGTTATATGACTGCGATCTATAGCCTGTATGCATAAGACTCTGATATTTTGACTCCAAATATAATTCAGGACTCAAGAATTATTTTAGTAAAATTCCTTTTTATTTCCAACAGTAAAGAAGCTGAGACAACATTTTGCTCAGGGCCCCAACATACAGGACAGCCCTTTCAGCAGGGAAGCATGCTGTTTTGCTTTACACATAGAAGTCTCCAAGTGGAAATGTGGAGATGTTCCCCTCTCCATCTCCCGTCATCTGATAAAACCACGTCTGCCCTTAGAGGCAAGGGCCTGTCATGATAAAATGCTTTTCAGATGGGTCTCATTTTTTTTTTTTCCACTAGTAATCAATATACAACTTAAGGTCATATATCCTAACCTTTCTGTACTCAGGGGAGTCAGAAGAATTGCTTCAAACTGAAATGTCTACAACTCTTACTAAAAGTCAAACAAAAGCCAAAATAAAACATCAGCAGGACCAGAGAGTACGGCAGTAGTCGAATATGACAGTGCAAATATGA
Source organism: Anser brachyrhynchus (assembly GCF_964034855.1). NCBI lineage: Eukaryota > Metazoa > Chordata > Aves > Anseriformes > Anatidae > Anser > Anser brachyrhynchus. The sequence continues at coordinate 25,816,639 of NC_137698.1, forward strand.
CATCTGGTGTGTAGCATGTTACATAAACAGAGACTATACAAATACAATAGAAGATGAGGATGGCAAAAGATATGACAAATTTCGTGAAGGACTCCCAAGGGGATGCGAGAAATTGAGGCCAAGGTGGGAAAAAAAAGAAAAAAGAAAGATCAGTATATACACAACATGATTTGTATGAAATGCTGAAAAAGACTCAAGATATATATATATATATTTTTTTCCCAGGGAGAACTTACACTTCCAAAATCTAGATGAGCTCTTTGAAGGACTAGATGACTAAGTCAATAAGGGTGATTCAGCTTCTATCACAGCACTTGAGTCTCCAGAATGCTTTTGGCAAAAATCCCTTGTCAGAGGCTCTTAAGGAAGCTGAGTTGTCTATTCATACTTTAAGTACAGAAACAAACAGTAGCACACATGGTCACTTGCCACAATGCAGGGAGGTTGCTGTTCTTACAGGGAATCTGTGCTGTGACTTGAGAAAGCACAAGATCAACCAATAACGGGTACACAACAGAAATTTGCTTTGCCAAACCACAAATTACATGAGCTCATTCAAGATGGTGCTCTCAATACAGACAAATACAGTTCTGCAGCATGCGCTGAAATACAAACTCACTTTTGTTAGAACATGGTGGTGAAATCACAGAATGGCTGAAGATGGAAGGCAGCTCTGGAAACCACCTAGCCCACCCTGCTGCTCAGGCAGACTCAGTTATAGCAGGTTGCTCAGGATTGCGCATTCAGATGGGTTTTTAATATCTCCAAGGATGGAGACTCAACAGCATCTGTTGGCTACCTGTGCCAGTGTTTGACCTGCCTCCCAGGAAAGCTCCTTCAGATGTTGAAATGGAAATTCCCGTCTCCCAACCAGTGTTCATTGCCTCTGCGCCTGTCACCGAGTGCTGCTGAGAAGAGCCTGGCTACATGTTCTTTCCCCTCCCCCATGTATTTATACACATTGATAAGATAACCCCCTAGTTACAGTATGTATAATATACATATCATGCTGAACAGTCCAAGATCTCTCGGCCTCTCCTCGTACAACAGATGCTTCAGTACTTTTGTGGCCCATCACTGCACTCACATCTGTCTTACGCTAGGTCACCTGGACCTGGATCCAGCACTCACCAGCACTGAGTAAAGGGGTAGGGTTACCTCCCCTGACCTGCTGTCAATACTCCTCCTAACGCAGCCCGCGATCCCATTAGCCTTCTTTGCTGCCAGGAACTGCTGCTGGCTCATGTTCAACCCAGCACTCAACAGGACCACATGTCCTTCCCACGAAAGCTGCTTTCTGGCCAGTTGGTCCCCAGCCTGTCCTACTGCACGGGGTTTTCCTCCCCAGGTACAGGGCTTTGCACTGACTTCTGCTGAGCTTTATGGTGTTCCTGCCAGCTTATTTCTGAGTAGCAGAGTAACCATCAGGCATACGGTCTCCTCCCTCCAGTCCTGCTCTATTTACAGGCTTCATGAGACAGCCACCACTTCCGCACTCAGCTGTGCAGTGCCATCTCCATCCTGTTATTCCTTGCTTACAGCCCTCCTCACCAAGCTGGCCAGCCTGTTAACAAAGGAGCTTTTGTCCCATGCGGTCACTCTTCACACTTTCCCGCTCTCTCCTGGCTGTATGGCTGGTGACCACAATGAAGAGCAGCAGGGGTAGAGGTCTGAGGGCTGGAAAAGCCTTCATGGTCTCTCTGCAACACCCCAGACCTGAGCCCCCTGGCAAGCAGCCTTGCTCAGAGCTATCCTGTAACACACAAAAGGCAGGGGGATGGTCAAAGGCTTCAAAAGCCAGTGTGGTGATCTATAATATCTTTAGTAGTGATTAAGGAAAATTAGGTCAGATCTTATAAGTAAATTCTTCTGTGTGTTTTTTTTTTTTTTCCTTTAACTACAGAAATATTAGCATAGGTGATAGAGGCAAAGGTATCTCTCCCTGTTTTCTTTCAGACTCCTGGCACCAACCCACTCCAGCAGCTGCAGAATGCTCCACACCCTCAAGGCCAGGCACCTTGAATTATCAACAACTAATTCCTAGCAAAGCAGTAAGAAACCAACACCACCACCACACACAGCAACATTTTGAATCAGCAAAGAATCGGACCAGGCATGTACTTCTGTGTATCAGACAACTAGTGCATCTGTGATAGCTGTTTACTGGGAATACTTTCCCAATTTACAGTAATTTAGAGAATATAATATATTCAGATTCATTTGCCTCTCTGAAACACCAAGCCGTAGACACACACACACCTAATATTAACTTACTTGGCATGTCTGGAATTGACAGTTCATATCATCAGATTCTGACTGTATTGCATCCTCTCTGCATTAATAGAAAAGCAGCAACAGCCTGAGCATGTCAATAGAGAATTGATCTGAGGAAATACACTAAAAGATGCCTTTGATTAGACCAGTGCTTTGTCTCATATTTTAACCAAGCACAGATTGCAGCCTGCAGAAGAAGTTGAGAAAACCAAAAGCAATAACAGGAAGTCAAAAATTACTGAGAGAGAAAACAGAGAGGCTCTGGGACTTCACAGAGAACAGCCACTGGAAATAAAGCAACATCTGATGATAAAGGCAAGAGACAAAATCGCATGATCAGCAACTACTGTGCCCTGATTTCTTCAGAACAAGCAACAAACTGTTGTCTAGAAAATTCAAAGTCTAATGCAGGTACCAGCTAGAAAGTAAATTGCCAGATGTGGGAAGTGCGAAGGCAATAGTAGAATATCTAATAGCACAGATGTTTTCTGAACACAATCAACAACAGAACAAAGGATAAAAAAAGTATCCTTGGTTAAAGCTGCACTAAGTAAAAGCTTTGTAAAGTTACACTAAGTAAAAGCACAGAAAATGCATTTGCAAATACTGTTTGTTTGACATTATAGATGCTGAGACATGGGAACGGTGACACGAAAGGCACAATGCAAGTTATGATGTTTGTGTTACGTGTATTTGCAAAATGAGCATGTAAGATTTACTGTTGCTTAAAAATCCAGCATGCTGAAAACTGACTATAAGGCACCCTACCTACTGTCATCCTGTAGCAAATGATGACAGCACTTAATGTCTTAGTTGTACTGGCACTGTCTTTACCACCAGCATGAAGTCTCCAAGGTCTTTATACATCCCCACAATATCTACAGTCATTTACAATCCTCAGGTATAGGCTTTAGATTGCATCATCCAGCAAAATCAGGCTCAGAGGTTCCTCATATGAACTGTATGTATTAAATGAGCTGTCTGACTCATAGCTTAAGTGGCAACTTTTAAGTGGATTTAATGTAAGAGGAGAAACATTGGTATTCTTCACTGTCAGACTGCAAAAAGCTGGATGATGACATCGAGAATGCAATAAAATGCAAATTGATTTTTGTTCACTGAAAAAAAAGTTAAACCTGTGTGGCTTACATTAAAAATGCAAAGCACATATAAAATGCTGAGTACTTAAATTCAAAAAGCAAAGATTATTTTCCCAGGGCACATTACGTAAGTTTATTCTAGAGTAATGCTGTATACTTGAGGCAGTCACCCTTTTGCAGCTGAATTTCATTGCTACCTTTTCTGTCTCCTCACGCTGCCAGGGGCCTTTCTCCCTTAAGAACGACTTCTCCCCTATGGATTACTGTTATGACTTTGTCACTGCCCCTTCTGAACAGTTCTGTTTTGCACCTTACTTTGACATACGTCTTTGGACAGGAGCAGGGATGATGTAGGCATCTGAAAAAAGGCTCTGTAGACAAATTGAACATAATTGATAATTACTATGCCCATTGTGTGCACGCACACAGATCAAGGAGGGTGAAAAAGCAGGATTTCCTAACAGTGCTCTTGCATCTTGAGAAAGAATTTAGATCTGGTAACATTGATTTGCACTTTGCTCTCTCCCAAGCCAACAGCATCACAGGCTGCCCTACCCTTCAATGCATTGTCCTGTAATGTACCCTACTTTTCACACCTCAGAGAGCTGCTCCTACAGCAGCCAATGTAGTCTTTGGTTGCACCTCACCCCACAGATTCCCTAAAACCTTTGCTCCCTCCCAATCTCAATTTACTTCCCAGTTTCTGTGGTGAAGAAACTTCAGGAGAGAGAAAGTTTCCTCCTGTTCCTGAATGTTTGCCACAACTGGAAACATCATACACAAACCTATGGAGAGGGGGGAAAAACACCAGCAAAATGTTAGCTTTGTTAGAACTCTCTTTTCTCAAAGCCACAAGGGGACATTTCCCAAAGACACATTTCTCCCTGCACACTTCTCTTTATAAACAGAGCTATCAGCCCACCAAACTGCTGGACTGCTATCCATGCAAGTCCCTCGCAGGGAACTGGGACACCGAGTCCTCGCAGAGGCATTAGGATTATCTCATTTAGAGCACGGGCTGCCAGGGCAAAGATCCATGTTGGAAAGGAATTACTGCAGAGAAGCAGAGCCAGCATGAGGCGTTTTGTCACCCCGATGTCCTGTACAGGCACAAGCGTATGTCCTGCTCCCTGCTGAGCCGGCTGCCCTTCTCCAGCAAAAAGAGGGAATGCCCTGCTGGCTGTGACCACCACCAGAAGGGACACGCAGGTTTAAGCGGTTTTCAACACAAGCACCAAGACCTCGATTTGTATATTGAAGCAGCTGAGCAGAGGTATGTTTTTGTACTTGTAACAAACCTCTGTATTAAAAGCAGCTCGATAGAGAAAAATTCTAGCTACGAGAGAATAAAAATAATGCAGACTAGAAGTGTAAAAAATTACTAGTTGACAACTAACGTGTAACCTTACTTGTCTGTTCGTATGACAAAACAGAGCCAGCATGCTCACAACAAAAGGAGGGCCTAAATTGCAACAGAAACGTAAGGACACTGACAACACCCCAGACTTCACCCCCAAGACTTTTTCTCTTTAATACATAATACTTCAGCTCCATTCAAGGACTTCAAGTTGTGTTTTAGTGATACCAGATGATTTGATTTGCGTTTTTAGTCTAAAATATCTTCCTCTGAAATACCATTCACCTTACCTCTTGATTAAAAGTTTGGCCAGTATTGAACTCAATGCAGTGTCACGTAGTATGCTGTACAAAAAGCCTGGTTAAAATAATTACAGTTCTTGATTATTTCATTTTCAAAAAACAGGTTCCTGAAGTCAGGAATTGCATAAGACTGCTGGCTAGGTGCACGGGTCTTGCTCATTGCAAACAGCACATCAGCTCCGTGCCCTGCTCTGCTCCCCCCACCAGCCCCACACCTGCTGTGGCTGCACAGCAGGACGCACGTATTCTGCAGGCCGTTTTCCCTCTCCCTGTGCTGGATGTTATGCTTTGCTCTCTGAGGAGACACCTTGCCATCAGGTCCTGGATGAACTAATAGTTTCCTGCTGGAAAGGATACGTTCACTTTTTTTTTTTTCTTGTCTAGGTTGGCAGTGACTGAATGAGGCAGCTCTTGAAGCCCATCCTCTGGCCCCTCGCTGGAGAAGGGAGTGTGTCACTCACAGGCAGAAGTCAGGACAGACAAAGGGCTGTTTGTCCCACATCTCCCGTCAGCCCTCCCTCTTCTCATCCCTGCTAGCTCTAGCTCTCTGTGTCTATCTGAAAAGACACAGCTGCCAAGAAAGTGAAAGAGTGAAGCAGAAGAAAAAGGTATGTCGTGCTCCTGAAATTATCCTTGTGCACTTGTTGTTCTGGTACTACTTACAGACTACAGAATTAGAAATATATATATGGGAACATGCAGAAGATTTGGGAAAAATCTGATACATTGTGGGCAAAAGATGTTATTTAAGACAGATGCATCCATATGATCCAGCTAAAGATAACCCTTTCCCTATCTTGCTCTTTAAAGCTGGATGTTATATATTAACATCTGAAGTCATTAAACATACTATATTGCCTGCCTGTACTCAATATTATTGCAAAGTTGGTGAATGTGGAGAGAGGTATGTTCACAATGAATTGCTGTCTTTAAGAAAACTAAATGGGTTTTAATGAGAACTCAATTTCTTGAAAGAATCATGGTATTGATGGGAATTACAAAGCAGTAATTCACTGAATTCATCCTCAGTGGAATAGCCGCTGTCCTCACAATGCACCAACTGTTCAAGCAAAACAGATTTGAAGACTTCTTTAATGGAAGAAAGTTCTTAATATCAGTTATGAAGTTCTTGTGTAATGATTTCTTATGAATGCATTAATAAACCTAACTATAATGCACTGACACCTAAATATTAAACGTTAAGTTTGGCTCTTTACAGATGTTTCTGACTTAGAAACCTGACAAATGAAAAAAAGATAAAAGGCATTTTATTTTGAATAAGTACTTTAACTCTTGACCTCAATGCACATTGAGATTGCAATGTATAAGTTTATGTCAAAAAATAAAAAGCTTCATCATTTAAAGCACAATTTGCCAACTTGTTAACCCAGCACCTGCCACTGGATTGACTGGAACAGATCACACACCAAGACAGTACCAGTTAGATTAGAGTATTTGCTGTTTTCAGAATTAGGCAACTGGAGAGCCATAGACAAGAATATCAACTCTGAAAGGTATATATAATAGCTGACAGACAAAATTGTAAATATTTATCTTTTCGCAAACTGGAAGGATCTCTAGATGTGCTGAAATATGCATCTCTGTGCCATTTCTCAGTGTTCCTTATATCTGTCTCTATTGCCAGCACCTGAGCTCCTACTAATATCATGGGGCATTTAAAGTGCATCTCTATTCTCATGAAGTACTACCCTGTAGTTCTCAGCCATGGATGCTGAAACCTGGGTTATTCTGTTTGGTCTTTTTGTGACTCCCTCTGCTCCTTGCAGATCCATAAGCTAGATGGTGCCAAATCACTTGGCAGGACAATTCAAACACTCTCGGGTGAACGAGCAGGGATAGTGGTGATTCCTGACTCACAGCTCTCAGTCCCAAACAAAACATTTTCTTCTACACAAAATTCTAAATTTTTTCAAAGCATTTGTTTTCACAGCTGAACTTCTCTGAACTTCACTTACACCATGTCAAAGCAATCAGAGAAGTAATTTCTTAAAACAGACCTTTGCAAATGCAAGGAGATCATTTTAAATTCTTGTAGACGGTTTTACTTCTCTGTTAGAATTTGAGAAGATATAACCTGGATAGAGAACCTGGTCAGGCTGAGCATAACTGGCATTACTACTTTTTCAGAAGGTTTTACATAAATGTAAGACTGTTTGCTGGCAGTGATTTTTGAGTCCCTTTTGCAGTTGGATTTATTCAAATTTCCCTGATTTATTTTATGAGAAAAGACTGTTTCTATAGTATGCAAAAGCAGATAAGGTCTTTGACATGCATTTTCAGATGAATATGCACTTACTAGCTCTGCTATTTAACTAAGCAATCAGTAACATTCAATCATTTGTGAAACCATAGTCAGAAGAAGAGGTTGCAGCAGTTTGTCAGGGGAAAAAACAATTTTGCTTCTGAAAGATCTGCCGAGTTCATCACCGCTGATCCTGTGCAGGGAATTGATGAAACACTCCAGTTCCTTGGCAATCTTTCATCCGCGAATAGGCACCATTCTCTCACTGTAAAGGAATAACCTTTTGAAGAAAGGCCTTTTGACTGAAAGTTTCCTTTCAGTTACTAACTGAAAAAAAGTAAATATTTAAGGAAAAAAAGATTTTTCTGAAAAACAGCAATGCTGAGCAGATAAGATGCATAACTGACCTGCTAGTGAAGTTGTCTGTCCATAGCTCAATGGCATGTGACTCTGCTAATACCAATTTTGACAGCTATCCATATCAGCCATCTCAACAATGCACCCTAGCACTATCTTGTTATATTCCAAAGTGGGTACTGAGGTACCCTAAACTGTAGATCATGATTTCTGAATCCAGCAGTTTGACAGTCTACAGAAAATCTGTCCATTTTCAGGACAGAATATGTTCCTATGAATTTTGAGCAGATCAGCAGCTGGCAACAGACTCATATGAGCATTCCAGCTAAACTCCATGTAGAAAAAGCTCATCCAAATTATTAAGAACAAAAAATGTGCGCAAGAGCAAGATATAAATGCTTCATCCTCAGGGGAAGAACTGATAGAATAATCCAAATCACAGAAAACAGGCACAGAAACCTCTGCTTCCTGAATTTATCTTTCATGGAACATTTCTTCCATTAAATACTTTCATAATGAAGTTCAATTACTTGAACAGAAAAATGTTAAATTGTATTTCTGACATTGGCATTTATCAAGGTATAGTACAAACAAACTTCCTCTTTGAGTATTAGTCGTCCCTTAGCAGAACCCTCAAACTGCAGTGTTTGTAATCCTACAAAATAAAACCATTATTATAATGATTCTTTACCTGATTCTGAAAAAAACATAAAGCAAAGTTAGAACAGTGTTTACTTTGAGAAGTAGTTTTGAGGCCTAAAACTACTAAAGACAGTACGTTATTTAATACCGCACTCCAAAGTGATTAAAAAATAGATCCCTACAGCTCCATTACTAGTAGTTTATGGAGTCTTCTCCTCAAAAGTTCACATACAAGTTCACAGAAAGTAAAAGGAATCATTGGATGAATTTTGTTTCTATGACAGAAGTTAAAAAATACACAAGAGCTTAGTCATATTCCTTAATACTTTGGCCACTTATTAATAAATTTGAATTCCCAGATTTTCTTAACTATCTCTAGCATATCACGGAAAGTCAGCAAGAAATCTAAGGCAGTTATGTAACTATACAGGAAAAAAAAAACACACACTACCAATACAGTAAATTTATATGTTTAAAAGCTTATTGTTTGTTTTTCAAAGGTTACCTCAATCATTCTACAAAATATCACAAGCAGGACTCACTTATCTTAGTGACCTCTGTACCTGACACTTTTCTTATCTAGATAAAAGCTCTGCCACCTTAACCTGAGACTTGAAAGTCTTTGCTCAGATGTTGTTTTATTCCTGGTTTTGGATTAGTTTAGAGTGCTCTGTTCTGCAGCCACACAAGACAGACCTGAACTAGCCCACAGTGCTGTAGCAAAGGGCAACTAACTCTGAAGTGCCAATGCGATGAAACAAAATCTTTTTTGATGCTACCACAAATAGAGTTAGGAACGCTCACAGGGAGAGCTAGCTACACAGACCTGACCACTGTTTTAGGTAAGGTTTCAGAGCAAAATTCATTTTTTAATTCAGAGATACCAGGTCTCTTTAATTTAAGCATGAGGCAAAAGCAGTAAAAAAGTCAAGCCCACCAACCTCTCAATCCTAATACCAGTAAAAGGACTAACTTAGAAAAGCAAATGCAAGTTCAAGGGTCTTACCCAAAGCATTGTGACACAACCTCTGTGCAAAGCAGCCCAGAAAAGCACAGCTGGCATTAAGTAAGCTCACACAGATGATGGGAAGCCTCATCACCACCAGCAGTTCTGCAAGGAATAGTTTATCCTATCATTTAAAAAGCAATGTCAATTAAACTATAATGACCTCTTGTAGCAAGACTCAGCTAAGTAGTTTTCAGTACCAAGATAGATTAAAAAAACTTCTCAGTAATGCTGCATCCCACCAGAGCCTGCAGAGCAGTCCTTGCCAAGGGTGCAGCATCTGACAGCCCTGCAGGGCTCTGGCTGCCTGGGCCATATAGCACTTCAGTTTCTCAGGCAGTCTGGGACAGCAGTCTGGCTCAGACAGTTTTTCCACAACTTTTGTGGGGGAAAGATAGTATTAATTTCATGCAAATTACTCATTTCAACAGTCTCAAACAGCTGAAATCACCAGGAAGGCAATGATAGCCATGAACATTTCCCCCGCGCTGGTAGCCACCAACGCATGCATTTACACTGCTGAGAGAACGCGACCAGCTCGAAGCAATTTTCTCAAGGTGAGAGACCAAAGCAACAACAGAATTGCCAGCAACAGAAGCCTCAATTCCCAGAGAAAGGATTCCCATGGTTGTACAGAAAGTAATGAATATCAATTCCATGGCAATATTATTTACATCCTAGGAGAAAACACTCTCCAGCACAGAGGCTCAAACCTCCAAAAGTTCACAGGAAAGACAGAAAAATGTGCGCCAGAAAGCAGACTGGGGAAAAGACCTGTTCAACAGCTATACCTGTGTCACGTACCTCATTTCTCTTTAGCACTCCTGCCGTGGGAAGCTTTGCAAAAATGAAAACGCTCTCGGCTCTGCTCGTGCTGAGCACTCTCCTGGGTGCCCACATGGCCCCCTCCCGGCGTCCCTCCTGTTACAAAAGAGCTCTGAAGGACCACAACTGCCACAGCATCCCCGAGGGCATGGAGAACCTTCGACGAATCAATGGAAGCCTGCAGGATCACTTTTGGGAAGGGAAGGGCTGCGAGACTGTCTGTTACTGCAACTTCAAGGAACTGCTCTGCTGTCCAAAGTAAGGTTACGCTCACTTCATAGAAACTTGCCGAGTTCTGTACAGCCACCCATTATATTTCCCCCACTTTACAGTTTCCACTGGAGGAATAAGCTGCCATGTTAAAGAAACACATCACTTGAGGTGGTTTGAAACTATATCAAGATACAGCCAATTACCTGGCACACTGGCAGTTTTCAATTCTTGTTTTTCAGGGCCTCACCTGGGACATGCTTAGCATACTTCGTAAGCCTGCAAGTGCCATTGGGAGGGGATTTAGCATTGCAATCGCCCAGCTTTTGACTCTTCTGCCAATAACTGTTTAAACTAATAACATGAACTACAAATCCTTATTCACAGCAGCTTGCAATGAAGATGTTTTCGGGACCATAAACAAAGACATTTGATTTCTGTTAGCCAATAAAGAGTTATGCTACTATTCCAAGGCATGTACATATATGTCGGCTGAATAAATGATTCTGTAAAGACAGTTGTTTAAAGTAGGAAAGCAAACAGGGGGAGAATAGGTTTGCAAATGCCTGCAAGGGTGGAAAAAGATTTGGAGATTTAGCCAACGCTTTGCATGCCGGCTGACAGTGTTGACAAAGCAAAACAGAAAATCTCATGGAATGTGTTTTCGTTGTTGTTGTTTTACAGAAAGAATGTGCATCTCAATAAAATTAATATTTAGTGAATAAACACCACCAGCCTGTACTGGTTTGAAGACAAAATATATTAAGAGATTATTTCCATTCAGCTTTCCAGCAATGTCTTTTCTTCAAGAAATTTAGATTAAAACATCAACGCTTCGCAACTTCTTAATACTCCAGGGACATTATAATGTGATGGCTTTATATAGGCAAGCAAAAATAACTTTTTATACAAGCTCCTCTTGCCACCCAAGTTTCTCAAGTCCCTTAAGTCCAATAAAAGATAACTTGTCCATACTCCTGTAGGGGACTGGATTTGAAATGAGTGAGAATGACTCCTAAAGCTAGAAATCTAAACATTTAAACTGAGAGCAAGGTTTAAGTAAATTTTTCATATTTCACTCTACCTAAAACCAGATATAGTGCCCTCACCCTGAAGCACACTTTGGGTTTCCAGCTTTAACCTGAGCTTTGAAAGCCTCTTACTTTGATACAAATACACAAGGAGGTCTTCCTTCATCCATCTTAAGATACAGAAGACCTACTTTGTGGGTCCACTCTCAGGACACATTGCACTAAGCAGAATGCATGCACGTGCCAAAGTTCTTTATAATATATAATATTTTGTAAGTTTACCTTCGCAAAGCTAAAATACCATGCTGGAATCCTGGCACACTGGTCAGCCAAGGGAGTTTTTGCCCTCACTTCTGAATCAGGCCAGCAGAGGTAGAAACAGTGTCTTCATACAGACCCACAGCTGCATTTGCATAGCTGGAAGGGCATCCCATATACACAGTAATCACACATACAACCCATAAAAGCTAACAAACATAGAAATGCATGTCACGGTAAAGCTCTAATAATTATTAAAATATCTAAATCTCTTTCAGGGAGATTTTCTTTGGACCAAAGGTATCTTTTGTGATCCCCTGCAACAGTGAGTGATCAACATCAAGCCTGCCAGTGAGGACAACCTACATCATTCTGCAATTGCATAACAACACTTTCAAGGGGAAAAATAAATCCGATGTCAAGCAAAAATAAATAAATTTTAAAAAAAAAAACACCTCTCTCTCTAAGCACATTGCAGCGCCTCTCTTTGCACTGGAGAAAAATTTCCTTTCTTTAACTTTTTGGAATATGTAATAAGTTCTTTTGAATTTGGTAGCTGTTAATTAGCTCCATATATCATGTGAAAGACTGTACAAGTGCATAATAGTCCTAATATGCAGGTCCCAGCAAAAAGCCTACCTTTTTAATAAGCGCAACATTCTCAAATAGTTTTTATGAAGGAGTTTCAAAATTAAGCCTTCACGTGGTTAAGAACAACTCTTGCAGGAATCTACTGCATTGCAGCTTCCTACTGCTTTATTGCTGCTATGCAGTTAACGTTGGTTTAAGCTGACACTATTCAGTACCTAGCACTTCCATACGTAGGTTCCCACCTTCTCCCTGGCCATCTTGGGAAAAACAAGAAAAACAAAACTCACAAACTCACACCATTCATCTTTGAAAATTCCACTGAAAAAAGTTAAAATTCATATGTAGTAAAGTACATGTAGAAGATGATTATGTCTAATTTTTCAGCTGCATATGAAATCTTAAGTTAGGATGAACATTGAACTCTTAGAATACTAAAACAGCAGCAATAGCACGTATATATATGCATATATATTTAGAAAGACAGAAAGAAAGTCAGACTGACACAGGGTCAGTTAAGGCAATATAAAAATACTCACTTAAGCAGCTTTTGGATCCAGCCTCATTTGAAATACAGTACCTGGGAATTAAAGTTAAAAACCCAGCTTTTTATTTTTAGGATAGTTCTGTAGGGAAACAGTTGGGTAAATGAAGACAGAGGTAGCTAGAAATATTGGAAGTAGTCATCTTAATTTAAGAGTTATCATGATCTGGCCTATAGATATACAGTTACTTCTCAATACCTGCTGGCACTGTTTACAGTATCAGAGAAAAGTAGCCAATAATTTATGGCCGCTTATAAGTTTAACAGTGGCCATCTGAACAAGCCAGGCTTAGAGACAGTAAACTTACTGCCTTACAAATGGTAACTCTTTAGCTATCAAGTCAGCCACATGAAAAGCATGTAGTACTGAGGTCACTCTTTTTACCCCCCTCAAATCAGTATATTGTTAACCTAATAATTTTACATTACACTGAAAACTGCTAGCATCAGAGTACCAAACTTATTTCACATACCATATGAAATATCAATGACTTTGTTAGTAAACAAGGATTGGATAGGGGTAGCAGTGGCTTGATTATACATAGCTAATAATAAATGTTTCAAATAAATCTGCATGTACCATTTGCCAAGTAATTTTTAGGCTACTGGGTGTTAAACAAACAGTTTGTTTCACTAGGCTTTTTAAGCCTGGTTTGTGTAATTATTCCTGAGTCATTTGGGCTTCCTACCAAATAATCAATTAAGGAAAAAATAATCTGGCAACTCACAGTTGAAATATCCAAAGTCAGTGTTTTGCTAAGAAAACATATGGTATCCACTCTTGTGCAAAATCCTCTATAAACTTCTAGTAGTAGTAAGTGCAAGCAGCTCCTGCTGGTCATGCCATCTAGCTCCTGTGTAAATCATGTTGCATATGCCTATCATCCATAGCTTTCCAGAGCAGGAGCAACAAGAACTGAGGCAGATACACAGCTAGGTTGTAAAGTCAGTAAGTGGTTTTCAGTTACTTCCCCTTCCACCACTACTGACTTGGAAAAATCTACAATCTGTTGGAAATAAACGTTTTGCCACTTTCCACATACAGCAAGATAGGGTCACTTAGGCTACTACTTTAAGACCAATTCCCTATAGAAAATTGCTTTTGTTTCTCCCTGCTCTCCTTCCCTCCTGAAAAAGCTTCTACAGGTCCTGCCAGACCTACGTGCAAACATTCATCCCTGTCCTCCATACTGTAAGAGAGAAAAAGCCTTTATCCTTCAGGTGCCCAATTCAGGGCCAGATTTCCTGGCTGCTTCCCCAACTAACGGTTCAAAGATGACAAATTCAACTTGTGCAAAGAACATTTAGTAAACAATTTTGCAGACACTACTGTGAGAAGGGTACTGAAACATCAAGAAATAACAACTTTAGCCACCACTAGTTAGATATCACTAACCAGTTTGAACTTAGGCCATCACTGCACAACTTCAACATGGAAAGATCTAAGACACTGCAAGTGAAAGAAATTAGGCCACTTATAGCTCTTGGGAAGGCAGCCAGTTTGAGTTTAGGGTTTATCATCATTCAGTTAAGCAACAGAGTGCCACAGGTCAAAATAGCAGAATGGAGCATCTTGGTTGCAGTGATGCCAAGAAAGTAGTTTTCCCAAAAAAACTCACAAGATTAACATCCATCAGTTTAGACCAGAGAGATACTCTCTCATTTTTCCCTAATTAAGAAATAGCCTTTAAACATCTGATAAGGTTAAAAGTTGCAACAAATGCTAACTGAACAAACTGAAGCCATGTCCTCCTCTGCTTTAAGCTTCTCCTTCTGCCTTTTCTTCAACCCACGCACTCAGCTTAACGCAGAAAGAAATATTTCATGTACCACACATTTAGAGTAGCACAACAACTAACAATGAAGTCCAAGAAGTCATACATAATCCTGTCTTCAACATCATAGACTTTACTAAGATAGCCAATTAAATATATTTCTCATGGTACTTTATGTTTCAGTGTGTTCTTTGTTTTTGTTTTTAAACAGGCCTGAGTTAATGCATGTAATGAACAAGAAACAGCATGCCTATTAGAAGATACCATATGAACCCAGCATAAACTCAGTCTGCCGTTCTCCAATTAAGTTCTTAGCAGCAGTCTACGTACATGAATGGGAAAAAAATGTCAGCAGCTACAGGATTTTTTTCCCAAGTGGAAGATTTCTCAGCACAGTAAGCTGCAGCAGTCTTTTCATCCATACTTATGGCTTTGAAATTCAAGAACCGCATTTTTTTTTTCCTTTTTAATATCGGAGCAGGAAGGCCTGAGTGCTTGGAAGCACATATCCGAGCAATGACAAGATGAATAAACAAATCAGAAAAGCCCGCATCAATTCTTGTTTCCAAAGAGGAAAATGAAAATGTTATTCAGCAATTTCTGCCCTGCTAACAACTGGAACTGTCATTTAAACCCTTTTACTTTAGGAAAAAGAACCTATTGCCAAGTCTGCCACTTTTTTTTTTTTTTAAGACAGCATTGCATTATGAGAACTTGAAGTACATTCATAAATGTATTCTTGGTAGATTTTAATTGAAAAAAAAATTCAATCATTACATAAGGAATTAAAGCTTAATTATTAAGAACAAGTAACTCACCAAATAAGTTAGACACATCCACTTGAGCAACAGTATCAGTGACATTTATTTAAAATAGTTTGCTGAGGAAGTTTGTTTCATAAGAGATGGTTTTCAAACAAATCAGCAAGGTTATGAAAAATAAAACAGAGAAACACTCTGGGGAGGAAAAAGTTACAAAGAAAGCTTTTGCATATCAACAAAAACCCTCAGTCTTTTGATTTGCAGCGTGAGTCTCAGTCCCAACCTTTTCTGCCTAGTGGACACCACTATCCATCTTTAGATCTGGTTTGTTTTTGTCGTTCTTCACTGAGTAGATGAAATATGTTAAGGTGTCCTTTTCATTCACTGGAATTGTCCTAAAATGGCAGCCAATTATCTACAAAGGAAGAATGCAAGGAAATTAAATAACCACTTTTATATGCAGAAACGGAAGATTCAGATTTAAATAGACTACATTAAAGAAAGTTTAAGAGCTTGATCAAACAGCTTAAAATTAATAAAGGAAACCCCACCTCCCTTCAAAAGTCTTTACTAGTCACACAAAAGTTAGGATAGGAACCATTTTATTGAGAACTCTGAAACAAATACAGCAGATTGTACCCTAATTTCCAAAGTAAAATGCACAGAAAATTGTCAGAAAAAAATAATCAATTCTCACAAGCATAGGAATATCATTACATCTATGTAGTCAGTGCTTGAATCCTATAGAATGTGTAATGACTATTGAATATCAACAAAACTACAGCACAGGAATTAGGCTACTACTCATTACTCAGGCTGAAGGGGGGCCTGTATCATATAGAAAAATGCAAGATCGGATAAAAGAATTTTCAAGACTGATTATTGAACATTCAGCTCTTCAAAACAGAGCTGTCAGTGATAAAAATTCACCATGGTATACCTACAAAAATGTCAATTTCTACAGTTCGAGTCACTTCTGTAATTCCAGAAGTTTTTTCTTCCTCTTCATCAAAATGGACTGTCAGCTTTATAAGTACTCAAATTGACACTGACTGCCCCAGTCTGTTCTCTGGCTTTTTGCAGAACACTTTTTTGGACTAAAATTAGCAAGAGGAAGGGAGGAGAATGGGACTGGTCTTTGAACTACCACAAGGTACAAGCATTTAAAACAATTAGCGAGTTAGAAAGCTTTTCAAACCCCGCTTGAAAAAAAAAAGAGACAGTTTGACAGAGCCCTTTAACATGGAGTTTTAAGTAACAGCATAACAGCTAGCAGAATGACCATTGTACATTAGGGTGGGTTACAAGAAATCATATGGACTATAAAGTAAGGAAGCTCTGTGGCTATATCTCACAAAGACCAGTAGGTCAGTCAAAGCACATGACAGAAGCTTTGCCTATTCACATGAAGCAGCACAAGAAGAATACGCTATTGCAAACATCTCATGAGATGTACCTAAAGCAGACCCTTAGGAATGCCAGATTTACGGGGGGGGGGGGGGGATATAATCACTTGTGCTTTTTCAAATCAGTCCTGCTAATTCAAGAACTAGCTGTACATCAAGAAAACACCAAACTGGTTTTAAATTCTTACTCATAGAAGCAGCAGCAGCATTGTTCTTTTACAGCTTGGCCTTGAGATCTCTCACACATTTAAGAACCTTGGCTTTAATCCACACTGCTTTGTAAAGAGATCAACAAAATCTCTGCACTGAAGTACAATTGAGTATTATTGCATAAAACTGAAAAAGTGGCAGCTGTACTTCCCTCCTGAGAGGGTCACCAGTGCTTCCACATATTTATATCAGCAGTCTGTAACTGCATCTTAGCAGTGCAGAAGAGTTCCTTTAAAACTGCACTCCCATACAGTAAAGATACACATGGCTGTAGTCACTGCTTCATCACTTTTAGAAATCTTAATGATAAAAAAATTCATAAAGTTCCATTCTGTGACAAAAGAATCCAGTTTTTAATTAATAGAAATTAATGATCAATAGAAGTCTGTTTTTCAGGTTTCTGTACTTTCTACACAGAAACGTATGTAGATATTACCTAGGGTTTTAAAGCTAAGCTTGAACCTTACTAGTATTTCATTGCTACCTCTCAGTTTCCAACTATCATCAGCAGGACTCTTAAGCTGAAGGTGTGACTGATGCACAGGCTATAAATCCACGATTCTATGATATTCAGAGAGACGCAGATCAACTTACTGTTCAACTCAGCACTTTGTGTTTTTAAGCAGCATACATTCCTTCTCAAAGTTAACAGTCCCTCCTCTGGAAAGAACTTTTACTTCTGATTTACTTGGCTCAGGAGCCACGGCCAATGAAGGAAGCTAGATAAGCTGCTCTGTTTTGTTCTCATAAAATCCAGATTACAGATACACTTTATGCAAGGATCATATTGTAGAGAGAAGAAACACACATGCCATAGCAAGTTGCATTCTCTATTATGGAACAAACACTCATACGTACTTCAACAAGCTGTGCTTTGTTAAGTCCTGGTCTGGTCTGTAGCTTGAAGTGTCTTTTGTACCTTCGAAGTGTGTTTACTTGTAACTGATATAAATCAACCTAGAAGAAAATGAGGGAAGGGGAAGAAAGCAATCTAACGTTACTGATAAGGTTTCACTTATTAATAGTTTGCCTCTCAACATTTTAGGATCTCACGCATACAAAAGCATTGACTGTCAGCTCTGAAGATCTCATTTTGACAAAAAAACACAGAACTCCACCCCACACCTTCGAGCAAAAAGAAAAAACACTCCAGTTCAGTTTAAGAGCAGTTTATTGTTACTGAACATGGCTCTTCCTCCCGTTAGCAGCAGACAATATTTGGAACTCACTACTGTACTTTAATATTTTCTTTTTTTTTTCCTGTTTGTTCCCAGTTTTGAGCATGATAGCACAAAGCCCAGTAAGAAATTTTACATAACATCTGATTCAAAGAACACCTCTGTACTGAGATTTCAGCCATCAAATTTTACACAGGTTACACACAAGATATAGCACAGCTGTACCATGAGACAGCATGCATTGTAACTGAGAAAAAGTCTAGAGTACAAAGTTCTCTGGCTTGAGGTGAGAGAAGAAAACAGCTGCTCGTGGTCTCCAAACATATCCCTGCTACATAAGCACAACACAGGAGGTATGTGCACAGGCATCGTTGCGCAAAACTATTTTTCAGTGTGAGTTGACAGTTGAGAGAATTGCACAAGCTCCTTTTAGGGATATAAATACACAACCGCAACCCAGTACTCCCTTAGTTTTAAATCCCACAAACTCTGAACAACAGTCACTTCTCCCACCAACAGCTTACCCTCCTAGACAATGCAAAAGAAAGTGAAATCAAAAGACCGAGGAGGGAAGTAAGCTGACAAAACAGGCTGAATGAGAAGTTCTGTTAGGTCAGTTGCTATTGCAGTAGTGTTCTCCAAACTTCCTGCATTAAAGATCGGTTAAGGCATTCACTTCTACTTTAAAGCCACTTAGCAGTCTCAACTATGGAATATTTCGGGCAACAACAGTGCTAGTGCCTACTTGGTAACCTGGCTAGATGTGACGCAATGCTGCCTCACGTGCAGGAGGATGGGCATCCTTTGGTACTCGAGCCAGCCGTACTGTGGAAACTTCTTCCTCCCGGTAGGAATCACTAACATCTAGTGATGGTCATAACTCAGGTGGAAATTGGAAGGCCCTGCAGGTGCTCAGAATATTTTTTCCCCTTAGTAAACTGGATAGCAATTGAAAATAAAAGTGGTCAAGGGCCAACAAGCATGAAAGGTGTATAGTGACCACATGGGAAGTGCATACTACTGTTGTCCAAATGGCTAGCTGAAATGCCTCAAAAGTACTACCCCGGCAGCTTTCTTTCCTGCAGTAGTACCATTAAAAATACACTTGCTTTTTTGTTCTAGAGATATCCATCAGTTGTGTCATACTTTATTATTCTTGTCTGGGAAAACAAAACAGGCTCGCTGAAGAGCTGCAATTACCACTCTGCCAGACAGCTACCTAAAGCCACACAGAATATTAGGTTTAAAGAGGACTTTCAGAGAAGCGATCCAACATGTTTACCGACAAAAGACACAGTCCAGCATCAAACTACTTTCAATCCCCTAAAATCCTCTTAGTCAGAGCATTCAAACAGGAGCCATGTGCCTTCAGGCAGGGATTCTTGTATTAAGTTTCATCACTTATATTGCTGATGTCTGCAGATGCTGACCATAAGGATGCCATTAAATTAACACTTACGGAGCAATTTCAAAAGACCACTTTAAAAATCCCTCTTGGAGGAGACCAGGTAGGCTCTGCTCAAAATTAACACACAGGCCATAGCAGAAATAATCCACAGCACATGTAGGAAGAAGAGAGCCCTAGGTGCATTCTCTCCCGTTATATTATTGGAAAACATTTGAGAGCTGTGGATTGCTTTCATAACGGGTGATGTTTCACTGGTCTGCAGTGCAGAAAGCAAGCAGGAAAAGTGCCATCCTTCTCAGCTCATTTCAGGTACAGTTCCCTGAACATCACTTCCCCCAGCAAGGGCTAAACACAAAGAGCTACTATCACTAAACTTTCAGTTAGACTAAGGTAACAGGGTAACTGCAAGAACCATCTGCAACACATTTTGCATGACACGCAAGGATTGGAGGGATGGGGCAGTGAAACATTTATATCCCAAGTATCACATGCAATTCCCTTCAACCCCGGCAAAGACAGGTTTTGCTAATATGTAGCAAAGCACAACTTTCAGTAGGACTGTGGAGACAAATCACTTCAGAAGGAGGAAGCTGGAAACAGCAGTTGCCTGAGAGAACTAGAACACTTAAAAACATTCTAGAAAGTCTTGTTCATTCTGTTCTGCACAACTAACACAGAGAATACACTGCAAAACTCAGTCAGCTTCGGTTGTATTAGAAACGGAGTGAACCAGGAGTCAGCCCTTTCCCCACTCCCCAAACTAAAGCTGTGAGAGTGGGAAAGCAGATCTGCGCAGACTCAGCAGGAGGTAAGAGCAAGCTTCGCATAACTATTAGAAAGAGCAACTGTTTAACTACCTCTGGAGTGTCGATGTCTTGCACTGGTGAGTCACCATCATCATCACTGCCTTTCCTCTTTCTTCTATTCCTCACGCTCTGAATTAAATTTTTGTGGAAGTCACAGATATAAAGATGTCTCGCCTAAAAGAGGCAACACCGCAGCTTTCAATCAAATCCGCGTAAACACCTCCTGGGCGTCCGACAGAAACGCGCACACGGCGATATCCTCTCGGCAAGCCCGCTAACAGGGCTCAGGGAGCTTTTCCACCCGACCCCGCTGAGGGAAGGAGTTGCTGCGCTGCAGAGCCCTGCCGCCGGCTGGGCCGGGGAGCGGCGAGGCGCTGCAATGGGCTGGCTCGGTGCGAGGAGCGCAGCACAGACACGTACAGCCCGCCCTCCGGCTCGGGGATCGCGAAGCAAACAAGCAAGAAAAAAAAAAAAAAGAGAGAGAGAGAGAGAAGCCAGCAGGAAAAGCCGCCTCACGCTGTTTGGAAGACAAAAATCCGGCTCTCGCCCCACATATCCCCCCCCAGCGGGCTCCCACCGCCTCCAAGGTCAAGCAGCACGCAGCTTTATCCCCAGCTCCCCTCTGTAGGGCCGCGCTGGTTCCGCCGGGGCTCCCC
Source organism: Anser brachyrhynchus (assembly GCF_964034855.1). Taxonomy (NCBI): domain Eukaryota; kingdom Metazoa; phylum Chordata; class Aves; order Anseriformes; family Anatidae; genus Anser; species Anser brachyrhynchus. The sequence goes on from NC_137698.1 coordinate 25,837,596, forward strand.
ACGCGTGGGGCCGGGGCCGGGGCCGCTGCCCAGCCCCATGCCGTGCCGGGCCGTGCCACGCCCGATGGCTGCCAGGCGGCGGTGCCCGGAGGGAGCCGTGCGGGCGGCGGGACGAGGCGGGGCGGCCGCAGCCCCGAGCTAACAGGGCTGGGGCAGCGCCGGGGACCCCGGCAAACTCCGGCACGAGGAAATTAAAAAAGAAAAAAAAAAGAGAGGAGGGTGAGAGGAGGCTGCCACGCCACCGGAGGAAAGAGAGAAAAAAAAAAAAAGAAAGAAAGAAAGAAAATCACTAATAGAAAAGGCAGAACTTTAAGGAGGGAAGCGAGCTGCTGGGGAGAGGGGAGAGGGGCCGGGCTCGCCCCGGTGCCGCCGGCCCGTGACTCACGCTCTTGTCCAGCTCGATCTTGACCTTCTTCTGCGAGATGCTCTTCTGGATCCGCTTGCTGAAGCTGGCGTTGCCGGCGGCGCGGCCGCAGCGCTCGCCCTCCTCCCGCAGGCAGCACAGCTGCCCGGCCCCGGGGCCGCCGGCACCGGCAGCGCCCGCCGAGCCCGCGGCGGCACCGGCACCAGCACCGGCGGCCGAGCCCGGAGCCAGCCCCGACGGCGCTGGCGGCGGTGGCGGCGGTGGCGGCGCTGGCGGCGGAGGCACCTCGGCGGCGGATCCCACGCTGCCCAGCGGGGCGGCGGCGGCGGGGTCGGCCCCCCGCGGGGTCACCTCCTCGGGGGCGAAGCCGTTCATGCCCGGCGCCAGCCCCGCGGCGGGGTGCTCCCGTTCCCCCGCTCCCGTTCCCGGCCGGTGCCGCCCGAGCGCCGAAGCCCCCCGCGGCTACCGGAGCGTCGGCGTCGCCCCGCGGGTCGCCCCACTTCCTCCTTCCCCCTCCGTCATGTGGGGACTCTTCAGCTGTTTCCTATGTAACAACAGCAACCTGCCCGCCGCCGCGCACCGCCCTCCGCCGCGCGGGGCGCCACGGGAAACGCAGTCCCGCCGCCCGCAGCCCTCGCCGCGCGAGGACGGGCGGGGAAACTACAACTCCCGGCGTGCCCCGCGGCGGGACGGGGGCCGGCCATTTTGCGGAGGCGCCGAGCGCGCTGGCTGCGGCCCACCCTCTTTCCCTCCCTCCAAGCGCCCCCCTTCTGCCCGCCGCCGGGAGGCCGGGCCCGCCGTGCTGGGGCGGCGGCGGCGGCTCGGCCCCGCTCTTAAAAGACCGCTCTCCCTTCCCCCGCTGCTGCGGGTCGCTCCTCCCCGTCCGCGCGGCCGTTGGGATTTGAAATGCGGGCGGCGGTTGCAGGCCGCGGGGGGCCGGAGGCGGGAAGGTGGGGGCTGAGGGCTGAGGGCTGAGGGCTGGCGGCGCCTCCCGGCGCTTCTCCCGGCTCGGTTTCTCTCCCCCGGAGGCTCGCGTTGGGTCCCCGGGCAGCGCGGAGGCCTTTGTTAGGGCTGCCTTGGGGCACGCGTGGTCCCGGCGCTGCCTCCCGCAGCACGGGTCTGTGAGGACAAAGGCAGCGCGCGGGACAAGTCTCCAGTCTGGGCGTTTAAGAGGTCCCACTGTTAATAAAGGCAGCTTGAACTACCAAAAGTCCTATAAAGGTGGCTCTGACAACCAAAAACACCTCAGATTTCTCTAGCGCTTTCACTAACGATGAACTAAGACCTCGCCGTGCACAGCACTAGCTAAACATTGAAGATACGACAAAAGTATTTTTATTTTCCAGACTTCACCAAACTGCACAAGGGACGCTGACGTGAGGCCGTTTAACAGTTCAGCTGGCGGCAGCGCGGTGACAGAAGCAGCAAACTTTGACCTGTTTCCGTTCAAAGCGCACGCACCGACCAGCGAGGCTCCGCTTTGCTTTCAAACCGCGGTGAATATTCCCTGAGATCCCCGAAGCGGCATCCGAGCTGGCCGTACGCGGAGCGTGGTGATTTAATCGCGGAAATATTCGGCCGTATCAATTACGGCGCGTTTTCAGCTTGCAGAAAGAAGCAGAAGAGTAGCAGGGAGGTCAGTGAATGATTTGAGAAGACACAGATCCGGTGTAAGCCAAAGTTCTGCGTGAGCCAGGGAACATGATTATACCGCAGTTTCAGTTTGTGCTGCAGATGGCTTTTTAATCTGATTACATAACCCGGTATTAGAGAGTAAGGGCAGGTCCTGCTGACGCTCCCAACAGTTGTAATTGAATGAAGGATACAGTAACTGAAGTTAGGCTGAGCTTAAAGTAACAGGCAACAGTTACACAAAAGGCAAGTTTCAGTGATTATGGGGAGGAATTGGATAAGGGTTGGAAAAAATATCAAACCCTCTTTTGTTATCAACCAGGCTGAAGACTAAACGAAGCATCTGGGTTTAATTCCACATTCTGCCACTGTATAATCTCAGAGAACAGACGTTTAACTCACTTGTAAGGTTTCTCATAATTTGACCATTTCAAACATGGTAATGATGTTAACATTAAAACAAAACAAAGGGAAAAAAAAAAACCAACAGTGGGAGGACGTACCTAAAGAAGGACATAGGAAGCACATGCTGGGAAAACTGGGCCAAGGGTGAGTTCCAGGAATTTTTCAGAGGAAATCTGGGTCACGAATAGCAATTTCTAGAATCTGACACTGTGTCTTTTGAGATTCATTTAATTTCTTCAGATGGTTTTGACCTTACAGTAAGCATAAAATACATCAATCAACATATGCTATGATTTGATAAAACAGAAGGATCACACGCACATTTGTCTGATCCTGCTTGTACAGTTTGTGAGCAACTAAAAGCCTGATAGTTACTCAGGCATGCTCGCCAATATGTTAATTTATAAGCTGAATTTCAATAGAGTAGTATCATAGTTTCATGATTAGATCACGATAAGACTGTAGTGGGGCTGAGAAACACAGTTCTGCTTCTGCTGTAACCTGCTCATTTTCACACCTGTGCCCTGTCCTTCTTTGTGCCTGTAAAAGCATTTAGAAGGCTCCACGGCAAAATAGATTGGGTTACAGCTAGACCAGCAAAAGAAAATCAGTTAAGTTTAACCCCGATCTGCTTTACTGCTCAGTTGCATGGTCATGTCCCAGCACAGAGGAAGATCCAATGGAGGGGCAGGACTGTGTGACTGATGCTGGAACCGGGAAGGACCTTCTCCTTCCATATGAATGTCTGCTTAGAGGAATCACATCCCTTTTAATCTTGTATCTTATGTGGGATCAAAAAATGCAAAAAGCTTGGACATTGTTAAATAATAATAATAATAATAATAATAATAATAAATAAAGTTGTTGCAGAAGGATTCTGCTAGATTGTATATTGTCCAAAGTTATGATTTCTGAATATTAAGCTCTAGTAGTGTTTAGTAGAAGTATTCAGACATAACTAGAGCACATATAGTGAGAGATTTTAAATAAATATCAAGACATGCAGTGTTGCAACAATATACTGATTAGAGTAAAACCTCAAAAATTAAAACAGTTAAAAGAGAGTGGCAGTTCCAAAGCTGTATCTCTTGGTATGAGATAGAGATTCTACTAACATTTATAGGCTGAATCACATGGAGGGCCACAGTAATCTATGCCTGTCATGGATGCCAAAAGTAAAATACGGCTGACACGTAAGCAGTACAGAGAAGGAACAGGAGCTGCTGCATCTTGAGAAGGGTGCCCAAATTCATAGCTCAGAGGCTCTGAACTCAGCAGGACTCAAGGACTGGTCCTGTCTCCGAGGAGGTCCAGGCGCAGGTGGGAGGTGAGCAGCTTATGCCTGAGATGCCTTGAGATGCCACATGTCCCAGCTCCTGCCAGCTTCTGACTGATGTGTTTTGTAATTCGAGAGGGAAGAACGATAATTGGCCACATCACCTTGGATATATTACAAGCACACTGTAAACACATTATTAGTAATCTTGGAAAGGAAATGTGTTTTGTAACTTTATATATACCTTCGCATGATAAGGTTCACTGGGGATGACTACTCCTTTCCCCATTAGGTACCATTCACCTCAAGTCTCAGGGTACTTTAGTACACTTGTGTGCTGCACCTCAAATTATCCTGATAGCAAATAGAGTAATAGGGAAAGTGATTAGTGTAAGTTTTTCACGTCACATATACGTTTTGTTGTGGACTGTTAACTGCTTCAATTCAAAATAGATCCTTGTAAAGTGCTTTACATATTCTGCAAATTCCACCACATCCCCCAATGATTTTTATGAAAGAGCAACCAACTCAACAGGAATTCACTGGCTGTACATCAGAGATCGTGGAAATAGTTGTAAGTTTGTATTTTAACTGTTTTATTAGAAATTAAGTTCTATTTATTGCTGTAAATTTGGTATAGAACAGCAAGTAAATCTCTCATTCCTTAGCAGAAATGAGTTGCATCCTTTTTGTTGTGCTCTTCTTTCTCAGATTTTTGATTTTCTGATTTTTTCTCTCCCACCCCAGCACCCACTAACTGTGCTACTTGCCTGTCACTCTGCCTCCCATTCATTGTTCAACTCCATTTAAGCACAGAGCCTAAAACACAGGAACATTGGAATTATCTACAAACTATTTCTTCACTTCATGTTTTACACTAGTTATGCTGTAACTTTGTTTGGATACTTAATTGTATAACAAAATCTGTATTAGCACACAGAGCTTATCGTATGAGAATCAAGTGAGATGGTAAGAGGGAAAAATCATAGCTTTAGCCAAGAGAGCTAAATTGGTGCAAAACTGGTATTTCCAGGTCTTTGAATAATCCAGTTGAAGCCAATGTTCCTTTTTAAGCATTCTACTTTGTAAAATGGAAATTAAGGGTGTATAAGAGTTTATGTGACGTGTGCTTTTATTAGACTTAAAGTAGTAAATAGGGTCCAAAAATAAATGTTGTATTTTAAGAATAATCTAGGTGTTACGGGATTAAAATTGATAAGCCCGTGTACTGTAAAAGCTTTAAAGATTTGTAATACATGCCCCTTAACTGTTTGTACCAACTCACATTTGCAATAGACATTAGTTAGGCATCAAAGGACCTTCTATTAAAAGGCTTCATTTTCACGTGCAAAAATATGTATAAATGCCAGCACAGAAAAATAAGATGTTCTTTGTTGAATATACGTGCCAGGAATTATTTGCTGGGGGACTGAAATAATGAAGTATATCACATACTTTTTGTTTGTAAAGCATATGTAAATGCAGCTTAAGGAAGATACTTCAGCGGCACACAAGCAAACACAGAGTCTACCTTCAGCTTTGTGCTGAGGTATGTATTAGGTTTCAACAATCTTTCTTCTCACAAGGCCCCATTCAGCCAACTTAAAAGTGCACATTCATCTGCATCAAAGTCACAGTGTCACTGATCAGTTATCCATTCAGGCTACTTTGATTAACATTTTGTTTCATATTATGACTGTCAGTGATCACACAGTCAGAAATAAAAGCCCAACAAAAACAGCATTAGTGCTTTTCTGAAATGTAATGCAGCGATCAGGAATGTATAACAAAAAAAGTATCACCCCTAGAGATTTTGTCTAGTAATGCAACAAAAAATTCAGCTATGAATAACAGATCAACACTTGTGTATTGTAAGAGTTATTTTTAATCCCTTGAAAAGAAATTAAAAGCTGAGTCAGCTCTCTTGATACTACAAAAAAGAGCACTGTGTACTCTTTGCTACCATCTTACATTCTGTGAAACAATTTCTCGGTTACATAAACTCAGATTTGACATGGTCTCCAATCGCGTTTTGTTTGATTAACTCACATGATTTTTGCAGTTTTGTCATAGGGTTCTAGAAACTACAATGCTCCTTTACACCATCACATCCTCTTCTGATATGGGCTGTTTTTACAGAAAGGAAAACGGGAAACTTCCATGGCCCTGTAGCTTGTTGCAGTATCCTCCTCTCTGCAGTACAATTATAAGCATCTTTAGGTCTGACTTCACTCTTGCTGAAGTTAACAGCAACCGCAAAGTGCCCCTGGAGAGCAGGTGAACACTTCATCCACCTAAATCTACAATGCATGGTTTAGAAATTCTTTAGAGGATAATTATTTGGTCTCAAGTCAGTAAAAACTAAAGTCTGGTGCTAGTAATAGATACTTTTATGAAAATAAAATGAGCAAAATTACATGTGGCTTTGGGGTTTAATTGTTTCCCTGACTTCCTGCAGAGCTCATTCTGTGTCAGAGATACAGGCTGACACTCCAACAAACTGAAGTACAATGACTGTTTTGAACGAGACTTGTTTTTAGCTAACGTTGCTTGAAAACAAATCCTTAACTGGGAAATATATTATGAGGAACAGATCTGATGCAATATTTTACAGAATTTTTCACAAAACATGACCAATGAGCAGAGTTTATTATTGCAATTGCAAAGTACACAGGGCACCGCGTTTCCCACATTTCTATAGTACTTACTGTCATCGATCGTTCAATACATAGCAGTTGATCAAAAGCATCACTTCTTTCTTAGAAATCACCAGATTGTGCTTTTCCTGCTTCATCTTTAATGCTCTCTAAATCTCAGCTCTCTTGGAAGATAATGTTAGAGTCTCAGCTTCTCAGCTTTTGTACTGATAAAGCTTCCAGCCTTTACAGTTGTAAAGATAAGTTTGTAATCAGGTCAAGGACATATTCTAAAGCAAAGAACGCAAAGAAAAATAGACTCCCACCCTTTAGTTTCAACATTATTATGCTTAAACAGATATTATGGCTTTTTATCTGTGTTTGGTTGTTAATGTTTATTAACATTATAAACACAAATGATGAGACTTGATTCTGCTATTGCAGCTATCCACAGGCACTATAAGATCCTTACCTCTCTCCACAAGTGAGTGGGGCAGAATTTTAGATGTTCTCATCATAATTTATGTCAGAATTAGGAAAATAATAATACAGCTCTTTTACCTCTGAAACAACTTTAACTTCTTTATTCCGTGATTATCTATATTTCTAGTTATAGCATGAATGTCTATTCTAAAATGAATTACAACTTTACAAAGTACTTTTTTTTTTTTTTTTTTTTCCTGCTGGAAGAAGTGAATGGGGATTGTATGCTTTTAATATCTGTACACATTGCAATAATTTAAAAACATAAATGCTAATTATTAATATAAAACACAGCAACAAAAATTGCACAAAACAATCAAGCCAATGAACTGGAGCGTGTTTGATCCAGTAGTAATAAGTCTTGCATCAAAATGGGTTATCTCAAACTCAACTTCGGTGTAAACCTTTACAGATTTTAAGGATTTTTTCTTAAATTAAAAACAAAACAAAACAAAAAAGGCATGGTTCGAGCTGCAATTTAGTTTCTCAATGGCTCTGAATAAGCTGTTCTTTGACACAGAACAACTTCATTTGAAATTTCCTTGTTTATTTTTTTCAAACGCACAACTGCCCTCTTCTCTCTTTCTTTTTTGTTTGTAGTAGGGGTTTAGTCCTGCCAGTAATTACAGAGGGCTTCTAATTAACCTCACACACTAAATAATGAGGATTAATCACAGAACCAAGGATATATTACTGAACATCCTTAACACTTTTTCCACAGGAGCTGGTCTGTTGAGTAGAAGCTTTAGGTTTTGACTGATATTATAGGCAGATGCATTTTCTAGTAGCACAAAAGCTCTGAAATATCCTTTCCTGTTACTGTAAAACACTTAACATAATGGTACAGTGTAGGGTATACAAAGGGGTCTTCTAGAGAAACGGTAATTTTATATCATCAGTTGATGGGAAATCACACAGGATCCATGACTAAAAATGAGACTAATCATTGAATCAACAATTTCAAAATTTCCTTGGTATTTTATTTCTTTTTTCAACAGATTACCTGTGTATCCTGTGATCATTTCCATGACAGCACTATTTGCCAGCAATAACAGAGAAGAGAAAATTATTTTACCATGGCAACGTCTACATTAGCAACAGCACAGTAAGAGTATATCTGGAGAGTGAAACTCACATACACTTGGGAGGCTTTACTTCAGACTACTTTATTCCCCCAAGCCAGATGTCAACGACGTGTGTTCCTGCAACACATCTTTCACTGTGGTTTCATCCAAAAGTTATCTCCATTTGCATGTGCTCATACTGCTCTGAAATACGAAGAAAAAACTTGGTAAGTAAAATCCCATTGGGAGACTCCCTTTAACAGAGTATTCTTGTCCTGAACTAATAAATTAATTCATGGAGATGGACTCACAGCTGCACTCCCTGGGTCAAAAATGAAGCCTAGTGTGACTTTCATACCAGCATGTACTTTGTGTGACCAAAATGTGAGACACATTTAAGTTCATCTGCTACCTGGACACAACATCCATGCATATGAGTATTACAGTTCTTAGGAATCAAGCTGTTAGCACCAAATCCGCTTCACTTTTGGCCATGGGAGACATAAGGATACAGATTCCTCCTTTCTCTTGTGGCCTGTGGTACACAGCCTTGTCAACTTACCGTTTTCTTTTTCTTTCCTAAAAGATTTAAGAATAGCAGTTACATAGGAAATAGCATTTGCTGTCAGGTTCAGTTTGCTTTCAAGTTTCTAGCCCTCATGACTGCAGAAGAAAATAGTCCCCCAGAACGGAAAAGGTATAAACAAAACATTCTGATTCATTCTGTAGGATTTTCAACAATTGCAAATCATCATCAGTTGCCACACGCTTCATTTTTGCAGCAACAAGCACCAGTGGCTAGCCTCACACAAGTACTTAGACTATTCAAGAGCTGGACTGTGATTACAGATTCTTTGAAACTGTTTCCCGGATGTCACACCTTCAGGGCCAGGCACAATTCAACTCGTTGTCTTACTGTATAGAAGGAAAAATATCCTGGAACTATGTCCTCCAGTTTCTAAATGATGTAACATTTGCATTAGTAATTACATTTTACTTATTAAGAGTAAGTATCATATACATTTCAGATAAAGTACCAATGTTTATGAAAGCTGGAAGAGTTTTGAGGGTGGAGGCAGAGGGAACTTTTTTTTATTCTTTTTTACCCATTTAAGCCAATTCAGTAGTGTAAGTTGCAACTAATCACATTTTAAAGTCCCTCTGCACTGCCTGTGAAACCATCTAATGGATGAACAAGGGCAAATTGCTATTTTCTTCTCATATCTGTATCCAGGGATTAACAATATAGCGAAACATAAGAAGGTCTATTACGATCTACAGAAGAAAAGTGTCATATGAGTATTAATTTGTAAATAAGAAAGTAAATGAAATTTAGAATAAAATTACGACTGAAAAAGATCAGTTAAGTATAACAATTATTGTGACCAGGAACAGCTGGTGTTCCTAATATTATCTGCATTAGTACCATGAGAGATTTGTTGTGTTTATTTCCTATCATATGACCACTTCAGTTTCACTCTCTGCTCTGCAGCTGTCCCTGGTAGTGTCTAATGTAGGCTGTCTTTGTTTTAAATATTTGGTACGCAGCACAAAGTCAAAACAAGTTATTGAACTCAGGCTAAAACAGCCTGGTGTAACAAGGCCTCTGTTTGCCTACGAGCTGCTTAACTGGTTATGCAGGCTGTACAATAGCATGTACAATAAAACTAATGTTTAGACAGTAAATAATTTCATTTTTATAAAATAGATATCATGTCCGTGTTATACAACTGAAAAAAAAAAAAGAGAAAAGTTCTAACATATTACTTTAAAAATAAGTCTTTAAGATATGGACAGAAACTCCAGTTCTGAGAACTTTTGGGCAGCTGCACTGCTACATGTGATTTTGTCAAAGTACAAAGAAAGTAACTGCTGATAAGTGGAACACTACAGCAAGCTGAGCTTTCTTTTGAACTTAAGCAAGCAGTAGTTCAGGTAGTTCTAGATATTACTTTTAATCCTACAGCTGTTACCATCTATTTAGTATAAGAGACCCTCATATTGAATAGGCCCCAAACCAGAGCTGCTCTCTGTAGACTTTGTAACTCAAGTTAAAAAGGGAGTTTTAAAGCAGTGGCCTATTTAAATGCTTTTCATGTCCTGGATTTAAACTTTTTTTTTTTTCCTATAGCAAAAAATGCTGATACTCTAAAGCTAAATACACTTTTTCTTTCAATATCTTTCATTGCTATTAGTGAAGTTAGGTGACATTAAAACCGAGAGTGGCTATGACTCACTTTCATTATTCATCCGGTAAACAGTGATTTCTCGAGTCCATAAGAGGGGGACCATTTCAGCTGCGGACTGCAATTAATCAGGAACGATTACTTTTCAATTTCACTGCCATTAATGCTACATTATCGTATATTCAATACAGGCATTCAGGTAATAGCAGAGTCTCTGGGGAGCCACTTTATCCAACTGAACGAATTAGAACTAACTGATGTTGTCACCATATAATAGACTTGGATCAGAATAAAAATTTGGTCTGAGTTAAGGTCCTGCAACTGGAGTTTGCAGCTGCCCCATCTGAACCATACCTGTTCCAAATGCAACAGATCTGTTGATTGAGGTTTTAATTAAGATTCAAATAGTAGGTCTTCGTTACTTTATTCACAATAAGAACCATATTCAGACAAGCTTTGCTGGCCACAGAAAACAAGAGATATGGTATGCTGTAAAGCATTAACACTAATTGCTCATTTTTGTTGTCCACAACACACTTTTCTTTAAACCAGTTTCTCAGCTCTGTAACCTGTTTCCAGTCGCTACATTGCTTATCTTTCCTCACACACAGTTTACTGAAGATTAAGTGAAATCAACAATAGCACCCAAAATTGCAATTGTGGAGCAGATTAGAAACACAAAATGGCTTGAAACCAGGGAGCTATAAAACTTAAGTCATTTCATGAGCTGAATTATTCAACTAGAAGTAAGCCTGAAGTCCTGGAGTTTGTGCTTCTTCCCCACAACTGTCATCCACATGTGGTTAATAAATTAACCACACGGACTGACCAAAGTCAATACGGCATAGATCACTGCTTTAGAAAAGCAACAGTGACTGAATCTCTTGAGACAGAATTTGTGGTTTTGTCTGAAAAGGAACAGTGTGGTATAATGAAAAAAGAGTGACAGCTTATTGTGGAGCTAGGCACACAGAGAAATACTTTTCCAAGTATGAGGATTCTGGTAGAAAGACTGTTTTGGAACTGACAAGTTTTTTAAAATCAGCTTTCTTGTGTGTGGCTTTCAGCATCAGCACTGCTGTAGAAAGCTTCCAGTATCATATTCAAGCATGAAAAATTCTCAATACTGCCTTCCTTGTTGGAGGACAGACAGATGTTAAAGACCACAACTGTTTGGTTTCTTATGCTGCCCTATGCTGCATGACACAGCATGATGTAACCCTCCAAGTTTATATTTAGTTGTACAAAAGCTTTCTTTTTCAGAGAAGAGAACCTAGCAAAAGGCTGTTTTAAAAGAATGAAGAACCTAATTTTGAACAACTTCCTTAAAACATATGATTAAATCATTTGGAAGGCAGGCAGGTCTCATTTTTTCCCCCATAACAGTAATTACGCTTTCTTACTCTATCTGCTTTTCCACAATAGTTTTCTTAGGGTAGATAAGAAGAAAAGATGCAGTAGAGGAAATCTCCCTGCGTTTATATCCCATAATTTCCAACGACCGCTCCAAAGTAATGTTTCTCCATGAACTTGCTACACTGATGTTAATAGAAAGAATAATTAAAAAAAATATAGATTTTTGTTTGAGAACTGAGATAGAACACCCAATTTAGAAGGGTAAAATTCACAATATTCTCCTCTGGTTTCAACCATTAAAAATCATTTCTAGTACCTGTAACCATCGTGATTACTTTTTAATTACAAGCTCCCAAAGATCATGACACACTATTTTAGAAGCACCCCTATTGAGAGACCTGTTTCCTGAAAGCTGGTGGAGCAGTTTGTTTTTCTTTCACCTGCATTAGTGAGGAAACAAAAGTAAAACTGATTTTGATGGAGTTAATCTACATCTTTCTGTGGATGTAAAACATGCAGGAGGTAGTACAACCGTTCTTATTTGAATGCTGTGACATAGAAAAATCTGGTGGACAAAAAATGTTTTTAAAAACAGACATGCTAATGGCTGTATTATGATTCATTCTGCATACATTAGCATTCTAAGATTCTACTATGTAACAAAAATGCTTTATTAACCAGAAAACACTCTGCAAGAAACTGTCACATACAGGTGGTTCACCACAAAGTAAATGAGTAACCATCTGGCAGCTTAATTCACTAAAAAAAAATAAATAGCACTTTCCAAGTAATACACGAAGTAAAAACATTTCTAAAGCTACATAAAGAATTAAAAGCACTCCTTGTGATGTGACTCAGCCTCCACAGAGTTCGGTACTACAGAACTGAGAACATTAATTCACTACTGAGAGGTAGTGGACTGGTTTACAGGAATAAAGAGCTGATGCTGGAACACAGAATATCCCCTGCGTAAATGTTTATTTTAGAAGATAAGTGTAAGTTTTGTTTGTAGGTAAAACACTATCAAAAGGAATAGCCGCAGAAGTTAGCTGATATAAGAATTCTGATAACTGGCTTCTGACAGGCTTTGACATCTGCAAAGGAAATACATACCTCTGCACAGCTCTGCCAATTCACCTCCCAACCTCCCTTTCTTTAAAGAAGATTTTGAGCAATTTCTTCCAGTTTACACTCTGCCTCTCAGGGCTGCAGTTTAAGCAAACACATAAAGCTTGACATGGAAAGGGGATGAAGGAGGCTTTTGTTACCACATTAACAAGCTGCTCTGTGCGAACATGCCTTTGTCAGAAGGAAGAAAAATGAGCTCGGAGGGCCGGGCCCGATAAATGCCTCTCATTCAATGCTATCTGAGCAGATCTCCAACGGAAGAGACTTTGGAGATCAACTCAGATCCACCGAGTGATCCCATGCCTGCGACGAGTCCTCAGAGAGCTTAGGGCTTCTTGCCGCTCTCCCGTCGAGGCTATTAGCGCTGCCGCTGAACTAGGTTAACGCGATTAGAGCTCCACCGAGGACGTAACATCCTCGGCGAGCAAAGGCACAACCTGCGCTGTGGCTGCGCTTGAAGAGGCAGGGCCGTTAGAAACGGCGTGGGTTGGGTGCGTCTAACGGGACGTTAAGGGGGGAGCTGGGGGAGGACAGAGGAACATCACCGTCAAGAAAACCCGCACAGTGCGTGTAGCCCTGGACCAAACCGCCGTACGGGCGCTGAGGCTTCACTCCCCGGCGCCCCTCCTGGCACCACGCACCGGGCGACACCTCCCCTGGGCCGCCCGCGCGCTCCCGGCAGAGCAGCGGGGCCGAGGGCCGCAGCCCGGCTCCCCACAGCCGGGCCTAGCGAGGCGGGGAGGCCCCAGCCCGGCCCGACCCGCGCGGTGCCGCGCCCCGGCTCGCAGTGCGCCCCGCCGCCGCCTTTGTATTTTTAAACCACGCTGCCGCATCCCGCTCAGCCCAATCACGAGGCGCGCAGCGCCCGGCGGCCAATGGCGGGCGCCCCCGCGGTTTTTTAAACCGTCCGTCTCGTCCAATCGCCGCCCGGCGCGCCTAGCCCCGCCCTCCCGCCGCTCTCCTCACCCCAACCGGTTCCAGCGAGTATGCGGGCTGCCGACCCCCTCGCGCGCCACCTACCCCGGCAGCTGCTCGGCCGCTGACGCCAGCGGCGCGGCGAGCCAATGGGGAGCGCGGCCGGCCCGAGCGGGCGGGGCCGCAGGCAGTTTGAACCGGTGCGGCAGCCAATGGGCGGCGGCGGGGGGCGGGCCCGGAGGGGCGGCGGGTCAAGTTGCTGTGGCGGGTAGGGCTGCGGAAAACAAGAGGCTCTAAGTGCGCTGCCGGGCAGGCAGTCCGCAGCGAGCCGCGCAGCCAGCAGCGCCCCGCAGCCGCCCCGCCCCGCCCAGCCAGGCAAGGCCCGAGCGGCCCCCGCCCGTGGAGCCTCCGCGAAGGCTGCGGGGAAGCAGGGAGGGAGGCGGGGAGGAAGGAAGGGAGGGACGGGGGCAGGAGGGAGCGGGCTCCTGCGGGCGGACGGCCGCCGGGCGGGCGGCGGGGACGGCCCCGCGCGGAGGGAGGCCGCGGGGGGGGGGGGGGGGGGAGGGAGCGGAGGCACGGGCCTAGCCGCCGCGCGGGGAGCCGAGGGCTGGCGGGAGGGCGGCTGACGGGCGGCGGGTGGTGCTGCGCATGCGCGGACACCGCGCGGGGCGGTGGGGGCGTGCTTGGGCGGGAAGGCGGTGGCGGCGCGCGAGGGGTGGGGGCGTGGCCACCACCACGGCCACGCCCCCACTTGGCCACACCCCCACGCGACCACGCCCCCTCACTTCTCCCCCCTCCGGCCCCCTCCCCCCCCGCAGGGACCCGCCGCCGACCTCGCCATGGGCAAAGGCGACCCTAACAAGCCGCGGGGCAAGATGTCCTCGTACGCCTACTTCGTGCAGACGTGCCGCGAGGAGCACAAGAAGAAGCACCCGGACTCGTCCGTCAACTTCGCCGAGTTCTCGCGCAAGTGCTCCGAGCGGTGGAAGGTGAGCGCGGCCCCCCCGGCTGCCGCCCCTCCGGGCGGTAAGGGGGCAGCGGGCGCCGGATCTGAGCCGGGTTCCCTCCCCTCTTCCCTCCCCGCCCCCCCCCCCGTGTGTCTGCAGACAATGTCCAGCAAGGAAAAAGGGAAGTTCGAGGAAATGGCCAAGGGAGACAAAGCTCGTTACGACAGGGAGATGAAGAACTATGTCCCTCCCAAAGGAGAGAAGAAGGGGAAGAAGAAGGACCCCAACGCTCCGAAGAGACCACCGTGAGTGCTTCTGTGCCAAAAAAAAACCCACACAACCCTATACATTCCAATTGTCTCATACTTGCTTAACCCTTATTGCTGTCTCTGTTTTCAGATCTGCATTCTTCCTCTTCTGTTCTGAACACCGTCCAAAAATCAAAAATGAGCATCCCGGCTTGTCTATTGGAGATACAGCAAAGAAGTTAGGTGAAATGTGGTCTGAACAGTCGGCCAAAGATAAACAACCATACGAACAGAAGGCTGCAAAACTAAAGGAGAAATATGAAAAGGTACAGTGAGGATAATAAAGTAATGGCTAAATTCATAAAGGTCACTGTAAATGTGACACTGAAGCTTTGCACCTAAACCATGTATGGCTTGTAATTCTAAGTGTTTATATGAAACTCTGTCAGGCTTCAGAACGCATGGAAAGGGTGTGGCATGGGAGGTTTCTGGAATGCTTGCAGTGAGCCTAAATGTGATTTTTACATATCTAGAGATTTTAGCAATAAGGTACTTTACTTCCAGAAAAACAGGTCACCTACTTGGGAAAGCATGCAGTCATCTTCCCAAGTACTGTAAATATAAAATTCTTAAAACTGCCTGTATGAATCTATGTTCTCTGGCCAAAAGGTGAAAGAATGAAAGTTCCAAGGTGGAAATCCCACTTTTCCACATACACGGTAGTGTTAAATTATTGTAGTAGTGCATGATTGTCCTCAGAGTTACATTACCAGCAACTAACCAGCGTCTTTCTTGCAGGATATTGCAGCATATCGTGCCAAGAGCAAGAGTGATGCAGGAAAAAAGGGGCCAGGTAGGCCTGCAGGATCTAAGAAGAAAGCAGAACCCGAAGAGGAGGAGGAGGAGGAGGAAGATGAGGAAGAGGAGGAGGAAGAGGAGGATGAGGAGTAAATGAATGTCCTGCTGTAAAGATTTACGCTCAAAATCCAATATTTTGCTAAGAATGTGAACTCAAGTGCAGCTCATTGTTAGCTTCAGTATAAAAATCTGTACAGAATTGTGTATAGGTAATGTGGTTCTTTGTAGGGAGACCTCTTATTTTTAATGTAAGTAGTACGCCGAGGGGCTGCTACAGTTCGGTTAAAAAAAAAGAAGAAAAAGTTGTGGAATGTTTCTGCATATTTAATGGTTTTGTTGAAATTCAGTGACTGATAGCCAGGTGTTTCTTTTTTTAGCTAAGTAAAATAAAGGAGGTAGCTTAATAGCTGATTTTATATTTTGTAGTATATTGCATTGTATTACTTTTTTTAACAATTTTGTAATAAAATGTTGTACATGATTATTGTTGTATTCTTAATGTTTGAGAGGCTGCCTTTTCCCAGAGTTCTTAAGCCCTGTGCAGGTATTGCAGTGTGCTTGGGCTATTACTGCTGTTGTTACCACAAAATTGACAAGACTCTTAAAGTCATAGCTCTTCAAAATTCTTTACTCTGAGGGTAGCGAGGCACTGGAACAGGTTGCCCAGAGTAGCTGTGGATGTCCCATCCCTGGAAGTGTTGAAGGCCAGGTTGGATGGGGCTTTGAGGAACCTGGTCTGGTTGAAGGGTTTGGAACCACATCCCTTAATGGTACCTTCCAACCCCAACCATTCTAGGATTCTAAGAACTTGCACAGGATTCAAAATTTTCTTTTGCCTTTTAACCAGGGTTTTCTCTCCCATATACACTACCTTGAGTTGCAATTAAGTTTTTCCTTATGCTAGTAGTTGCTTATATAATCAGAGTGAATAATCTAGTTTTAATACTTAAGTTGATAATATTTATTCCTGGATTCCACCCACCCACCCCCCCCCCCCCCACTACCAAAGCAGAGGTTTCAAAGTTTTGTCTTGCTTTATTAGCTGATAATAAATCAGGCACTTTCTAGAGCTCAGGTTCAGGGGCCTTTTCTGCTGTCCATGTAGGATAGGAAAGTTGGCTGTAAGAGACATGGTTAGAGGCATATCTTCCCTGATGTCCCCCTACTCTCTCCCTTTCACCCTAGCCCTGGTATTGGTGACTTTTCATACAATACTTTCAGCTTGCAGAATAGCCTGAGAAAGTCTGGAATGTTACCACATACCAAAGAGGAAGGAAGCATTTTTAAAGAGCACCTTCTCCTGGTATGTTACTGTTTGTGATGGTAACACCAGTTGCACTGTTTCATAGTGTTTTTTTTTTTTTTAAATCATAAACTTGGTATAAAGATTTAAAAGTCTAAATCTAGACATCTAGCAAGATTTGCACATGGAAAAATGAAAGATTCCACAGCTAACCCAATACCTTCATTTTAATTTGTTGAGATAGATAAATAACTTACTAGCCTTTGAAAGCCCTGTGCTGAAAGTCATTTAATGCCTAGAGATTAAGTGCTATAAAGGGCATGCTTCCAACCTTTTTTTTTTTTTTTTTTAAGTCTCTTTTGCCCATCAAGGTCTGAAATAAATTTGAGAAAAGTCATTTTATCTTGTATATAAAAGAGATCTCAGCTGGATCACCATAGTAAATGTCACTTTGTTGTAGGTTAAAGATAATGTAGCACTCACTTTCTAAAAGAAGCCAGTTCTGACAAAACTATTTAGTATATTTGCAAAAGCATGGGAATAAGGTAACTAAAGGCAATTCAAAACTATTTTATAATGAGGTAGTGTAACCTAACTAACCTTTGAAGACCTTCAAAACCCCAAAGCTGGTTTCTCCACCCCAGGAAACTTAAAGTAGTGTCAGAAGGGCTAACTTCTGTCTTGCATGTTGGACCTACTGGAGATAATCCACATTTGCAGGGTCAATATCTCCATTTTACTACCTCAGATTTTGGGAAGCCACAGGTGTAAACTGGAAGTGAGAGTTCTGTGCACTATCCTCTAATACAGAATTTGCAGTTCTAGAGAACCTTTGTCCTTGTCTCCAAAATTCTTCCCTGTAGAGACAGTTCCCTTTCAGAGTATGTAGCTGAGACTGCACTGGTCTCACTTTCATCCTGTTATGCTCAGGTTTTCCTGTAGAAACTTCCCATCATCTTCCCTGAATTTTCAGACTCCGTTCCAGAGTAAAATGGTGACACTTCAAGAAGTCTTCCTGATTTGGTTTCTATAATCTTTCGCAGTAGAACAGTAACATCAGAGTAAATTGACTGGTTTGATGATTTGAAATGTTTTTTAGTTTTGCTCTAGTGCTTTTAAATTGAACAAAATATAACACTTCAAGTGTCCTAAAAAGCTGTATGGGTTACAGAATTTTAAATACTGTGCCTGAGTAAGGGTGTATCTTGAGGTAATTCAGAATAAAGGGGCTCTTCTAATTTTTTCCTCAGTGAGGTAGACTTTTGGACTCAACTTCATTTAGTATTAATTGGCTAATTTAGCTTCCAACACAATTTCTGCACAAAACCGCGCAGAACTGTGTAACATTGCCACTCTTGTCCCATACCCTAATGATGAAAAGCCACCTGCGTTACTTTTGCTTATGATCTCATTTACAAATACATGCTGACTGATGGAGATCTTTGTTGCAAAAATAGTCTATTGTGCTGCTTTACCAGCCTGACCCACATCATTACCCAGATCATTTTGTGTGCACACGTCAGCATGAGCTGCAGCAACCCACAGCAAAGCTCCACATCAAGTTGATCTATCAACTGAAAATGATATAGTGACTAAATACAATTAGTTTTTCAAATAATATTTTGACCTTTTGATAAGAAGGATGTTGAATACAGATTAAAGACAAAAGGAAAAGAGCATGTGGAAATGACTACCTTCAAATTAAGCTTTAAAAAGTACAGTATGTCAGATCAGGAGTTTCAGATAATGCCCACCTGGGAATACTGAAAGAGCTAGTAAGTGATCAAAGTATAAAAGGAACATTCGGAAAAGACAAGGCTGTAGTAGAAAAGCTAAATTAGTTTTTCACATCCATGTTCAATATGGACAATCATATGAAATTACTCACCAGAAACTTGAACCTGGAGGTGAAATGGGAAGTCTGTCTCAAATCAAAGGGACACCCAAAAAGGTCGTCAGCATCAGGAAGGCTGATAAATTGCATGAGAGGTCCAGCATAAATGCATACCACCCAGTAAAGTAGACCAAGACCACCAAAACCAAGACTGATGTGGATAAAGAGCAGGTGTAAAAGAATAACAAAAGTAGGAGACCAATCTTTAAAAAGTGGAACTTACTTCTAAACCAGTAAAAGAGAAGAAAATTGCACCCCGACAGACCTGATACAGCAGTGTGTCGCAGGGAAAAATACCATTGGAACACGTTGAGAAAACACATGATTATTAACCTTCAAACACATCAGAAACAGGAGGCCTACCAAAGAGTCCTTTGGGACAACACATGATCAAGATGCAAAAATCAATGCTCAGAGAAGATTCAGGAAAAAAAAACAAAACACACATTTATTTTATTTTAATTTTTAACCTTGAAGAGGAGCTTCAGAAAGTCCTCATGACAGAACTTGTAATGGAGGAGGCATGGTGGAGCATCTGTCTCAAATCCAGCTATAAAAGGTTTTGAAACAGAATGATAGGACAGATGGTATTCATCCTAGAGTTCTAATGAAACCCAAGGTTGAAATGGCTGAACCATTAACTGTACTTTGTCTTTTTTCACTTAAAACTGCCTAGCACTAGAGGAATGGAAGGTCACAAATATGACACTAATTTTCAGAAAGCATTCCATGGGGATACAGGGCACTTCAGACCAGTCATGTCCATATGGCAAGTTGAGAAATTCTCAGTACAGATGAGAATTTCTGGACAAATGGCTAAATAAGACATGAGAGGAAGTCCTGTCCCATAGACCTGTAAGGATTCTTTGAAAAAAATCAATGAATGTGAAGATAGGGAGATCAGGTAGATTTCTGAAATTCCTGACAGACTCCTCATAAATAAAGCAAGCCGTCATTGAAGGTCTTGTGTTAATAAGTGATGGGATAAAAAATACAGGAACAAAATAGGAATTAATTACCAGTTTCACCAGTTGAGGAGAATCAACTGTGAAAACCCATAGGTTATTTTTGGAGGTCAGGTTAAGGGCTAGTGATGATTATTCTCTCTCTATATATTGATCTATCAATGTCCTGGTTCCAGTTAGGACAGAGTTAATTTTTCCTCATAGTAGCTGGTAGGGTGCTATGTTTTGGATTAGGATGAGAAGAGCGCTGATAACATGCTGATGTTTTAATTGTTGCAGAGCAGTGTTTACACCAGGCCAAGGACTTTTCGGCTTCTCGCTCTGTCCTGCCAGCGAGCAGGCTGGGGGTGCAGCAGGAGCTGGGAGGGGACAGACCCAGGACAGCTGACCCAAACTGGCCAAAGGGGTATTCCATACCATCTGACGTCATGCTAAACAATATATAGGGGTGGCTGGCCGGGGTGGGGGGCCGGCTGCTCGGGGATAGGCTGGGCATCGGTCAGCGGGTGGTGAGCAATTGCATTGTGCATCACTTGTTTTCTTACACATTATTATTATTAATACTATTATTATTATCACTATTATTACTATTATTGTTATTATTATATTCCTGTCTTAATAAACTGTCTTTATCTCAACTCACCGGCTTCACTTTCCCGTTTCTCTCCCCCATCCCAGAGAGGGAGGGGGGAGGGTGAGCGAACGGCTGTGTGGTGTTTAGCTGCCAGCTGGGTTAAACCACAACAATCATATATATCATATATATATATATATATATATGTGAATGACTTGTAGAAAAGTGGTGAATGGTGCCGCAACAAAGATGAGAGCTAACAGTGAAGAACTGCAAATCTAGACTACATCCTGAAGTGAGAGCATAATAAAAATAGTAGGTGAAACACGCTGTTTATACAAGATACATTACATGTTAATACATTTTCTCCCAACACAAGCAAAGGGGAAAAAGGAGGCCTACTGTTTATGTCTTTGGTGATGAGGATGAACAATACACTACATTACAGGCTAGTCTGGAGGAGATGCTGGAACTGTAATAGATAATTCTGTGAAGATATAAGAGCTGTTTGTTAGAAAAGCATATAGCAAGTCAGGCATTATTAGGTAAAGTAATTCAAAAAGTAATTCAAAAAATAAGAACTACTTATGAATACTTTGCCTTATTCCTAAAGAAATATAAGGTTTAATATGTGATTTATTTATTTATTTATTTGTGGTGTTTTCAAAAGGAAAACCTTGATCAGAACAGCTACAAACCCAGGAGCTGAATGCAGTGTATACAGGCTTTAGAACTTAATCAACAATTACAATAACAGCAACAAAACTGCAAATCGACTTGGACAAAAAATAAAAAAGCATGGAACAGAAGTTTTACCTTTAATTAGCTAATGATCTGTCAAACTGTTTCATAACTGTGTATGACAAGCACCTTGTATATAACACTAGTAAATAATCAGCTACTTACTGCTCAGCGATGGATTATTTGCTGTGGTAGTGACCGTCACTAAACCTGCTTCACTTGCATTACCATCCCAGGCATATATTTCTCTCTGTTTTCTCATTTTGGTTTGTATTTCTTTCCACATCTTGAAGTACATAAATGTTTTGCCGACAATCCCTGCATTTCTGGAATTGCTGGGCCTCTCACATGAGCTCCATCACAGCCTGGTCTGCTTTTCCCTGATTTCTTTTGAATCCAGTGTCAAGAATCCACTAACAGAGCCCAGATGTAGAGCTCATTGCTACATTCTCCAACACACACTGCCCTTGTGGGACTCATAACCCTTCCAACTGTGGGATGTGCATGACATTTAAACCTACCCAGTAAAAAAGTTGATTGTCTATACAAATTTTTCCTCATCAGTGCAATCAAGAGCTGTCACAGGCCAGCATCAATTAGTGAGTGAACCTGTAGGTAGCTCCAACTAGATAGCATGAGATCAACTAGCCTTAGCCTCACTGTTGGAGAGGCTTTTGGATTTTCAGGACTGAATATGGTGTCAGCCACCAGAAAAATGTTTAGCTAGCAATGTGGTGCTACATCTACAAGCTCTATGGCTATTCTCAAAGTTTCTTGACCCAAACTTCTATTGGTAAAGTTGTGCACGTAAATCATCTCTTCAGCAGAGCCAAAGGGATATTTGAATGGACAAGCTTTAACAGCAGGGTCAGGTATCTTCCAGTAGAAAAGACCACATTCTTCTAAAAAGGTCTTTTGAAAAATGTGTTGTGATGACATTATTGTCAGTGCTGCCACCTTAAAGCCTGCTCCTGGCTAGCTGAACCCATCACTGACCTAGCACTAAATCCTCCTTTGGGAATTAAGACCATTAACGAGCCTTCATAATTCTGTATCTTACTGATTTGTCTCAGCAGGGGAACTAGCAGCAGAGTCAGTGTGCCCCTTTAGAAACCTTCACACTTTTTGCATAATAAGATGTGATGGATGACCAAAGTCTGCCTAGATTCAAAAAGTGGTCAGACAAATTCTGGAATACTAAATAGAAAAACACTGTTCCTAGCTCGGACATCCCTTGAACTGTAAATTGCCAGAAGTAGGGAGAGTGTTACGCAAGTAACCTCACCCTGTCTTTTCGCTCTGCCTCGTGCTGCTTGACCACAGTGAGCCTTACTGAGGGAAGCAAGGCCACTGTGCTAACTAGACTTTTTGTCTGATCTCGTCTGCACTTTTAAAGTTCTTCTGTTAAGCTCAGTTCATGCCCTAAGTCAGAATATTCTTTGCTTTTGTCCAACAGAGACAAAGGATCCTGATATTTCAGAAACATGGACCACAAACATCACACGGAAGGTAACGGGACACTGTTAACAGGCAAAAAAAACAACCAACCAACCAACCAAACAAACAAATACACACCAGAAGGGGCAGCTCCAGTTTCCAAGTGGGAATGGCTCAGTACAACATTATTTTATCCCTGATAACTTCAATATCACCAGCAACCAGACCCCCACTTGGGGTTACAGAGCTGTTTTCCTCCCATATCACCCTACCTTAGTTCTCAGGCTGCAGGACAGGCTGCATTCCCTTCAGTCATCATTCCTGGCCTCCAGAGATCCCTCAGCAGCTTCAAGACAGTCAGGACTTCAGGACATTCCTCAGTGCAATGGAAAACAGTACGACTGGAAGCACTTCCACAGCTAGGTGTACTCCTTGTTCTGGTCATCTCTTCCCAAATGCCTCTTCTTATGAACCCCCAAGAACCCAGCAGAGGCCTCTACCTTCATTCATTGCTACTTTCATTCATTGTCTACGCTGCCTCACAAATGAAAATATGAAAATTGTAATTGCAGTTGTCTATCGGAGAACCGTGCTGGCCTTAGGGAAGCTGTCCTACAGGCTCAGGCTAGCAAGGCCTCCACTGCCAGGCACGATTTGCTGTACCCTAGGTATACCACAGATGGACACCGTGCTTCCCAAGGGGGCTTTGGGAAAGGGATCCCTGCCTGTGGGAGCACAGCTTGCAGGGGGGATGTTTTCACCCAACACATGCCAGCACCACCAGCTCTTTCAAGGAATTAAGAGCGTCTCCATCCACATGATTGTTCAGAACAGCCACAGAACAATGCAATATTGTGAGAAACCTACAGGTTGTGTATATTGCTTCCCCCCTCTCCCCCCACCCCCTTTTACCTGGACCTTTGGTTCTACTTTAGAAATCATTCCCAGGTTCATTTTCTGTGGGCATGGTAAATCTACCTAATTCGATCAGTGCAGGAGGTACAAAAATCCAAATGTGTCCACATGGCAACTCACAGTGGGAACTTCATTTTTGACTTTGCTGGATAAAAAACTGAGCTCCCACAGGTATGACAAAAGGTACCTAGATAAAAAAGGAAAATAAAACACTTAATATTTTTAAGTTTGTAACATTGAAGTTGTCCGGTTTTAGAGATATGGGGTTCCTATAAAGATAATAATCCATTTTTACTCTATAAAAGTATAGTAAACCCAACAATTCAAATATTTTATTTACTTCACCTAAAAAACAAGCAACCCATAAGATATACATGTTTCCCAGATTTCTCCCTAATAAATTTTTTAAAGATTTATACAATTTCTACAGAAACATACAGTGTATCAAAATCTGCACAAATCAAATTTATAAAATATGTAGAAATGCATAGTGATATTATCATCAACTTACAAAGCAAGAATATGGGAATTATTTTTTCCAAGCAGGCTATAGTACGAAAAAGTCATTACAGCAACAGCTTCTTATGATCTCATGTTTTGTAAGGTTTCAGTCTCACATACAGAGATTCATGTTCACACACAGGATCAGCTTTTAATGAATTGCACAAAATACCCATTTAAAATGCACACCCGCACAATTTATGTGCCACCATTCTTTCTCTTATGCATAGTAATATGATTAAATTAATCTACCCAACACATAAAAATGGAGTAAGTTTTCATACACACAAGGAACAAGTACCAACACACACCCTTATTTTCCTTATTCCAGTTTCTCCCTCCTTTATTCTCTATTTTTCATACCTCTGAAAGGATAGGTGAGAAGTTTAAAGAAACTAGGAAAGATCCCAAACTAATATATCAGTGCAGACAGCCCTATAAAGATCAAACTCTGTCACCAAATATGATACATAATCCTTGTTAACATCAATGGAAGCTGCATGCAATGCTATTCTAGATTTCAGGGAAGTATTTAGTCATATTTAATAGTGTGACATGTTATAGACATAACTCTTATTAAGTCAGTACACTGATGTCAACGTTTAACAGTCACGAAATCTTGAATAAGGAAGTGAGGATAAGTCATTTCTCCTCCACCTGTCTGTTCACTCTGAGTAAATATTTATACTCCCAAGGGAGCTCTCACAAACTCCTATTTGGAACATTTTCAGAAACTTCTTCATGTTCTGTTCTGCACATTATAGCACCAAGCGGTTGTATTTTGTGTTCATAATCACTCAGGAAAAGTTTCCAATAAAAAAATACGGAAAAAATTAACATGAATAAATGTGATTTCAGGATTTCCATTTCTCTTTTCAAATCTAAGACCGGGCTCCAAGCTAGTTGACAGATGCCCTTTCAAAGAAGTAAGCAAATGTGTTAGCAAGCTGGATTTTTTTTTCCTGATTGAAAGTTTTAGTTCACCTCTAAGTGATTTTCATTTAAAATAATAATATAAATGAAGCATTGGATTATTATTATTTTTTTTTTTTACATAATTATGCAGCTTTATTTTATCTCTCATTTTTCTTAATTCTTGTTTTTACGTAAGGCATGGTTTAAACAAGCAGGTTAGTACTTATAAATTCGTAACCGGAATTGAGAGGGTGCTTACTTCCACCAGCATGTACCACACTGGTGCTAAACTCGACACTAAGCTCTTCCTTGCCCCACACAAAGCTCCCGATTGCTCCTGCACCGCCAGGCACAGCAGATGCAGGGAGCAGAACATGGGGCAACGACCCAGCATAATATTTTCAGAGCATGCCCAGCAAAGGGGCACGTCGGAGAGCCTGGAGCACATCTGTGTGCAGCCTCTGCTCCCGCCCACCAACAAGCGGTCAAACTGGTGATAGAAATTGTCTTCAGCAACAGAATAATTACATGGGGTGGTACAGTTGATCCCTACCCGTGGTGACAGCTCAGAAAAATCCATTGTATAATTTCTGACAAATGCTTTTCTTGTGAAAGAGAGAAATGAAAGAGGCACTAAATATGTTGAAATTCACCTTCCAAAAAAGCAGCATGATTGTGAGAGAAGGCCACCCTGGCTAATAACCTGTGGCAGTGCTTAGTAAGATGTAAAATTAAATAAAAATATACAACAGGTTGATAATCACCAAGTTCTATGAAAATCTGGTTACTCCAACCTTTTCAAGTGTGTGTAAAAAAACTGCCTTCAGACCCCTGAGTGTAATCCCAAAGAAGACAATGCTTTTAGCTACGTTCCTATGAAACATAGCTAACAGCACATTAATTTACCAACATCTTAAAACAAAAAGATGTAAACATCTACAGAGTTTAAGGTAAAGCAGTTTTGTAAACATTAACTGCGGATGATAATGTTATTGTAATAATCACAGTTCGTCTATGTCCTTCATCCAAATCAGGAGGCTCGCAGCTGTACAAAGTTAATAATTGCAGCAGTTTTCAGGCTATTTTCAGTCCTGTACAAATTAATGTGTCAGCAGGTAGGTTTTGTTTGTCTACACAATAAGAATGTTGTTCATTTCCCACTTTTGCGTTGCTTTACTGGAGTCACACTCTGAAATGAAAACTTGATGTAGGACTTCTGAACGATCCAAGCACTTCCCTGATGGAATATGAGTAAATCTGTGCAGATTCTGGAAAACAAAACCACCAGGAACACGTTTTTTTGCTTGTCTTAAAACATTTTTTTTTTTTACAACTGTAATATAGCTATTTGCTGCTACAAAAAGAGGTTTCAGGGGCCCTGAAAAAGATCGGTTCTATACGCATGCTACTTCTTTGTTAAAACTAGATTTTTACATCTTTTATATTATGAAATGTTGATGCACATAAGTTAGCTTGAAATGCCTTGCATTTCTCTTCGGAAGCAAACTGCTAAGAATATAAGCAAAACCGTATCTAAAATGCTTCCAGCACTTTCATCCATCCTGTAACTAAAACAGAAGATTAACTCTGGAGGACGGCTTTACGAGAACTGACTTTGCTGGGCAGATCTTCCCTTGGTTAGCCCTCACACACAGCAAATGCACAACAGCAACATTAACTCCACTGGGGAAAAAAGCCATAACTTTGCTGCCTGTGTAACTAGTAGAAGGAAGGAAAGAGGGTATGAGAGCAAGCTTGGCCTCCAGAGCAACAGGAGACTGCCTAAGAAACTGCAGACCTATTGTGTGGAGCACAGTCAGGCTGAGACTCGCACTTTTGGCTCCTTCCACACCCCGTTGCTGCAGCGCCCGAATCTCACGCATTTGCAAAGCAGCCTGATGGCTTCTCTCCTGCTTGCTGACCCTGAGCACCAGAGGCAGCCCTGCCTTGCTGGCAAGCTGCATCCAAACGACGGAGCAGCAGGAAAACCTGCAGCACCATGGCTGGGGTTTCACAGCCCTGTCCCCTGCTCCCATGGCCGTGGGAAAACACGCTCTCCCCGGCACGCGGTCACCAAAAAGCCCTCCTGCTCCACGCTGCAGAAGCACAGATGTTATGCTCACCAAACTGCACACAAATGTTCATTCCAGAAACAACCAACCAACCAGATAACATCTCCTGGCAGCTTTCATTTACACCAGTCCACAACATTTTTCAGCAGTTCATAAGCATTTCATTCCTTACACCCTCCTCATTAAGACAAACGGTCATACCCTCTGTACTGCTCAGCAAAGGGTGCCAAATTTCTAATATCTGCTTGGTTACACACCCTTGGTGGTCCTTTCGCTCTCACCCCCCAACTCTTTTTTTTTTTTTTTTTTTTCTGGAAGCCAGTCAGTGTTTTGTTCTACAGCCCAGACTGTGCCTACTGGGCTTCCTTATAACTTGTGGTAATAAGCAAACAATTACATAACTTGGTACCACTGTGGAGGAAATGGATCTTCTTGCATAAAAGAAATGCTTACAGAAGAGCCAAGTAACATGCTGGGGCACACTAGAATGGCTGGAGAGTTAGCAAGTGCTATATATTTTTCTAATGCTACAGCAGAAGTCAGCAGGCACTGAAACACTACTTGTTGATTTTTAAATTTCAGATATAAAGAATTTTGTCTATATGGCACAAGATAACCAAGTGGAAAGAGTATTACGTTGCTTGACATTTCACAGCCCTATGCAAATATCAGAAAGAGTGTGGTGGCTTAAAGGATAGCAAACAGATTTCACTGCAATCAATAGTACCTACATCTTTCAGACAAACACAATCCAGATAACCAGCTAATGAAACATGCAATACACTAGAAAGATTGAAGACAACACGTGAGATTTTCTTAGACACAGAACCAAGTTATGTGTAGCCATATCCAAGGATAACGTCACCCTTGGACTATTCATTCTCGTTTTTTTAAGAGAAACAGAAATATAACCTTAGACGTTTTAAAAAATAACACTTTCAAAACTAGAATTAATGGAGGACTTGCAGATGTACTTACTAAATAGGCTGTAACAGCCCTCTCACGTATATCAGCCAACATTCCAAGTCTTTATTAAAAATGCATAGATTTTGCAATAGCTTTATAATAGCGCCACACCCTTAATTCATAACAGAGCATGTTCTTAGGGAATGGTTAATGAACAGGAAAAAGAAATTCTGAAGAAAGCAAAGACAATGCAGAAAGACAAAGAGTAACACTATGTTTACGTATTCCTACATAGCCTTCTGTCTTTAAATACTTCAATTTAGCCTTCCCAAAATAAGATGTATTGTTCCTAGCTGCTAAATGCACCTCAGCACTTCAGTCATCTTCTCACAACACCCAATAAAGAAGCTTTCTTGACAGAAAGCACACAAGCAGAGAGCGTGGTGGCATAAAGAGCTTTTAGAAACACTGTCACTGGTAGTGGACATCCTCTTTGCTTCCTCTGAGACAAATGCTAACTCCTAACATACCTGCAGCAGCACATGTCCCCTCAGGAGATTTTATTTAAAGATTTGCTACAGAAATCAACAACTGGAAGTGCTAGCAAAACACCTTTCCCTAGGGGACGTCTTCCCAGCAAGCACGGATTTCCGAGAATGTGTGATTAACAATTTACTTTATCTGTTTCAGTTAATCTTGTCATAGATCTCTATTTTCCAATACATGTAGAATAATAATAAAAAAGGTGTAATAAAACAAGATGAGAATTATAATTTCTTTTTCCCTATACATCTCTTGCATACCTTGAAGTATTGCCATTCCTTGTATTCGTTCATATTACAGTGTGTAATCATAATTTTGGATCCATCCGGTCCTTTATTTAAGCACTGATCATACTGCATGAGTTGATTCGCTTCATTGATTCGGAAAAGCTAGCAGAAAACAAGATGCCACCTTTTTAAAAGCTGTCTTGAAATAACACTTTAGAAACAGAAATACCAATGAAATTCCATCATTTAAAATATTCTCTGGTGTTATTACACCTATCTTTATTTTACATGATGTAACACATTTTTACGATCAGGACACTATATTTTGATAGCTTTCCCTTAGAAGGCTAAGAAACTTACCTAGCAAGAGAAAAATGATAAAAATAAAGGGACACCTATTGGGGAGGTTTCCGAAAGTGTTTCTTAAAAGTCTTTGTATGATGTGATGTTTAAACAAGCCATTATCATTCTAAATGTTTGGTAGCAAGTCCTTGGTCTTGGGCAGTAATTTCAGGTGAAGGCAGTAACGTGGTATTTTAGCCATGGAGGAAAACAAACTAATCCATACAAAAGATTATCTTAGCTACTTCTTATGAAATAATCACTAGAGGTTTTTGGAGGTAGCATAAACAGAAAAAGTAGTTTAGGGAACTTTTGCATTAAATATCAAAGTAAAAGATAAATTTCCAAGGCGTATTAAGAATTAACCAAATATGATTTTTCAAAGAATCTTCCTGCGTGTGATTTCAGGACTGCAGTGACACAACTTGCCTGGTTCAAGTCTACATCAGTACAAACACTGGTTTTAAATGCTGCAAAGTTATCCAGCTGAAAAATTTCTATATGCAAATATAGAACAGCGTGTTTGCCTGATAGTTTGCATAGGTTTGTGAAGACACAGGTCAAACACAATAGTAGCTTGGATTGCGATCATCTATTAGTAATTATGTTCTGTCACTTAATTTGTAAATGAAGCAGAGAAATTTATATTCAGTATTGTGTCTCCTGTGGTGGAAGGTGAGTTACTGCACAGAAGTATTTTATGCTTCCATTAGAGCAAAACAACTTTGTGAAATCACTAAGCTAGAGTAAGGGGGGGCTGTTTCCTGAAGGATTAATTATTAAGGGAGGATAAACGATGAGTCAGCAGTGATGCTACCAGCTGCAGTTGTTATATAATGCAGTGATAAGGTTGCTTTAAAGCACAGTTCTCGCTTCCACATATACCTGCTTCTGTGAAAACAAGATTACGAATTTGCCTTCAATTCTGTGCACTGTGTTTGAAATGATACTTTCAGATTCCTGTATTTTATCAATGTCAGTATGCTTATGAAAAACCTCTAGCTCCCATTTTCATAGCCAGCACATAAGTGACTTTATGTGCAGACTTAAAAGAAAAATGACCTGTTATCACTCACTGAAAGCACTTCTCTTTCAACCTTGCCTTATAGTCACTTACCTGATTTCCTCCCATTCTATGGCACGGCCCCAATTCGACAACACCACCGTTGGTGTGGCCCATGCTATCGATACAGTAAGAAGTTTCAAAGCCTCTAATCTAGAAAAAAAAGGTTGTGCACTTTCAGTTAGTCTCAAGGAAAAATAAGCGTGAAGGAGTTCAGAAAATTCCCACTTCTCTTTCAGACCAGAAACAGATATTTGCCAGACGGATACAAAAGAAGCCTGCATATGAAATTTAAAAAATTTTGTTAACTGTTGGAGATGGAGCTCCTAGCTGCCCAGACTAATCTGTGGGTTCTTATAGGAGTTACACTAATGAAACTAGAGTTGCAAAGCTCAGTTCCAAACTAACGACACTAAAGTGTAGGACTTCCAAGTATTTTAATTTATTCAATCTCCTATCAAAGCAAGTTTGGTCTCTCGGATCATCATAAATAAAGGCAGAGCTTGATGAAGTTGCTCTCATCCTGTGGTAGACGTGAGGAGATAAACCTGATGCCGAGGAGCTGCAGACAGCGGTCATTAACTGCAGGCAGGAGCAGCCCCGTGGCCCGGCTGCTCAGCAGTCCATTCTGCAGCAGCAATTACACAGGGAAAGGAAAGATGACACTGATGAGGGACAGGCACAGGCACAAGGATAAAGAACACAAATCCTGCCAGAAAGCATGCCTTCCTTTGCTGCTGATTATCCCATTCTCTTCTCAGAAGGATCAACAAATGGCTTTGAAAAGGCTTTATGGCAAAAAATCACTTTCTTGCCAAACCTATTTTCTTCACTGGAGCCTCTTTCTCCTTTGTGACTTCAGAAGAAAGCCTGGAGGACTAGGCTTAGCCCAGAGACCTGACTTCCAGACAGTGTTAGGGAAGATAAACCCCATGCTTTCATTCCTGACGGTTTGGAAATGCAATTAGTGCGATGTTACAAACATATGGGGAAAAAAATATATCTCAGATGTTGTAGGATAACTGTCAGCCAGTGAACAGTTGAAGACAATTTCACAGAGGTCTCTGAACTTCAGTCTTTCCTGTTTCTGCTCTGGAGCTGTTCGCTTTTATCAGGGATGATTTCCCACAAGGTGACCATTATTATTTTATTCTCTTCAGATATTTTCACCCCAGTGAAGAGCAATACATAACAAGCATTTCTAACCCTTTATGTGAATTCAAAAGCAGGTCTAAAGCTAATGCACTAACCTGATGCTTTGTGTCGGCTTTCAGATAAGAAATAAAGGTGGCATTGTTCACCTGGTCCCCAGATACAAGACTATTTGTACTCTCTTTCCACCATGCACACACTATGTATCAATAATTCCTCAGAGAAGTTAGAGATGATACATTCTTGGTCACATGAATATGCATAGATCTCTACTTTCTAATCCTCTTTTGAAGTTACAAAACCAGGTACATCAGAAAGAAGGTTGTTCAGTTTGGTGGGACACAGGACTCCTCCCCTGCTAGCAAGATGATTTTTTGGTTTTGCCCCTACTATCTTCAAAAGCGAAACTGATAGGAGAGACAGGGCAAGGCTGCACCATCTCAAAAAGGCCGAAAAATCAGTTGAAGCTGGGAAGGAGACCTGCAGTAATGGCTCCTTTAGGTGTGGGCTTACAGCCAGAAGGAAAGGGCAGGGTTCAACGACGTGTCCTGTATCCATCTGGTAACATAACTAAGTGAAATCACCACTTTTGCTGAATTTTCTCTAAGTGAAAATGCCAAGTTTATAACCACACCTTTGATTTAGCAAAGTTGTACTCATATACATTAATGCTGGAAACAACTCTTAAAGAATCATATCAAATTATTACATACAGGCAAGGGATTTACTGAGGCTGTACCAGGATGAGTAAATCTCAGGCTAGCAAACATAGGCAGAATGTACTCTCTCTGTATTTCGCAACCTATTCTCTAAGACTACACCAAAAAAAAAAAAAAAAAGAGAAGAGAGAGAAAAAAAGATTTTCACCTATTAATCTTTGCCAATGCTCTAATACAAACGTTTTTTTTTTCTTTTAGAAATAAATAAATTCCAATTTCGGAGAAAAGAGCTTTAAACATAACTGAGGCCAGGGATAGATACAAAAATGAATCTTGAAAGAAACGTTGATCTAATTTTAAAGAAATCCCACCTTTTAAAATAGCATTCTTTTTTTTTTTTTTTTTTTCCCCTCTTTGGTTATTTCTCTGTAGCCCTCTGGCCAGTATCACTTACATCAGTATAGCGGGAAACAAAGAGCCTGTTCTCAGATTGATGTCAAGTAACAATCGTTTCCTTTTGAATTCTGAACTTTAAAAAGAATCCTCCGAAAATAAATACAGGTTATGTGCTTTACATACCTCTCCCCATTCCACATTTTTAGGTGGTAAGGGATAATATGATGTTATATCATATGCTATTTCTTCCATGAACCACTTAAAGCTTTTGCAGTTGTGATCTTCACGGAATTTTTTCAGCTCAGATATATCTCCGTAGGGCAGCGCTTTTGTCTCTGGCCGACTAGCATAAAAGTAATCTTTGTATTCATCCCACCACACTTCTACAACTCTGACATAGTTCTGTGAAGAATGACATTGTTATTATTTCAGTGCATGCACAACAGGTCAGACACAATAACATGTCAACTTCACAGATTTAAAAGATTTCTTCTCTTAAAAACCATAATAGTGTGAAATTATTATATAGCAATAATATTTTGTCATCTTCAGCAGATTATGACACACAGGACTACTATTTTCAAATGAGAGTTTAGGTGTGAAACCAGTAAAATAAACTGGCTTAATGAGAGTACAGTCTTCTCCTAAGTTTTTTTGTTTGCTTGTTTGTTTTAAATAAGGACTCTTCAGTAACTGGTGCAATAAATGTTGCAATCATTTGCTAAGTACCAGAACTGCAATTTAGAGTTTGCATTCAACTTCTACAATTTAAATATCCAGAATGACATGCTTTAGTCCACTAAGGGTGAAAAAAAAAAGTCTTAAACAGGCCAGCTATGAAACACCAAGGAGATTTTATATTCCCATGCACCTTAAGTGAAGTATTTTATTGTTGCTTGTTAAGATAGAAGGGTGCCTGAAGAGGGAGAAAGATATTCCTCTCTACTACCTTGTACGTAGAAGTTGCTTACTATGTAAGAACATTCAGCAGTGCTTCGTTTCATCCAGTAAGGAGACGAGCTGACTCATGTAAGGAGTTTAGATACGCAGAAGATGTTTTTGATCAGATTTTTCAGATTAGTGGAAGGGTTTTATAATTTCAGACAAGCTTGCCTGCATTGAAAAATGAGCTATCATTTACAAGCCCCCTTCCCATTGCCCTTTTTCTCTGTCACTATGCCCAGCTGTGCTTATTTCCAGCTACCCTCCATAGTATTGTTCGTACTGTTAGCTTGATCAAAATGTTAATCAATTCACCTTATTAATAAAGGATATATTTCTTTTGTGTGTGCTGTGTTAGTTTTCTCCTGTGAAGCTTTGCTGGGACACTCACTTTTGAACAGAAACAATTGCTAGCTTCATTCAAGCCATAGTCTCTGAACCCGTAAATCTGTAGTTGTCATCACATGTAACTTTTAGGATGATGTCTGGGCGACTGGAATTTACAAAGATCTAGGTCTTTAGGAGTGGGATTTGGAAATACCAAAGCACTGCACAAGAGGAAGCTTAGACTTGGCAATAAGAAACCTTAGCAGGAGGGTCCTCTCCCTTCCTGCTTGTAGGTGTAAGCTTATACAAAAAAATTTTCTCTTGATTCAAGTTCTGTGTTTGGATACAGACAGGCAGCTGACTCTTTCCTAGAGGTGCTGTCTACTTTTAATACCATGGCTTGAACAAAACTTCTGAGCCTACGAGGTGCCTGAGGAGTTACCAACAATTGCAACCAAGTGCAGAGCACAGCATTTTCCCAGGTGTCATCCTCTGCTTCTTAATTTACAGATTCGGTCACAAAATTCTGAGAGATGCTAGAGCATTCACTAACCCAGAGAGAACCTGGGATACCACCCTTTCAGGCCAGTGTGGGACTGCAAACCCATGATCACCATGTGGATGAACATCTTAGCTTTAGATGCTAAATACCTTTGGATGAAGTGCTCTTTAAATTGCTACTGATAATTTACACAGATTTATTTAAATCTATTATCTCAAATCAGCAAAATAATACCTTCAGCGTAGGAGAAGACCCAACATAGACAGGGGGTGGATTTCCTTGCCAACCCTGGAGACGATAGATGTGTCCAACACGGGAACAGGGGACAAACAACAGTTTTCCCCCACACTGCCAGATCTACAAGTTCAAGCAAAGATGCAGATATTAATAAACATGCACAGGAATTTAAGACAGATAAATACGTAGCAAATTTTGAAAGAGATGTCAGCTACTTCTGTTACTATACCACCATGTGATACATTTAAATATTTTTTTACTTCAGACATAAGCATAGACATAATATGACTGAAATGAAAGAAAATTAAGACGTATTGAGTACATCTTCAACTCTGACATGAAATTACTCAAAGTAATTTTTCAAAAAGCTTTTAAAATAGTTTGTCACCTCATTCCATTGCTATTTTAAAAGAACAGTAATGAATGAGTGAACAAAATCTGGATAGGGTAATTTTTAAAATGACAGAATCAGTATTTTGGTTTTATTGGAGCAATTCACATACCATCACTAAGATGGGTTTTGGTTAGATGCCCATCACATTTAAGATTTCCTTAATAAAGACCAGTAGGAGATAACAATGCATTTGGTAACCGTGTTCCAACCAAGTACAAACAGATTTTTTTTTTCAATGGTAGTAGCTGAAAATAAAAATGGGGAAAGCTAACTACCATTCTGAAACTCCTTCCCACCCACGTCCTTAGATAATCCGTCTATTTGTGGGAGAAAGAAAACACACCTAAATAATTTGAATTTAATCACTTATGGCTTTGACAAGTTTAAAATGTAGCATCAAATCCAAATTCAAGCTAACTTTGGGGACATTCCAAAACAGACTGAATTCCAGGTTAAAAATTAGACTTAACATTATTAGGAAAGATGGGCAGAATACTTCCTTCACTGCATGTGTTTTATCATCATATTAATTTTCATAAGAGCTTGATTAAAAAAATGATATGCAAAGCAATTTTATTCGCTATCTAGGAGTCAGCACGCAACACTGATAAATGTTATTTAGTTCTAAAGATTGGTTTTGATCTACATGAAACCAATTTGGAGGTCTCTACATAATCAGCAACAACTATCCACTTCAATTGCAAAACTACTGTATGCAATTTCAATCACGATTTAGATCTAAGCAAGATGGGGAATTAGAAGGATAAAGACTGTATATGTAATATCCTCAGTAACTGCCTTTTGCATATGGATTTACAGCTGAGCAAGTGCACTCAGAGCTTTCCTCAAAATCATCAACAACAAGAGTAGCTGGGGAGCTCTGAATGTACTTTTAGTAAATTTCAGCTGCGATTTCACAGATCACTGCTGAGGATATTAGATGTCTCCACTTTCATTTCTTAATTGGGACAGATTCCTGCTGTCTGCCACTTGTGTCATTACGAATACTGAAGCTACCAGAAGCTAATGATCATCATCTTACATTTCCTGCTAACTGAAGAGCATGCATATGCCTGGGATTTAAAATAAAATCTTCTGCAATGATTATGAATTATGCAGTTAGTGCTTCAGTTATGAAGACTTCTCTTGTAGAGAAGTTCTTGAAATTTTGAAAAGTACGTGAGACCATTCTTCACCCAGAAAAACGGCAAGGAGGAAGAAACCAGGACAGATTATTTCTGGTTGCATCCTTGTATACTTTACATGCATCTATGCACAAACCAAGTGCTTCTTTTTCTCTTCTGTTAGAAAAAACATTTTTCTATACACACATACATATCCTGAGAGAACTCGGGTTTCCCCCCTCCTCTATCAAATTTGCCAGTCTGGTTTCAGGCTGGATATTCAGGGGAGCATGTGTGATCCCAAACCATTACTGAAATCTAGACTGCTCAGCACTCGGGTCTCTTCACTAAGCTATCTCTCTGACAGCTCCTGATCCTAAGTTTGCAAGGACGCCAAGAGGAAAGTTTTTGGTATTTAGTGTTACCTTGTAAGAAATTTCAAAATTTTCACCACCCCAGATCTGAAGTCCTGGATCATAGAGACCAAGTTCAAAGAAGAAATCGCGCTCAATGGCAAACAATCCGCCGGCCATTGCGGGGGACCTAAAAGAAGAATACAGTGTAATTCCTTCTGCCAAAAGGATTAGGTAACATTCAGAGAAAGCACCAATCAAGGAAGCAATTTGCTGTTAACATGTAATAAAGATTAGATTAATGGCAATACACTGAAAAATCTTAAAGCTTTGTCATAAGCTTCCAGTGGTTTCCTGAAATGACGTGTATATTTTTAGTGAGGTTGCAGATTTTATCTTTTTTTTTTTTTAATTATACAAAATTTTGTTCAGAGTTACCGTTCAGCCAGCCACCATACTTCTATTAGAAAAATGCTAGGAGTCATTGTGGCAAGACATTTCTCACTGAACAGACATTCAAGTTTCTGATACAAGGGATGAGACCATATAACATACTTAAGTTTATGTTCTGCAGAGCTGCCACATTGAAACTGATGTTTACTTACTGTTAAACAAGCAACAGAGTTTTCCTGGTTAAATGATGGCTTTTTACTTTTTCCCTCTGGCTCTTTTTCTACCCTCCATCACGTGAGACACTTTTCATTACCCTCTGTGAAATTTTTAAGAGGGCCTGGATTAAGGCATACAAGGTTTCCATTTTAGTTTAATATTTTTTTTTTTTTAGAAAGGCTTTGTAAATCCCTCTACATATGCCAAAGTTCAATTAACAAGTTTTAATGTGTCAAAAAGATGCTGTGACTAGGATTGGAACATTTGTGCAGAGCGGCTCTAACCAAAACTCTCTGGCAGCTTGCTTACATGGAAATAGAGAGTAGAATACGTTAAGCCATTTCCTGCACACATACCAAGTATTTTCCCCCTAAGGATCAATAAATATATAAAAAACCCTAGTGGATAAACCTGCAGTCCCCACTAGGTTGGGGATTAAAAATGGTGGTAAGGAAAAAGTGACTTGGGATGGCCCACAGCACGGCAAACTTAGCTGCTCTCCAGACCGCCTGATCAGATGCTGAGTGCCTCCTGAATGCCCCCTCTTCCTTGCTCTCGTCTGCTTATGGGCTTTTCCTCCAGCCCTGCTGCTGCCCCAGAGGGACTGGAGGGTCAGGAAGCCAGTAAGCACGGCGGGGAGAAGCACATGGCACCGCACAGCCCTGTGGCTCGCCTGCACTGCTGGCTTCCCTGAGCACTGTAAAGACCTGGCAAGCGCAGAGAGGCCTTGAATGCCAGAGTATCGGTCTTGGCCTTTAACACACCATCAAGTGTGTTAAAGAACACAGTAAAATCCGCATAAGCTCAGTAGTTTATTTTACAAGATACAAAGGGGTAAGCACAGTATTTTTGAAAGTGGGATTTGGTCCTGGGGCGATTCTCCCCCATTACCAGAAGTAGTTTCTGTGCTTTAAGATGTTGAGGATTTTTTTCATTGTTGTTTTGTTTTCTTTTTAAACTAGGCAATCATGTAGACAATTTAAGCAAAGCCGTTACTTGGTCTTACACGCCTTGGTTTTTCTGCAACAAAACGCCTAGAGCCTGGCCATAACCGATGCAGGGAACATCTCTTTCTAGAAAAGGCACTGTAACTATCAAAGTATTATTAAAAATAAAGTCAACTTTTAAACCATTCTGAGAACATGTGTTGTGTGTTTCTGGGAACAGTTTAAAGGATTTTAAGACCTGTTTGGATGGTAAACGCAGAGCACAACAGTGATGTTTGAAATAGTTTATCCTCCTCTGAGCGAGTATTAAAGTTCCAATGCGGACAGCCTTGTCAGAAAATGGTATTATTTAGATTGTACACAAAACAGATCAAAGCTTCATAACTTCCTTGCATGTGTTGCCATTTTAGCAAAGAACAATCATGGGTGAGGAGAGGGAATTACCAACATAAATTCTTACAGTGCTTAAATCATATATACAAGCAATAGAAGACATTACATTCTGAAGATGTGAAGATTGCTTTCAAATGTAGTAACACGATTAGTTAAGTGTGAAGGGGAAAGTAATAAAAAACAGCAGAACCGCAGCCTCCCAGTCTTGAAAAGCAATCCAGAAATGTAAGCTAGGGTTTCTAGCCAGTTTTTGTTTGCAGGGAAGAAAACATATACCCCCCTACAAAGCCAAAGAAAAAGGTGGGACTTGTGTGAAAATCATTGGAGTTTTCCCAGAAAATAAGTTTTGGTTTTCTTCAAGTTATATGTATTAAAGTAAAATCCCCAAGCAAATTCAGACCTTAGAAAATATCTAGCCAAAATTCTTAAATAGTATGCATCTTTGTCAGATGTGATCTATTATGAAGCAAGTGGGAGAAACATGACAAAAGGCTTTTTTCTGATGTACATGCATAACCCACGAGCTGTATGCATGCATCAAGCCATGACAGCAACCTACAGATTTTATGCATTACCAGCTGTTAAAAATACTCACAGCATGCTCATTATTTCAAATCAAATGATTAAATAAGAGCTTTTGTTTCCAACACTACTTTTCAAAAATATCATAGCTAAATAAAGTTTTCCCTGGAAACAAAGTCATACAATGCTTTCTCTCACCAAGCAAAACCACGTTATTCTGATGTACACCCTATTAACCACACAAGAGCAGGAGTGGAGAGGCAGCGGAAGGTAGCAAAGCTATTTTGGTCAAGTAATCAGTTGCAGCAAACAAGTCTGATTAAACAAAGCAGCTGTCGTGGTTAGCAATACGAAGATTTTCAGGCTCAAAAGTACATGCAAGTTTTAGTGGATCAATAGCTACTTAAGAAAAAAGAAACAGGTAAGTGATTTAGTGATTACCGATACGGTTCGGTTTTTGTCTTTCTTTTTTCCTTCTCTCGCTTGGCCAAGGGAACCCTCTTCCATAGCATACTCCAATCCCACGCTCCTCTAGCAAACCCATCTTCGTCACCACCCCCTTGCGGCACAATCTTATAAGTGTTGCCGTCTATGACATCTATCAGTGGCACAGTGCATGTGGTTCTGCGGGGCAGCGGATGGTGGTAGGGAGGATGCGGTTATATGCAGGGACCCGCGTGGGACGCGTGCGCCAATCGTGGTTCGTGGGAGAAGAGGGAGGAGGGAAGAAGGAAAGGCTTTAGACAGTTATTCATTACAATTCACGACACGTAAACAGCTTTCTTTACCGATAAGGCTCAGTTTTATGTTTTCGTTTGGACTTTTCCTTGTGGCTTAATGGAATTCGTTTCCATAGCAAACTCCAGTCCCAGGCCCCTCTGGCAAAACCATCTTCATCCCCACCTTGTTGTGGCTCGATGGAATAATCATTCCCATCTATGTAATCTATTAGAGGTACAGTACATGTAGTTCTGAAACGTTTATAGAAGGGAAAGAAAGAGCAAGATACAATTTAAGAAGAGTAAGAGTAATCTGTCTAATCTGAAATTTATACCATCAATTATTAATCTCGTCAAGTAGTTTATATGAAAAGTCACTCGTAAACATTATTTGCAAAAGGAGGCCTCATTAGAAAAAAGAGAGAGGCTTTTCTTTATGTTGTTTTAAGACGTTCTGAAAGCAGAAAAGTTCAGTTCAAAATGCTAATACATCAATTCATTTACAGTTTTTCTTATATGTGTTCTTCTTGACATTGGTCTTCTAAGAAAGCATCGCTGGAGGCAACAGAGGAGCCTTTAGAGGGCTAAGACTCTCACAGTATTATTATTTTCTATAATTTCTATTCATATCAGATCTTAGCTGCCAATAAGTACGATAAACACTTTACTAGTGCAAATATGGATGTTCACTGTTCTGTCCGACAGTGCTGCAAATCCAGCCTTTAAGGATAAAAAATATGTTATTGGTGTTCTTTTAGCAACAGCCTACAAAGAATTTTTCTTTTTTAATTTGCAATGTGCTCCTAATTGTGATCTGTCATATACAGCATTTGACAAGGAAAAGACATCATCTTGTTATTCTCCCCTAATTCTCCCAGTGACCAAACTGTAATCTTATTTACTTCTTACAGCGCTTCCATCTTTTTAAGACAAATCCTGTATGAGATTGGAAAAACACATGGGGGAGGCGACAAGAAGCAATAATGCCATGCTCTTCCCTTGGGTGCTGAGGGACCAGCATGCTGTACCCAGGGGAGAGTGCTTGGATGGAGGCTGCAGAGCTGCCAGCGCCTCCCGCACCCGCATCCTCTGCAGGCAGTGCTGGAGGAGCCTCTGCAGCTGCCTCCTCCTCCCACCTCTATGGCATGTAAAAAATGCACACTCAGTGGAAGCACGCAAGCATTTTTAACTTCTATCTAGTTATAAAACTCTTGAGATCACAGGGGCTTTAAGTCCCTGTTAAATCAGAACTCTTACCGTTACTTCTCCTCTGACCCAAAATCACAATTTTGTTTAGTTATAATAAACACTTTGCTTAATCAGGGTCCTTACTCGGCTACAACAGAACACTTTTGTAACTGTCCCTCAGATCACTGCAAAAGACAAGAGTTGTTTTATATTTAATCTACAATAAGCACAATATTCAGTATACCTATTGAAATAAACTATCTGGAAATTTACTTGGCTATTTTCCTTCCTCCTTACATAACTTTTTTGCTGGGAGTTGGCAAAACCTTAATTCAGCAAATACTGACGTAGTTTGAAATAGATATATATTGATAAAGATATACAACATATGGATTTGAATTTGAAAAGCGTGGATTGTTACTCTGACTTTTCCTTCCTAAGAGGCCAGGCACTGGAAATCATAGTAGAACATTACCTGTCCTTGGATATAGGAGCTATAAGTGGCGCATACCAATTAATTCCCACCTCACAATGGGCATCAAGGTAAACCAAAACCTTCAAAAGAGAAAAACAAGGAAGCAGATGTACAGTCACTTTTATCTCTATACAGGGTATCACAAAGATTTAATTAAGTTTATTTTACACTGCCATACTTTAATATTAGAGACAGAAAAATGAAGCTTAAAAGGAGTAAAAATAAAAATATATATTATATAAGACTTGTTTGTGAGCTGGTTCCTACCTGTCCAAGTTTAGCCTTCTGGGCTCCAATGCTTCTAGCTTGGATTAAACCTTCTCTCCTCTCATTTCGAAAAACCTTCACTAGGCCGTTCCACTGTTTGATGTAGTCATCTAGTCTCTCCTTTAAGTGTGCTATAAAATAACAAAGAAAAAAATATTTGGGTGAAGTTTAGTAATAATCAGTTTTGTATTCTTAGTGTAACTCAAATCCATCTCTATTTAACAATACCTACAGACATAGAGGATTTACAGAATCTTGAATTCAACTACTTGTGCTGCTGTTCACATACACTAAACCTGAAGGGATCAAGCCTTGGAGCTCTCTGGCTTTGCGGCACAAGGTCGTCCTTTTAAATTACATTTAAAGAAAAACCAGGTGAAGTTGTCCACACCACAGGGGAGCTGGGTGAAAAATTGTCAGTCACTTCAATATATCACAGAGTGACTTTCATGTCTTCATGTGTATTTCGACCACATAGACCAACAGAGAAGTTTCTACACTTCAGCATATGACCTTTCCTCATCAGATGTCACGTATACAGTAGGAAGCATAACTTTTCAGTTTAACATTTTTCTTCACTAACTTTCTTCTTAGGTTATAAAATTGTGTGTCAGTCTATGAAATCTGGAAACCTGAGACGAAAGCCCACCATACTCAAGTCATTCCCCTCCCTCATCTAGATCTGTCTCCACTTGTGGTGGTGGTGGTGGTGCTTTCAATTAAAATAATAAAAGAAATAATTGGAGGGCCAAAACTGCAGTAGATGAGCTGTAGCTCTTCATACAGATGATCACGCTACAAACCTACAGAATGAAAAAAGGACAGGAACACTTTAGCCAAAGGGACTTGGTCAGTAAAGGGATGGGTTAACACATAAGAATCAAATTCGGCTACACTTAAATGCTTACAGATCTGGATTTGCACATTAAGCTTTGCCAAACTAATCTGGAAACCACATTCCTACCACACAAATTGAAAAAAGGATGCTAGTGTTGCATAATATTTTTGCACAGCTGATTCTGTTGAGAAAATTCAGAAAGGCAGAAGGGCTGGCAGTCAGGCGCTTGCAGTTTGAGGCTACGCTAATTTAACTACTGCTGTTCATTTGAAATCTATTTTTGTACTGAAAGGCTGGAAAGAATGGCCTCCAGCTCCAGGATCTTCCAGAGGGGACCCAAAAGGAGCCACCTAAGCTAGAGCAGAGGCACCCACAGCAGGTCTGCACCAGCTTGGAGGGGCAGGCAAGTGACGTGTCTGGGCTGACCTAAGCATGCTGCCATGAAGAATGGCAGGTCTTTCTCCTCCTCTACTGCTCCTGGCTCCTCCGGGAGCCTATTCTACACCTAGCACCAGCACTGAATCTTGGGGCCACACAAGCCATCTGTCCGGCAGAAATCAACCTGAAAAGTATTTTTTTGCTGGGTAAGGTGGCTCTGTTTCCTGTTTGGACAAAGACCAGACAAGGGACAAGGTGGCATGGTCAGGCAAAGGGGAATGTATCCATCAAGGTGCTTCAGCTACAGCATTGTCTACACCCTGAATTGAAATGACTGAAGTCTGGAGTTTGCTGCACCTTACATTTTAGTACATTTTCTGTTCTTACCAAAAGTGTTCAAAAACTGTCTAGTTTAAACAGAAGCTACATATAAATAATTGAAATATGGATGTTTATTTCTTAAAAGTGAAGTTTCCAAACTTGAAAATTCAGCAGTTCTACCAAAGACCAGAAAATAATCCAAACCAGTAATCTTTTAATACTGGTATTATACCTCCTCTTCAACTTTATAACAAAAAAAAAAAAAAAAAGTTTTCTCAAGCAAAAGTTTTGTGTAACCTCTTCTCCTTTCC
This sequence comes from Anser brachyrhynchus, assembly GCF_964034855.1. Taxonomy (NCBI): domain Eukaryota; kingdom Metazoa; phylum Chordata; class Aves; order Anseriformes; family Anatidae; genus Anser; species Anser brachyrhynchus. Next base: position 25,880,486 of record NC_137698.1, read on the forward strand.
CACACACATTTACAACATCTTTAGTAACCCCTTGTGCATTAGAAAAACTTCGAGAGTATATAAATATCAAACTAGAGAAAGAAGAATTTTATCACTTATGCTCTATAGAATAACATGCCATGTATTATATATAGAATATGTGATATGATAGCTGTTGTATACATTTTTAAAGGCTTAATTCAAGAGAATTATGAGGTCATCCTGAAATGGTACTACGAGAATCTCTATATCACATCACACCATCATTTATTCTGCAAATTCCAAATACATGCTACAGAAGGACTGTCAGGAATGTTTCAGAGTTTTTAAACCCTGAAGTTATTTCCAGCTCTCCTGCCTGTGAAGCCAAATGTTTTAGTTATCAAATGTTCAGCTATGTAAGGTTCACAGGGAGCTGTAAAAACCTGTAATATTGATTGTGTAAAGCTTTTCTACGGCATAAGTCTCAGGACTTTGCAGTCCATTATCTGAAACTGTGCCAGGGCTAGCAGCAAGTGCTATTTCCCACAGGAAAACTGAATTTTCCCGCTTTCCCATACTATAAGGACTTGGCTTTGTGAGGCTGCGTGACAGTAGTGTATAAAAACCTGATCCTTTTACAGTTAGAAACACTGTTTGGCCAGTATTAAACGTCGCTCACCTAAAAGGTATATTTATGATATCTGTCAACAGCCTCAAAGTATTTTCTTTTCTGTTTGAAAATGTCTACTTTACCCCCCCCCAAAGTACTACAACCACCAATCTGGTCTTCCCTTGTTTGGGTGGTTCTTCCATGTCTCAGTGCATGATTACAGCATGAATCAATGCTTTTAAAAAACACGTCCTTTCTCCAAAAGGCATTAGGCGCTGCAGATTACAAGGTGGGGTGGGGAGGAGGAGAGCTCTGTTTTGCTTCCTTGGCTCATGGATGTCATTTCAAGAACTAGAGAAACGGTACCAGAAGCCCTCCCTCAAGCTCCCAGTGCCCTGTGCTCTAATGCTGCTGGTGCAGAGCTCTCAGTTTGAATACAGGTACTCATTCACGCTTCAGTTCCCCCCCTGCCCCGTGAGCACCATTAAGCAAGCTGATAAAAACGCTGTTACCTGTCTATGCTCATTACTTCCCATTTTTGTTATCATAAGGGATGCTGCATCAGACAGCCATAAAGAAAAAAACACGTAAATGCAAAACACAGACAAATCCTTCAAATGCTACTGTGAACACTGCCATGTTCGTAGTCACTCTTAGGTGCATGGGCTACAAAACAGAGATGCACCACTGAGATTTTGACCTGCATTCTTCAGAAAGAAATACTGCTGATACGTAAATGTGTAACAACTACTTGCTGCAGACATACCCACAACTGCACTTGCAGAGAGCTTTAGGAAACCCCACGTTAAGAGCCCTCGCTGCCCTGCCAGACCAGCTGCATTCTCTGCACAGCTAATGCTTGCAGCAAAATAGTTTTGATCTGTACAAGAAACTCTGAAGCAGAGAATATATGGGCAGCAGTGTGGCCATGCCAACAGCATGGTAGCTCTGCAACGCTTTTTCGATTCTAGTACACATTAGTGCAGGGTTTTCCACTGAAAATATCGGAACTAGCATAATTCAATTAGCTTGGCATCATCTCCCTTTTACTGTTCTCTCTGTGTTTGGCAATGAAAAAAAATACTGGATCTGAATTCAGCACATCTCAGTGCAGCTCAACTGTTTGCAGAAGAGATGACGGAAGGAAGGCAGTGTCAAACAGCAAACAGACTGCTCCCAGCTGACTTTATACAAAGAACTCAAATGAAAATAACATTTTCCAAGTGTTGCAACTGTTTCTCCCTGTAAGGTATGTAAGGAAAGGCAGACACGAAGCAAGTGGCCTGAAAGCAGGAGGGGGAGAAAGTCCTGAACTTCAATCAGCACCACCTCTGTTCTGGCCGAAGAAGAAAAAGCCCTGAGCAGCTCTGCTATGGGGAAGGGTGTTTGTGTTTCGCAGCTCTCCTAACAACTGGAGATCTCTTTAGGCAGCTTGGCACGCTGCGCAGGCTGTATTAGCTCGTGCTTTTCTCTGGGGAGAAAGAAGTGGAGCGAGATTCTCCTCCCTCAGCCATTTTTTTCATCTAGAATGCAATTTGAATTATTGAAATTAGGTTAATTATGTTTACCAAGTAATAGCCTAAAGCACTTTAACGAATTATTATAGGGAAATAGTGCAGTTGCAGCAAGGTGTTCAGAGTCATTCCAGTCCCTGCTTGTTTTCGAGTTGCTCGCAGATGAGAACATTTCATCTTATGCTTGCTTTACTCAATTTTCTAACCTGAAGTTATTTGGGAAAATGAAGTGTGGGAAAAATAAAGACAAGGGTCTGCTGGGTGTTAGTTCTAGGCTAGCTGTATCTGCTAGCCATGCTTATGTGAGCAAAGAGCGTAAGTTCTGCGTTCCAAAACAAATTTCTTGAAAAATACTACCTTTATTTAATAATAATCAGGTACTGGAAAACTGTAGCACCAGTTATGCCAAACTCATTCTATAAATTACATATATATAGCACGGAGTCAGCTATGACTCATGTGCAACCCAAACACTGAGCCCAATCATTAGTAAAAGCCTGGTAAAGTTTCTAGAGACCATCAGCATTGTAGTTACTTTATGCTGCTCACTCGGGCAGCCCTTGAACAGCTCTGAAGGAAAGCTGTGATCCCAGCCGAAAAGGAAACACACAGTACATGTCTGCTGACTGAATTATTAAAATTATATCCCTTAGGAGAGAAGACATTTTTGTTTTATAGCGTGTGTGTATATCTAAGCCAAATTCTCAAAGGCTGTAAAGGATATGGGAGACTATAATGTAACATTCAGTATCTTTATTAGACTAAGCCAGATGTAGTCAAGTTTACAATACAGGTAACTTTTCCTCTCCTGTAAAAACAAACAGAAAATGATACCTACCCATGGGTACGAAGTAAAAATTAGTATGCATTAATTATCTTTAATAGCAACTTATACTCAAAAAAGTCAGTCCCAACTACATGATGATTTCAGACGTAGGGTTTATAGCGGGCAGAACAGCAGAAAACAACTCCTGCTGTGAGGCTGGAGCTGGGACAAGCCCTGATCACTTGATAAAAGGGAGAGCCTCAGCACAAAGTCATCTGCTTTCCATGCCACTGTCCAATTCAGCTATTGCACAAACACAGAGGAGGGCAAAGGGAGTGTATCCTATGCTCCTGACCAGCTCAAACTTGCTTGTACTCCTAAAAGCCTGGCTCATCACCATCGTCTAAAAGAAGTTGTCACCGTATACCCCCAAAGTTTTGACAAAATGATGGATTAGCCCTGCTGAGAAACTGCCCTGCAAAATCAGAGCCGTGTAGCATTATACGACATGCAAAGGGCAAAGATTTGAAACCATGATTTTTCGCAGTGGTAGAGCTATTGAAGACATTCTCTTTTCATCTCAGATTTTCATTTCCTACAAATTTTTATCCTACCAAAAGTCTATGATTTTTTTTTTTTTTTGGCTCACCGTCATCTTGCTCCCTGAATGTTTTGCCGGTTTTATGGATTTATTCCCATAAACCTGTGGGCAAGGCAGATGTGCTATTATTGCTATGCTAATATAAGACAAGGGACAAAGAAATCAAATAATTTGTCTGAAAGGAGAAAGTCAGAGGCAGTAACTGATGTCTAAACACTCTCAGTTACAAGAATACATGTCTCGTATGTCTAAAATGTTCTTATTTATGCCACTACTCTTTTTCTCTGTCTACTCCTATTGAAGAACTATGTCAGAATAAAATCTTGCAAAATTTGACTGCATTTTTTTTAAACAAATATCAAAATAATACATTAAGTTCAAAAACAGAGTGATTTTGTCTATGACAATCACGTTATATTTGAATCTCTATCATACTGCTTCCAGTTCTCTGGATTCAGCCTTGACTTGTATTAGCCCTGAAGACACCACCATTAAAGGAAAAACGTCAATGTATGTTTATATTTGTAAGAATCACACAAATACATACTACAAACCAGATCTGACATACATTGCAAAGGAAGAGAAACATTTCTGGACTTCTGAAAACATTGATATGCAGGTCTCAAATAAAGGGAGAAGTCAACATGCACTTAAAAAGATGATGTTAAAAAATAAAAAGATAGTGAAAATGAATCTGAATAATTCAATAACCTCAGACACATTTTTATTACAGTTAAAAAAAAAAAGGAATCTGGATTCCTCTACAGAATAAGGAAATAAATTATTCATAATAAGCTTAACTCAAACTCCTTCAATACACTTAAAACTATTTATTTTCACAAGAGTGGACAAAGGTACCAGTTCTCCCAGCTTTCTCCTACATACACCTCCACAGCTGTAGAAGGGAACCTAACACAAAAAGGATCACCACCTTTATGAAAGCAGTTCACTGAAAATGAGTTTTCCCTTCACTGAAAACTGAAATGACTGTGGAGAATTAACTTATTTTTCCTGCAGAGTCAACTCAGTCCATGTCAGGTAATAAATCAAAAGAAACCTATTTTTAAAGCAACGAATTTTCCTTTTCTGCAAGCAGCGTGTTAATATTGCCAACATACCTTTGTTGCTGAAATCATCAATCAGCACAATTTCTGCCAAGTATTTCCTTGGTGTTCTCTTAATCACACTGTGAACTGTCCTCATGAGCGTGGACCATCCTTCATTATGGAAGACAATGACGACACTGGAGGTGAGCAGGTTTTCATCGTAATGCCAGAATTTGCATCTGTAAAAGGATTTCCTTGTGTTAGTTTTAACATCGTGATTTACAGAACTGCTTGACCATCTTTCCACACATGAAACCTTCACTGAGGATGATCTTTTAGATGAATCAGGACACAAAACATTATGCAGCTCAAGCAGCACATTACAGAGGTACGATGCCCAAATAACAGCCTGCTTCCAGCCAGCGAGCCTTTTTTCCTCCTAAGAAAGGAGGAAAAAATCCCTTTCTCTACGCTTTCACAACAAAACAGATTTAGACACAGTAATTTTGTTAGACATACTATAGCAGCCTATGAAATGCTCATGTCAGCTGTTCTGAGTAAACCTATATCCATTTGTAAAAAGTGTCAGAAAAGCCTAATTCCTCATGCAAAAAATGTAATCCCATGGCAGACACAAAGCGATCTTTGCTATTTAAACTTTCAGGTATAGCAAATGTAGCTAAAAGAAAGGTCACCAAATCCAGGTAGCCCTCCATTCCTCTACTCAAAACTCAGTCACATGTCCTACCTGATGCAGCTTTGGCTAAATTTGTGCAACAGTAAGTATTTTTTGAACAGATACAAAAATTGTGCTGAAAACTCAAAGGAGTAAAGTGATAAATTAAGCACTGAAATTAAACACTGTCCACATAACTTTAGATAAAGATCAAGAATTTAAGGCTTATTCAAATGTTATGCCTATTTAAAATTTGCTAATAAATGCTAGCACAATAATAAAATCCAAATATTGACCAAAATAAAGTTTCTACCCTGACAAATGCATTGGGTAGACATTCAAGCAACGGGTTCAGTGAAACATATATCTGACTGTATCGTTCGTATTTATTTTCATTTTTCTTATGTCTTGACCAACATCAAAAAAGAATGACATCAGAAATATGACTGGTTCCTATGTTCATTCCTACTAAGTTTTTCAACTGAAGCATCCATACCAGTAAATTTCAACTCTGTGCCACAAAAAGCACTTCTGCATCCATTTAAAACATTCTGCATTTCAATTTCATTGTGCTGTCTAACTAAAAGGAAAAAGTGCAACCTGCCCTTGTCCCTCCCTTCAGCAAGATTGCCCATATCCACACAAGACAGCATCAAACTTTCTGACTGTGTATTCCCTAAACAACGTCACTGCCTTTGAATCCTGTTCCTGCTGTTGAAGTTATACAGGCAGCAGCCTATATCACAAGAACTGAAGACAATACTCTGGGCAAAGGACATGCAAGTGAATGAACATAATGGCATAATCATCCTTTTACTTTTTCCACTCATTACATTTTTCCCTCCACATACTGCAGAGCTTTCCCACACAAAGTGTCTGGAAGAACTCATGTCTTTTTTTCCTGAGGGATTACAGATGATTTAGTGGCAAGCAACACAAGTATTTCAGCCACACTTTTCAGCATTCATTAAATCACATTTATCAACAATGCATTTATTTTGCAATTGTTGTGTTTGCTTCCCCAGCTGCAGCCCTAAATGAGACTATTCAGTCTCCCTAATTACAAGCAGTCCAGGTATTTCTACACCTTGATGTTTTCCTATCTGATCACTAGCCCCCTTTTCCAAATACAATATACTTCCTATCACAGAATCCGAAGATGTAGACTCAGATTTCAATGGGCAGAAGACAAGTAAAGCAAGTAAAGTCTCTATCAAAGAGAATCTGACTTTTTCAAAGATACCCATTTATGTATTAAGAAATTATTCTTTACAAATGGAAACTTTGAAACTTATGGATGCACAAACTTCCATAGTTATATTTCTCAATATACATTAAAAAGCTTATTAAATGCAAAGAAACATTCCTGTGTTTGGAAAGAAATTACCTTAATCACCAGAAATCACCAGGTTTTCTGAAACTAAATTAAGTTATACATGGAAAGAACTCATCTAACTGGTCTGTAGATATTTAAACAGCATTTATTTGGTCAAGAAGGAATTTTTTCACTTATTGCCTGGTAACAGCATTGATGCATAGTCCTCTTCCACCAGAAGAAAGAAAAACTGAAGCTGATAGAAACAGACTATCCATTTTGTTCCTGAGGGAAATGAAAATTACTGAATCAAACCACTCTATAGCTAAGAACTATCTGATCAGGCCTTTCCTCCCTCAGTCAGGCTTGATGTAAGCAATCTCTACAGCAGCATGATCTCTAGAAGTATGATTTACTGTCTAAAAGCCTCCCTCTCGATTGTTTTTATGCCTGAAGTACCTGCAGCTCATCATATTTATAAGGTACCAATACACAGGTGCTAGACTTACTTTTTTTTTTCTTTTTATGGATCAGGCCACTAATGCATTTCTTCCACAAACTCCTCTCAGAGATTTCAGCTGATTACAAGTCGCAATACTTCAATCTCTAGCACAAGCATTTAAGCTGTCGACAACTTATTTAGCTATTTGTAGAGATAAAATGGAGAGGCTGGCTAGGTGTGTTAAGTCAGCTGTTTAAAGAAAGATTTTCTGTTGTGCATTTAACAGCAGGTTAATAACAGAACATTTTGCCTTGAAGAAGAAGGCAGTATCTGGTGCTGCGGACTGGCATCTTTGGAAGTTTCAGTTGGAAACTTTTCTGCTTTCCAATTAAAAAGACAGACAGCCATGACGTTCCAGACTGCCTTCAACAAACAAAAGAAACAAAGCAAATGCTGCAACAAACCAAAATCTTGTGTGTGCTTGTTTTTCCCACTTCCTGTAGTGTAAGTAAATAATATTTAGGAACAAAATGGTTAAAAGCATAAGAATGAAAGACAGTAAGTAATTTAGCATATTTAAAAAACAAACCTATTACAAAAATTGAATTGAATACCACATCTGTGAGCAATTTATAAACTTTTTTGATCTGTATTTAATATATTTTTAAAACATAAAAGCAGAGATCTAGTTTTTTTTTTTCTAACAACCCAACTTAATCTCGCCAAATCTGTCAGCACATTTTACTTTTTAAACTTAAAAAATCACGTGTTGCTAAATATACAATTTGTAAGCCATAAAAAACTACATTTGTGCTTCTAAATCATACTTTTAGTTTTCTGCAGAGACTTGATTTCACTTACTGGACAGTCAACATACCAACTCATCAGGCCCCTGAACGTAACAGACTGTAGTAATTTGCAAGTGCAATCTTGTCTCTTACATTGCTCTGGGAAGCAGAATTTTGAAACATAGTGGTTGCTTTAGGTATAAGCAGTTAATGTATATTTTAATCTGTCTGGCAATTTTCCCAAGATATGTGATTGTTGTTCGATTATTTGAATGGCAAACCCGAAATCCTCTGCTCCCGTTTGTCCAGTCCCACGGGGAAGGCAGCTGCGGAGAACCTTTTTGTGGAGCAGCAGTGACATCCAGTGGTTGGCAAACCAAACACCAACCAACTATACATGCACTTTCCTTGTGTTTGAAGCTGAGTTTTACAGTATTAATTTACCTGTGAATTTTAGACACCAGGAAGGGGAAGTAAAAAGCCTACACTTCCGAGCTCATACTTCTGGTTTAAAAGATAGGGGCAAGTAGGTACGGGCATCCAGGCAAAAGCTGCAGCTTTTAAAATCTGGCACGGGGCAGACTCAAAGTACAAAAAGATCTGTGACAAAGAGGATCTAAGTTGTTTGAGCCCCTAGCTTCCTCCTCTGGGTGCTCTGTCCTGCCCACACACTGCTCGGAGCAGCCTCTGTCCTGCACGGTGCCTGTTCAGACGAGGCCTGCAGGACAACTGTGGCAATAAGCTGCGAACCAGGATAGCAAACATCAGCTCGCCTACAAAAAATATTTTGAATTCTTACTGGTAGAGCTGAGAGGACACCACACTGCAGCAGACATGCAGAAGTGAGACCAGAGCATCCTTAAGCTGGTGTTGCCACTAGACACTTCACACCACTTTGTCTGACCCCTGTGAAGAGCTCTGGCATGGAGCAAGAGGAGGCAGAAGCATACACATCCGTGAAGGACTGGCAACACTGTTCCTCAGTAACGTTGCAGGGAGGAGCAGCTCTCTTTGCCTCCTTTCTTGAGGGAGCTCATAGGTGAAAGGAATCAACACCTTCAGACCAGCCCACAAGTGAAAGCTTCCTGTCCCCAAGCAAGCACCAGCAGTACTGAGCAGAACCACGGGCTGACTAATCGCTGGAAGGAGAAGAAACCTTTTGAAAGATACAGCTGTGACCTAATGGAGAAACAGAGTGAGTAATGTTTCTTCTGACTACCAGCCCATATACTTACCATACAAATTATTCCCACTCCCTTCTCCATGGCCGCAGGGGAACAGTACTACCCAGCATCCCTGCCCCTCTACCACAGGAGAGGTGGTGGACCAGCCTCAGCAGAGGAGGACTACTTTTCTGGGGAACTCCTCTGTACAAGCAGCTGGAGATCTGGTCTGGAGCACCCCTTGGCTCGAGGAAATTTAGTGCTTAGTGCTCTGTTTATTGGCTTGCTCTTGCTGATGTCCCTCAGCCCCACAGAAGTGACCACGTGTGGGTGCATGGCCCAAGGACTGGATGAATCCTACAGCCTCCCTGGCAGCAACCACCACAGTCACAGACATAGGCTCAAATTTCCCCAGTCTAAAAAAAAAAAGCCCAGGCTATTTGCTGCTTCTCCTGGAAGAGTACTCCAACCATCAAGCAAAAAATATAAGCAGCAAATGATGACAGCACCCTGACAGCAATTTAAGTGTTAGTCTCAATCATATAGCTACTTAAAGGATAATTTGAGATCTTGAGCTAACTGAATTTCCTGTTATCCTGAATTCCTCAGTTTCCTAGCACGCAAGCATCTCAACTCCAGAAAAAAGCAAGCGTGTGGCCACAGCCAGCTCTCCTCCCTGTTACTGTCATGCTCGGGTCAGCTGCTTAAAGTGCACCTGCATTTACCAAAGGCACGCTGGGCCCCGATCTGGCTGTGTCTAATTTCAAAGCACCGTGCCTGTGTGCTTGGCCCAGAAGGCTGCAGCACAGGTTTCTCCAGGGCAGCGCTCCTGTAACTGCCCCAGGAGCCAACTCCTACGACATTCGAGACACTGTTTCTGCTGAGCCCTGAGTGAGTGAAGAGCTGAAGGTCTCAATTTAGCATTTGTATTAACAAATCAACCTGAAATTGTGATTAACTTTGAAGTTCTAGTCTCTCTTTTGCATGAATATAAAATACAATTTAAAATTATGAACAGCTTTAAGTTGCATTTCATGTTGAAAAATGTGTGCGATTCACAGTGATATCAATTATCACCGACTACTAATTGTTTGATAATGCATGCATTTGTTTCTTTGAGCAGCTGTAGCACTAGCAGAGCCTAAGAGGAAGTCAGGAGCTGTTCCCATTTGCAGCTTCCTTTTCTCATAAGCCCCATTCTTATCTTATAAGGACACAGGCGCCCAGCAGACAGCACGCTGTTTACATAGCTTAATTCTGAATTCGGGGCTGCACACTGTTTAAATCATCAATTTATTATGACTACTGCAGTAAACTGCATCTACCCCCTAGGAAGATGGATGAGAGCTTCTTTCACAAAGCACCTTCCAACAGTTTACTCATCTATACAGCTGCCAATACCAAGGTCCTCGCCGAGCCGTGCTACTTGAGTGCCTGCAAGTCTGAGGCATCAACGCCTCTGTCTGGCACAGACAGAAGCAGATTACAGAACTCTGCATTTATTTGCTAAGGTATAACTAAGTAAATCTACTGTTAATATTGTATTTATTACCTCTGAATCATTACAGGGTATTTTTATGCATTATCAACATGAATATAAACTTAGATAACTTACAAAACAGGGGTTCTAGGAAAGAAGTGAACAGACACCCCAAGAAGGACAGTTTGCTCAGCTGGGTATTTTTCTTTTTGCTTTCAGCAGACAGTAGCAAAACCGCTCTTACACGCTATTTAACAGCTTAAACCTATGCCAAAGCAGCATTTCCTATTTTTGTAATAGCTACGGGCTTTGTCTGCTTCCATTCCTGAAGCAGCCTGCAAAGCTATATGACTGAATTTAGTTGCACATGCCCCTGGAAGCACAAGCTGCACTTCCTATCATACCTCTTAGGGCACCACGACCCAAATTCAAAACAAGGTTTGTAGAGACCCAACATTACTGCTAAAAGGAAAGTCTAAAGAATAAACCTTGCTTTTTTTTTTTTTTTTTTTTTTTAAATCACAAGAATCTTGCCCATGGTCTTATTTTCACTGAAAAAGTTTAAGCAATAAACACACTAGTGCAGGAGAGCCAGAGGGCAGAAACAAATTCCCTTCCCCGGGGGAGGCTGCCTTGCAGACACAGGGAGCCAAATCCTTTCCCCCACAGCTCCTGTTTTGTGTTGTGCCCAAAGATGTCCTCGGCCTGTTCTTCTCGTGATATGAGACAGATCATTTTCACCTTCCAAGTTAGAGCCGCTGGGTTTTATGGCATTGTAGCTCTGCAGCATCTCCTTGGTTTAAAATAGCACAGTATTTCCCCATGTTTCTCAAGTCCTCTGCAGAACAGTGCACTACCACAGAGAGAAGACAGACAGGGCAAACTGATCATCAGACACCTGAAGACAATGTTTCTGTGGGTAAGTTACACAAAAACTGTTCTTCTGCCCTATACTTTGCTCTCCCCTCTGCAGCAGCTAGCACTGTTTTGTCAGAAAATACTGCAAAGAAGCCACAACTCCCTGTATATGGCAATTCTCATCATTTCTCTGCTTGGGTTTGCACTACTTTAGGAAGTTGCAGCTTGATGCATTTGCCAACGCACGGCTTAAAAGAATGCAGGCTGTGACAGGTGTTTCCTAATATAATAAACTAAATGGCGAGAAGAAGCCTGGGGCTCAGTCCCAAGGAAATACGTTATTTCTGCCATGTCTTGCTCATCAGATATCAAACCCCAATGTTCCTGTCTGGGCTCAGTTGGGCTGAATTATAACTTATATCACACCAGTTTATTTAAAATGCTTTAACATGAAATTCTGATTAGCAGGAACAAGACAGAGCATAAGCAGTTCAATTATTATTTCAGCTTTGCATTCAGATTACAACTCCTTTGACAGAGTGCTTCCTCCATTTGCCCCAAAATGTTTATGATCCAAGGCTGCACTTGGATGGTTACATATACAACTGAACAAAACCTCTCATCCTTTCCTCTGCTTCCTCCTCCAAACTCAAGGTTTAAGGCAGAATTTGAATATGCACCAGGTATATATGTTGTACACCATATATATATGCTATATATATTTATTTGAATAAGAGGTTCTGTTCAGAGCTCAGTCTTCTCACTTAGATGTACACACACACAGAAGTAACAGACAACACACCTGGTGTTTCTGTCAACTTCTTTGTGCTCTTAGGGTGAGCTATTTCTCTGCTGAAACCTAAAACTTGAAATGCTAGTAGCTGGCATTGAAGAAACACTGGATCCATTCTTACTCTAGTTTTCACTACTGGGACCTGTTAACAAAATGTTAACAGAAAACGCTTATTTCTGCTTAAGTCCAATGACTGAAGTTCATCTTTCCTGACCACAGAGATGCTCTGACAATACATCCTCAACTACGTTTTAAACACATTTTTTTCTCCCCAGGAACCTTACCAAGAGCAAGGCAGCTGGTGCCCTGCCATGGACACACTGGCCTTCTTCACTTAGTCTGACCACTGGGGTTCACCTGATTCTCAGCAAGGCACACAAAGGTTTATGTGCATACTGCAAAACTAGTTTTCTTGGCCACAGAAGAGTTATGGTGGACTATGTAATGCCTGAAGAAAAGATTGTTCCCAAGGTACCATGTGAAATGAGACCAAGTCCCTAATGCTCCATTTCCATTGACACTGATACCAACAGTAATTACTGAAAGCTTATTTCATATAAGAGTATCAAATATGTAATTTGCACAGTACTATAATTAAGCTACTAATCACATTCCTGAAGAAAGCAGGCTCTACTCCAGAGCTTTTCTATTCAATCTGCTTAGCTATGACAAGATTCACTGGACAGCTAAACACTATAAAAGATATTAAATTCATGTTACTCACTCAGAGTAAAAAGGGCATCCTTTTCTAACAAGCAGCCAAGATTCATTTGCGCTATCATGTGCCTTGAGTAATTGTTTATAACTAAAGATTTTGTTATTTTTTCAACTCAAGTAAGCACTAAAAGCTTGCTATACGATTTGATATTTTTAACAGCACTTGGACCAGCTAAAGTGTCCAAGGCATCATCATCAAACTAGGATAGGAAACTGTCTTTACTAAGTAACAGTTTTGTTTCAATAACATACAGCTTTGTATGTGAGAATTCTTATGTTAACTCAAGGCTTTATTTTTGGAAAGAATTCCCTCCTCTGCTTGTACTAAAATTAATAGTAAAAATATAAATAAATAACATGAACACCTTTCAAAACTACATTTATGATTTTACAAACAAGTCAATTCTTACTCACTCTGTTATGACCATTAAAAAACTTTTATAAAATGTTGAGAGTTGCAAAAACAGTTGTCCAAAAACACATTTCTGTACACACAGAGCATGGTACTCAAGCAAGGAAGAGTTACTTTTTCATTTTTTTCAACAAAAACTTATCACCAGTTCTTTTTGATGTAAAAAGATGATCCAGGACAACAGATCCAATTATTCAAGTATGTGTTTTATGGCCCAGGAGGCATGCCCTGTAACAGCAATAACGTCATTAAAAAGGAAAGTAAAAATTGGATAATCCATGGAATGAAAAAACACTTTAAAATATTTATTTTGCTACGATCAGACTGACAGATGTGTGTGGGTAATGCACTTGAGATTCTGGCTCACAGTGGTGAACAGACAGCAGTTATCTGTTATAATACTGAAATAAAAATTCAGTAAGAGATTAATTTGTCTCTTGTCATAAACATTCACAAAGAGTCATAATGCTTTCTCTCCCAGTCAAACTACTCAGGGTAAAATTCCTGTAGCATTTGTCAAAAGAGGCTGTCAAAAAAATCAAGCATAAATAGAATCACAAGACTAAAACCCTCTGGGTCAGTAAGAATAATTTTTAAGCAAGTCTTCTATGGGTAGGATAACAACAGCATACAATGTCTGAGCAAAGCATGTTGAGCAGGGATCCTTTCTTACAGACAACACGGTTAATTATGCTGGCATAAAATCTGATCAACAGTAAGAACAACCCTGGCTTTAGGGCTCCAAAGTAACCTAAGTTAGTTAACAGGGAGTTTCACAGAGCATCACTTACAAAATAGTTCAAGAGAGTGCTTCTTGACCTAAATCTTAACCCAAAGTGCAATGAGCTTGACCTCAGCCCAGCTGAGCTCTCCATATAACAGCATGGAGGGAGTTATTCTGCTGTGGAAATGAACTTGATAAAGAAAAACCTGCATTGCTTCTCAGTGTTTCTGAGAGAAAAGAAACTGCAAAGAGAGACTGCTGCAACTAACACATTGTAGACGTATATTTTTTTGTAGAAACACTGAATGCAGGTTCTTTGGAACAACTAACATTGTTTTAGTAGCGTATAACCAGGTAAACCTCTTGAAATGAGCCACACACCATATGGCCTCTTCTCAGAGCTCCACATTTCACTCATCAGTAGTTTTGTCCATACGGCAGTTTTCTCTCCTTTTTCAACTCTCTTTCATAGAGAAGCCACTATTTAAACATTTCCTGGCATCTGCCAGAAGAAAATCAGAATTTCAGGTGTTACAACTTTGCCAAAAAGGCCCAGGTCTTTGAGAACAACCTCCTCAAGACACGGGAACAGCCCATTCCTACACAAATGGCTCAGCAGAAAGCCTGCCTGGCTGGCCCAGGAGCTCCTGATGGAGCTTGGATGCAAAAATCAAGAGCAGGGCCCGGCTGCCTAGAAGGAGTACAGAAAAAAAAACAAACGCTCAAGCACATGCAGAGAGAAAGAAGAAAGGCAAAGCTCTGGTGGAGCTGAAATCAGTGAGATGGTAAGAGAAATGAGAAGGGCTTACAGACAAGAGGTTTACCACTGAGTGGTGTGTGACTCGTGTCAATAGACATCAAAAATATTGAGGTACTCAGCACCTTATTTCCCCTGTCTTTATTGTCAAGGCCTGCAGCCACACCTCACCAGTCCCTTTGTCTAGAGGCAAAGACTACAGAAGTGAAGGAATATGCACCACAGAGGTAAGCCGACCACTTTGCTGGATATATGACAGCAAACTGCACAAACACAGGGCAAGCCCATGGGACTGGGTGGGCTGCACTAGAGGTGCTGAGGGAACTCGTAATGTCGTTGTGAGAAAATTCATCACAGAATTCGTGCAAGCAAACAGAAATTTGCAGCAACAGGTATTCAGTTGGGCTTTTGCCCACAGCTCCAAATGTCACAGCCCCTTTGGCCAGTACTGTGTCTGCTTTGTCCTTCCTATCTGTGGCTATACCACAGAATAAAAGAAAAAAGATTTGAAGAAACGCTGTAGAAGCCTGGCTCAGGGACTCATTCAGCATCTCATACCTCAGTCATGAGGTATTGGGAGCCCTGTTCTAATCATGGCCACAACATGCTGAAGGTCCAGTGCCAAATAAGTGTCCTTGTTAACACCTCCTCTTGAAAAGGGGAGCTATAAAGGAAGGGAGCAGGTTTATTAAAATGTCTTCAGGTAGCATGAAGCTTTTTCAATGACACCATGCTAGAAGCCGAGAATATTTACCACTAATCATAATAAGTAAATAAAAGTCTAGGAAGGAACTACAAAAGGTAGCATGAATAAAAATGAGATGCTGCTAGCAGTGAGAATGACATTCTTTAAATAAACTGGGTGGTATCCAAAATGAAAACAGAAATGAGCACAAATTCAGGCAAACTGAATGTAAGTAGTAAGATAGATGGAGGAAAAAAAAAAGCATAAGAAATAGCTTACTTCAGTATGAAAGCTGCTATTGAATTCTTTTTCATTTTTTTTTTTTTCAAACACCACAAGTAGGATGCCTGCCAGAAAGTCTGTTGGTCTGATAAATGATCAAAATGAAAAGAGACCACTTCAGAAGCAGGAAAACTAAATTAAGTATTTCCATTGAACTCTTTAACAGTGACCAACATCAGATACCCATGGAAAAAAACAAAAACAAAAAAGCAGGTCAAGTATACAGTGATACTTCCCAGTACATGCTCCTATCTTCAGCTACCTAAAGCTTAAGGACTTTGTAATTTGGAAATAATGGATGATATCTGTAGGATAGCTTTTGCTGGATTTTTTTCTCTGAATAGCCTAACTGCTTTTTTCTTTCTTTTTATTTTTTTTTGATAAACCCAGTATTTCCAGATGAATGCAACATAAACTGACTAACTATTATGGTGTATAACTACTGCTGACACCAGCCTTGATTTCAAGCAAACAGAAGTAGGAAAATCTGACACCATTTTTTACAAAAGGGCCCCGGGGATCTAAAGAATAGCTGACTACTAAGTCCGACTCCAGTGTTGAATAGAAGCTAATAATAAAGAACCAAATTAGTAAGTCATAGGCACAGCTCTTGTGGAAGAAAGCCATGCTGCAGAAACATATTACAATCTTTTAAAGGAATCAAAAAGTATGTGGACACGAGTGAGTCTGCTAATAGAGTAACTGAACTTCCAAAGTCTTTGACGAGGTTCTTTGGTTTCTTTTCAAGCAAAGTTCTTCAGCAAAGTACGTCAAGATAAGACAGAACATCCTTTTAGATTAATAACTGCTTAAGGAGGAGGAATGAACACTGAAGGAAGTTTGCAGCTGTAGGAGCCTAAGCATCTGTGCTGGGATCCAAGCTGTCCACCTCCTCTTCCAGGTCATTACTGGGCAATAAAAAAGAAACAAACCTTGGCAGTCTCAATTGAAATGACTATAAAAAGCTGCAGAAGAATTCAAGGACACTACCCAGGCAATGAATTGGTAGGAGAGCCCACTGCAAGTGCAAGTGAGTGCACACCAAGTGTAAGAACAGGCACAGTGCAAACAGCACTTGGGGACAGTCTCCAAACTTGTTTTTGCCACTCGAAACCTTGGAGCCAAACACGGACAGCTTTTTGAGCATTTTAGCACACATACTGCTTACTTCAGCCTGGAAAAAGACTTTGTCTCAGTGTGTACTGAATTCTAGGAGTTCAAACACACTTAAAAGACAAGTCAGAGCACAGAAAAAGGTCCACAAAGTATGACGATCCTGCTGCAATTTTTGGCTCAAGAACCCCTTGCCCACTGGTTACCAGGAATGGAAGTTACTCCATTATTTTATGCTTTCTCCCAAGCATATGTTATTAAACAGACCTAGAGAAGACAGACCTTTGGTCAAACCCAGAACATTTGGATTAAATTAAAACAAAAACAAAACAAAACAAACTCTGGACAAGTGGATCTGGGTGCTGGAAACAAAATTCTCTTCAGATTTTTCTTTGAGAGGACCCACCTTGTACCTAACAAAGTTTGTCCCCAACATAGGTCCATTTTCTATTTCCCTAGCATGGTGTGTTTATCTTGAATCCAAAATCATCCAGAAACTTTATCTTTCTGTTTTTATTCAGCTTTATCTCTGTGCATACTCCTGATCACAAAAATATCCTGGGAGTAAATAAATTAATTACCTTATTCCCTAAAGCTAAAATTAGTTTAACTAGAGTTCTACTAGGAAGCAGGACAAAATGTAAAACTGAGTATAAAGGCTCTTAAAAGGCTGCACCTATCAGAATTAAAATAAATAAATAAATAAATAAATAAATAATCCAAACTTGGCAAAAATCACAAAGTTTTAAGAAAAAGGTTTTCTTCCAGCATTTGCATAGAGGTTTTAGAAAGGACCTGCTAAGCCTGCCCCCACTTCTTTGCAACCAGAAGTAAAATGGAACACAAGTATTGCTCCACCTAAACCCAGCTGATGGTTCCCCTGGCCCTCCTGCAGAGTGCTGAACGGCTGAAGTGAGATAATGCTGTATTTGAAACTTTGTACACAGACATTTCAGTATCCCCATACATTCTTGGTTCCATTTAACCGAACCTGTGACTTTTATGCCAACAGAAGTGTTTGCCTTCAACCTCAAAACAGCCTGGTTACAATACACCAGGCTGCAATACACATGTACTAGCTAAAGGAACATTTTCAGATGTACCCGACAAACCGCATCAACACACCATCCAATATTATTTCTCTCTACAGGGGGCAGCAAGAGGCTTTTTATGGCAGCCGAGACAGCCCACAGTCACCAACAAAGTTCCTGCTGAATCAATAACAGCAGCTGGCAAATCACCTTGGCCACGTATGTGTCTGACTCGAAAGACAAATCTAACTGTAGCAGGACTGAATCCCCCTTCACAGGCACTTCTTCCCTCTTCCCCTTTCAGCAGGGACAAGCCTCAAGGCTGCATGGCTTTTTAGCTGAGAGAGTCAGTTCTTGCAGTGCTATTTCACTCCTGCCAACACCACCTGGGGAAGCACTTGGCGTACTTCCCTGAACCAACCTGACTGCTGAGGGTAACGCTGAAGAATTTTTATGCCTCAAGGAAAAGGCAGAGGTGAGGCCTACCTGGATTTGAACATCTCTGAACGAATAACTCAGTCTTTGCCTGAAAGACCTACCTCAATTAGCAATGCTGGCAAGCAAAAAAAGGTTGATTATACTGTTCTTCAGTAGGATTATGCTGAATGCTGACCAGCCTTACCAACCAAAATAACTTACTAAAGAGATCAGTAGGATGAAAAGGGGAAGGAAAATAAATGGTAAAATAATTTATCCAACAGGCCATCTGCTACCTTTTGCTGCATTTCTTCCCAGTAGCAGGGGAATGAACAAGAAAGAAAATACAATGATACCTGAAAGCAGCACCAGCCAATCCTACATTGCTTTCCCTCTCTCCTGCCTTTCCCAGGAAACACATTGAAGCGATAAACATTTAAACTATTCAGAATAATTGCAAGAGTCCTGGATATTCATTATATAAAATAACTTATATCAAGTTGCCTGAAAGATATGTTTTATTAACGTTTTTTGTGCTGTTTTGTTTGCTCGTATAGGATATTAAACAGTAAAACTTAACTTTGATTTGATCTGCTGGCTTTGACCTCCATGGAAGACTTATCTGCAAGTGAGCTTGGAGGAAACTCTTTTAAATTTCTGATCTGATCGTGGCTGTCTCTTCTGTTCCTCAAAGCATTTAGGTCTTCTTAGGGAACTTCTATCTTTATTACAGTAGTAAAGATAAACTCTGAGATTCGAGGTGGGGAACTACCTGGCAGACATGTAGTCTCTCTGATGCTTTTCACCTCGGGGGAAAACAGGCAGGAGCTCTGCTGCCAAAGACATGGTCAGTAGCCTGGGCAGAGGCGGCCTGGTCCCACCTTCATCGGACATGTCATCGGACATGCTGCCATTTCTGCTTGGCTGTCTGGGCAGAGCAGAGAGCTCCCACCTCCATCCTCCCGCTCTCCTGAGGAAAGGCAGGGCCAAAATGAACTCTGCTAACACGAACTCTTGACTCCGAGCAGCTTCACTCTGCTCAGTTCACCACCGCACCTGGTGGGGAAACCGTTTTTCTTTGCAAGTTTCTGTAGTCCTGTTGCCTCTTACAAAAAGGGCCTCAGTGGCTGCCAACCCCACAGCAGAAGCAGCAGTGCTTAGGGAACGGCCACCTGGAAGGAAATGCTGGCCCAAACAGGTTATCTGGAGCATTTCCTCCCCTTCAGAAAATCTCTTCAGCACAGAAGCCCAACTGCTGACTGCAGTGAAGAAATAAAATTAAAGTGAACTTCAAGATAGCGAACCTTTCCCTGCCACTAGCAGCTGACAGACTCATTTCTCTCCTCCAGCTTCAGGCAGGTGGAAATCTTTAGTAAGTCACTCAGGGAACATGGCACGAAGAAAGAGAGGCGCTGTACTCTATGCACTTCAGTCATTTTAACAAATGCACAGCGGCCAGTAAATTCATGCAGCAATGCTTGCACAAGCATGAGTCAGACTCACAGCTGGCCAGCTGTCTCCCACCTCATGTCGTGGAAAAACACCCTTTTTATGAAAGGCCATGGCACAGTCCCAGTGAGCAACCGGTGACCAACCAAAGAGATCAGCTGCCGCAGCTGGAAGCCTGCAATGCTGAGGTGGGCACCAAACCCCAGGACTGGCAGAGCCCCCCTCTCTGCTGGGGAGGAGAGGAGAGAGAAAACAGGCAGTACCTCATTTCATATACCCTCCTATCCGATGCAAAAAAGCTAAAAGATACCAGTCAATCAGTGTGCTCACAGAGCTCTCCTTAGCTGATATTTAACACATAAAATAATATTAAATGCAGATTAACCTGAAAGCAAATTTGACTCCAGCATTTAGCAAAGACAAGAAGAGACTGTTTAAACCTGTTAGTAACCATACACAGAGCAAATACTAATACCTCC
Source organism: Anser brachyrhynchus (assembly GCF_964034855.1). NCBI lineage: Eukaryota > Metazoa > Chordata > Aves > Anseriformes > Anatidae > Anser > Anser brachyrhynchus. The sequence goes on from NC_137698.1 coordinate 25,900,565, forward strand.
CCAGAATCCCCCTCACATCAAAGTAGGCACATCCCAGGCAAGTGGTTTTTTTTTTGTTTTGTTTTTTTTTCCCCTAAGATTACTTCCTTCTTTATGATAAATGCAGTAAGTAGTGTAGGTAGAAGATTAATCTGCTGTCAGCTCCAAAATCCAAACTCCAGTATGGCAGATCTATACTCCTGTTAATGCAGGTAACTAAGCAGAGTTATTTAAAGGGAACAATATTACTTTGGTTTTTTTTTTTTTTTTAAAGCATTGGCACGAAACCATAACTAAATAAACCATACTATAAGAACTTATGCATGAAATAATAATTAAAAAAAAAACAAAACCATTCTTAAAAGCAAATCTTAAGTTATGGATTATAAAGAGAACACACAACAAGGAAGACTGACTGGACGTGGAACATCTAAATATATGCAATTAGACACTAAAATGGATGACTTCAGAGACAAATCAATATAGATTAAGTGTTCGTGAAAGGAATAATTGGAACAGCATTAAGAATAACATATAGAAACATTTGGTACAGTTCAGCACATTTGCCTGTCAGGACAAGAAGTCTCACGTACTTGGCCTAATTAATAATATTATTTTAAGCATCAGTTAAGATCTATGGAAAGAAAATAATTAAACCTCATAAAAACAGAACTAAAAGAAAACAAAAAGTTTGCTTACTCTTCTTGACGCAAGTCATTAACGCTCCGATCTAGTGAAATCATATCACTTGCCACCATATTAAACCCAAATTCTTTAATGCTGGCTTGAATGGATTCTTTGTAATCTGGTCCTAAAACATATGGCTTCGCTTCCTCTCCAGGGCCACCAACAACTCCGTGAGGCTCAGGCTCTTTGGGTTCAAAATTACCAAGGACTCCAGGTCGTAAAACAGGATCTCGGTATACAAATGTCTGAGGCTTAAATGTGAGATACTGCCTCTGGATGACATTTTGCTGATTGTTATCACCAACACCATGCTGATTTAGTTCATTTTTGGCCTTATTTTTCCTTCGAATTGATTCCAAGTCCACTTCCACGCCTTCAACATGAGGCCAAGGTACCACAGGTTTGAATTTCTCATTTCCTAGTCCACGTTCTCCTTTGTTTGGTATGGGTCTGTTGGCTTCTTTGTCATCCTATATATACACAGAGAAACAGCAGGAGATCATATAAATGTATTACTTTTATTTTTCTTCCCCCCACCCCCCCTCCCCAAATCCAGTACCTTGGGCACTGAGAGTTGATACTATATGTATGTTAAGCAAAAATGGAGAAATCTCTGTTCGTTCAGGGGCTGAATGAACTCTTGTCATTAAAGCTAGCAGTTGCTGGAGAGCATCACTGGACACTGTCCACACTTACCTGAACAAGTGGTCCTGGAAAAGGCCTAATGTTCTTCACACCCCAAAACTTGTTCAGCAATTTTACAGCACCCTCCCAGAGAAACGTGAAATTCACACAGATTTCGAAACCTTCTTGGCATTTTCAGTGTTCAGCAAGGTCCATGGGGTAGGACAAGGGTAATTTTGAAAGAAACTTGGCAGAAAGGTTCTGAGTGGCTGGGTGTGAAGTCTCTGGAGTACAACAGCCCCACCCACGAACACGTTCCAAAAAATACAGTCACTGCTTTCCCTAGTACTTCTGTCCAATGGGACAATGGGGAAACATTGCTGAAAGTCCAGATTTCCTGGTAAAATTATCTATTTGTAAATGGGATAGATGTTCTCTGTGGAATTCAGTGTCACCTAAAAATGCATGCATTTTGGCAAGATCTCACTATCTGTTCACAAATACAGGATCAAAATAATAATAATAATAATAATAATAATAATAATAATAATAATAATAAAATAGATCAGAAGGGTGTCACCAATTCCAACCTGCTAGAGGCAGGTCTAACTCCAAAGATCAGGCTACTCAAAGACGTGTCCAGTCAGACTCTGAAAACATCCAATATCTCTGGACAGCCTCTTCCAATGCTTTACCAGTGTCTCAGTGAAGATACATATTTTTTTTCCTCATACCCAATTAGAAATTTCTTGTTATGTCCTGTGATGATTGTCTCCTGTCCTTTCAGTGTTGACCCCTGAGAGGACTTTATTTCCATTTTCTCTGTAACCTCACTTTTGAGGGTGAAAAGGTGTAACTAAATTTTCCATTAGACTTCTCCAGGCAAAACAATCCCAACTCCTCTGCCCTGTCCATGTGCTGCAGCCCTCTGGCCTCCTCAGCAGGTCTTTGCCAGGCCCCTTCCATTTGTGAATTTTTCTCCTATGCTGGGCACTGCAAGAGGAGAAACCAGACACAATGCTCCAGATGCAGTCTCATTAATTGTGTGTTATCAAGAAACAAAACACTTCCCTTAACTTGATGGCTAAGCTCTTGCTACTCATTACGCAGTTTGCCTTTACTGCGGCAAGGGCACATTGCCGACTACATCGCAGTGTTTTCCTCACATACCATGCTGCATAATAAACTTCAGAAAGTAAGAAAAATCCATGATAAAATATGCCTAGAGTAACACAATAACAATGGGAGTCAGACTGGCTCCAATTCAAAATAACATTCTACCTCTCTGTTCTAATTTAAACAGGGAAGACGTACAAAATGCATAAGTGTTACATTATTCTGCTCTTCCATCATTTTCTGAGGACCCCTGAAAAGCCAACATGGGAAAGGGAAGGATAAGAGCACATGAAAAGGCACATTTAGCAAGGAGGTAAAAGGCTAGACATGTACCTAACTGAAGCCTTGAGAGGACTTTTCAGAAGAGCATCATCTCACACTTGCCCTAGAAAACAACATGAAGGCTCCGCCACTCAGCTGTTGGAACACTGCTGACCTCTCACAAATTTGTGCCTAATTTCTGATCCAAGTGCACAGACAACTAAAAAGCCAACAAAATAGTGGGCATCATCAAGAAGGATTCTTAAAGAAACTGTAATTTTGACTACATAACATTTTGATGCATTCATGTCTTTGGTAATACTTAGTTCTGGTCTCCACATCTCGAACTCACATGTTGGAGTTAGAGGAGGTACAGAGGAGGGCAACTGGAACGAAGGAGGTGGACAGGTGCCTTGGGACGTATGTGCAGAAGAGCTGTGACTCTGCAGTTTGGTGATGTGATGGCTGAGGGGTATATGACTGAAGTTCACAAAATCATGAGGGTGATGTATACATTGAATGCAAAACCACTGTTTACCCTAAATCCAAGGTCTAGGGGCACTTGAAAAAAAATCATAGAATAATTTTTTTTTAAAAAGAAAAACAACAAAACCAAAAAAGTTCTTTGCACAGGCAGTGATCTCCTGGGATATGCCACATGGGAGGCTGTGGACAGAGATAGTACCGACAGTGAACAAGGGATGAGGCAAAGTGATGGGTGACTGTTTTATGACGAGACAGTGAAAGGACTAGGCAGGGAGGTAGCTTCTAACAACTCTAATTCAACCTGTGTGGATGCTGGAAGAGTCCAAAGGGAAGGAAGCAGAGCCAGTAGCCAGGCTTGCCTGCACATCCTGCTGCCATTCTCAGACACTATCCTGGTCTAGATGGATCACTAGTCTCAGTCAGCCAGGCATTTCTTATGCCCTTGGTCTGTACCAAAGCAAATATCTTTTCCCTCCACTTCCACCAACTGTAAAACATTACAAGCTTCAACTTCACCCGTTCTCTGACTGAAGCAAAACACTTCTAAAAGTAATTTGTTTATTTTGCTGCCATCAGAACTATGGCTTACCTCATACTACACTTAGCCTCATTATAACTGTTACACATAATTTGTATTATAATGCACTTATTTGCTGTTCCCTTCAAGACACTAAATATATGTCATTTTTCTAGGGCTGGAAAATACCGCATAGAATGAGCAAATTATACACACACACACACAAACACTCGCTCACCTCTCCCCTCCAGTTTCTACACACCTATGACAATATGACAGCAGGCACTCATTGTGGGTCAGCCCCGGGAGGCAGCTAAGCACCACACTGCCGCTCACTCACTACTCCCTCCCCATGCCCTAGTGGGGTGGAAGGAAGAGAAAAGGAAGAACAGAAGTGAGAAAACTCACATGTTGAGACAAAAATAGTTTAAAAGTGAAGGAGAAGTGGAAGATGGAGAGAAAACAAAACAAGTGACGCAAAGGCAATCAATCACTCACAACCTCCCACAAGCAGACTGATGCCCAGGCAGTTCCTGAGCAAAACATGGCTAATCTCCCTAAATCCACTCTTCTCCTTTCTGAGCATGGCATTATATGGTATGGAATGTCTCTTTGATCAGTTTGGGTCACCTGCCTGGCAGTGTCCCCTCCCGGCCCCTTGCTCAATCCTAGCCACCTCCATGGTGGGCAAAGTGAGAAATGGAGAAGGCCTTCGGGCTGTGCAAACACTGCTTGGCCATAACTGTACCACTGGTGTTATAAACGCTGTGTTGCTAGCAAAGCTTACAGGCTGCTGTGAAGAAAATTAACTCCACTCCAGACAGCATTTTATGGGCATTTTCAAAAAAAAGAAAAAAGAAAAAAAAAAGAATTGCTTAAGTGCAGTCCACAGCTCCTGGAGATCATTTATCCACAGATAAATGAGATATCCAGCTCATTTATCCACAGATAACAGAGACAAAGGATTTCTAAATACCATCTGGAAGAAAAAGTAAAGTCAAGCCACAATCAAAGAACTATTTTGGCCATTACATAAACCGCAATGCCTCAGTTAGGAACTTCTAGAACTTCTCTTTTATGAGTGATGACTTCCCTTGTATTTTTTTTTTAAATGATGTATTTTTAATGTATTAAATGATGTATTTTTAAATGTATTTTTTTTAAATGATTAAATGACTTATCCAGAACTGACAAATAGTTTTTAATTAGTGATTGAAAGTTCAGTTCAGCAAAAGAAGAATCAAACTTCTAAAAGATTCATACAACAATGACAGCCAAGTTGGAAGGCATGCATATGAAAAAATCACAACCTTTCAAAAACTGGAAAAACAAGAGACTCTTAAAATTATTTGAAAAAACTTTGGAAAAGACCAAATCAGTTACAACAAGGTGAAGGGAGGTCTCAGAAAAAAAGTGAGCACAACACACACCTGAGCATTCCTGGGTTTTCCAGAAATTAGGGAAGAAAGGCAAAAATCTGAGTCATCTCACATCTAAAGACCACCAAAGAAGAGCAACAAGATCTCATGATATCTTTACAAAGGACACGTAGTAAGCTGTTTATATATAATAATATAGATTTCTTTCCCCCAGGAAATAAACCTGTTTTTTTTTCTATAGGCTAAATCTAAAGATTTCCTGCCAGCTTTTCTAGCTCCAGCTCAAGTGAAGCCTTCTTCATTGTTTAGATGTTGTTTTCACCCCTTAAAAGGATTATGTATGAGTCACTGCTATGAGTGTTTCGGAAGTATTGAGATGATATAAACATAGTCAATTCCTGACTTGTGTAAAAAGGAGATATTTGGTGTTTTTTTTTTTTTTTTTGGCAAGTTAGGTCCTTCCTTTTTGCAAAGGAGAGGAATGAAACTGAAGTAATGAGGAAAGCAACCATATCCTCTCGGAAACATATTTCTAAATTATACAAAGCAAAAAAATAAAAAATGGGAGAGGCCTTCATAAGGCTGCAAGATTAGTCAACTGACAGAAGGGCTGGAATTCTGGCTCTCAATAAAACTGAAAATGTCAAAGTTGCATAATCTGCTTTTCTTAAGTAAACCAGTTCAAGACTGGCAACTCCCTAAAATTCTATGAAATAATGTCTGAAGTACAAATTGATGTTAAAAAAAAAAAAGTGGATTTGTTTAATTTATAAAATTGAAGATTATCATACCAAAAAAAAGTTTGCTAATTGAAAAGAATGTCTATAAAAGCAACTTGCTCATCTAGACAAAAATCAGTGATGCCCAAAAAATGAAGAGAAGCATAATTAAGTACAATTCAGTAGTATACTTATTACCCAAGGCTACAAAAGGAAATTAAAAACTCTACGCTCTCAGAATATATGTACTTACACCCAGCTGATTAAAGATGGATACCAAATATTACAGTATTCAGGTGTTCTTGATGAAAAACTACAAAAACTCATTAGGTTTAATATTTTAGTAATCCAGAAGGTCAATCCCTATGTACATGCATTTTTCTCCAGTCTAACTTTTGCCTTTCTTAATTCCTGGCTACATCTACACCACTGGCACTTACCATGAAATGCAAACACAAGGAAGAGTACAAGGACTTTTAACTGATGATAAATCAACAGCTCTCACAGCTCCCTTGACTCAAGTTCTTCATGCAGGTGACAAGATTTAAAAGTAAACAAAGGGGGGAAAAAAAGAAGTATTTTGAATAGAGACTGTCACAGGTGCTGTGACAGAGACTACACAACTCTCAGCTTAAGTTTGGTACTTCAGCAAAGATTTCAACATATTTAAAGTATTTTGCTATGTTTGCCTCATCTTAAATGCAGTCACATTCCTGGCTTATTGGAGAAAAAAGTCCACTTGAAAGGGGTTCTGATACAAGACACCTAAGCCTACCATTTTAATTAGTTGAGGAAATGGGAGGGGTTGTTTTAATTTGTTCAATTATAGAGGAAGGAAAGAAGAAAAAGGAAAAGGGAAAAAAAGAAATAGAAAAAGAAAAAGAGATGAAGACAAAAGAAAAAAGACAAAAGAGAAAAAAGAAGAGAAGGGAAAAGACAAAAGAGAAAGAAGAAAGAAAAAAAGACAAAATAGAGGAAAAAGGAAGAGAGAAAAAGGGAAAAAAATAAAAGAAAAAATTAAAAAGGGAGAAAATTAGAAAAAAAACACAGAGAGAAAGAAGAAAAGAGAAAAACCATAATATGGATCCACAAAGATTTCCTTATTGACTAGACTCATGCTGAGGAGAGACTAAAATAGTGCCTGTTCTCAGCCATGCTTCTAGCGTGATTCTGCTCTGTATGTTAACAACGTGTGTGGGGAAACCACGTTGTATATATTGGTTTGCTTCTAATCGTTATGTGTAGGTTTTACTCACCAGGCAGTGTAAGCGCAGAACATAGATGGAAAAAAATAGTGTCACAACAAATTTCTTTGTTCTACAGCTATTTTTGTGTCGCATGATAGGAAAAAAATAATAATTCTGATAAAAAATTTGAAGAATTGCACAGAACCAAACACAGCCAAAGTGGAGAACCATCTTATCCAACAACATATTTGTGAATAGATCTTACAGTAGATACTCACTAACTTCAAAATAAATAAAATAACCCATAATTCCCACAACACAGTTGGCTGGCTGTCAAAGAAACCCTAGGAGATGGTACTGCTTCCAATTACACCCTTCATGGTAACCTCTTTCCTAGCAATCAAGATGTAGCTACTGCAGGATCATCTGTGGAAGGGAAAGCAAAACCAAAAGCACAAAGGAATTGAAAAACACAGCTTTGAGAACAAGGAGGAGGAGTTATGGCACAACTGCCATCACTTCAGAAAAAAATAAATTAAAAATTCCTTTGTAATCATTAATTTTTTAAGTGTTCCAGCATAAAGAGGTCTATTTTAAACTCCATATGCAGCACTGCCCACTTGTCAAATTTTGCAAAACCTTCCATCAAGCAATTTCATCACAATGTACTCAAATTAGGGCAGAATTTGGACCTCAAGAATTCTTCCGTTGAATATGAGCAGTGGCACTCAAGCCACCTGGCTTGAAATGGGCTTTAGCTAACACAGTATCTGAGCAAAAATGGCTCACTCTTTTCCTTTGGCTTCTCCACTTGGTGTCATCCTGAGCCACTCCAAAGGTGATGGAGTGCACGCTTCTCTGCTCAGTAGCTCCTACAGTAACTTCTAGGGCCTGTGTAACCTTAGAACAGAACATTCATGAGAACTGCAGAAACAGAGAGAAATATAATTTTACAATAAATTATAGAAAATTTCTGAGGTTTAAAAATACATGCTTGTAAAAATAACAGATTGCTAAATCACTGTAACTGCATGCTTTGTGCAACTCAAGTGAAAAACATGTTAAAGGTATTCATCACCAACACTTCCAGGAAAACATGTCTATAAGTTACGCTCTTATGTCTACAGTTACCCTCAGTTTTGACAGATATCCTGAGAACATCAAAGTCCAATGCCATCTATCTGGATTTTGCCCTGGTAAATATTCTATGAGAAACAAAAAGTACTTCAACAAGACCCAAATCTAACATACTAGCATTAAAGCTACGTTAATGCCAACCTGGAATAAGTTTTGGCACACAGAACTGACCTGACTACTGTACCACAAACTTGTTATTGTGATGGCATCTCCAAACAGCAAGTAACCCTACCAGAAGATGACCACATCAGTCTACTTTTCAGAGTGTTCCACACAAGACTCGGTCAGAAGCCACAAAGAAAACTCAGAAAAATTAAACAGAACTTTGAAGCAAGCGTCACTTTATATACATTATATATATAAATATAATTACATATATACAAATACATAAGTATTCTATTCATTAAAAACACACAACCTGGAAGTGCAACGGAGGTGCAAAAGGTGAGGTGCTGCCAAAAGCAGCTTTGGAGAAATGCATGTTCAGCAACAGTTTTATACTACTATGTATTGTACTTCCACTACATTTAAGAATGTAAAATAAAATGCAATTATTATTATTTTATATGGAGGACAACTTTCCCCTTCACGTACTTCTTAGATTTTATAGTAATGGTCAAGCTGATTGCTACCTGATGCTACCTACACATTATCCTATTATATTATATGCAGAAATAACTATTAGTTTTCACTAGATACCAGTGAACCACAGTCATTAATATCTACTTAGTCCACTAGTAAAAAAAAAAAAAAAAAAGTAAAAAAAAAAAAAGTAAAAAAAAAAAAGTAGTAATACCTTTGTGCCCCAAAATTGCCAGAACTAATTGAGGCAGAACAACTTCAGGGAGTAAGATTAACAATTTCCTACTATTTTACTGTTGACGTTCCTGATTTTGAGAGCATTGCTTATGGAAAAGCAAGCGGCACATCCATAAGAAAAAACATAGCTTATATAATAAAGGAGAGAAACAGTTTCTCAAAATGTGAAATTGGCAAGTTCTTGATGTTCAAATGAGTTTGACTGAATTTAGCATTCAAGTTCTGAGCGATCCACATTAATCTGAGTCTCTGTGTCATTGATTACAAGGAAATAGCAAAACCATGTTCATATTACCTAGTAATGAGTCTAAAAACTAAAAACATTCACTAACAGCTGAGGTCATCTTGTCTGAACTGCCAGGAAAGACAAGGCTCAGCTTCTCAACATTTTTTTTTAAGGTTGCAATTGCTGTAAGAGCTCTGTGGGCAAAACTATCAACTGGCTCTTCCTGTCTTCTCGGATTTTTCTGAAGATACCATCTACTTTGTCACAGCAGAAGCATTCATCTAGGACAGTGACTACAGGCTATTGCTTGCGTACTGCCCTGGTTTGCAGCCAACATTTCACAAGGTCGTTGCACACCAAGTTTTACTAAGCTATGGAAGCCCTCAGGTACCAAAACAAATGGAGATTATCTCTCGTCCTTCCCTTTTTTGTGGTGTACCTGCAAATATAGTGACTGATATTAATTCCTAGCAATGCAAGAATACTTATTTTCAGTTGAAATAACTTGATGTCCCAAATATTTGCCTAACAGAGGGTTAAATCCTGAGTTTTACCCATTTACCTAGGAGTACCTTTTTTAGAGATACGCATCTACCTTTAGATGAATCAGTAAGATATCCATGTGGATTTAAATGGTTCTCCAGCAATATTATCCTTCACCTGTAAGGAGAACTCCTCTGAGCTAACAATGCTGCTGTCATCCTCTCCGCCCTTGCTGTGCACTTACCACCTGAGCTCCAGCAGAGCAACACCATGCTGTCGCAAAAGCTGAGCTCTGTTTTGGCTTGTACTGCCCTACCCCCTGCCCTTGCTCCTGCACATCTCCTTCCCATGTCCCTCTGCCCCCGTGTCTCGGCTGCAGTGCTCTATGTTCCTCCTCTTGGAGAAGGCTGGATTTTCTATAAACACAAGGGTTACGCTCGTACATATCTGGTCTGGATTGAGCAATTTCCTTTACTTAGCAAAGTCAAGTCTACTTCATAAAATGCAGAGACAGCCAGGAGACTTGGGATTGAGTCCTTTGCACCAGACCTAGTCACTTTTCAGGGATGCCAATGGCCATGCAAAGCTTGCAAACTTCTTTCGCTCCCTCTCCCTCCTTCCCACCTTTGCTGGGTTTTCAGAGTACAAAAAGGACAGTGAGGACGTGGCCCAGCCACATCGCATGTGCCAGTCAGGGAGAACTGCCACACTTCTCGAATTCCTGTGTGACATCCACTTTCACAATTAGACTCCTCTGCCTGACTGAAAGCAAGTAAAAATAAAGACAGAGTACTTCAGAACAAATTACTGTCAAAAATAGTAAACTTTTATTGTCTTCATTTTTACTAGCCCCCATTGTTTGGAGATACTGAGCTAACTTAAATTCTCCAGCATGCCTTCCTTTTTGCCTGAGGTTCAGCTCTTACTGGGCTTTTACCCATCTCCTTGTCTTTCCATTTCTGGTATGGTCAGAGTTTATCTACAGTTCCATGCTGTCCCTTGCCCCATCTGTTGACAAATGATCATGCCACATTGACGAAGCCTTGTCAGGGATCCACTTCACCCAATGAAGTTCACTTAACACATTTCCAAGAAAACTATGGAGACAACAACAAGCAATGCTTATCTCCTTGCAGCTCCCGAGAGCACCCCATAATCTCAGATAGTAATTAAAAAGATATAAAAGACTCAGATAAATACTTGAATAAACAGATATTATATTAGTCTCTGCTTAAATTCATAGCCTCTTGTCATTAATACAATCGCTCAAGTAGCACAGATATTCATAAACTGAATCATAAATGAGGCTGCTATATTGTCTAAGGTCATGTTATATTGTAGTCTCTTCTGTACTCTACAATGGTATGATGTTGACACTACTAGCTTGTGCAATAAAAAAAAATGCATTTGTAGCTGCTTCTGTAGAATAAGAGAAAAGTTGTCAAAAAACCCTGGATAAAGCAGAAGTATGATCTAGAGCTTCCTATATACTTTCCTTATAGACTGCTCCCCAAGGATGACAAAAAGGCTTTTAATCTCAGAAAAGCAAGAATTTATTACAAGTTTATTGCAACTAGAATAATTAACTTTTTCGGTAAAGGAAAAAGTGATCAAGCAGAAACGAACATAAATAAAAGCATAAAAGCAAGCATCTCCCTACCCACTGTCTCTCTTCACACGTGTTTTGCTTCTAGACTATGTCCCTGTTAATCAGGTGTCCTTTTCCTGTCCCAGTAAAGTGCAGTTTCTCTGGTCCCCAGGACATCCCTTTCCATCAGCTGTAGATCTGTTTCTTGCTCTTCTAAGCCCTCCCTGCTGTGCTGTGAAGCTCACCGCACTCTTTCCTTGTTTGCCCTACCTTGCATCTTAAACACCCGTCTGCTCCAAGGAGGCTCGGTTCCACTGAGCCTGCTCCTCTCTTCCTAATGGAACATGACACAAAGCGAGAAGAGCAAACACTATACATCGTACAAGGTAAGTCATTTTAGGTTAAGTACTTAAGACAGGTCTAATCAACCACCAGCTGACCAACAGACTGTGCTTCACCTCCAAGCCTGCCAACAACTGTACTTCTTCAATGCCCAGAACCTTCCTTCCTTTCTCTGCATAACAGACAAATGTCTACATACTGCAGCTTACATTTTGTCATGAGCATGGTATTTCAACTGCAAACTTTTGCTGAGCATCATCCACAGTAATTCATTCTTGAACAGGGAGTGCAGTGACTCAAATCTCAAAGATCTGTGAAATAACAAACCACCTGTTTGGTATTTCAGTGTGTTTATCCTTGAATGCACAATACAGGTTGCTATACCATAGATGAGATTAAATCAAAAAAATAAAATTTGTATACCAGTTGACTCATTTGCTAAATTTAGCTGCTTTAAATATTTCATTGTAATTTAGCTGTTCAGAAAGCCAAGTCCCCTGGAGAGGCCAAAGAGCAAGGAGAGCATGAAGCCCTGCGGCACAGTTATCATTCTGCTGCAGCAACACAGAAAATAACTGTCCCAGGTAAGCAAAGCCCACCAGACACTGAGCCTTGTTTTGCCAAAATAAAGTCTAGTTTCTTGTCTAATCATGCCAGTAGTGAATCTGCTAAGGACCCAATTGCTTTCAATTTTTCCCTCTTTTCCTGAAACAACTCCTCTACTTGATGTCTTAGTAGATGTCAAGTTGCATTTACTCACAGGAAGGAAAGCACTTATTGCCTAGAAAGTTAAGCCGTGTTTTCTTTGAAGAAGCTTTAAGAAAATATTTTTTTCTTCAACGACTCAACCTGGAGGCAATGCGTGGGGTACCTCGCTGTGTGAGAGGTTCAGCAAGGTGACTGCATCCTTACCCAAATACTTCAGAAGATGCTGAAAAAAAAAAAACCAAACCCAACAGGTATCCAGGAGGAGCTGTGGATAAAGTGATGCGTTTCTAAACAAGTAACTTCTAGGGGCTCAGCCAACCCCAGAAAATTGTTTAAGCAGATGAAAGCTGTGGGAACTCTCCAAATGCTTAGAATTCTGGCTGGGTCTAATCAATATTATGTATTTTATTATGTATTTATTATTATGTATTTTGTTCAAATGCAACCTTCTGTTCTCCTCTTAGTCTCTCTCAAAGCGGGTAACATTTCCAGTTTTGTTCACAGTGTTTTTGACTGAGATGGTGCCATTGCTTACCCTGCTTTTGGGGGGGGGGGGGGGGGGAAGTATAGAGAAAAACTTTTTCCAACTCTTTCTTCTAGAAAAAGCTGAACAAAATTTTGAAAATCAGCAAATCCCTTTTGAAAAATGGACAGTATTTGTTGCAGAAGGTGCAAGATTCCCTCCCCATCTCCTTCCTCCAACATTTGCACATGACTATGTGGTTTGGAATGATCCTACTCATCTGACCAGATTTTAAAAACAGCGCTGAATGATTCTCATAACATCCAGAAAACAGAAAGGTCTTCCAAAAAAGGAAGATATCAGCTCAGTCAACTTGTATACAAGGGTTTCAGATTGAAGTATTGGATTTCCTCCATCTTCCAAAAAGCTTTTTTTAAGAGAGAGGGTTTGGGACCATAGAATACAGAATATATCACAACCATAATGTTTTCCAATGCAGCTTGATAAATAGAAATCCATTTTTTTCCTTAATAGAAAAATAGACTTCCAAGTTAAGACCAGCAAAACGGAGTGAAGGTAAAGGCATTTATTGATTTAGTTGCAAGTGATGGATAATCAGAAACATACTTGGGATATAATAAATTGCTTCATAATAATTCAAATTACCAACACCTTGCTGGCTTATAAAAATTTTTTAAGGATATAAGGAAGAAGGGGGGCATGTTTGATAGATAGCAAGGGATTCATATCTCTAAATTGAAATGTCAGCACTGTTGTAAGTTAGGTACTCTTCTGAAACAGCCATTATCCTCAGTCCATAATTAGACAACTGCCCACAATTTTCCTCTCTAGAGCTATTTTAGAATTCTTCAAGTCAAGCATTTATGAGTGTTAAGAACAAAATGGACAATTGTTTAATACCTCATCTCTATCAGAGTGGACTGTAAAATTCAAAAGGACCTCCACATATCAGGTCTTTACCTATGACCCTGGTCCATGGCTTCATTTTTTTCCCCTTTCTTCAGAAAAAAAAGAATGCATTGATCTTCATCTGAGCTTTATCTGAGCTCTCTGTATTGCCAATTAGAGGCTAGCAGAATGCAGGTCCCGTTTTCTAGTTAAAATTAACTCCCTCCCATACAGATCTCTAGGACAATTTTTGTTGTTAAATACGAATAAAGAACAAATGATCCTGAATACCTGGAAATAAAAATAGTGACATTGTATTAATGCCTTGTGAATTTAGTATATGCTGATCCATGTAGTTTAGCTATTTCTGTAGTTGTATTCCACTACTGCCAAAGGCACACGCTTTAAAACACTTGGCAAACAATTTCAATAATTTTTGCAATCAAACAGATGAAAATTGTAGAAAACAGCCATAAGAAGGGATTGTTTCACTGTAATATTGCCTTAATCCACAGCTCTATCATTGCTAGCACATACACCTTCTCTCTGCTACGTCCTTATTTCACTTCTGCACTCTGTGATCTTCAGCAGCGCAGATCTTTCATGCCCTCATGCACAGCAGCTGGCCTCAACTGGTCCTGCACCCATACTTGAGGCATTACTACGGTTGCTAAAAACTTTCTTTCACAGCCCTTAATGGTTCAAGTAGTAACGAGCCATCTCTTTGCCATCCCCAAGACCACTTTCATCTTTTATTTCCTGGAAAGTTGTGACCTTCAAGGTCAAAGGCTTAAAACACAGCATCATTGAAGAGACTCTGTGCAAGATTTGTTCTTGTCACTAGGTTTCAAGATTAAAAGAAACTGGTGACACTTCTAGTTGAGTCATTGCTCCTTCCACATTCTGTCTTGCTCTGGGAATATCCTTTGTTTTATGTGCATGTTTCAGCAAGATCTTAAAGACAGAACTAATTTTTATTCATATGGTCATTAGAGAGTCTTAAGAACTTCTAAGATGTCCTCTGTCCAGCTTCATTTGCTTCCTCCATTTCACAGGGATTACTCGGCTCCTTTTCCTATGTACTACTACTCCTATATAGTAGTGTTACAGAGGCCTATGAGGGGGTAAGGCTTTTCATTTCACTGAGACAAAGTCCCTTTTAGGAATGCTCTTTGTAGACTGAAAAAAGAAACATTAGCTGTTTCTTCTGGACTTGAACAATCAACATTTAAATTAGCAAATTTAAGAGACCAAGGAGTTAAAATTTCTAACTCATAGCTTTGCTATTGAAAATAACCAACTTCTATTATTTCTCCCTTCACAGGGAAAAAGCCTCCAAAATAAACAAAAACTGCCATTAATCCTAATGTTTTAAGCAGCCAAGAACAGATTTCCTGGCCCTCCAGGCTATGAACAGTGTACTAGCAAAAGCCAGTAGAGAAGGACTGTGGAACTTCATACCTATTCCTCAATCATCTGAGACAGAAAGATATTTAAAAATCATACATCTGTTTTATATACCTCAGAGGGTAAATGACATTCACAATACAATAAATCCATTGCTGATGGACATGCTTGATCAGCGGATGCTGGTTTTTGTGCTATATTCTTGTATATCCAATTTTTTCTTTTAGACTTCCATCAAACTTATTTCATATTTCTTGCTATTAAGAAACAAACTGCATGATTAGATTTTTATTTATCTTGAAATATTGTTACCATTCTCAAGCTTTACAACAGCCTATTTGTCTTAAATTGCATTCTACAATTTGATCAGTCCTACCATTTTGAAAGCTTTCTCAAAGAAACAGCCAAAGCCAAAAGCTGCATTGTATGAAAATTACACATAGCCTAAAACCCATTTCTGAAAATTTCATCTGAACTCCCTATAGATTTCAGAGATTCAGAATATTTACATAATTACCTTGTGTACTGCTTGACAACTGAGGGGAAATCACTTATGATCAATTGTGTTCTACCTCATCTTTCCATGACCCTTCCTTCCTGCATCTTTTCTGTGTAGGACATTGAAGAGAATCTGTGTGGTACTTGCCAATAAATTACAGTTATATTCTACTGAATTGTTGAGGTAAGGGTTGTTCTTATCTGTCTTAACTACTTTAAAAATAATGAAAGTCAACACAATACATGCATTGGAAGCATAAGGGAAAAAACTGTCTGCAAGAATACCAAAGTGTTGAGAACCAATTTATTGAACAGAAAAAATCAATCTTGGTAAATTGACTACTCTTTCTGTGACACATACAGCTAGTGACATTTATTGTTTTGCTGTAAAGTAGACATGATGAATGTCAAAACCTATTTCATAGCTTTGCTTTAGCAGCCACATCACGTGTGAGTACAGCCAGATTCTTGGCATCTTTTAGATAGTCAGCAAGAATTCTATAAGCTAATCCACATACTTTTTCAAACAGTTTTAACAGACTCCATTGAGTTTGTTCTCTCCTGCCCTCCACTACCCTTCCAGCCTTGCCCTTACCTCTGTGCTCTCCATGCAGTATCTTTTCTTTTGACTAGGGAAGTCACCACAAGATCTAATGGAGGGGCAGATGCTGCTGCTGGACTTCAAGGAACGGACTGCCTTGGCATTTACTTGGCTAGTGCTGGTGATCCTTGGTGCTACAATCTAAACTTGGAGTTGGCAAGGCTAACAGTTAAATCTTTACTTTCAAAGCCAACTTTGGGAACTGACATCCTCCCTTCTTTCTCTCAAGAAGTCACTAAGGTTCAGCCCCTATGCCTGAACGTCTTTCACGACTCTCACATCTGAAGAAGGATCCTGAAGAAAGTATTCACACGAATGTGTTCCCAGCTCAGGTACACTCTGACTGGCACTTCTGACCATGTGTCTGGAGAAGATGTGAGTAAACACCACCAATTCCTTTGCTTTGAAACAGCTATGCAAGCAGGGAATAAGTGTCACACTCCAATAGCTAGCTGTTCTTTTCCCCTCTCCCTCCAAAGCACTAAACACTGCTAGAAATCACACAGCATTGGTTTTTACAGGGTTCATGTGGTCATTTTCAGCTTCCCACAGACATTAGTATAAAGTGCCAGACATCAGACATGTAGTAATTCACAAGCCTTATACCTTTTAAGTGATTGGAATTTCAATCAGTGTGATAAGACTTTCATAGATTTTTTTTTAAGAGGGCTTTAATATGAAAGTGCCTATTAGTGCCTGCTGCAATCTCTTGCATTTAAATAAGCAGTAGATGACTGTAGCAATCTCCTGTTGAAATTATTTTTGAATACAGCAGACAAAGAAAGATGCATGGGGACCCTTCTTGCTCGCAACAAATGGAAGTCGGTGTTCTCAGCACTGGGTCTAGCCCCCACTGCTGAAACAGCATTGCAAGAGGTACTTGTATGATAAAATGTAAGCTTTTTGACAAACATTGTCTCCTTGTAAACATTTTCGTTATGAACTCGGAAGTCTTGGCAACTCAGACTCTACATAAATAACCAGAACGGAATTTTGCTTAAAAATTGATCCCCAAATGACTGCAAGCCTTTTCTCAGGTTGTACTTTCTTTCATGAAGCTGCTTGCAGCTGGAGCGATTTCCATAAGCACTAAGCCTGCATGCTCCTGGTAGGCTTCAAATGGAGGTGCTAATAACTGCATTTAGGAAAACTACAGCCTTCACTTCTTGCATCTAACACAGAAAAGATATTAGCGAGGTGTAGTTATGATGTACCCAGTTCATTAGGTAGGTGTTTAAATGGGAACACGATTTGCCAGATCAAGATCTTTACATGCTAGTCCTGCACTTTAACTTCTAACAAAGACAATTTTGTTAAAGCCTGTCAGAAAGCTGATTTCACAAGCCATTTGCAGTTCTTGAGAAAAATATTATTTTTCTCTCTAATGGGGAAAAATCTGGCCAGCAACTAGAGGTAGAAGAGTCGGTGAGGCTGTTTTTACTTACGTCTGGCCTGGGAGAGAGGGGGCCTCCCAAGAGGAAGCACTGCAGCAGCAGCAGGATGTCACTGTTTGGATCAGGAGTGTGAAGGGGATGCTGAACGCATAGGCCATCAAACACCAGAGGAGAAACTGACAGCAGTACTTGGACAGGACAGGAAGTGATATAGGCCTGCTTACCGTGCATCCAAATATAATCAGCAAAACAAAGCCAAAAATCAGGAAGGAAGCTACTCTAATCCCAAAGTATTAAAAAAAAAAAAAAAGAGGGGATAAAATCCACTGTGTTTTGCTACCTTTCAATAACCTGCAAAACTACTGTACTGAAAGTGGTAAGGAGAAGCAATACAGGAGAGCCTTTTCTGTCAGAGACAATACATTCAGCAGACATCAACAAAGCCAATATTATTACTGTTATTAAACAATCACCTTTTGGGGAGAACTGTTTCCTTTTTAAAAGTTCTTGCTCACCACTGACAACAGCACAATATAAAAGGCATAAGCTCTGGTTAAATGTGTCATATTCTAGTTACTCAAATCAACAGTTTCTCAGTGTGTTACATTATCATACAGTGTAGACTTGGACAAACCTTCTCAATTAATATAGAAAAAAATAGATTAAGTCCTTATTCTACTGAACGATTCTAGTAAACTAAAGAAAAAAATCAACCACAAAACATATTATTTTTCTTAAATTATAACTAAGGTATTTTACAGTTTTAAGACTCATGGCAAACTAAAACCATCAGGAACAGTCATAAAGAGGTCAACGTGTTCTTCAGAAAAACTGATGGAGACATCCAACTGGATATGAGAAAAACTTGCCCCATGAGCAGAGCCAAGCAGTGGGACAAGCTAGGCTGAGAGGTTGTGCAGTCTCCCTCCTCGGTGGTTTTCAAGACCCAAGCAGACAAAGCCCCAGGCAGTCTGTCTGACCCCATGACTGACCCTGCTTTGAGTAGGAGGTTGGACTTCTCCAAGTCCCTTCCAGCTCAAATTATCCTATGATCCTATGCAAAAGAATTGGAATAATCTTTTTGACTTCATTAAAGCTAGATTTTTTTTCCCCTTTGCATTTAATTCAGTCCAATTAAAAATATAAAAAGCTTAAAAATAAGCTACTACTCAGCTTCCATTTCTAGTAATTTCAACAGAACACGAATAGCAGGAAATCTGTGCATCTCTTTAGTAAAGAGTAGTTGAAAGCCACAAGCAATAGAAGTTGCTTCAGGCATAATATTTTTCCTGGAAACAGCACACACTCCTTTTTCTTTTTCCAGCATGCCATTTCCAGTTCTATAATTCTGGACAGCGTGACATAACTGTAGGTTTGTAAAGGAAGTCAGACTTCTATTAAATGGGGGGTGGAAATCACTTACCTATTCTTCCTATGGAGTAAAGGTACTCATCCGACTTCCCTGCTTTATTTGAAAATCAAAGTTTGGAAGACTTCTGAATGTCAATACTGTGATGCATTACATTGACATTTATCTTCCCAAGACTGCAGATACACTGATACAGTAAGACCTGAAGGTGGTATTTTTCATCTCTGCTGCAAGATGAACTGTAGAATACCAGGAATATGAATTGAAAGATACACCTAGCTCTTGCTGAACAAATAAATGAAAAATACTGATTTTAGCTGACATAGAGGAGCTGTCTCTGCATTTTTATTTTCTCTAATTTGTTGTGGATTTAAACCTCTGCCTGATGAATGTTAGATGTTTGGTAATTTTTCTAGCCATTGTTTGAGAGTAAGATGGATACGTTTCCACAACCAATTTACTTCTCCCCTACATTTTTATCCTTTCTGTGTGCCAACAAAAGCACCTGTACACCTGCACAGAGCTGCATCGAGGACTCCCAAAGCAAGCTGTGTGGGCAAGCCAAACGAATTTGGCACCTGTATGCAGGGTGAACACCAGTGCTGAGCTAGTTCACAACGGGAACATGAAAAAAGCTGCTGGGGAAGCTGAAAAAGGCAGACGAGAGTGCCCTAGCAGCAAAATGCACAGAACACTAGAGTTATTTCTAGCCATCCTCAAAGCTCTCCTCAGGACCTTCCAAGGGCACACAGGAGAAAAAATTGCCTCCAGGCTGGCATGTGCACAGCTACTTGGCTCAATAGAGGGTTTTGTTGTTGCCTTTTTTTGTTTGTTTTGTTTTGCTTGTTTCTTTTTCTTATTTATTTTAATTAAAAGATACAAGAGTGCTTCTCTCCCTAAGCCTTCCTTCTGCCTTGGAGGAGCCCCCTTGCTGTGCTGGGGAATTGGACACAAAAGCAGACACTCCTGGTGCACTAAGAGCATCAGAAACAAATGCAGGCTTGCCCAGTCAGGCGGTTTTCTGAGTTGCCTTCACGCCCAGACCCTATCTCAGTCATAGAAACCAGAAATAACCCAAGCACTCCTGTGCAGGGAAAGCCCATAAGAACAAAACACTTTGCTTCAGGTGATCGGAGCCATGCTTGCTGTTCACCTCTCCAAGGCACCCAGGAGTGTTCTTCCAGTGTTTTCGATGGTAAATGGCAATGCAAAAAAAAAAAAGTTATCCTCTAAACACAAATCTCCCTTTTCTCCTAATTCTTCTAAGACAAGATTGCTCTTCAAGGAAACGAATATTTTCATCTTGCTACAGATTGATGGAGAGAGCTGCATGTTCTTAAATTCAGGGAGGCAGGAAGATGCCTACAACCAGCAGTTGCCCCTGCACTGTATGAGGGCACTCTCTCAGGAAAGCTCCAAGTGTCAACAGAGTTCTCATTAAAAAAAAAAAAAGTCACTTTTCACAACACTAGATTTGAACATGTTTTTCTAAATCTTCAGTACTATGCTTTTCTTGCAAAATGCACCCAAGTGTCAGGCAGAACTCCCTTCCATGTAAGATAAAGAATTAAACAAAATTAGCAAGTATTTTCTCACTCTTGTATTCGATCTTCTATACCACTACAGCTAGATAAGAAACGATATTAAGGAATGTGCCAATCTAATGCTGGCCACATTTTCTCAGTCTAGAGAGGAAATAAATCAAAATAACTAAAAATAAATAAACAATTAAAAGCAAAACATACATAAACTTGACCAAAAAAAAAGACAACCCAGGTTTCACTTAAAAAAAAAAAAAAACAACCTTCCAGCAATTCCACACACATCGAAGTTTTAACGATATAGACACCACCTGAGAAAAACCAACTGTTGCTGTCATGTTGACATGTAATCTTCCATTCGCACATACCAGCCAGTAACACAGGGCTGGTGTTTGTGAAATACATGAAGGGAAAGGAATACTGCAGAGCTTACCGTGCATTGGGAAAAAGTCAGCACCAGTTATAAAACACTGGAGCTACCATAACCAGGTCTTTTTTGTACACTAAGGTTTCTGAGTTCTACATCCCATGCAGTACAGAAACAGTCAAGCAACAATAATGTGTTACAAAATTAACAAGCGCACGTGGGGGAAAAAATGGACTTCCTAGTAGAAAGTTGTGGGGGTTTGGTGCTAGAACCTAAACAGGACTCTCAAAATATGTACAGCTTTGAAGACTTCCACTTGCAAAGCTACAGTCAACTACATGCAACTACAGACATGAATATTTAACTAATTTAGCCGCAAGACACAGATCCTGTACTTGAAACCTTAACTTTCTCTTAAGTAAAACTGGGCTTAAAAATGAATGCCCATGCAGTTTAGTAAATATGTAAAAGTATGGTGCTCTGGACTTAGCAAATCTCAGGTTTGGGAATTGAAAAAGGGAGATAAAATAAAATGACTTCATATACTTGAAAGCATTCTTACTGATGAACATTTTAAGGTATCAGAGTCAAGACTGTTAAGTAAAGTTATTAAAACATATTTTAAAGTATTGACCTAAAAAGTATAACAAATTCTGTTCAGAACGTAACGCCGTTGGTAATGTTAAAAAGTACACTATGGCTGTTAGATAAACCAAATCAATAGATAAAAGTTCTGTTTCTTAGAAATTAACAGCTGTGAATCATTCCTGAAAATCAGGATTGCTGGGATTAAACTGAAAACAGTACTTTGACAAGTTCTCAATACAGACTAAATTCTTGCAAATATTGTGCAAGATGAAACCTGTTCAAAAACCTGTTCAAGCCATCTCTCTCCTTTCCAGTAACAGCAACTGGCCGAGTCTATCAGTGGGAACTTTGGTGCTTAGCATTTAAGGCTGTAAAGACTTCTGTAATCCTAGACTTGAGCTGTGGAGCTCATACAGAAACAGTTTTATTCATAAAAGTGTTAGTTTTATATCCTGTTAATAATAATTTTATATACTTGTTAAAAAATCTGTTAGAAGATGGACTGTCTAAGCTACTACAGAGGATAAAAACCAAGAGAAGTATTCTAATCATTTATCTTTCTTCTAATTTATCTATTCTTCTAATCATTTATCTTTCTTCTTAACTTCCAGATATTCTTATCACCTTAGTGCAAACCAAGAAAACTCTTAAGTTGCTGAACAGTGTGTCATGAGAGTAAGCCCAATTAACTCCCCAAATCCCCACAAAGAATCAACAAGGAAAATAAAATTGACTAGGGGAAAAAAAAAAGTTTAAGCAAGGTACTCATCCATCATCTGAGGATGAGATTGGAAAAAGAACCTGGACCAGCAAAGGTCAATGCACCTCATTACACCAACACGAACTTGTACTGGCTGCAGTCAATCAACGGTCAATATCAAGCTTCCTAGTGAGGATCTCATCATACCTTATGAGAGGTATACCGTAGGACATCATACCGTAGGACAGATAAAACGTGCTCAAGGACAGCAAATTTCAAAGAATCCTCATTATTTTTAAGTAGGCCAACCCCCAGGACATATCCATTTCATCCAGAAAAATTAATCCAGTCTGCTCCCTGCCATCCTCTTTTTCCCAGGGACCCTCAGGCATACACAAAGATTAAAGGCTACATGAACTATCCTGGCAGGCTGTTCCCTTTTATCAGAACAGCTTGACAACTCCCCTGTCATCACTAGCCTTGGTGGAAGATAACAGTGGGAACAAAATTTGGCAACTACCTGAGAGGTGACTTATATAGTAGCCATGGAAAAGGCAAGACTGCTCACTAAGATGACGACGCTGTGTCTTACAGATTCCCCCCTTTGTTTCTCCACATGAAATAATGGCTCTGGTATCACCACTTCGGATTCCTACTCAAGGGTCTCATCGTACGTTGCCAAAGCTGCGCCACAGTAACCACCTGCCCCAGGTTTGACAAAGCCTTCTCCCAGTCTGAAATGCAGAGCTGCCCTCCTTCAGGATGTTTTCTCCACTGGTGACCCTGAAGGAGGAGCTCACGGCAGGACCTGCTCAAAGAGGTTCATGGCCTCACTGTCAAGTCAACATTCTTTCTCAGCCTGAATTTTCTGATCCTGTTTGCATTATTGAAACATAAGCAAGTCTTCAAGATGAACATTTTAGATTGGTATTTGAAAACGGGGAGGGACAGAAGACACAAGGTGACTTCATCTCTTAAACATGTTGGTCACTCAAACGCAGTCTTACTTTAGAGGCCCAGAGGCAGGGCTGGAATACCTGCACAGAGGGTGCAGCTCATGATCACTCTACACAGTAAGTAAAAGTCTGGAGTAAAAAAAGATACCGGAGTATCTTACACTGAGAGAAATATCAGCATTTGGAGCTGACGATCTCCAAGAAGGGATGCAAGAGACAGTGCAAGATTCGTCTGCATCATTAGCATGAGCCAAGGCACAGGAAACCCACACACCATCCGTCCTTTTGCTCCTGAGAACTGCTGGCTAAACACTTTCTGATCAGAGGCAGTGACTGCCTGCACATACACAATTAGAATACACTTACAGACTACCACAAAAAGCTGTTCTTCCCTTAAAACAATCAAACTAACACCCCCCCCCCTTTTCCACCTTGGCAGATCAATGAAATATTGTTCTTTTTAAGCTAATCTCTAGTGAAGGTCTTGGTTCTGCCCAGGAGGAAGATATTTCATAGAGGGGAGGAAAATAAAGGTGGAAAGCATGGAAGAGGTGAGGAAAAAGAGCAACATATTTCATAGCTGCTGCTTAAAGCTTCTCAGAAGGCTTTGGCATATTAGAATAACAGTGTGGGAGATGAATTACCAGAAGCAGAGCAGGCGAAACAATCTAAGATGCATGATAAATGCACATTGACACATGCATGGCTTATAAAAGACATATATACAAGTCATGAAGAGCTAACTTCAAGGCCTCATTTAAGTGAAAGTGTAGCAAATCATGTTTCAAGACTGAAGGATGCAGAGAACAATTTATTTTCTCTGAACAACATATCTCAATATTGTCTTTCTTGTTATTCCTTCATTAATAGGAAGAATAGAAAGATCATGGCATTTCAATTCCAGACAGTTGTAAGAGGTGGCTTGGTTTCTTTCTTGTTTCTGTTTTGAAATGTCATTAGATGATGCATTTGTTAACAAATTAACTTAATAAAACAATAAATACCTCTTTGTTTGACTTATCAAGAATTCTTATTATCTAGCTCAAAATAAAGACTGTTTAAATATCTCAAACCCGTAAAGGCAGGAATTGAGCAAAAAAATGGGAGTCCTGCTGTGTTTCATCCCTATTGAAAAGCTATTCATTGTTTTTTAGTCATCCTTCACAAAAGGAAATCTTTTATGACAGGTTAAAACCAAAGCAAATTTTAATCCCCAAGTTGTGACAAAAATGTTCTACTATGAAAAAACAATATTCAGTTTCATTAAAAATCTTGCAACTTTTTCTAAAGCACATTATTTAACACAATACTTTGTCTTTTTATATCAACCAACTACATTAACTCAATTCAGAATAGTTCTTGCTAAGCCATTTTCATTGCCAATTTCTTTCTTTTTTTTTTTTTTTTAAGACAACAAAACAAGAAACTTTGTGGGCAGAGCACCATCTGCTTATGCTTTAATTTCATTAACAGTTATATTTTGAGACCTTCAACTGTAAAGAAATTTTCCAAATGTGAACCAGTATACCGATTTTACTTTACACCTTCTTGCAATCCCCTCCTGCTGCTCAGAGGTGTACCACACATCAGTGCTGGCTGCTGCTATTCGCAACTCAGCATTCCACAAGGAAATCAAAAGAAAATAAGTTGCAGCTTCTGAAAGCCAGAGCAATATTAAAACAAACAAAAAAAAATTACTGGTGTCAGTGATTAGAATGAAGGATTCAAGAAAAGGTAGTAAGAGAGAAACTTGAAAGAAATGCAATTAGTATAACATGGAAAAAAAACAACTCATTTGTTCTGTGAGTTGCAAGAAAGCATGCTTACTCATGGAGAAGGAAAAAGCCTTCAAAATGGTAAGAAGTCTACTAGCCTGGGGCAACAGAAGTTAAAAAATGAAAGAAATGATAATGGCAAGCTGGGTAGGAATACTAATATTTTTCTGTCCTTAGCGGTGGTGGGAGTGAAAAGTCTCAGCTCTTCTTTCCTCAGGTATTCCTGTTTAATACAGTCCTTTTTTGAGGATCAACTTCATTTCAAAAAAAGTAGCCATTTTTGTTTTCTACATAAAGTTTATACCTAGCCAGGTAAGAATAGCATTGTTACTCCCACGTGGGAATAAAATGGGAAGTCAGCGGGTTTTCAGACAATAGATATTCTGTTCTGTAAAACACACCTCTAGAAAAGCACCAGCCTATTCCACAAACGGCTTGCTGCAAGCAAGGAATTTGTTGTCGTTTTTTTCCCCAAAAATTCAGACCTACCAATTCAAATGAGCTATCAAATGACTAAGCAAACATTTCAAAACCATTTAACCACATATATGAAGAACACAATAAGGATTACTACTTGAAAACAAAGGTTGAATAAAAATATTCTCCTTCTCCTCTACCTGGCTTACAATTACTAACAAGAAAAGAGCCCTTCTCCACAAAAGCACATACTTTGCCAGCAAGCTCTTTCAAGAAATAGCCGACAATTAAACCAATAAACCCCAAACCAGAAACCTGCTCTAAAGCACAAGCCCAACTTTTGGGTTAAGTTTTTCAGAAATCTACCCCTGAAAGTTCAGAATGCCCCAAAATCCAAGCCTGAACAGCACCGCAGGTCGCAGAAATGCACATTGCTGGCTGCTTACTGCTCCCGTTTGTTGGACCATGCTGGCAACATCCTGCTTTCTGCACACAGTAGCTTGGCATTCCTGTTAGTCATAGTGGGAAAATACCTCATTTGCCAACACGGTGCCAAAATCTAGAGCACTGCAGGGCGGAGGTGGACTGCTAAAGGCAGATTCAAGCAAGATAAATTCCCTTTAATTCACAAAAAGATTAAAGAAAACTGGTGGAGGAGGCGGCCTTTTAAGCAGCATGTTTCTATTTTTAAACTAATCGTTCACAGCAGATGTTTGTTTTCCATACTTATGGAGGAAATCTAGTAATTAAATGTAACTGCTACCAGACTTGGAATCCTTCTCTCAGTTTATATGGCCTATTTTCTGTGAAAAGCATCCACCCCCCTCCAAGGTAGAAGTCAAACCTATTAATGTAACAGCTTATCCTGCCCTATTTCCACTTGGCAGTCTCCCGTAATGCTGATTTAATATCTGACAAAAATAGGACAAAGATACTGTCATTTTTCATTAGGGAATGCCAGCTCAGTACAAGCAATTTTAACTCTACTGAGCTCGAGCTGGAGAAGGTTCGTGCTGCTTGACCGTGTGATGAAAAACCCACGCACACACTTCTGCATGTGGTATGCTGCTCTTCAGGCTGACATCCCGATGACCCACTGGGCCTTTTCTGATAGCTAAACTTACAACAGAATTTCCACTGCTTTAGCTTAGCCATCACCTCTCAATTCAATAAATCAGAACAGAGTTAGCGGTTACCTAGATTTTCACATCTTTCCAAGTAAGGACTTTATTGCATGCTATTTTTAATGCCCCTTTCTGCAGCCACTAAGCAGCTCCAACTACCACATCTATTGTCACTTGTTTTCCAAAAACGACCCATCAAACCCGTTGCGTAGATTCTTCCTTCCCAACTTTTGTGGTCTTACTCATGGTTTCTTTCTCAGGCACAGCATTAGTCGAATAGTTTTAGTCCACAGTTCCCTACGTGAACACAATCATCAAGCTTTTTATTGCATAAACTTACCTAAGAGAACAGAGCCACCTTTTATCCCATGTTGCGGATGCTGCCAAAGGTTCCCTGGATGATCTAGCAATCTTTCTCCAGCAATGGGATTCTTAAAAAGCAAGCATCAGCCTTAACATCTTTAATTTTTCTGCTGTTCAGTTATTTAATTTACATTAATCACAAATGGTAATACTTGGGGCTAGAATAGGACAACGGGAATCTCGTCATATACATATAAAACGGTACTAAACTGCTCCCTGCAGAAGAGTAGGTTTTTACATAATTAATAGCCCTGAGATAACGAGTTATTTACTTAACTTATTGCTAGCGATTTTTATGATGGAAAGGTTCAAGAAAGTTTTAATACAATCTATGCATATATACACAAATTGCAGGAATTATGTAAGGCTTTTTTTATTTCTTCGCATTATTCAGGAAACTACTCTGTGGTCACTTATTCTGTAACATAACTGGAAGCATTTGACAAAAGACTTCATTTTTAATAAGACAGGGATTGGGGTTTTCACACTCTCCCAAGGGTGACAGATTTTTACAAGCTTTTTCAAAGCCAGTTTAGATGAAAGCACACATTAAAAACATTAACATTTAACATCTCAAAACATTTTGCCTATTACTGTCACTAGCAACACAAAAGATTACTGTAATAAACCAGGGGGCAGGGAGGGGGGAGTGATGTTTACTTGCTAGAACAGCAACACTATCAATCAAAAAGCTACACTATCAAAAGCTACAGCAAGCTCTCTGCCTCCCTGCGTGCAAATTTCAAACAAAAGTTGGTGAATTTCTACAAAT
This sequence comes from Anser brachyrhynchus, assembly GCF_964034855.1. NCBI lineage: Eukaryota > Metazoa > Chordata > Aves > Anseriformes > Anatidae > Anser > Anser brachyrhynchus. The sequence continues at coordinate 25,928,067 of NC_137698.1, forward strand.
TCTACACATTTCCCAATGTATTCACTTCTGCTGAGCATCAGGCAAGAAGCAGTGACTCGCTGGGGCTTTGATCATGAGAGGAGGAAAGCCTAGGTCTGGCCTCGTGCCCCAAGGGAGCTCTGGCACAGAAAGCAACTGACGGCACTGAGCTTTCAGGTATCACAGGAGCGGCAGCGCCAATGCAGTGCTCCTTGCCTCAGGTCTCACCCAACTACAGGAAGGCAAACCAGTATATAAAAGTGATCACAAGTATAGTTAACCACAGTTAGCAATTGTAGAGAGACTACCTTGCTGCTTGACTGCTTGCTTGCCATGATGCATCGCGTGTTGACCACGCTCACATTTCTTATCTTAGGCTTGAATCCCTTCACAACACAACACCACTGCTCCCATTGCATCAGATTTATCATCTTATTCCAGGCTCGGCTCCCGCCTTTCCTCCAGTAATGACATCAACTTCAAATTCCCCAATTCTCCGTTTCTCTTCCAAGCCCATTTGCTTTTACTCCTTAAGGGAAAGCAGCAAATTTCTGCTGGGACCTCCACCGCAAAGAATCTAATTTAAACCACAATAACACTTCAAGTTCAGCCTGCAACTTGTCATTAAGTCCTCAGTGACAATCCAGCCAAGGCGTACAGGATATTAGTGGTCTTTAAAGTGGGGGAAAAGAGGTGTCACGAGAAAAGTCAAAAAAAATCCATTTGCCTTTTTTTTCTCTCTTCCTAACTCCTCCTCCAAAGCATAAAACCTCCACTTTCCAGTGGCCACGTGAGATCTGTAGCATTTAGCCACCAGGTAGCTGGCTGTGAGCTGTTCCTTGAGCCAGTGGATGCGCCAGAACCGCACCTGGACCAGGACCCTTCCCAAACTGGGGGCCCTGCTCCTCCTTTAGGACAGCTGGCAGCAAGGAGAGCTGACTGACCCCTACACAGGTGCCCAGGGGTGGATGACTAGGAGCCTGCCAGCAGCTGGGATGCAGTAGCTATCAGCTAGTGGAGGCTGGGGAACACCGTGAGTTTTATAGTGTCTCAGAAGCACTAGGTTCCCAGATAGGAGTTTACGCAGCACATGCTGAGATTTCATCAGGAACATTTTCCTCACTGCACATGGGAAGTGCTCAGAACATGGCATTTGTTTTATGGTTTTTGCTGTCTCAGCACCACATTTCTGACCTGAGCAAAGTCAGCTGCATACTTCCATCAAATCTTTTATGAGCTTCCTAAGCCACGGATGATAAAACATGCTGGATGCTCTCTCTTTCTTACTTTCCTTCATAGGGACAAACAAATAGGGTCATCTCTATGACCTCCCTGCAGTGGTCCAGCAAAGACTAGAAACCATAGGAGACCACTAATTACACTGCATCACATAAACTATGAATTTATGAATTATGAATTAACTATTTATTTATTTACTATGAAGCATGCGAAGTTGTATCCAAGCTTTGCCTCAAGTAGGCTAAACAGATTTTAAAAAAAAAACACAAACAATTACACATTTAATTAAAAGCTTCTGAATAGTAATTCAGTCACTATAACTCTTTGTAATTGGTCTGATTTAGAGAGTTAAAGTTGACCTATACTAAGCTTACATAAGGCTCCTTCCAGATACGCTGCTTTCAACTTCTCAGCCGTGAATCTTTCTTTACCTTTTCAGTCCATTGGCTCTGCCTGCTGTACTCCCACTTCTATTCTCTCCTTGACAAAACCAGATTTTAAGGCTGTACCTCCGAGGCTGATCATTAGCAACATATCCCACTTGAGACCAGCAAGCACCATAGCTGGGATCCCTACAGCAATCTTCTTACAATGAATGGCCTCAATCATCTCCTGCTGGCTCCAAAACTACCATGCCTTGGTTGAGAAGAGCACAAACTCTAAGAAAACATCCAAAAGACCCCACAAAGTGTACATAATAATCTAACCAAAGATTTTGTCTAATCTTTTCTTGCAGCTATAAACAAGAATGCGTGCATCCCTACCTAAATCTTGGGTACCTTTTTAAATCCTTGTTATCAGATAGCTAATGTCTTTACTTACACAAAAACAGATACTTACTTAACCTCTCCCTCTGGATCCTGCAAACATTTTTTTCTTGAATGCATCTTGCAGAAACAAAGCTGTACAGGCTGATTATCTGGAAAAGTGTATTGTTTCCTCAAGTTCCAAATATGCTTTCAATAGCAGCGAATACATCAATCTGTGATAGTCTTCTACCAGAAGGGAAAAAGAAATGCCTTATCTCCACCTTTCTGTATTACTGTTATTAATTGTGCTCTCTCATTTCCTTCCTAAATAGCCGCTTCTCCACTTTCACTTTTCCTTTGGAAACTCTGCACCTCAAGTCATCTCACTTCTCTAAAAGACCACTGAAATCTTTTAAGATCAACAGAAAAAAAACCACACACACACAATATGGTATTTGAAGGTAGAATGCACTGTTTTGTTTTGTTTTTAAAAAAGGTACATAGTTATAGAACTACTCCAAAATCTTCAGTATTATTGCCTATCCCATCCCCGTCAGCTGCTATAAGCAGGAAAAGACTCACGCTTGTGAAGATAAAAAGAACAAGGCAGCAGAACTCTTCAGCTTTGTTTCTTTAATGCCTGGGTGTTATTAAAGTTATGCTCCAGGCTGTGCCCGGGCTTACAGTGCAGAGAAGGAAAGGTACTGCCCAAGGTTAGCTATAAAAGTTAAATTGTTGGCTAGACCTTTCAGGAGGAGGGTGTTGTACGGAAAGAAGAATTATTCTGTTATCTGCAGCCACCAGCAGAGCAAATACACGTGTTGGCATGACCGAGCAGAGCGCAGGCCGCATGCCCCGCAGCGCTGGGCCCTATTACACCCCAACCTGCAGAAAGCAGGCACTGTACCGAGGCACAGCCCATCCCCAGGTGCCACAGGGAGCATCCCCCTGAGTCTTGGGGCAGGCAGCCTTTTCCTACCAAGCAGTGTGCTCGGAGGTGCCCCGGCATTTCCCCAGAATATGCCAAGGCACAGCCAGCAGTGGGCACAGCCACTGCTTACACACTGCTTCTTCACTAGGATCTGTTACCTGAGAGGCTGCTCAGGAGGCAAGCAGTCCAAAGCAAAACACCAGTTTAGAAATGACACCACCATTTCCTACAAAACGATGATAAAACGTGTTGTTCGCTCTCACATACATCACGGTGATAAGCAAACGGCTGATCTCGCTAATGAACCACACGTTCTGTTTAGATTTCTCTTTGACAGTGTTTACTTAAGAGAATTATATTTGCTCCCAACAAAGGCTGAATTATTTCTTGAGGTGGCTATCACAGATATTTCTTCCTGCAGCCCAGACGGAGGTAATCAAGACAGAGCACTGCTTTATCAGGGACGGGCTGAAAAAACTCTTCCCACTCATTTATCTCCACACATGCAAGTGAGAAGGGATTTCCACATTGGGACTGGCATGTCAACTGAGCTTGATACAAGGTTTCAGCTCAAAAGTATCCTTCAGGCTGGTGGGAAGGGGTAGCCTGAGTCAGTGTAGCACTCATAGAAATCCCAGGCTGCTGGGAGTGCCATAGCTCAACTGGGGCTCCTGGGGCAGCCACCTAAGGGCGGGCACTGCAAGGCCACGCCGCTCATCTTGCTCACCCCGAGGATGCCCGCTGGCGGGCCTGTTTCTCCTTCCTACGCAGGATGAGTAATTCAACCGCTTTTGATGTGAAATGTTTATTTCTTGACATTTTCTCAGGAGATATGGGAGCAACATTTCTGAAGAATTCTCCGTACGCAGAGAAGCCCGCCTTGCGCCGAGAAGAGCAGATTATGGGAACTCCAACACTTAATAAACTGTGTATCTCAGGAAAAAACCCACTACGGCCTATTATCTCAGCAGTAACTGCCAAGATACAGCGAACTGTGAGAGCTTCAGAAGACAGAGCATCTGCCGAAGGAGCCCAAAGTCATTTTCGGTGTTAAAAAGCAAGAATTATGCCAGCTCGCTCGCCTCGCCGATGAGTCAAAGCAGCCCACCGGAGAGGACCGAGCGTACGAGCGTAAGACCTCTCCTCCCCCCATCGCTAGGCGATGCTGTGACTTTTCCAAGCCCCTCTGACGATCCCGCTTCGCGCGGAGCTCCCCGGGGCCCGGCGCGCCCCGAGGCTCCCAGACACCGGGGCTCGGGGGGAGCCCCCGCCCGGGGCACCGCCGCCAGGCAGGGGCCGCGGCGCCGGGGCCCTGGGCCAGCTCCGGCCCCCCCGGGCGGTGCCGCGGGGCCCATCCGGAGCGCGGCGCCCCCCGGGCCCCCTCCGTGCCCCCCCCCCGGCGGCGTTGGGCCGCGGCGCGGCGCCTCCCGTGCGGATGCGGGGCCGGCCGGGGCTGTCCCCGCCGCTCCCCGTGTCGGGCCTGCAGGCCGCGGCCCCGGCGGCCGCCCCCCGTTATCTCCGGGCTGGCCCCGCGGCGTCCCGCCCGCCGCCCCCATCCCGCCCAGCGGCGCCGCCGCCGCGCACTCACCCGTCCCGGGGGAGCCGGCTCCTCGGCGCGGGGCGACAGCGAGGACCAGAGCAGCAGCAGCCCCAAGAAGCTGCCCGCCAGCAGCACGGCGCGCAGCAGGAAGCCCAGCTTCAGCCGCATCCTCCCGCCCGCCCGCCCTCTGCCTCCCGCCTCCCGCCGCCGCGCACCGCCGGCCTTCCGCCCCCCGCCCGGCTCGACACGGCCCGGCACGGCCCCGCCGCCTGCCCGCTCCTCGCCCGCCGCTGCACGTATAAACTTTTTTTCCTCCCCCCTTCTTTTTTTTTTTTTTTTTTTTTTTAAATCTTTTTTCCCTCCCCCTCGCTCTCCTTTTCCCCTCCTCCCCGTTAGCTGCCTGCCTCCCTCCTTCCCTCCCTCTTCGCCGGGGCGAGGCGAGCAGGAAGGGGCGGCGGCGGCAGCGGGCGCCGCGGTTCCACGTGGCCGCCCCGCACCGAGCCCCGCACCGGCACCGAGCCCCCAGCCCGGGCGGGGCCCCCGCTGCACCTGCCGCAGCCCCGGGCTCCACCGCGCCCCCGCAAAACGAAAGGGGAAGGGGCCCCAGAACTCCCCGAGCGCTGCGTGGGTGCATACGGGAGGGGGTCCTTTATCGATTTGTCCCCCCCGCTTCTCTTTTCTCGGGGTGTGCCATGGGGCACTGGCTGGTGAAAATCCAAGCGCAGCGTGAGCGCAGTGATGGACATACAGCTGGGCGAACACAGGCCCCATTAATTACTGAAGGCAGCCGGGGCAGAACGGTGCTGGTGTGCGTTCAGGACAAGCCTGTAAAGTCAACACATTTTTCTTCAGGGTAGCAGATTGTGGAGGAGATTGCAGAGATCTTATCAGCCTGAAGCTTTGCATGTATTTCGTTACTAATTTTCTGCATTAAAAGTTAGGCATCCTATTTCCGCCTTTGAAAGGCTGTCACACGCATGCACACACACACAAACCTGATTATTTGAGTCCTCCACAAAGCACAGTAATGTAAGGACAATACTCCCCATGTAACACTTTTGCCTTTTCTATACGCTCAGTAATATCCGCTTGTTTTGACATTTTTCAGCCTCTTTTTTTCCCCTGTGTGCATTGTGAGTATATCAGATCCAGCAATCCTGAACATTAACTTTCAATGATAAGCACTGTAGAAATAAAACAGGATATTACACCCTGAACAGGATCACTTTGGAGGAAAAAAAGAAACAGAGTGACCTTTGTAGCTGACACACCTAGACACAGAAATCTTTGTTTATTCGTATAACCCGTGCAAGTGCTATATAGCACCCCGTGATCCTTCCCCACGCTACAAGGTACGAGGCAAGGGAAGGCAGCACTTACAGCATGGGCAACAGCTCTAACCCTTACAGCTGTTTGCACGGCCCTCTGACTTCCACAGGGCTGGAGGAGGGGTCCCCAGGGGTGTTTTCCCCAAGCTCCCTCCCCATTTGTGATGGCAGTGACCACACTGACATTTCCACATGAAGGCTCCAGTGCCTGTTTTTGGGATGACAACAGCACTTGCACAAGGCTGGGGGGTGGAAGCTCCCGACTTCAGGAGACCTTAACTGCAGCAAGACGTGGCTTAGCCTCCCTGGGCTTAAGTCTCCATTTTGGGGATCCCTTTCTGTTCTCCTGTGCTGGTGCACACTCAAGAAGAAGAAATAAATCGCTGAAAGCGCTGCACAGAGGGTGGCGTACAGCTGGCTGCGGCCCTGGGAAGCCGCTCTGCTGCTGCTTGTCAAAGCTGAGTGACAGGGACAGGGCTGCCTGCGTGCCGGTCAATACTACACGATTTCACATTTGTAAGGTTGCCCACCGATTTTTTTTTTTTTTTAATAAATGGAGGCTTACATCCTGCCGATACCCATGAATGAAGGGCACATCCAAGACCACGCAGTGCTCCCCGCTGGAGGATGATCCCACGTGTGGCCGGGCTCTGCTTCCCAGGAGCCCGGCACCCGGCCATAAGTCAATTCCCCTTCAGCTGCCCTCGGGCAGCAGCTTCCTCAGCCGGCAGCCCTTCCCCACGGAGGAGGAGCAGCCGATGCCCGCTGGGAGGCAGTGCGGGCCCGGGGACGGGGCCCTGGTGCCAGCCCCTGGGCCGGCTCGGCCCCGGCAGGGCTCCCCGAGGGGGCTCCCCCTTCCCTTTGCTGTCCCCTCGCCCCAGGAGCGCCGGCCGCCCGGCCCGACGCCAGAGGGCCCAGGTTAATGCTGACCTTGGCAGTAATCTTCTGCCCCGCCGAAGGCATTTGTTTTCATTAGGGACGAGTTGAAGTCTCAGGTTCCGCACTCTTCGTTCCTCCCATGGAGTAAAGTCCCCCAAAATACCCGCAGAACATATTTTTGCTCTTGCCAAACTCATATGGCTGAGATAGAAAATTCAAATTAAAGTTGCCTTTGGATTGTCTCCAGTAACATTCAGAAACACTTTAAAAAGTCTTTTATGACCTGGAAGGGGAGAGAGAAAAAGAGAGAGAGAGGGTGTTAAACATGAAACTTTGCCTCTCTCATTTGCAAAAGACTGTACAAACCACAGTGCTTTAAGCGTCTAGCTCAAACTAAAACAAGAAACAATCCTGACTGTTATTAGGGGCTTAATCAACTTCTGTCAGCCTGATACTCTGTCATTCAAATGTTTCCAGCAGACAGGCACTGTCATAATGTTTGGATCTATATGTGGACGCGTCTACTGTTTGCTGCACCAAAATCATATGTTCCTTTCTGCACATGCCTCCAAATAAATACCCAGCAGTGTTTAAGTCACTGCACACCCTCACCGCTCCTGAACCAAGACCTTCGATGACCTGGGGGTGAAGGATCCGATTACCAATCCCCTAAGCCATTCAGTTGCCTTATTGCTGAGGATTTGGGGGATGGTGTCTGCAGCAGGGTCACAGGCAAATGTCAAAACCTTGTGCAGTCACCTGCGCCGGGGAAGTGTCAGTATTTGGATATGCCTCTTAAGCATTGTCGTGAATATTTGGCCACAATAAAGGCCTCTCTTGAACATTAATGCAGTCTTCGAAAGGAAATGCCTATAGACTTCAGTACCTATCAAAATGAAAATCATCTAGTGCAAAGTTCCATAATACAACAAGCTGCTGTAAAGGTTTCAACACCCCCCCCCCCATTTTGCTCATCTGCAGATTTTCTTCAAACACAGTCCTCCTTTGTCAAGCCTGCAGCTCCGAGACCAACTTCCCTTTCTGCTGAGTGCAGCAAGCACAGATCACAAGGCTTTTTCACGAGTCTGTAAACAGTGCTTTGAAATTTGCAATGAATTGTAGACCTCAAGCAATTTCACTTTCCTTAGAAGTTTCCAGAATTAACTACCAACACTTCATTTAGCGCAGTATTTCACGATAGGATATACTCCAGGCTTAATATAACAGCAAACTTGGTCATGCTTTGATTAGAGAAGAAATTGCTGGAAAATGCCAGCTGATAGGCAGTGGCTCGCTTTCCTAAGCTGAATGCCCTGAATACGAGAGGGCTGGTTTCATTTTAACATGGCTTTTAAAGGGTATTGGCATGTCTATATTTTTAACGGCAGTGGCATGTCTATCTTATGAATTATGTATTACAAAGCATTTGTCAGTATTACGATATATACCTTAGTGCACATTTCATCACAGGATCCCAAACTTCTGTACAATTCATTAATGCAAAAACCTTGTACATGGACAGGATCTGTAGTAGCCTCGTGGGAGGTGAAAGAGTAGATGGAAAGAAAATTTGCCAGGCTGGAGAAGCACGGTACCCAGGAAATGGTCTGGGAAGGAGCGGTGAAAGGCCCTGTACACCAGTCAGCTGTGTTTCCTTCCATCTGCTGCTGTGTCCTGTTTCGGACAGAGACAAAAGCAACAGTGACTGGGTTTGCATGGCTGCACATGGTGACACACGAGGGGCAAGCAGCCTGTTGGCTGGAGCAATGGTCCTTAAAATGTTTCCTCTGTCTCCTGCCTCCGGTCCAGTGAAAACTCTGCCTGCATTCAATTGCTTTTCCCAGCCCTTCCCAACTTCCCTGCTCCATGGTCAGATTTGTGGAGTTATTTGCATGTAAACAATTATCTCTGAACAAAGCTGATGAGGTTTGACACATTGCTGCTTTGGGTCTAAGGCAAGCTGGCCATTGGCACTTACAGAAACGTTGTGAAGAGCATTAGCACGGAGCTGTTGGTGTCAGCCCTACACCGAGCTCTGTTAGAGGCTCACCTCCCTGCTGAGGCTGTCCTCAGCACAGGGACGCTCACGCAGACTCTAGGTTAATGAGGCATTCACCAGCTAGGACAATTCAGAAGGACAGAATTTGGCATACACTTCCATGGAGATAAAGCTGTACCTTAAATATTAACAGCATATGTATATTTAATGTGGGAGTTGATAAAAAACTGAATTACAGGTTTTAAAATTCTTCTTAATTTCTGCAATTGTTTAAAATGTGCTTTAGTCAAACAAGTGGCTCTCAGTAATACTTAATACATGCTTTTGCAAATTAGACTGAGGTATACTTCATCCTCATTGTTTGGTGTTCGTGATCTCTAATCTTTAGTACAATTTTTCCTATAATTCTCCTTTATCCCCCAACCCCCCCCCCCCTTTTTTTTTTTTTTTTTAAGCCGGAGCTTTAGCACTGCATGCCCTACCAAAAATTATTCTTCAGCATTTCACCATTTGATTTAATGCTTTTGGCACAGCGCAGTTTGCCTCCTTTGCTTTTTCTGTCACTTTTATGAAGAACACATTATGAAGTTCCTGTCATTATATTTAGCCCCCATACTCCTGTCATGCCTACTTAGTCAGTTTTCCTCCCGCAATATCACCTCTAGCTCATCCTATATTTTATCACACAACAGTAAGTGAAGCTCATTATTTTGTGTTGTTCTGTATTCTACTCATGTCCTGAAGACTAGGTGGTAAAAAAGAAAAAAAATCTATATATTTTTTTCAGATGCACTTTCTGGTATCGAGCACCAATCAATGTTTATGGCCGATGCTGTACTATTAATATTGCTTTTGTCTACAGAAAGTTAACCTCTTTTGGATTTGCAAGTCCTCAAGAAATCCATGCCGCGATGCCTGTTGACAATCCTTGACAGATTTGGATCTCGTTAAAGCAGGAGATGGAATGGTCTGGTACGTGGGTGTCTCATTTAAGTTTAAGGAGAACTGGAATGATTCTGAGCATGACTTAGCCATTTCAAAAGTAAAAGAAAAATACATATTTTAAATGACTTTATTTTAGGAACTCTCACCTGTATTTTGAACCAGATGTAAGAGCAAGTATTTTGGATCCAGAAAATATCCTTTTTCAGGTTGACATATTCCTGAAGACTTAGAACAGAAATTAACTGGCATCATTTCCTGAATCTAGGGCAGGAAAAATTGAAATATGTTGCTGCAATTTCTGTTATGCTGAAAAAGTGAACGGTGTAAACACCCACATTTCAGATGCTGATTTACTTTTCCTAAAAACCTTTTAAAATCTAGCAAATTAGAAGAGTTAATTCAATGAAATTGACGATTTGAACAAAATCTGAAGTACCTTTGAGGTACAATATGAAATATTTTACAAACAACTGTAAATAAATTAGATTTCCATATTTCTATGGACAGTTTATTGTTGGTCTGTTAATAGTCTAACATAACATTATTATTATATTAAGATTCTTATTCAAGATAGTCTGTTATGTTCAAAATTAAACAAGACAGTTACTGAAGTTAATAATCGTTAGTAAAGCATTGGGTAGGTTTGGTAAAGTCAGCATGTTAAATCTGAACAAGATAAAGCCCTAAGAGGCTTTGTAGGCAAGTAAGAAGGACAATCAAAGGTTGTTAAGTTGAAAAATATGGATGTGCAACAGTTACTAGTCACTAAAACAACTATCTGTTGTTGTTCCTTAGCCACAGGATACATGAGCAGAAAGAGTAATTTGCCTTGTTTTACATAAATACGTGAAAGGTCAATTAATAATGACTTAATGATTAATAATAAGTCCAGTTCAAGAGATAGATTTATGCATTAACACTGAAATAATAGCACCAGAATAACATCATAGAGGTAAGTCAGACTGGTTTTCCAATTGGGTTCCTTGGGAACGTGGAAGGTGTGTGGTGTAATGCGAGGTGCCTGCAGCTGACAGCAAAGTAACACTATTACCATTAGTCATGTAAAGTTTGCAGATCCTCACAGCCTCCATCACAAATCCATTACTCAAAGTCAAAAGTCTTGGTAGCAATTAAGCATAAAACTATCACTAGATAACAACTCCAAGCTTTCTTACTGTTTTGCAGGCTTCACAAACTGAGTCTGACATTACAAGTGGATGCGAAGCAATGCTGGGATACTAAGTGGCCTCTGTTCCCACGGAGTTGCTATTTGGAGAGAAATTCTTAAACAATAGATTATTTCTATTATGTATAATCTGACACCAAGTTGTATTGATTAAGTAATTGAGTGAAATGATTCTGTTATAAAAGACATGTTTTGTGGGAATTGCTTGTGAAATTGCAGGCAGTAGCAGCTGTTGGATCATAACACTGCACATATTCAAGTCTTTTACTAAATATAATCATAAAGAAATAGAATTTACAAGGTTTTTAGTACAACATGCAGACGCATCATTTTTTGGGGGAAGTTTCTCCTTTTCCTCGGATCCATAGCTACATAGATATCCTTACTTGATATGAATTAAACAATTTCAAGTGTGGACAGTTTTAGCTCAGGTATCAATATAGACACACATGCACAACTGTAATAAGGTTGTCATCTTGGCAAGCTGAACTCCACTGCTTTTTAGTCACCTGTGAGAAGTAATAGTGACAATGGCAGGATCTCATCCACCTTCACATACTGCGGGTTTCCAGCTCTCTCAGTTCACTATCATTCAACTCCCTTTTCTGATGTACAACTGCAATGACAAACTAGTTGGCTGAATAGTCCAATGAAGCCAAAAACATTCTGAAATTCCAAGGTATGTGCAATTAGCTGGAAGCAGATCTCCAGTTTGCACTTTTATTTTAACACCAGCTCAAGTAAGTCTTTGTTCTGAGTAGTTTGATCCACCTGGGGATATCCTATAGGCGAAGGGAGTTTAGAAGTTAGTTGCAGTTCACAGAGTAAGTGGTAAAAGACTCATTCCAATTGACATTATTTCAAACTGAACAGAAGAATCAGCAATTCATTCCTATTCCTATTCATTGACTCTTTGAGCAATGGAAACTGCTCCTCTAAGCCTTAGGTCAAAGTGAAGTTGATTCCATTCCTTGTTTACCATCAACAACCTTGACATATTGGAATATAACTAAAAATGAATGCAGTATCTGTGTAACTAATTATTCTCCCCCACACTCTCCCCGAAACGGTGCTTTAGGACAAAAGCTATAGGAAAACTGCACAGCCTGTTAAAGCATGGTGATCCTCAGCAGAGCTTTGTAAACTCTTGGCTAACTGCTTGAAAAAGCTGGTTGACTTCTTATTAACCTACAAGATTCACGAAGATAAAACTTGTTTTCAATACGTTTTTAGATTTGAATGAGTAGGATTATAATATGAACAAAAACTAATTTAACAATTTGCCTCTTTCAGGCTTTTATGCAACATCTCTCTTCAAACTTGCCCTGCTAAGCCTTTGGTGTCAGAGTTGATTAACACAAAGGAGGAGATAGAGGCACTGTTCCTCGCAACATTTAGGTCAGCGCTGATACTCTCCAGCATGTATCTAGGCCACGTCTAATTAATCCCAGAATATTCCATTGCTGCCAGTTTACCTCTGCCAGCTTCTCCCACGGAAACCTGGCAGCAAAGATTTTTACCTTAGGTGAGGAATTTCCCTTTTCTGAAGGCAAATGGGAGATTTTTTTTTTCCATAGTCTAATTATTTAATGTTTATGCAACAACTTATAGAGCCCTTAGGATATGAAGTATTTAGTAGGGTTGAATACCTCTACTCGAAATTAGGGGAGTTTTCCCATCAACTTAATTAGAGCTAGGACTTCAACCTCAGTTGTGTTGGGGATAAAGCTGACCAACTAGGGCCTTCTCATTTCTAAATTTGATACTGCTAGTCAAAAGAATCACTTCCCCCCCCCCCCCCCCCCCTCCTCCCGTATGCACGGTTAATCAAACTAAGACCAGAAAATAGAGGAGATCAGCAAAATAAGAATGTCACAGAAAAGCCTACTGCAGATGAGAAGTTGAGGGGCTGAACTGTACTGTGCACTTTAAACTGTCATCTACAGACTTCTATGGTCATTACTAGGAATTACACAAGTGGTTTGCAAATATACCCACAAGCTCAGGGAAGTGCTTGAATCAAGACAAACTGCCCCTGTGAAGCAGTGGTGTCAAATAAATAAGCCAGCACACTTACTGAACAAAGGATACCCTTTTTCCATGTTTTGTGCATCACACTGGTGATGCACAGAATCACATGTATCACGACGCTAAAACCAGAGCATTAATTAGAATGCTCCATTGATATGCAATTATGCAGGGTGCTGAGTGTCGGAAGCAGCACAACGACTGCAGCCTGAGGACAGAGTTAGTGACTTTTTAAATCAGTGCTCCATAAATGTGCTCATCTCGTATGCACAAAGTCAGGTGATTTTTTGTACCTGATGATGAAGCGCTAAAAGACAAGACAAATTATTACTTGCAGAACAAGAAATGCCTGTTATTGTGCATCTATTGATATGCTCTTAAAATATAGACCAAGAAAAGCACAGACATTTTTGTAATGAGTGAGGTATGTTTTTGACCCCACCTTCAGTTTTTCCAATTATGTCCTTACAATCTCCTTTATTTAAACATAAAAAAAAAACAACTGCATTTGATACAGCACTGTTATCAAAATCCTCATTTAAATGCTTCTGATACCTTCAGAATTATGTAATATTTCAAATGTAAATAAGATGCAGATTTTTTTCACATACTTGTTTTCCTCTCTTAAGTGGGTTGATTACTAAAACAGGAAATGTTATTCATAAATGCTTGATACTGGCATATTTTTTAAAAAAAGGTAATAATAATAAAGATGCTTTTCAACACGATTCTTTTTTAAAGGAAAGAGCCAAATCAGCATCCACCACCAGTTTAACGTGCGTTAAGATTTACCTGCCCTTCAAATGTGTGGCGGTGAGCCAGCTGATACCTACATTACCATGCCTCACATCTATATACAGAATTTTAGAAGTCATCTCATGTTTTAGCTTGCAATAAAACTATGAAAGCAGATTTTCTGAGATGTAGGATGCATGTACTTCAGCAAAGTGCCTATGGATGTATCACGTTCCCTAAAGCTGTGAAAGTACCGAGTCCCACTGTCTTGCATTTAATGATGACCCCACAGATAGGTGATAAAATGATGTCATTTAGGTAAAGATGCACACAGGCTGGTGATGTGATATTAATGATATTCCACGTTTGTGCAACCAGTCATGATTCACAGTGCTCTTTCACCAAAGTCTCCTACTGTGGTATTGGACTTGAGCGTGGGAGAGGGACTCCCATCTTCTTCATCTTGGCCATGCCTCTGGTTGTATCTCAGAGCCCTTTAGTTGCATGTAGTGGTGTGCATGGCTGCATGACAGCAGCACTATGGACAGAGGTAGATGGGCACTGAAGATAGGAGTTATTTGAGCAGATTAGACTGGGTCTAAGCTTAGTGTTATTACCCTGTCCACTGCAGAACAACAAACTCATTATTCAAAAAGAGTATTAGTCAAAGGTAACTTAAAAATTCCCTACTTTCACGAGTCTGGATTTTGGACTCTGCTAGGCATAATTTTCATTGCAATACTTACAGAAGTTAATTAAACATGTAGTTATTATTTTGCAATCCAAACAGAGATGTACTATTAACATAGGTGGGAGTGATCAATAACTTGGTCTCTCTGAAGAAGTGCATACAGTATGCAATTGTAATAAAAAGAGCTCCTATGTTGTTACGAGTGACTGCACAATTTGAACTGCTGTTGAAAAATTAAAATAGTTCATTGTAAGCCTCCTAGAACTTGCTTCATCTGATAACAATGTCCTCTCTGATCATTCAGAGCTTCTACCAAAGCCTTTCTTTACTGCTACTACCCTTTTGTTAGTCTGTAATTCCTGTTTTTCTCTCAATAAAAGTTATTGTTTTATACAAGTTCCTCATCATGGTATCCAACCTTGATACCAGGCTTTTCAGTTTTCCACTCAATTATCTGTGTACAGTTAAACGATATCCTCCTTTCAAGTATCCACAATAATCTCTATTATCAAGTGTTTTCCTACCCTATAAGTGCATGAAGAGGAACAGCAATAGCATCAGTGTCTACGCTGACCTTATAAACAAAGTTCACAGAGAAAAACCCTTATTGTTCTGAGGAGTTTTGTATCAAGGCAAAAAAAAGATACTGCTCTTTAGTTGGTTTTAACATAAAATTCTGGGGTTCCTTGCTGGTTATCCCAGGTCTGCAGCACTGTCCTATCCTACTTTTACAATAAAGTTGCATAGGTCAAGAATAGCATAATTTAAATTGATCTGGCCAGAAATGCTTAGCAGATGCATCTGGTTTTCTTCATTCTCCTGTGATGTCATGTTTCAAATCCAATACATTATTTTATGTATCCTGCTGTCAATGTTTATTCTTATGACCGTGAAACTCTCAGTGCTTCTCTATTCTTCCTCAATGCTGACAGTGCTCTGAACATGGCACCGGCTCACTGAAGCAATGCAAATGAAATAAGAGTAATCTTATAAATTAGTCTGCTTAATGTCAAGACATAGATTCCCTTGCCCTCTTGTTTGAGATTTCAGTATGCAAAATGCAAAAAGATCCTAGGAGCTCTGCAGCACAGCCAGGGAGTACAATGTTTGGATACTGCCATGCTGACCAGTTTCAGCTCTTTATTTATCTTTCTCTGCTGCCTTTTTGCTCTGTCTGTCGTGTACCTTTACCCTGTGTTTGCTCAGTGCAAGCACAGACTCATCGAGCCTGTTCCTAGAGCACCTGTAGGATGTTACACATGTCCTAATCCTGGAAGTAATTGAGATCTCAAGCACACACACATGTGCACACACACACCCTACTCACTTGGGAGTGCCAATATATTTTCTGTGGATACAAAAACCGACAGGAGTTTCAAAAGGCGTATCTACACTAATTAGAGTAAATATCTTTTGGATGCCAGAGCTTTCCAGATCAGCTCCCAAAGCCTGAACATTTATATTATACTGTTTATTTGAGGATGCATTTGAAAGAGAGTTTCAAATTCACGGCCCACCTCTAAAGCAATAATAATACTGTGAAAAATTTTGTTTTTCAATAAGCCAGCTTTCATAGCAAGTTGCAGCTTCCATTACTGGTAAGATGTTTAGTTCTCTAAGCCCGCTTAAGGCTTAGAGAATACCTGCAGCTGTTTGGTACCACTGATTGACACTGATATTTTCATCTCTGAAAAGGTAAGTGCTAACCTTTTGTGCATCGAACACTACATACTACTTTTTATGGTTGTATTTTAATAAGCTTCATCATTATTTTTATCCAATCATTCTTAAGGTCCACAGGCCAGATGCTGAATATGTATAAATCATGCAGCTTCAAATACATCAAAGAAACTATATTCATTCGTCCCAGGATTTGGCTCCCTACTTCCAGTTTTACCAGACTTTTCTTCTACTAATCTTGCAAATGCCTTAACCACATCCACTTCCTACTCTACCCCCTCAATCCCTTTCAAATACCTCCTTCTTAACATATAACCCCCCTGTAATTCTTCTCTTTTAAATCCTTTTCAATCCTATTTTTTCTTCATTTTTTTTTTTTTAAATTAGCTAATTGTTAGAAACATTTGTCACTCTTTGAAATTTTACTTCTGAATGTGTTGTGGTATGTTGACTCTGAGGGCTAAAGTTCCTAAGCAGCTTTCAGAATAATGAGATTTGTGTGCATGACTTCCATGCGCTACTTTGAAGATTTACTCTATAGAGTTAAAAGATTTTTAAGAAATCAGTTTCTTTATTACATTCACTTGTAAATACTGCTCAGAGTATGCATCCTTTATAGTCCTGTCACTCCTTTCTCCTCCAAGATACTTGCTGTGCTTGAAGAGCTTGTAAACGTATACCCTTAACACACAACTTTTTAACCTAAGGGTGTGTCATCCTTAGACATAGCTGATGCACTCAGCAGCTTTTGTCCAATTTACCCCCAGCCTGCACTTAACATTTGTGTGCATAACATATTTGCATTACAAATTCCTTTAGCAGGAAGCTTGTTCTCTTTCTCTGCATGAACAACATTTCCACTGCTACGTGGCAGTAACTTGCAGATACCTAACGTAAAGTACATTCTGATCCAAGACAGTACGCTTACCTACCACATTTCTGAAGTTAGCAATGTCTAAAACAACATTAAAGTGCCTGGGTTTCGCAGGCTGGCTCAGTTGCCCCAGTGTTCCTGACGTTTTATAGTTTGTGGGACTTTGTACCATTATTTCATACCAAGGTTTTCAAGATCTCGTGACAAGTAAATCTACTGAGCAATTAATTATTGCCTGCAGTATGTTTGACCTGGTAATTTGGGTTTGGTTTGCCGAGCCTGTACGTGGATAACTTTGTTCACGTTCGCTCTTGTGCTATAGCACAGCTATGTAAGTGTGCCATGTGGCTGGCTGTGCCGAACAAGGTGTGCTGGTTTCGGCTGCTGTGCCAGCTGGTCCCGGGTATTTGCATTGGCTCAAATAACACCGGCGCTCCCCTGTCCACACCTGCTGCTGTGTGTGCTCTGGCTGGGAACTGCAGCCTGGTCATTTATCTTAAACCCAAAGCCAGCACTCCCAGATGTGACTCAAGAGCATTTATTTATTGTCGCTTTTTTCCTCCTCCACCTGCTCCCCCCACCGCAACTAAACCACCTCCACCTGGGGTATTTCGCTGAAGCATTTTGCATCCCCCCCAAACATATTATTCCACTACTTCCTCCATATACAACATTTTGAATTCAAGGAGCTTTCAACTTACTGGCAGGCTTCTGGTTAACTAGCTGATTCTGTTAATAATGAGCCATATGAAATATAATCACACATAATTGGGGAAAAGGAATGTTAAGCAACTCTCTTGTGCCAAAAAAAGCAAGGAAGAATTGTTAAAAAAAAAAAGATACTACATGTAGAGGTTTCCATGTATGGCCTCAATTGCTTCCCCCTTTTCTCAGAGACTATGGGATAGTGACTTTACAATGACCCTGTTATAACAAATATACACACGTGCCTACACCATCGTTTGAGATCCAAGGTACCAAGACTTGTGGATTGGTGCTTCACGTGCTTTCATGTTGCTCCAAACTGTGTAATCATATTGTTTTTTCCATAATGAAGATGGCAAGAACCACAGATTAGATTAACTGTTCTCTGAAGAAAAAAATATTAGACTTCGCTGCAGACTTCCTGAGGACTCTGTTAGGGTTAGGGTTACTAGAATAACATGCAATACAGATAAATAGGAAAAGACAAAAAAAAACAGATTAGGAAGATTATGACAGTTAAATATTTAACACCAAGTCTGTCCTCTGCACACGTAAATGTTTCTTTTTGTTTGTTCTTTAAGGTGTCCTGTACTCAGAAACACTTGCTTCCTTAGCATGCATTGGGAGTAGAGGAGTCTGTGGGAATGAGGATGTGGCTGAATCTTCAAATGCACATTCCCATCCAGTACGTTTTAATTTATCCTCTTTAAACACAGAAGAGGGGTGTAGGGGTGTGTGTGTGTGTGTCTTTTTTTGTTCATCCTTCTGCACAGCAGAGTCACTTTGCACAAGCTCTTTCAGAGAGGCGAAGGAAAGCAGACCCAAATCAGGTTTTTGTTCCCCCAAGAGGGCAGCGGGCCAGGCTGTGCTTGCTGCTGCACTGCGCACATTCAGCCTCTGCCTTGTTTTATACCCAGCAGTCTTAATACACCTTTGGGGGAAAAATGTTTTCCTGGTCAAAATAGTTACCATCAGATACAGTTTACATCATCAGTTATAGTTTACACAGGTCTAAGGAAGTGCTACCCAAATGCTTTAAGCACTCAAGAGAAAAGTCCTGCAATCATATACAACCATAAACATGACAGGGTGCATCAGAAACTTTACGTCTTTAAAAAGCTTTCCAACCAGAGGATGATCCTGCCTGGATCGGATACATGGATAAAAACAAACAACAAAAACAGAGCTCTCTCCCTTCCCACATTTCCGCAAATTCAGCCTGTCATGAGAGGCAGACTGAGTTGTCTCTGGTGATACCAGGCCCAGCACTTTGACCAGTGTCCCTGGAAACAGCATGCTACATTTTACCTCTACTTTGACAGCAACTGTAGTGGAAGAATACAGAAAAGACACTGAAGGAAGCTATTTTTCTCCTTAGTGATGCCAGCCCTTGGAACTCATGGGCTTTTTCCACAAGGCCTCAGTCCCTGTAGCTTCATGAGTAACTTCTACCCATGGCAACTGCAGAAAAACCCCAATCTTCGCACCCTCACTCCAGAGCCCTACCACCCTCCACTCCCCCAAAACCTGCCAAGAGCTCAAATAGCCCTAAAGTCAACACTAACACATTAAGAATATAATTCATGAGGTAAACTTGTGAATTTTGGATGCCTGCCACCAGCAAACCATTTTGTCGTTCCAGCTTCAGAGCTGTGTCTCGTTACTTGGGAATATAGCTCTCCGGCTTTCTAAAGGTCTCTGGTGACCTTTCCTGGACTCAGCTGGCTTTTCAGCAGGGAGCACTTCTGTTGCTATGGCAGTGGGAGCCCAGGCCTGTGCTTCACTCACAAGGCCTGGGGAATTCCTTCGCAGGCATCGCTGCCACAAGCGAGACTGCAATTAGGCAAAGCCTTCAGGTATCGTAAAGACACTGCTGCCTGGGTTATCTGACATAGCATCCTTTACTGCAGAGAGATTTTGTGCAGTAAGTTACTATTTTGTGAATTTGCTAACTCAACTAGCACCCAAGTATGGGTTTTGGCACTCTCCAACATTTCTGCTCCATATAGTTCTTACCAGTG
This sequence comes from Anser brachyrhynchus, assembly GCF_964034855.1. Classification (NCBI taxonomy): domain Eukaryota; kingdom Metazoa; phylum Chordata; class Aves; order Anseriformes; family Anatidae; genus Anser; species Anser brachyrhynchus. The sequence continues at coordinate 25,947,576 of NC_137698.1, forward strand.
CTCTTTCTTATACTACACAGCAAATACTTAGCCATGGCTGTGTAGCCATTCGGCACATCTTTGTATCTGTTCAGAATTAAAAGATAGGAAATCTCCTTTTAATTAATGGAAGGAAAAAAAAAGGACTGTACTTGATCTGTCTTTAATGCTAGTCTGTTGAAGCTGCAATTATTTTCACCTGAGTGTTGAGAGAAGGAGAACATCAACAGGGAAGCAGAAGGGTTTCTATACCTTGCAGTCTTAGGGTTTTTTTTTTTTTACATCAAATTTTTTCCTACTTTTCTTCAATTTTAATGAACTTGGAAAAGCTGATTTCTGACTCCTGCTTGCCAATAACTTATTTTAAAGAAAAATCAATGTGTACTATGATGGTATTTATTTGCATTTTAATTTCCATTGATACAAGATGTCAAATGAACAATTCCTGATTGCTAGCAATCAAGTCTTAGAGTTTACTCACTTTGTCTCTACTCTATCATAATAAAGCATGCTTGCAGGGGGGCTTTTTAGCACCCCAAATAGGCTTTAAAATACTGTAGGCTGCATGCATTTCTTGCTGCTATTAAGTTCCTCTCAGTATGCATACCTTTGCCCTTTGATTGCTCTTATTGTTGCTACGGTACTGCGTAACTTTGCATTTTGTATAATAACCAGGCCAGAGCTCTGATTGTGGCCAGCAGACATGCCCTGATGCAAAGCCTTAGCACCAGCAACGACTTGCTTCTGCCTCTCCTGAGCTTCAAATGTGCCAAGACACTATGCTTTTGCTTCCTTGAGCAAAGAAGGTCTCCAAAACTGAACAGGTAAAGTCACTGAGGAATCTCAGAAGGCCAACTATGATTCTATGGATCTGAAGTAAGTGAACCTTGCTGGATATACTTGAGAAACAACACAATGTAGGAGATGGAAGAAACAGCAAAACAGGCACCGCTACAGGACCGGGCACCACCCCATGCTGGGGCCATAGAGCAAGTGGGGCCTTGGATGAAAGAACTTCAGTGGGAGCAGGAGCTCATGTTGAAGGGCCAGGGCCTCCTTCAGGGGCAAATCTCCCTCACCCACCACGCTGCTTGTGCATGGAAGAGCACAGAAGGAAGCAAAGCAGAGCGTGTTGTCCTGCATGATGCTTCCTCACTGAATTCCTCAGGCTGTTTATTTTTGTTGGGGATATCAAATACCACTTGCATAATGTATGCCCTTTGCTTTGCTCTCAGGAAAGCAACAGCAAATTTTACCACAGAAAAATTGATCTCACTCTTCAGACATGCTTAAATGCAATTAAAGAATGTTTTATATACTATGCAGAAAATATAGCACGATTCAGCAATAAAGCTTTTTTTTTTAACTCGAGTTTTGATTTTTTTTTTTTATAATATTAATAATATGGACACCAACAAATTATTTCCCCAGGGTTCATGTTCTGCCTTGAACTATGAATTTTAAGTCAGAAAATAACTAGCCCAAACTTCATTAGTGCTGCATGAAACAAAGTCAATTACAAGAATGTGTCTCTTGGCTTTAGTAACATTAGCATCCAACAAGACAAATAGAGTTGGAAAAATAAGATGGGTATGGAATGAGAGATTTTTGAGCCTGCACTTCTAAAGAGGATGCTTTTGGGCTCCAGCCATTGTGCTGTCTCCCATGTAGACCTGGAAAGCAAAAATACTGCCAGCCCTCCAATTAAAGTGCACCCAGCCAGGTCCATTCTGGGAGCCCTTCAATCTACACTTAATCACCTTCACGATGACATGCATGCCTGTGCTTTGGTGCACTTGGCAGACACATACCGTACAAAGCTGCTATGTCCATACCCTGTAGGGCTGCCACCACCATCCCCAAGGCTGACCAAGCCCCTCCAGGAAGCCCTAGCAAGCACACTCAACTTCAGCAGCTCCCCGACCCTGCTCCACAGAGCCAATGCAAAGGTGGCATAACACCACCTTTCCTGTTAAGCACGTCACATTCTTCATTCAACTAGGGCAGAAAATGACTAATTTTATTTTTTATTTTTATCTTTTAAAAAGCACTCCAACAACATCAATGCAAAATGCCCTTGTGCCTGTTTGCTCTGCTTGTGGGACACAGACAAGAGGTGGCCCAATGGCTCTTCATGATCTGTGCTCTTCCCCTCCCTCCCCACACCCTGCCACCTTGCCTCACGTGTCATTACCTGCCCCTGACCTATGGAAAAAACAAAGTCAGCAGGTGGGGGAAAAGTTCCCCTCCCAGATGATCAATGAGCTCATGGGCTTTTATTTTATTTCTTTTTGAGAGACAGAGAGAGAGAGAAAGAGAAGGAATAAGATCCATTCCCAACAAAAATGTTCTTGTTGGGTAAATGGTCTACAACCACTAGATTAACAAAGGCAAAGAGGTTAGGTTTTCTACCTTGCTTAAAAGCAGAACACTTACAAGCACGGACTGTTAAACTCTCCAGAAAAGTGAATACAGACTGTCAACTCAAAAAAAAAAAAAAAAGCAGAAGACCCTAAAGAAAAAAAAATAGGCATGCCTTACATGCCATATACTATAAAACCCCCATGAAAACCTTAGTTTGAAAACAAAGCTGTAAGCTTTAATCATTTACACAAAAAAAAGTCAAACTGCTGTCAAATCCTCAGCAAATTGTTACTCTTCTGGGTAAATATTTTGTGATACATTATTGCCTCTTCACCTGAAATGCAAACTGAAAGGCAAAAGTATAACACCTATGCTTTGTTAAAAAATGAGCCACAGTATTTGCATATGCCAACCACTGTGATCAGACACCAAGTAAAGAATATTGAGGAAAACAAATAGCTGAAAACACCAGTTCACTTTGCTTCAAAAGAGCCATTTTATAAGAGAAAAAATTAGTCTAGGTTTACCTTGATGGAAGCTCTCAAGAGAGCTGAAAATATCATAGACCTTATTCATGGCTAGACTTGCCTTAACTTCTTCACGTTCTTCCTGACAATCCATCCTGAGAACTAGCACAGTTTCAGCCTTTTAAGAGTGATCTAGCTGAAGAAAATCTCAGTAAGCGGTCAGATGAAAGACTGATGAAAGAGGAAGGCTTCTTGCACAGAACAAAAGCTCAGCAACATCCGTGATACCAAAAGTAGATAGCTCAAAAGACATGAAATTTCTGCTTTTTGCTTTTCGTTTACTGGTACTTCCTAAAACAAAATGTGCTTTTCTAGTACTTTGCCTTTCTTAACAAAGTAGTAAACTCTCCTCTAATTACACCAAAAAAAGTTACGCAATAAATGTTTGCCAACCTGCCACATAGCACCACATTTTTCTAAGTCTACTGCCAGGTAATACACACAAAACTACCCTTTTTCCACCTCCTGCAGCTCTCAGAGGCTGTACCGTGTTGCCTATCAACTTCAGGCACTGCTGATGCTACCTAGACTGCAGGAAAAGTGTCTTTTCCTTACCTTTGCTGAAATGGCAGAGCAGTGACACAAATCGCATGGGCCTGCTGACAGCCAGCATGGATAGGCAGCAATGCCATTTTGCTTTGGCTCAGCAAAGCACATGTTGCACTATCATCCTTGCCAAGGAGCCAGCACGCAGGTACAGCAGGCTGGGACTTCTCGAGCCAGAGCCCTGACGAGCAGGTTAGAAATCCTAAAAGGCAGGGGCACAGATCTCAAGTTCTTAGCATGCTATTTAGAAGAAATAAGTTGAAAACAATAAATGAAGCTTTCCATGTATTTTTACAGTCCTATATCCATTATTATTTAAGGTTTGTGGGACAATCAGCTAGTATCCCTTATCAGTACCACCTTCATAAGCTCTTAGCAGCAGAAACATTTGCATTTTCAGCAGATGACACTGCAGTTTCATCTTCCCACCCTTTCCTAACTCCCTGCCTTTCCCTCCCAACCTAGCTGTTATTTCACAAATAGGTAGTTCTTGCTCTCAGATCTAAGAAACAACTGCAAATATCTTCCTAAGTGTGCATACAGTACTGACACCTGATCTGACAGCAACAAATAATTTAGTCACTGACCTGATTTTGGGTTGGTGTGGTCTCCTTTCAAGTGTATGTCCCAGTGCTTGGAGAACCAATGATGCATCTTCTCTGAGGGCTGCAAACACAGATTTCTTAGCATGAAAGTGGTGGAGCCACAGCTGCTCACTAATCAGGTGGTACAAGCAGGAGTCCCTGAAGCAAAAGACCTCAAAAAATGAGAGAAAGTCTGTAAAGGCTTCATATACCCTTTAGGATGGCCTGTGGAGGAGTGGGATTGGTGAGGAGCTGGGTGATATGGGCTTGCTCAGGTGGCACCAGTTACCTTTGACCGCAACATCTGTCCCGGTGGTGCTGCTGGTGCCAGCACAGGCCCTCCTGGGTCACCTGAAGCACATGGGGTGGTCTAAGGAGGTGCCTTCTGGGGTTGCCCACAGATAATTGACTTTGCACTCAGTTTGACACCCTCTGCAGCATCCACTGCCCTGGAATGACCACCACAACACCCCCTCCAAAACCAAGAAGAAGAGCTGGCACCGATCAGGCGTGCAGAGATGCCAGCACTAGCGATTGTGCAGGCAGGGAGGTGGCACTTCTCGGCCGTGGGCAGGGGCCTGCCCTCAGAGCGGTGGCAGTGTCAGCGCTGCCTTGAGCTAACAGGCAGCTCGTGCACAGAGCTACTGCATGAGCTGGTGGTATCACGAGCTTTTGAGGATGGAAATTCAGGCTGTGTGGGTGGTAAGTGTTTGTGACCAGCTGCTGCTAATGTGAAGCTGAATGTGAAGGCTGAGAGCCTGGAGCTGCTGTTGGCTTTCTCTGGGAGGGGCAATCTCCCTCCTGCATGAGGAGCTGCCCACATGCCCAGCCAGGATTAAACTATAATTAAAATGTACTTTCATCACACAATCTTCACAAAGCTTCACTTACAAACTTCACTTATTTGCGGGCACTGCTGGCGGAGGGAGGATGGGAGGAGGAGGCAGGAGCCAGGCTAGGATGCTCTTCTGCTTCCAGATCACAGCAGCTTGGCCTTGAAGCAAAACAGGAGTCAGAGCAGAAACCTGCTCAGCCCCCTTGCCCTCCTTCCTGTGTGGAGATGCTGCACACTGGGCTGGAAAATGTGCACCAGCAGCTGCCCGGTGGCTCCTGCTGTCTGCTGTACACCCAGGGACAAGCACCTAGGCCAGAGGCCTCTCTCCTTTCTGTTCTCCCCGCCTTAGCTCTTATTGCTCTCCTGATGTGCCCTTACCTGCAAGAGCTCTTTGAAGCTCTTTTTCCCTGAAGGGTTGCATCTGATGTTATCAAAGTTAATTAGATAATTGACACCAAATTCACATAAGGCTCTTGATTTTCTTTATCCACAATGCTTATCCAAGACCGTGAACTTTAAATGATGCAAATGGGAAAATCCTCTGTTGTTTTACTGTGTTTAACTTTAGGCTATGTTAAAACTAATGGCTAATTGTTTTTGATGTATCTGAAGCACTTTATTGTTCTTTTAATAATAATTTTTCTTTGTTCCTAGTTGTTCCCTTGCCAAAGGGTAGTGCCTGCAATGTTGATTACTCCAGTTTCCTTTGGGTTTTGATATGAGTTTTTGTTACTCATAAAAGCCCCCTCGCTAGGACTTTGTTTTGTTGTTGTTAACATCATTTCGGTTTATGATCATTCTGGAGAGATATTTACCAAATTTTGCTCAGTGGAGCTGCCTAAGGAATTAGTCTAAGAAACGGTTTAGGTGGAAAGTTTAGATGGAAAATAATAGTTTTCATTTCCTCGCAGATGGAGATTTCTTCAGCTTACATTTGACTGCAGCAGCCTTTTAAGCTCTCTAGACAAGGAGCAGTCACATATTTCCAGTGCATACTTATAATTTTCTTATTTTTGCTGCTTCTGACAGGCAGAGGTCTTCAGAAGAAATACACACTTTAACCGTTCCCTCAGAAAGCTGCTTGAATAAATAAAAAATGATTGTGTTCAGTTAAATCCTACAACAACTCTACCATACACAGTGGATGAACTTTACCTACTAATTTAGATCAGGTACTTTTAGGGTAGAGGTACAGCACTGAAGAATTGTATGGGTATGCATAAAATCAAGTTATAGGGCTTAAAGTAGAAATGCAAATGAAAAAGAAAAAATCATTCTCTGAAGGATAAACAAAATAATAGGTAATAAGCAACTCTTCCTCCCCTAGTCTTTGAAGATGATTGACTCTTGCTGTTCCAATATGACTCCTAAATTTCTGCAGTGCAGCAACCTGTTTTTAATAGGTTAATCTAATCCTACATTGTATTTGTCTCCTATTTAAGTGGCCATTCAAGATACTAGTTCCAATATTGCCAGAGCTAAAAATGCTTTTGGATGGAGACGATTTCGGTTTCTCCTTCTGTTGATACTGCACAGTTATCATGGCTGGGGGCTGTGGGAATAGCAGGCAGCTCTAAGGCCCTGGGCAGCCCTGGTTGCTCTGAACAAGCTGGTCCTGTTCTTCACCCACTTGACATACACAGCAGGTTGTTTCAACAGCAACAGATGCACAACAAATTGAAACACTAAGGTTATTACTTTTGAGAGGTATTTATTCATTCAGATCGCGGTGATTTTTTTTTTTTGAAACTGTACTTCAGCAATCTTTACTTTGTATTCCATAATTTAATACATCCAAGTATAAAATAGGACAGGTGTACAATTTTTATTCCATAGTTCAGGTTCCTAATTACAGTCTAGTAATTTACAGGCATGTGCTCTCTGTAAACATGTCTTGAAAACTTTATTTTAATGCATCAGTAAGTTGGTCAAAGCTTCTACAGCTGCTGTTTAATAACATCTAAGCCAACTATCTCAGACTAGTCAGCACAGAAGTGTATGTTTTCATTTTGCTTTTTATAATGTATATATTACTAATTGCCGCCTACTGTATAATACTTTAAATACACACACCTGAAAATATTTTCCCACATCTTTTTCCAGAGAGATATATTTCTTAAATCACAAAAACCAAAGGACTAGACCTCGATTCCCAGAAAATGAGACAACTCTGTCTACTACTTGTTGACTGATCTCTGCTAGCCTCCTATCAGCCCAGATCATTGCTGGCTGCCTTGCCTACAAGCACACAGGACAGAGATTGCACAAAGTTATCTCCAGCCCTTCTTGGCCCTTTAAAAGTAGTTTATAACAGCTGAATTGCCAGGGAATGTTTTGTCCTGAATGTTGTTTAACAGCAAGCAAAGGCTGCCATTCCAGACTCTCAAAAAAAATGAGAGAAATGGATATTCTGCAGGATACCTGCAGGAAAGGATGCATATTCACAGAAGTGCCTGGAAATCACTCTGGCCATCAGAAAGGCTAGCTGATAAATAGAAGCATCTCAGAGACTCAGCAGGGACCATAAATTTCTATTTTGCCACCTAATGTTTGGTGAACTGTGTACATGTTCACGTGGGCTGGACTGCTGTGAAGCATTAAGAGACGTGTGATGGGCCAGATCATCTGGAGAGCTGGCCAACACCAAGTGACTTCAGCCAGCAGAGTTTGAGGTGGAAAATATCAGGTCAGGGCACAGCTGGAAGGAATGTTCCTTACAGGGACAGCAACTGTAGATGAAGACACTCTGCTCCAAAGAACAGCTTTACATAGCCATGGTGTAGAGATTCATACAGAAAACTGGCAGCAGAGCCCTGGTGAGGCACCATTATCATTCCAGGTGTGATTACCATGACATGTTTAGATGTACAGCACTGGCCGCAACTATAACAGGAATGAAGGAAACCCAACTTTAGGAAGGCTTATCGTTCTTCTATAAAGGATCCTTCTTCCTTGCCTGACAGTCCTTTCAACACTGCTTTTATGTGGTCTTCACACTACTATTCTGATTCACCAGGAACTTGTGTAGTGAAGGGACAGTGTAAGACTTCTATTTGTGTGTTCTGGTTATAAATAAATGACTCTGGGGGTGTATAAAAACAATTGGGAAACAAACGAAAGGATTCTCCGCTAATACTAAAGAAAAGATGATGCTTTACTGCCATGTAGGCAAATGCAGCTTTGATAATGAGAATCATAGGAGATGTTAATATGTATATATCATCTTTGCTGACATATCGAGGAATAAACTGAAGCCCCATATAGTTAAAAGCAAGAGCTGCTACATTTTGGATAATTTCCCTCTTGTGGTTTTGTAATAAAAAAAGCCACTCTGACTCTCTGCAGTCTGACTAAAGGTGAACTCATATCATATGTTCATCAGGGATTACACATCAATTTTAGATTTGAAATAATGCCTTCAAGTCAAGTAGTTATAACCCCTTGGTGGCTTATACAAACCACATTTTAATTTAACTTAATTATAAGTCAGTTTCTTGTATCTACGTTAGCTCAATAAGGATAATCACAAGTTAAAACTTGCTTGTGAAGTTTAAGTTCAGCTGCTTCTAAACATCTGTAAGAAGCGTATCGATGGAATGAGACACTTCTGGTCTTACATGACTTTAGCACTGAATTTTAAAGATGGGTGAGAAAATAGTTTGCCAACAGAGTTTTCTCCCTCACAGAAGGTATATGGGATGTGGATATGTCCATGCTGAGGTATATCTCTAGCACGGACAAAACCTGCCACACTGATGTTTTTTTTAGGAGCTCTATGTGATGTCTGAAGATAAACACAAGTTACCTTGATCCATGCTGGGAGGAGGCAGACCTACTTTGTACCGATCAGGTTTGACATTTCCTGGAAAATTTAGCTAACCTCTTTACCTGTTTCAAAAAAACCTGAGATGCAGATAAATATTAATCTGAGTTAAAACAGTGACCATAATATTCTGGTTCTACACGCTATCTCCAAAACATCCTCAGTAATGGAGGTACCTACCTTTGGTGGAAAACCACATGCTGGCATGGTGTCCAGCAAACCTTTGCTCTTGCTGCACTCACATACTTCAAGATCAGCACATTTCAGAGTATGAAAATCTCTTTCTTCTAAATTTAAATCCTTTGTGGGAGAGGGTGGAAGTGATTGCCTCTCAATTCCTGAACATTTGTGATGGAAATAAACACACAAACCCTGGCACATGAAGAGGTATCCAAAATTATCAGTGGCTGACCTTTGTAGGTCATGCCTCCTTCATACCCAGAAATAAACATGACTCCTGCTTCTTCCTTCTTACCACCTATTTCCTCCTTCCTTTCTCAATTAAACTGCCATGCCATAATCTCACCATTTGGCCTTTCACCTCCCTGCTAGCTCATGATTCATGATCTTCTTAATCTAGGATCATTACTGTCAATCACTCCTTCAGGCAAGCGAAACCCTTTTTCACAGAGGGATGTAAGGGGGCCCTATGGATTTTTCAGGCTGATTATAATGTTTTAGCTTTGGTGGCAGTAGTTTTTTTTTGACTAACCTGTGCCTAGTGTTTGTGCCAATTAGATGCTCTAAGCTGGTCAACAGGAATTTGCTTGGGCTGTGGTTCCTCTGGGCTTGGGTCATTTGCTGGGAGAGGTGAAGGATTAACTTAATTAAATCAACTAACACTTGGACAAAGGGTGAGGGATACTGCCAAGGTTAATAAGGGCAAAGGTTAATGAGGACAAAGTTTTCCTTTCCCATGCCCTAATGTCTTTTAGATAGCACTGCTTAGCAAACTTGTCTCATTGCAGATCTGTTCACATCGCTTGTGCTGGCTGTGGTATCACTCTCAAGGCCCTGTTCATCTGCTTCTCAAAAATAAGGTCACCGTGACTCTTTCTGTGTCTGCTAAGTAAGGACTTCCTGCTGGCCCACTTTACGTGGCTCCTTCTCATTCATATACTTGGTGCAGCTGTGCATCTTCCACAAGGGCCACACAAAAGCAACGGATTTATCTTTGTGTATAGTTAACGTGCCTGTGGACTAGGTATCTTTAGGTAACCACAAATTCTTATTTGTTTTAATGCATGTCCTCTCTGCTCCTCTGTTGTATGCACTGTTTTCATAAAGGCCATTGAGACACAGAATCCCAGGATGGCTGAGGCTGGAAGGGACCTCTAAGTCCACCTGGTCCAACCCCTTCTCAAGCAGGGCCACCCGGAGTAGGCTGCCCAGGACCGCGTCCAGGTGGCTTTTTGGAGATCTCCAAGGAGGGAGACCCCACAGCCCCTCTGGGGAACCTGTGCCAGTGCTCTGTCTGGTCCTGTCTAAAAACAAACAAACAAAAAACTGAGGTAGTGGGAACTTCATAAATAGCTAAGACTCTGAAGACATACCAGACTGCAATGTTTGAATGCATTTTTTTAGGAACTGTTTCTACAAAGTGATTTTTTTTTTTCTCTGGCAGCACGCTGTCCATCAACCGTGCCAAATGATAGCACATCATTTTCAGAAATCCTTCTCCAGGGGTAATGCCAGTGATATTAATGATACACTGAAAGGGCACAGAGCCATCACACGAAGTAAATGTATTTTCTAAATGCTGCTGAAGCTTTGGAAATGTGATGCATTTTTCAGTTCCTCTCTAGCTAAACTTGCTCATTGTTTGTTTGTTTTTTACACAGTTAGATAGTTCTTAAAGGCTTTTCTCTGCCTAGATTATTCTCAGCCCAGTGCATTCAAAATTATAACAAGAAAAATATGAGGTTACAGGACACCTCAGGACAGATTTACGTATCACGTGGTTAAAAAACCAACAAAACAACTGTCAGCAACTAACTACACAGATTCACTAAACTTTGTACTTTTTCTTAAAGAGTAGAAATCTTAAATTGAAAGCACTACACACCAAGGATTTACTTAACTATAGTACTTATTCATCTATTTTTTTTCCAGTCAGCGGGTACTATTTTGGATGAAGAAATTTAGCAAAATCTCTTCATACACTAGACATAATATTCACGTCTTTTTTTTTTTTTTTTTAATATATAAATTTTCTAAAGGTCTTTCAAAACTTACTTCCAGGTAGGGCGAGATCCTCAAAATGTGATGTAAAAGCACTCTGGGACCTCTGTGCTCTTTCTAAAAGGATATATGGAACAGATTTGTAAGGGAGTTATATAAATGAATTCATTAACCTTTTATACCTAATACCAGCTATAAAAAAGCTACTTCCAATCAGCTTTTTGTTTTCAAGGGTTTTGAAATGGCTTGTATAATTGATGGATTTTAAAAAGTAACCTATCATCATACTCTTTTTTTTCTTAATGTACACCTTCTGTTCTTTTAAAAATTTCTGGCCTTCCAGCATTAAAGATTGATGCTCTTTAACCAGACGATAGATGCACCCTTGGTGGCAGCCACGTTGAAAGCCTCCCCAAAGCACTTCATCCCCACTCTGCCTGGGTGGGTTGAAATAGTACCATTCCCTCGGCCCTCTGCAGAAGTTATCAGTAAAAATGTAAATTAATTCTGATTATGACTCTCTCTTTTTTTTTTTTTTTTTAACAAAGGTGATATCCGCTCTTAAATGGGTGCAATCCATAGAATACGTTTGGTTAGGCTATTTATGTACATTTCTTCTGTGATCTTCTCTGGCATCCGATTTCACTGAGGCCACAGAGACACTGATGCTTGGAAAATTGCCAGTAATCAAAGGTTGTTAAGTGCTTGTCGGCTTCCTTTCAAGCTTAGGCTATCTTTATCATGAAGACGACCTAGTTCAGGAGCTACAGCCCATTTATTTATAAATTGATAACACTCAGGAAGCACACATTATATCATTAAAATACCAATAATGTTGCAGAAAACATTTGTTCTAAAACTACCTCATTTTCCTGAAATAAGGTCATGTCCAATGAAAAGTGAAGTCTCATCATGCCTCTGCAACAAGGATGCTCTCTGGCATGCCTCTGAAATGCTTTATTTCCCAAATACTCTCTCCTTTAAGCCCTCTCTGCTAGGGCTTCTGTTTCGTTTGGATTTTGGAATATACACAGGGAAACATACACGATTTTAGAGTTTTTGTTGTCCTGGTTTTCCAATTGCTGTCATCTCCTGTAGTGGTAGTTTGGTGACCATGAAAAGAGTCGGATAATCTTAAATGGAAAAAGGTTTAGGGTAGGTGCTGATGAACTCTTATGATGCATAGATCTTTTGGGGCATGTTGATTAAAGCGCTCTCAATCATAAAATCATCAATAGACAAACTGAAAGAATCATCAGCTGGGAAAGGTTAGTAGAGCCCCACTAAAATTACCAGCCTACATCGCTTAATGCTACCTGTGCACTAGATTCAAAATATATTCAGAAGTACCTTGCATTTTAAGCATTTTTCTGGAAGAAACTTCATAGTTTTTTGGAGAAATGCATATTGAAGTTAAATGGTCCTGGTGAAATATGACAGGAAAATATACCTGTCCATCTGATCTTTTGAGTTGCTCAGATGTCTGTTGGGTGGAAAAGATATGGTTGCTGGAAGACTTAAAGAAATTCTGAACGTTAAATTAGTCATGAAATGCTGTCATCAGTAGAAAGCTTTGGAGAACACTCAAGACAGAATTTAATTTAGAGGTAGGGATGATCATATATTATTAATAATACTTTCTGTTGAAGGAGTCCTGTGCTTAGCAAGTCATAACCGTTTTGCGAATCCATCACCCCAAATGCTACAGGAGCACAGCTCTGAAACACTGTCCCTAGGGCCACCTTCTATGCAGAGCAGGAGGATTATAGCTGCCTGTGGAGAAGCTGCATGCTAGCTTTTTTGTCTCAGTTTTTAGAAAGAGGAATTTGCTTAAGCTGAAAACAGTGAGATAACTGTCTTCTCTATTAGGCTAATGGCTCCAGATATTTATATACACTTTTTTTTTTTTCCTCTGTGCAGCTCTGGTTATACTAAATATTTGATATCTCAGCCCAAGAATTGAAAACAAACCTCTCTGCTCCATCTGTCTCTTTCCACTAGTAATGTATACATATATGTATATGTGTGTGTGTTTTTATACCACACTGTGGCAAGTTCTTATTAAACTCTTTGCAAGATCTGGACATTCATTTAACTGTATATTTCCAGATTAATCAAAAGTTGCTTATTATTGACACACAACAAACTCTAATATATTTTTTCTTATATTTTGCCCATAAAAAACAAAAATATTATGTTGAATACATTTTTCCAAAACATCTGAATATCAGTTATATGGATTGTTTTCTGACAAGGACTGCTAGAGCTTACAGTCAGTGTCCAACTATGAGTAATGGGAAAGTTTCCTTTGGCAGTACAGGATGCTGTGCAATATTAATCAATGAAGGTTGTAAAAAGCATACAAGAACTCTGCCCCAACAGCAGTCTAGTTCCCATTAGACATTTCAGAATCAGACCACTGAGATGCAGTCAGACACTGAATGATATAACCCTACCAATGTGTGCATAATATAAATTGCTTAGATGGTTTAGCAATTCTCCTTTGCCTCTCTATTTTGGGCAGACAGTGTTGCTTCCAAGACTTTGACAGTTTGGGGCCATTTTCAATCAGCAGCTTGAAGACTGCATTTACATTTTAGGTGCCCATTTTCTTCTTTTTCTAAATCCTCTTTTCTCATGTTCAGGCTGCAAATAAATGATACTACAAGCACTGCACCTGGGAAGGCTGGCAGTCTGCAGTGCCCAGTCTGGTCCTTTGTACTGATAGCTACATAAATCTGAAGTATCCTCACACAGCAGCCTTACTGCCTCCATTCTTCAGTGCACCATAACTTTAAATTAAATTTAAACAATACCTAAACAAGTTAATTTGCTTTAAAATCATAAAATGAGAAATCTAGCTCTATAGACATTACTTTTAGATTAATTGAAAGGTCTCTTCAATAACCTGAGACAATTACTCACAGTATGGATGCATTTCAGAATTTTCTAAGTGCACGCATCCTAAATGCTTCAGGATCTCATTACCCTCCTAAAAAGTTCCTACAACCTACAATTTTGGGTCTTAATCTACAACTACTAGGTGCTGTCATAAAATAGTGCATACTAATTGTATTAGAACCATCCTCTGGATGCAATCAGTGCTCTTTGTGCATAAACACAGTGTAAGGAGCAATACATAAAACACATTCACCCTTATCCCTTAGAACAGGGTTGCCTACGCATCAGTAGTTTGGCTAGAAAGCCACCTCTCCAGGAATCAGAATAATCAACTTAATTACATATGATATTTTTGGAACCTAACAGCACTGTTCGAGCCACCTCTAGGGAATGTCATCTATCCGTATTTATGGTGCTTTCATCTGTAAATTCATGTTTCAAGCAAAAGCAGTCCATATACTTTTTGGATATACTTACACACGTGCTCTTACCTTGAAAAATCCCAAACTTGTCAATTATGTTCCACATATCAGTATTAACCGATTTCTTCGGAAAAGAACCGTAGGCCTCTCAAGCCAATAGCTTGATGGTTCTTAGGGACACCACATGCCATAATGACCATCAGCGTGACAGAAATCTGTCTGAATCTAAATTGTGTCCGTGCAAACACCAAAATATTATAACATGTAACTTGTTTGCACTCCTCTTTTCCTCCATCATAAGATCTACAGTGCCATTTCTTTGATAACTAAGATTCATGTAATTTCCCTCATGGTTTTCATCAAGAACTCTGAAACCACCCAACTAGTTTCATGTCGATTTTTCTCTCCAAGCTATCTGTCAAGAACAACATATGATCTCTGCAAAATCTTCAAAGCAGCACTATGGGGAGTCAACACTTTTTTAGGTGATGGCAGTGTACCAATATTAATTTGACTAACCTAGTTCAGCATGCAGTATGCAATTATTTCCTACTCTCATGACGTTTTTTTCTCTTCCTATTTTAAATTTAATTTATACTTTGGTAAGGAGTCTACCTTTAGAAAAGATAGATAGTACACAAGCCTTCCATTATGTTGCAGCTGCTGATGTTATATTTGTCACTGAAAAAAATCTCACCTTGTGTGACAATGGGATTTGAATCACAACTGCTAAATATACCACGTATAGAAATTTAATTGCTTTACTTTTTTTTTTTTTTTTCCCAACTGAAGGGGGGGAAATATGAGGACAAAATCTTACAGTTTATTTCATGCTTCACTACAGTGTAATTCTAGACCCTAAGATTTCTACCATTCCTATTTTGGTAATGAATGGAATGTAAAAGGGAGGTATTTAAAATTAATTGCAGCAGTTCTGAGGGTTAAACCTGCTTAACCCAACCTTTTATTAAGAGAATATCAACAGAGCATATGTCTTGTCTGGGGAGTGCTGGGACATCATTATTCTTCCACTAGTATGTTTAGTTCTAAAACCTGGGATTTCTTCAGGTTCCTGTAGCCGTCATGCACACCATATACCCATCCCTAATTATAGCATCTGTTCTGAACTACTCACTACGGCAGGACTTGACCTGAGAAACTCTAGAGTTTTGTTTTACTTTATTAACTTGGAGTACTTTTAAACAGTTCTTAAACAAAGTTTTCCCTTGACCAGCAAGGGAGTTTTCAGCCTGAAGTTCTCATCAGCATCCGGTGAGGCTCCTAGCCAAGTTCTTCAGATACAGTACATCCACAAGGACAGCCTGCTGGCTCTTGCTGTGGCATTTTCTTAATCCTCAGGACAGACTTCCTGGATCTAGGAAATTTAATTCCTGACTCCTTTGACCCAGATGCTGGCGAAAATGTAGTCTGCAGGCTGTATGTAACTGGGTGTGTTCATTTTTTTTTTTTTCCCTAGGAACTGGCCTTGCTGTTAAATTTTTCTAAAACAGTTGTATTAATATGTTCAAAAATCCACTGTTGAGTTTCAGATAAAGGATCACATCTGTTCATGAAAATCTTCTTTTCAGCTGGGTTGCAATCTATGCAGCTGCTGCTTACCGGATGGAACAAAGTTTTGTCCTACAGGAATGAGAAAAAAATACAATTAAGTAGCAGATGCCAAGTAATTGGAAGTGTTCTCATTTTACAGAATATGGATTAACACAACCCTGTCTGAAATGATTTTGTATACTCTGTCATAACCTTGGGTAATAACCACAGCTTAATTTATGAAGCTGTAGAGAATCTAGTATTTTTTCCTTGGGTTTTTATTCTCCAAAAAACTGGGGATCAGGAAAGAATGAGAAGACATCTTCTGGTCTTTAGATAATAACTACATAATACAATGAAAAGATAGAATGTCTTTAGGTAATCTTTGCATATCATGTGCTTCCCTGGGCCCCACTTAAATGTCTGAACCTGAAAAGTCTGTTTTTTGCTTGGGTTTGTTTTTTGACAATTTCTACTGTGCTTCTGGGCAGAAGGATCTGTAACAATATGTCTGGGAACTGGGTACTATTCAACTTGATGAAGATGTCAGTAATGAATATTAACTGGAATACTGTGACAGACAGACAGACACAGGACTGATGATCTCAGTTCTCACCCCATAAAACACAGACTTTGCCTGCAGCCTTGATAAGACAAGCCACTGAAGTACTCTACTCCTAAGAAGGAAATTATAACACTGTTTTAGCTCCCTATGGAGATTTTGGGAGGATAAGTATAGATTATGTTGTTTTAAAAGGGATCTTTATGATTATTAGTTTTATTAATTTTACTTCACAAAAATTGAGTTTATTTTTAATAACCTGACTGTGAATCTTTGGTAAAGCAGAAAGTACCCAGATAAGCAACTGGTATTTGTTGGGGAGTTTCAACCTATTCAGTCCATGTAAGCAAGTGGTTGAGAGAGACAGACGTGGGAGTGATTGGTTGGTTTGAAGTTCCCAGGGACTATACAATACAGTTACTGTATCTGTTGAAATAAATTTCAGATTACTCTCAGTAAACCACATGCAGGCTCCAACCTCCTCCATGCCAAACATGACGGTAGTTTAATACTAATCGGGGATGTGCCTGCTTGCCCAGTTTGCAAGAGGAAAAAAGAAAGCTACCTGACAAATCACAGTTGATTAAAAACTCACAGGAGTGCTCTGGGTGCTGAGCGATAATCTTACAGAAACCTCTTGAACTAAAAACAACGCACCATTCAAAAAAAAAAAAAGTAGTAAGACAAAACCAAAACCAACACAATAAGCCAAAAAGAAATAGAAGCCACTTTTGAAAAGGAAAGCTTCTTCTCCTTCTTTTTTGGTTTTAATTTATGAAAGAATAAATTATTTGATTCTGAGGGGTGTGAAACACTGGTAAAGCACAATATCCTTTTTTAGTATTTAGTATATGCAACAAAGAGCAATTTCGAAAGTACGTCATTGTGCTCTCGTTGAGAGTGATGGTGCTTGACCTGCCTGTCACAGACACTAGTATTCACCTCCAACTTTTACCCCGAGGAAGCTGCTAACCACATGTACACACAGGACTGTAAGTCTGAGGGAAGCTGTCAAAGCTAACAGGACTAAACCAAACTGACCGCCTTTGTGTGGATGGGGTGGGTAGGGGCCCATTTTGCTCTATGTCATGTCCTCAGTGTGTCACGAGTGGTCCTACCAGAGCTCCCAAGCACCCTCCGGGGTGGTGTATGTGCCCTTTTTCACCTCACCAGCTCCTCCTGGTCTGTGAGTGACCGATGGATGGCACTGGCTGAAATGGGGAGTGGGCAGTGATGTGGCACAGCTTCCCTGCCTGCTGCGGCGCCTCGCAGGAAGGTGACGTCTGGTTTTCCTCGCATCGTAGCTGGGGACAAGGTCAGCCAAGCTGCTAGGAAGCTAAAGATGGAATACTAGAAGCTTTAATACAGTAGCTAGTACAAGAAGAAAGGAAGCTGTTTCATTGCAAAAAGCGTGCTATGAAAAACACTCCGGCCTTTTCAAAGAGAGCTGGCGGTCTGTCTTCTCACAGAAATAGCCAGGGGATGCAATTTTTGAATGAAGCATTGTTGGTGCCTTCTTTTAGCAAGTCTGGTTATTAGGAGAGAAGAGCGTCTTTCAAGAAGAGGGACATAGTTACTACTCTGGGAAAACTTCTGGCTGACTTAACGATGTATAAAGGCCTATTAATTTATCATCTCCAGCTTACACTGACCTAAGGTCAAAGCCTGCTGTTCTTATGGATTTCAGTGGAAACAGGCTGAGGACTTTAAGGGGTAACAGTTGTGTGTATCCCGGAGAAGAACTTTCTGGGAGAAATATATAAATTCCTCTTTACACCAATGTTAAAAAGCCACAAGGACCCTGTGGAGACCTTTCTAACATCTGAAATGAGCAGAGCGATTTCTTTTTTCTTCTGCATGACGGCAAGTCTGAATATTATTTGTAGGAGAAACTTCTCCATAAGATAATAGGCCTTGGCAGTTCAGGGGGTTGGTAATGAGACACAGAGCCTTTCATTTCTTCTAGGTCACTGCTATAACTATGGCCAAGGTCAACAGCAACTGGAAGTCATTATCAGCTGGTAGCTGCAGTTGTTTATCTGAAATTAGTCAGTAGCCTCAGCGCAGTTTCAGCAGGACAGATGTCCATATGATAAAAACCACTATCACAATGACATGTCTTTGGTTGTCTGAGGAAATAATCTATGGGCCCACTGAGTGAAGAGTGAACTTACTCTTACAGTTTGTCCCTGAAGCTGTCAGGAAAGTATGAACAAACCACGCCATTCTGGGCAGAGTTTTTGACGTTGTCAGTCTAGCATCTATTGTAATCACTACGTTCAGCATAAAATTATAGTATAATGGAACTGATTTTGCACGATTATAACTTATTTTTTAAAGACCTACTAAATCAGCTCTCTCTTGGATACCTGTGCTCTACAAATAGTACTAAGGGGACTAGGGCACATAAATTTTAATCATACTTTATAAGAACTGATGTATTACCTCAGAGTGACACTAAGCTGAAAACCTGAGGCATATTCCTTCACTGGGAGGAATGGAAATTTGTAGACACCGTTGATCTTCATCTCTGGCACGCTTAGGAATTGTAAACAGAGCCAAGGAAATGGCTTTAGATTGGAAAGCCATTATTCTCCAAAATCTCTAATATCTTCAGATTTCTCCCATTGCTCCCAGAATTGTTTACAAAACCCCATTACAGTGTCAATATTGTTTTTCTAGTATTAAACTCACTTCCTTATTTTTCTAATCCACAGTGATGTTCATGATATTACCTGGATTCAGGCTACTTCATCACTTCTTACAGGGTATACTTGGCTGGTTTATTACACACCAATAGTTTGGACTAAAAAAAAATCATTTCTTAGTATCACAGACTTTCTAGACTTTCAATTACTTGCTCAGAGCTCACCAGTGACTTGAGGATGCAAATAATCATGAAAAGAGACTGACCCTTAAATTAATAAAAAACTCATCTTCTAGTTTTATAGGAATGGCATGACAGCATGATAAGAAATGCTTTATATTAAGCATCTTATAAGATTCTGACAAACAAGGTCATTTTTCCTAATAGATGGGAAGAATTAATGGCAAGATGAACAAATGACCATTAAAAAACTATGGCTTTGGTAAGTCATGCAAAGAACAGAACACAGTTGCTGATCTTCTCTTTCTTTTTCAAAAGGAGACATTTCTTATTTAACCACAGACTATTACTCCTATTTTTTAAGGTGCAATTTTAGTCGCATACTGTCTTCTAGGTAAAGGGCTCTATTATAGAAGCATTAAACTGATATAAGCATCCTTTTGCTTGTTTGGTCTATTTCTCCTTGGGAAGCAGTATATATCCCATTGCCTAGATGTTCCAAAACTAGATAAGGATTATAACATCCGGATTTTTTTTTTTTGGTATAGCTGTACACCAAAAATCTCTACTATAAATCTACCCTGTATCTAAGGAAATAAACACTGTGAAACAATCAAAACCTACTTAATGTGTAGCCAAACTAAAACTAAGCCTAAATAATAATAACGAAATTATATTTTCACTATCAACTACAGTTTCTTTATCTGAAGTTTTATAGTTAAATGGTAAGTACTCATGCAAACTAATCAGCTTGCTGTCAGGTTACTAGTACAGTTGGGACTGTGTCGGTACTTCCATCATCACAAAATTTTGTGGTGTCTTTTGCTGAGATGGAAATGCCTGCCTTGCATTCAGAATTTTTATGAGCCCTGTCAGCCTTCTGGAAATGAAAAATGAAGCTGTGCAGAGGATTTAATAGAACTCACACTGTGTATTTTTTTCAAATGTCATTTCTTTTGGGTTATCTGCTGTATACTGTCCACATCAAAGGTGATGAGCCACAAAGAGGGCAGCTCCAGACCTGCATTTTTCTTATGAACCAGCTACATTAGGCACCACTGAAGTGCTAAAGGTATGAAAGCTTCTTTCTTACAGCTTGGGTAAGCAAAAAGATAAATTGGAAGGGTTCTGAAGCAAGAAGGTATTATAATGGCATTACAAAGCCAGATATGCAGCAATACAGCCATGACAATTTATGTCCTCTAAATATCTGACCCATACATTTTAACTTTATTACAAGCAATACCTCAGCTTCAAAGGGAATGTGTTTCTGGAAAATATTGCATTGCATCTCTGATTAAAAGATAAATACAGTAAAAAAAAGGCACAGGCTAAAAAGTAGGTAGTCAGAAAAAGTATCAGCAAAAAAAGTATGAGCAAAACTATTTTTAATGCTTCTGAATTAGTTTCCTATGAATCATTTCAATCTAGAAAGCACTACTGAGGTTTACGTGGCAAAATCCAATTCCTGGCACTTAGGTCCCAAGATGACAAGGCATAGTGGTCACTGAAAAGTGAAGGATGCAGGAGAGGAAGTCCTTGGTGCTTCAGAGAAATGTATGTCCTTATTCTGCCTGGAATACAGTGTTTATTAGTGAAATGTTTTATCAAGGCAACTTACTGATTAACCATTTTTTAAAAAAAACTTGGTAGCATTACTTGGACTTTTTTTTATTATTATTTTTTAACCCTAAATGAGGCTCTCTCATTTCCTAGACTGACCTCCCATTTTTAGCGATTTATCAAAATGAGCTGAAACTTGGCACATCAAAGTAGTGTCTAAGCTGCTTATCTTTAATTTATAAACTCCTGCCGTCTTTGGGCTTACAGCAGTGCTTTTAATGTTGGTTTGGGTTTTTTTGAGGGAGATATTTCTTCCACTCATAAAACTTAGTAGAATAATAATATTTAACTCATGAGCAGCATTTCTTAATGCTGTCACATTGGATGAAAATACTTCCAATAGTGCCTCTGCTAAAATGACACAAGTGTCTTGAAGTGCCAGAATGGTAAAACACCTTTCAGGGAATGGATCCAACGCAGACACCCTCTGAGCTGGATCAGATCCATTTTCATTTGAATTTGACCTAAATAGCTGAATGCTCAACAGGAACATACTCTAGAGAGATTACCACAAAATTAAATTGGAATAAAACAGCGTGGATTTTAAAACACAACTTCTCTGATGGGAAAACACAAGTCTGCACTAACTTGAATATAGACTCAAGTCTGACCCTCTGAAATGACCCAGAGTGATTCTGACCTTCCTATAGCTCCAGTGCTGGTTTCCCTTCATCCCGTGACAGTCATACAGTGTGACAGGGCTACTGTGCGAGATGGCGTCAAAGCAGAACTTCCTGGTGTGAAGTGGCTCCCCAGGGCGGATGTCTTCTCTCCAGCCGAAGGTGAAGAGCTAGAAAAACAATCAGGCAATGCATTAATCTGTTACTAGTGGGAAACGTTTAAAAACAGATGCACAAAGCTCGATGCATGCTGCCCTGCTCTGTACATCACAGCCTCTGATTAAGTGAGATGCTACATGTGTATGATTCAGTGATTCCAACTGCCTTAATTAAAGTGCATCAACAGCAATGCGGAGTAACCCCAGGAAGGCATAATCAGCTGCTTATCGCAGGGAAGGGAAAAATCTCTGATGACACAGTGCTTTGAAGAGGGGAGGGAATATGCTGTGTTAAGCCTTTTGTTACCCCAGTTAAAGGCACACTGGTGCACACGAGATCTGCAGCTACCAGGGACTCAGAAAACCTCTGCTGCTGACACTCCTCTAGCTCTTGTTTGGGTCTGAAGAAGTCACTTAGAGAGATCTTCCCATCCCAGAATATCCTCTATGCTTAATGAACAGTTCCCTTCTGTTTATATGGGATGCTGTTAGCATATCTTCTCTTGACTGTCTTTTTTCTCCAAACAACACACACTAAATGACGGTCTTTCTATCGTGAAACCTGTGAGCTACAGGCAGCTTGTTACAGCTCTTTTTTGCTTCCTGAGAGGAACTGTGGAGGCTCACAGTTAACAGAGGAATTCTTCTCAATCAGGCACCAGCTGTCTGAAATTATGCTGTGACACTGCAGTTGTTCAATCATAAGATGAAGGTGACAGGTCTGACAGCATCAAATTTAAAGATGCAGAGCACATTTTCCTTTCCTGTGGACCAATCCTTGCAGAAAACAGGTTGCAGCTTGAAAATTGCTATCTAGAAGCTCTGCTGAGAGCTGTAAAGTTTTTGTTTTTGTTTTTGTTTTATTTTATTTTATTTTATTTTATTTTATTTTATTTTATTTTATTTTATTTTATTTTATTTTATTTTATTGTGTAAGTGCTATTCCATGGCTTTCTGCTTGGCTCTTGTTTTTCCACAGTACAAACTGAAGCATAACACCGAGAAAGCGAAGCTCTCTTTAAATGAGCAAACTTTGCTAGTGGAAACCATTTAGCTGTGACCACTCATGTGGAACCGCACACGGGCTCATCACCCGGAATAGCAGCTCCACAGGCTGTGCTCAGACTGCCTCCAGCACCCCAGCTATCTCATCTCAGGGTAGTTTCAGTACTGCCCTAGCGACCTGCTCCCCACAATGTATACGTTTCCTGGTGTTAGAACCAGTCTCTACCAATCCAGACTAAAGCTCAGTGTAATGTGGGTCTGATCTGGAATACTCCTGCTGTGGTTCCCAGATTTTGACCCTTTCATTGTGATAGCTATTTTCTCTCTGTGGTCTACCTAAAAGATACATCCTTCTAAAATGCTGCATCTTCAATGCTATACCATCCTCTAAACACCGCATTTCAGAGGCATTATTGTTTCCTGTGGTTTGCAGGCACAGAATGCAAGCATATATCTGAATATTTACTTTTTTTCTGGTGTCTCACTGTAAGCCCTTGTTCTGCCTGTTAGCAGCTGTCGTTTCCTATTTACTTCTGTACTGTAGGTTTTCTAGTCAGCATTTGCTCAGTCTGCCCCTGTGTCCTGCTCATTTCTTCTTTCCCCCGGAGTGCATTTTAGATTTATCTGCAGTAAAATGCAGTGGACAGCTTTAACTTCATTTTCAAGCCAATTCCTGCTTCTTAAAAGGTTAAATCTTTCTTCACTTTTATTCATGTTTCTTGGAAGCAGCATCATGGACTCCCTGAAAAATAGGCTACCATTTCACAAGCAAAGTCAGAAGTAAGATTTGATACAGGAAAAAAAAGCTATAATGTTGCATCTTTAGAAAAAGGGAAGCCTGAGATGATTTTCCTTTAAAGGAAAAAACAGCAAAAGCAATTTCCTCTCTTTTGCTTTACTTTTCTACAGCCAAGTAATAAACCTGGAGCTCAAAGCGATGAATAACAAATACCTAGAGAAATGGTGTGGAACAGTAGTTTTGCAATATTCTCATTCTCATGACTATTTTGCAAGAGAGAGGTCCTCTTGCAGCGCCTTTCTCATCTTTCCCAGTGGCTGGCTCTCCAAATTTTTCGTTCTGTGCATCATCGGTGAGCTGAGGGGCCATTCCTGTTGCTCTCTGGACCTTGGCTCAAGGACTACTGCCGCACTGAATGGATCAGTACACCTGAAAAAACTAAAGCTAGCTTTTACATCAGATCAGACTGATGCAGGGTATCCCTTTGCCCTTCTCACTCCTGTGTAGTTTCTGAAGACCGCCAGGGCTGTATTCTGTTTGAAAGTCAAGAATCTTGACTTGGTAATACTAAGGGTTTTTTTTATTCCCTTCCACTGAAAAATGGGATCTGTGTAATACTAGATCTTATTGATTAGACTAACACAGATTCCTTCCCCTCCTTCTTAGCCTGATGTTTTGTAGCACAGTTGCATTTACAAATTAAAAAGTACATCTTCTCCACAGTGATACTACTGTAAAACAAACCTTGTTAAGAGGCAGAAACTCAACTTTAGAACTAAGAAAGAAGGAAAAAAATGACTGGAAAAAAAGGTTATACTTCTCTCTACACACAATTAGTATTAAAATTTATAGAAAATATTAAAACTTATGGATAAAATTTGAAGGCCTGTGTCCTTCCAATCTCACCATTCTATGATATCCTCCATTACACATCAAATCCTGTGTACTTCAACACTAAATCTGGCCGATATAAAAATGATCTTTCCTCTGCATAATGCGTAACAATGCTATGTGTTATTAGCTGTGGTCCTGAGCACATAACGCTCTGCTCTGCCACCATCCATCACTTTGGATGTTGTTCCTTTGGCCCAAGCTGTTAGGAGCCATCTGAGCCTGACTTCATGAGAAACGGATGAACCCTCTGTACTCCTTCATTCACTCCCATCCGTTTCCAGATTTGAAACAAGGCTGCAAAGAGATTTCCAAGCACATTAGAAACAGATAGCAGTCTGTCTTTTCACTCATAGTTTCCAGGGCTGCTGCTCCCTGTCAAGTTCAAGAAACTCTCTCTGCTTTTGGCTCCTTCCTCCCTCCTCCTCCACCTCCTGTCCTACCACAGACCCTGTAAAACAAGGCCCCATCCTCTGTGTTTGCAAACAAGTATTTTCTCAGCCTGTGTGCTTTAGCTTTTGATGAGGCCTAGCCCTGTCACAGGACAACTTGGAAAAATACAGCTTTCCATCTATCTAGTTTTTTAAGAAGAGCTTAATTTGTAACTGGCACTGGGCCTGAAAATTGATTGCCTGACACAGCCACTGTTTTGGGACTGTCTACAGGACAAAGGCCCTTTTGAAACCATTAATGCTCTCCAGCTTGACAACATTGGTTGGTTGCTTGCTGCCTGGCCTCAGCGACCGTTGTGCTCAGGCCACAGCACAAGATTTAAGCAGACAACATGTGCCCTGCACAAAGACAAAATGTCACATTTGTGAACTAGACTCTGACTTGAGTTTTTATCTCTGAGAAGACAGAGCTGGGTGGGTTGCACAGCTACTGGCTGGGTTGGGCTGGAGATGATGCCTGTCCACTCACTCCCTGGCCAGCCTGGAGGACTTGAGAAGACAAAGAAGATGCTTGCCACCACATCATTTGCTGCTCTTTGGTTGGCCCCAATTTCCCCTCAAACCAGGTAGTAGTTCTGGGAAGAGGGAGGTGGAAGATTACCAAGATGTGCCACCCTCCTGCCCCTTTTCTTCCTCTCTGTTTTTTAATTCTGAGGAAGTTTCCAGAAAGCTCAGTAACAATCACCTTCACTTCTGATTCTTGTCCTATTTACCAGAAAAGGTGCAAGACATCCACGAAGCTTTTGCCTGCTGTTTGCTTTTAAAGCTCTGGGGTGGAAGGTCTCCTTCCTGGGGGCTGCTAAGGGGCTGAATCAAGGAGCACAAGGGGTTGTGACTCTGTCTAGTGATACCATCAGCACTACCACCTGCTACACCAGTCATATAACATATTTTTCCAAAGAACTCCCTGTAAATTTACACCACAAGTTACAAGACCAGCTCAGTGTCAGTCTACACTACTTGAAATATGACAGTAAAATACTTGATATTTTCATCAACACTGCTAGTGTCTACTGGCATACATAGAAATCTGGTAAGCAACAAATTCAAGAAGGTACTAGCAATAAGGAGGAGCTATCTGAGGGCTGGTGAGCTCTTTTGCATTTCTTCCCAAATACTCTAACAAAGTTGATCTTCATAGCTTACTGTGGGTGCAAGTAGAAGATCGCCTTCTTTCTCCTTGGGAGCTGCTTCATTAGACTGTGATCTTAACATCTTCTGCAGGTAACGTTCCTGACTGTGTAGCCTTTGGGATTGAGTAAGGACAGCTAGTCAAGAAATTTTCACCTAAATATCCCAATCTAAAATATACCTTTGTGGGATTTTTTTTTCCCTACCACCTGTCACTAACACAAAGGCAGATTTTGCTTGCCAGGGTGGAAATTGAGATTTTGCCCTCTGGGTTCCTGAGGACCTACAGGATACAGAGGCATCAGCTACAGCTAGAGCAATGGAAAATTGGCTGCTAACAACCGTGCACACAGTCACTCCACTGAGGAAAACTTTAAGAAAATGAAGGGAAAGGATGCTATCTTGTTTCTGAAAAAAATTCAAGCCCTGCATCACCAAAATGTTTTTACCTTCCCAAATTAAACATTTTCAGAATTTCTCTCCTACAAGAAAACCGAAAATTCTCCTCTGGATAATCTGCATGTACTGTAATTTTCTATGGGATAGAAATTCTGAGTTTCAGCCAAGTCTACTATCTAGTCTGCTTTGTCTTTAAGTTTATGAGATTCAAAGAATCACAGATTCTGTAATTCTTTCCTTTCTTTCTTAATTGGCGTCTTGAAAACCCATACCTTGCACAGACTCACTCTTGAAATCCACCAGCTGGATGAATGTGTCTTGTATTAGGAGTCTGAATATTTGACTACAATCAGTTTCATTTTGTTTCTAAACTAATCATGAAACCAATAGGATATTAAAAGTAACAAGATTATGCAAATAAAGAGTTACCTAGTAATACAGTAATGGATGTTATGCCTATCATCTTTATTCTAAAAGTTCTATTTTCTAGTTTTAGAAAATAAAGGAGAAAGTGAAGTGAACTTTTTCTAGGAGAAAGTGAAATTATACTTATGTTACCCTAATTTTCTTCTAGGGATTCTTCAACAGTTCTCGTGATTTCTGGGATTTACATTGACAGGTAGATAAACTAATGGCACCTATGCTCCTATCAGTTGGAACAGCAGCTTTTGAATGTGGTCCTGTCTTCTGGGACAAAAACAACAACAAAAAAAACCACAAATAAACAACACACCACAAATGAATCCAAACAATCCCCATGTTAGCAAAGGAAAACAGACTATTTTGAGGGTTAAATAGCATTATTATTATTATTATTTGATGGGGCAGGGTGTGTGGGGGGGAATTTTAAAGCCATTAATTTTCATCCTCCTCTGTCAGAGCTGAAAAGCTCCTTCTTTTCTGGTTGTCATCACGGAGAAGCTCCCAACGATGCTAATTCATTAACCTTCCCTGGGGCCCGTTTGTGTTCAGCTTGTCCGGAGCTGCCCTCTGCTGCTTGTTTTCTGAATTACACACTTTAAACAGTAGCTCTTGGAGAAATGTGTAAGAAAAACGAACAATCAGCTGTGGGATCCTGCTCCTGCCCCTCTTAAGCAACCCAGAAAAGTCACTGAACTGTTCAGCAAATTGAATTAAATGTCTTGGCTTGGATTTTGGCAGTCCTCGTCCAATGCAACTGTACCATGCTGTTCAGAAAAATGTTCCCTTGCAGTGTTTTGAACGCTATTCTGCGGCGAGAAGGTACGTGCTGTTCTACTCCAGCCTCGCAGAAATAATTCATGATTCCCTCGAGGCACACGTCAAGCAGTTTGGGAGGTTTCATAGTTCTGGCTCAGCACTTTGAGGTTGGTTGAACTTGTTCTGTGTTAACTTAACCCTATTTATCTTAATGAAGTCACTTTTTGTTATTAGTGTAGAATAAGACTATTGCATTGAATCTGTTTCCAAGCATCACGATGTGCTGGAATGCGATGAAACACAGAGTCCTTCCTGATGGTCTTCTCCCTTTGTGTCCCTTCCCTTTCCTCACCAGAACTTGCTCCTTCAAATGATACTTTAAGCCTCCCTTTTTTTCTGCTTCCCTGGTATTTTTTTGTTTCTTTTAACAACTTTTCATCCAGT
The DNA here is from genome assembly GCF_964034855.1 of Anser brachyrhynchus. NCBI lineage: Eukaryota > Metazoa > Chordata > Aves > Anseriformes > Anatidae > Anser > Anser brachyrhynchus. The sequence goes on from NC_137698.1 coordinate 25,975,319, forward strand.
TTTCTTCCCTCTTTTCTCTTTCCTCATATCTGGCTTTGTCAGGACTCCCTCTGTTCTTGGTGAGGGTTTGGACCTCTTTATGTTTGCAGATTTTGAAACTAGAGAGGCCACAATGATGGTCTGGACCATACAAATTCCTTTAAACAGTTGTTTGAATTGCTGGATGTCTTTCATAAAAAATAAAATAAAATATATATTTATCTACGTCAGCACCCTATCACTGTGCTTTACCTTTGCTAGCTATATGAAGAAGCCTTCTTTCAGCAATCTCCTCTCCCTTGTGTTGGCACTTATCTAAATTGTGATCATTCTTTAGCTTCTTAGCTTCATTCACTAACACACCTCCCCCTGCATTTCTCAGTATCCTCAGAGAATGATTTTTTGACCTCAGCACTTCAAATATCCCTCAGAACTCCTCTCTCCTGAACTTTTAATATCTATAGAAGTGCCATGTATGACTGCCAAGTCAATTTTTCTCTTCAGCATTGGTGATTTTTTCTAATCCGTGACTTTGCCGTGTGGAAGGCATGTTCACTAAAATTGCTAATAAATGGTCAGGTTGTACCTTTTGTCCAGATTCTCTTTGCTCATGTTGGCCAGAGCTAGTGAGTCATGATTTCTTTCCTATGGCACTCACAATCATGGTGAGTACAAATGAGAGATCTTGTCCTCCATACTCCTGGGAGGTAATATTTTTCTTCCTAACCTACCTAGATAAAAGGACGTTTGAGTCTTTATCATCCCTTATCCTTGTGAAACCCTTTCTGGCTTTCACCCCATTTATCTCGCTTATACTTCTTATTCACTTAACATACGACCGCTTACTGTGTTTATTGAGATGAAAGCATAAAAGGAGACAACCACTAGAGCTTTACATACCCAGGTAGTATATTTAAAATATTTTCAGGTAAGTGAAGTGAAATCAAAGTGTTTTCATGAAACAATGGGGTAGAATGGGGCACCCCAAAGCTCTTTGGGTATTACAATTCCTGTTGGAAATTCAGAAGAATACATAGCACAGATGACAAAATTCTGAGGTTAGGTTAAAGCATACTTTTAAAAAAACTATTAAGGTCAGCAATCACTCAAAAATAATTTCTACACCTTGCTTTATCTTAATAAAAAGAGGAAACCTCAGAGAAATGTTCAGAAACTGGAAAAGAGATGTAACAATTTGACATTGCTTTTGCCTTTTAGCTGTTAAAATACCTGTTCATGCGACCATGTCCGTTCTGAGCCATCTTTCACACAAATGTCCAGCCTCAGCTCAGTCCCCGTGGCTCCATGTTTACTGTCCACACAGAGATTGGCTGCCATGTTTCGAATCTGCAAAACCAAGCAGTGACATTTTACATTAAACCAGGCTGCAGAACAGAGCTTCCAACATTAAGAAGCTAGGAATTCAACTGTCTTAGAAACTGAGGGGCTTGAGGCTCAGTTATATATATGTGGTGGGTCTTACTTTTTACAGGATAGAGCACCAGCTCCTGGAATGACCTATTCTTTATTTGAACAGCTTTGGAAGCAGCAAAGTTTGAAATACTCTGCTTAACAAATGAAAGGTAGGTCTGTATGAAATAGTCTCATGCAAAGAAATTAAGAGAGAAAAGTGTGGAAAGTTCAAAGTTGAGTCTGTTTTTTTTTTTTTTTTTTTTTTTTCCCCCCCCTCTTACTGGAGCAAGTGAGATCAACTGCATTAAGAGGAAATGATTTCTGAATGACTCTCTCACAGACTTCGGAGCAATATTTCTTGAAGACTCAGGCACACCCTTTCCCAATGCGTATTCTTATTTTTACACAATAATACCATTGTAGATAAGGTTTGAACTAGTGTTCAAAGTGCATAAAATTAGAAAGTACTTAACTTACTATGCTTACCCAGAGGTTCTTTGTGCTGTCTTGTCCATATGCTTCTGCAAACAATCTGCAGTGGAACTTATTCTTAAAAGGAAAATCTCATTTTTGAGACTGAAACAATTGAGTAATAATTAACCTGTGACTATTAGTCATACCGTTTATGTACAACTGCTGTCATGGAGATATTTTTGGAGGACTATTCAAAAGGCTGCCCACTGCCACTAAAAAGAGGAAAATGTTATATTTATTTTGCAAATACATGTATATTTCTCCTCGAATACCTTAGCTAAGCTGTTTAAAAATCCTTCCAAACTTCCATAGTGAAGAGGACTTCTTAAACAACTTTCCCCTTCAATGAGATACAGAGAAGCACAGTAACCAAAACCTACACACATGCATGGAGCTGCATTCAGATTTGGTATATATAATACATAGAAAGCAGGTGCACATGTGACATTCTTGCAATGAATTTGGTCCATATTTAAAAAAGAAAAGCTAGATGCTGAAGGAGATTCAGCTGAGGTGGCATTTGTAACTTTCCATGGAAAACTTTTAGAAGTCAGCATTGTTGCCATATTATGTTAGACAAATGTAAACACTGCCACTCTTAAATACTGTGTATCTCACCAAAACCAAACCAGGATGGAAAACAACACAGCACAAAACGTTGCAAAAAGGGCAATCCTCATGCTTGTAAGACACACGGGAAAGCTGCTCTGCTCTATTCTTGAATCTGGAGGATTGGAACTGAGTCTATTCATCATGTTCTAAGAAAGATTTAGACAGATGGGAAAGCAACAGGAACTGGAGAAAATCAAAACAAACAAACAAAACCACCACACCACCTTCAGGAAAGGTTTTAGGAACTGCATTTGTTTAGCTTAGAAAAGAGCAGATTGAGCAAATGATGTGAGCACCAGTTTGAACAATTGGCTCCAAGAAACTCTGAGCCTTCACCAGACTTCAGAGGAATATTCCTCCAAGACTTGGACAAGTGCAGTTCTAGGGTATATTTCCTTATTTTGACGCAATGAAATTGCTGTAGAAGAGGTCAGATACTAGTTTTTTGATATACACAACCAGATGCTGAAACCCAGGACCGAGCCCCATAGTATAGAGTCACATTAACTGAAAAAAGGATGAAATGTAATCAGCTCTCAACAACTCTGCCTTCATTTTCATATTGTTCAGCAAAAAAACCCAAGAAAGAATAATGAGGGGAAAAGATTTTATTTTTATATTTTTTGTCTTAAGTGAAATATCTATTTCAAATATTATGAGCATTCAGTCATTTCTCAGTGCACTTAAATTTACTTTATATAAATAAAAATTATTGGCCTAATACAAAATTAAATGATACATCAGTTCTGTCCTTAAAGAGTGTGAGCTAATTAACATGAAGATGCTAACAATTACCATTAATCCTTGGGATATACTTATGGGATTCAGAATTGTAAAATGAAAGAGAATACACTCCACATTCAATGAACACTTATTGGATTAAAGAGCTTTTATAATTCTGTCTAGATGACATTGCTCCATCCTGTCTCATTCATTTGGAATATGTGGTAAATTTATTCTACACATTTCTGGAAAAGCTTTGTGCTGAAGCTACATTTAGTTCCTTCACTGCTGGAAACCACTCCCTCTGCTCCTTAACAGTTTCTTCGAGTTAGGTTATTTTGTTTTGTTTTGTTTTTCAGCTTACATGTTAATTCAACCTTTTTTTGTTTTATCCTTCCTGTCAGCTGCAGAGGGGTTGTGGTTTGTTTTTCATTTTCTTTTTGTACTACAGGCATTTCAGTCAAGTCTGTGCTTTTGTTCTCTGGCATTTTTGTGTGGCCTTGGCAGTCACTAGAAATTGAACTGAGCCATCAAGCTGCTGCCAGAACCACAGGGAATGTTCTGCTGAACACCAGCACTGCATTGCCGCCAAATCCCCTAAGATCCCTTCACGGAAGAAGGAAGAAAAGCAGGAACAAAGCAAAGAGAAGCTCTATTTTCATTTATACATCAATATGCATTTGAACTGTCTTGTCTCCAGTCACATGGCACAATGCATTTCAAACGGTTAGGTTATGAGCTACAACTCGAGAAGAAATAGCTAGCACTCCTAACACACTCACATTTCCAACGTTTGTGGTTGTGCCATTGTGGAGACTGGGGATGAACAGGAGACATCTTATCACACATGCGGGTAGGGCACTGAATTGCTACATACAAAGATTATTTGCCCAACCTTAAATGCTATCATTTGTACATACAGATATGTGTATGGGAAAGGCATGTTTTTGAGGAGTTTGTAGGGACTAACAAGGGTGGTTAGTGGTGATCTTAAACGCCTTTTTAGAATTAAAGCATGGGATGCTGTGTGTATATCATTATGCATACTTCTTGAAATGCCATCCTAACGCACACTGGGACAGATACTGAGAAAGATTATGGACCCTGTAGTTCTTAGAGAGAACAGGTGAGGTGTAAAAGCACAGAGAACACAAACTCTAATGGATTTGTGTTCTCCCTCTTCTATATTGAAGCTGTCAGAGTAAGGACATAAAGGCTCTTTCAGTGCTGTACCTATCTTTGGCAAATAGACATGCCAACAGAGAGAGATCGCTGCTGTTGTAGCATCTGACTTCTGTGCTTTAAATAAGGTAGAAAGCCATGAGCAGAAATCACGGTGTAAGTCTAGATACAATTATCTTGCATATTATAAAAAGCAATGAATATACATTAAAACTACAGCTTCCTTTCTCTACATTAGCCAGCCCTTGCTAAAAAGGCTTTTTTGCAGAGTAGGCGAGGCCTGGAGAAAGAAGTAGCTTAGCTCCCCAGAAGTAGAGTGGAAAGAAGAACATGATGTAAAACAGGAGCCATAACATGGGAGGAGAGGTCTTTAAGCCTATACTTTAGATTTGAAGACTACACTGTTACCTCTTGACATTTGAAGCTGCTGATTCGATAAACAGGTATTTCTCTGTTAACTTTTAGGGAAAAGAACAAAGGACTTGTTAATGCAAAATATTTTTGACAGATGATGTCAGTATGGCCAGCTCCACTACCAAGTGCATTGGATTATCAGGACCTATTAAAATATTCCATTTTAAGTTCAGGGTTTGCATGTGTTTGATTAAAGCATCTCTGTGTTTCTCTATAAACAGAAACAATCACGACTACAGTGTTCGTCCAGTGTCTTGATGAGAGAGACACTTAAAATAACTACTTTGTAGAGAAAGCTGACCCGTGGGCCCAAGCACAGATGGAAGGATGGGATTTATTTGCAGCCAGAGTGCTAGTGGTTCCCCTAAGACATTTGGTATACTGGTCACCTTAAGATTGGTTTTTAAGATGTCAAAATATTTTGAGAATATTAAAAGTACATTTACACAATTATCCACGTTCAGTGTTGCTTCCTTTTCAACTCTAGCCAGTTGAACAATTGACTGTTCAACAGAAAGGGCATTTAAAAGAGTGTTTTCTTTATACTTGAAGGAAATTTGTGGTCAGCAATCACCACAGGGAGGCTGTGGCAGTTAAAGACTCATCTCTGGTTCCCATGCCAGTCTCTGTGTCTCAGTTACTTCCCACCACCCTGCTAAGCCCTTTCATTGAGAAAGGACCAGACACGTGCTCTGTTCTGCTGCTGCCTTGCTTTAACTGAGCTACACTGGTGGATGCAGTGGGTGAGGAATGCTTGCAGGATTTAATTCTGTCCCTTCATCAGTGAGTGGAGCAACACCTAGGATTGTATCATGTGATAAATAAGAAAAGCATAGTATGCATCTGAGCCTATCTGTCAGTATCTTTGGTTGGTTTTATTTGTGGAACTTTGTTTTGCAAAGAAACAAACCAGAGGTTCGGATATTTTCAGGTATCAAAGGATTTCTCAATTCCTCTCTTTCTTCCCTTGTCCTATTTCCCAGCTTTTTTTTTTTTCCCCATTGATAATGATATTTCTCTTAACTATATCAAGAGTCCAGTCAGCTTCCCTCCTTCACAACCTCCTTTTTCTCTTTTACCTGTGACTGAAATTATCTGCAACTTCAAACGCTCAGGCATTCACTTTTGCTTGCCCATCCACACCAGGTTCATGTATAAAGCTTCCTAGAGCTAAGACAACATAGTGCATGTGTGAGCAAAGCTGCTGAGGTACAAATCATTTGGCTTCCAAAATCTCCAGTTTCACAGGAAATCTGAGAACAGACAAACTTTGTAGTACATGTGAAGCATCAACAAGCAGGGCAACATGCGTTTCCAGTAGGAAATAATATAGGGAAATTGACCATACTCAAAAATAAATTTACTTCAGAATCTCACACCAAAATAAAAAGAAAATCAGGGGTTCCCAAACAGTATTTACATACAGCAGAATATACTGTCTCCCAGATAACTTGACCTCAGGCTGAATTAATGTCAGAGTTTTGCAGAAACTCAGCAATTACATGATTAATCTTCTCCCCATGGGAGATGCAGATTAAGATGGTCTGGCTTCACACTCTGAGCAAGACTGCAAGTTCCTGCAAGATTTGCTCCTGAGACAAGGTGAGATGTCCTGGCTGCAGCAGTGCCTGCCCTGTGGCCCCGCTGTCAGCCCTTCTGGAGCGTAGTGGGTGAGTCAAAGAGGGAGAGACGCTCCCACGGGCACAGGGATCTGTGCTGCGTGCTCGTCACTGCACTATCCAGCTGCACCAAAAGTAAAAAGTGTGGAAGCACAGCAACCTAAAGACATCTCTGTGTTCAACATGGTCATCATAAAATGATGAAGGTGGAGATGGTGCTATGAATATCCCTAGGGTGCCCCATACAATATAGCAACATGAGAGGCACCTTGGTGTTACCAGTTCATAGAGTACTTTCCTTACATCTGATTCAATGCCACAAATAAGAAAGTGGCTGTAGCTCTTGGAAGACATTACAAATGTTCATTTATACTGCTTTTTTTGTCTGAGCAGCGCTTAAAGACAGTTTTTGTGTATGCTTACATTCTCAGATAACCCTAGGGCCATCAACATCTACAGATCAAATACGCAGAAACAAGCCACCCTTCCCGTCAACTGATACGTAGCAATTTTAAGCGTATTTATCCTTTGTGTGAGCAATAAAAAGGAAAAGTTGAAGTTAAAAGAAGTCGAGCTCTGCCAAAGACCTCACTGAAGAAACAGGGGACTCTGTATGACACTGATCCTGATGAAAGAGCTTTGAGTAGCTCAGCTGTGCAGCGCTCGCTCTGTACCGGGTGGGGAATAGCTGGTTATGCTGCTTTTGTGCAGTGCCCATCTGACACATGGTGGGCTGGGACTGACTCGTTAAGGGTATGAGGATGACACTTTAAAAAAGAAAGTTATCAAAAGAGAAGGTAGTGAGTTCTTATGTTTTAATCCTTTTCAGATATGCTACTTGATTTAACTTCATGTCAGTGCTGTAAAACAATTCTATAAACTTCATGAGGTCTGGACTGAAAAGGTCCTATAGCTCAGCACTGTTGCAGTAACTGAGAGACTTGCTGTGTATTAAATCATTGAATAACAAGTTCGTGCAACAGCAAATGAAATCAAGCTTAAATATTTCCCTTTTGACCCAGTAAAACAAATCAATTTTTTCATATCACCTTGACAATAGGGCTCATGAAGTCTAAAGTAAATTGCAATGGCTGAAATTATATGATTGATTTACTATAAAATGTGTTTTCAAATATATTCTTGGAAGCTGCACAATACACACACAGCAGATCACAGCTTGTAGGTTCAGGAGTACTTCCTAAGAAAACAACCAGCATCCAAATCTCACCTAATGCAGCTATTGTTTTAACTTCCTTCAACAGGATTTCAAATACATGCTACTAATAAATTATTGCACTTTTGAAAGAGAATGGGATGGTTATTACTGTTTTGCAACTGGTAGCATCCCTTCCAATATATTTGTAAGGAAAGAACAAAATCTAAATTGAAAACCTGCTCTTTTCTTTTTTTTTTTTTTCTTCTCTCCATGGTGGGAGAGGAAACAATACGGTAATCTCACCTAGACACAGAACTGACAGTCTCACTAAAATTAATCTGTCTAGATTCATCGTTGCATTACTTTACTGCACATATTTCAGATGTTATAAGGCAGAACAGAATATCAAGGAAATATACACTCCACCAACTACAAAGGACAAAAGGCACAAACAAAAACAAGACATAAAATAAGGTCATGTTGAGTGTAGTGAAGACAACTGTTTTTTGCTTCCCAAATTTGCTTTTTCACCATCATGAATAGATTTTGTCAAGAAATTTAAGAGTCAGATTTTACATAAGTATGTTTGCAAAAAGAGAGGAGTTATGTAGCAGCTGTTTATGAGACGCCTGTTTTTACACCACACGCTCTTACTAGCTATGTATCAAAATACCAGAACCAAAAATTGCCTGAGTAGCTCATTGTTTGTTCTTCCTCAGACTGGCATAGGCAAGCAGATGTAAAGTCTTTCTAAGTGCAAGCAGAGAGGGTACTAAATGACAGTCAGCTTTGGCAAAGACTTTTGGTGTGTTTAATCAGCAAGGTTTCCAGAGCTGCTTGAATTCTTACAAAGCAATAACACACAGTCTGTTTTCCTCTTTCTGCTTCTAATTATGACAGTCATTGACCTTCAAGTTTGTTCAAGTCCTTTGCAAGTACCAGCAAATTAATTAAAACTTCACAGAAATGTGACAGTCTCAGGAAAAAATAGGACTGAAACTTCTTTTTATTTTAAAGAAACTATATCTTAGAGGAAACAAGTCTTTGGTCTTAACTTCCTTCCTAAGAACTCAATAAGTACTTTTAAGGTACAGATTAGGTACCACCGCTATGATGTATGATTTGCTTTTAAGAAGTCTTGCTTTTATGCAAATAGTGCATTAATAATGATATTAGAAAAATTAATACCTGAATCACAATCTCTTCCTCTTAGACATTCTGAGTTAAGTATTGTTTGGCTGGCTGTAGAAATTCTAGATCTCACATATAGATCACAGTATTCGAAGGATGCACATGTATACATGTCGAAGACCACTGTAGCAGTCATACAACCCTGATCCAGCCTGGCTTCTATTAATGAATTTGTTACCTCTTGGTACAAATTTATCCAATTAAGTGTGTGCAACAACATCAAAGATATTAGAAGCATTAACAACAAAGGAATTTGTTATTGTGAAGGAGTAGCACGTAGTAAGACACAATTAAATGACATTCCTTTGAACTTCCACAACTGATAGCTTGCAAAGAAGAATTAAGGACCACTACTACCACAGAAAGTTATTTTTAAAATTTGGCAACGATATAATTTGCTTTAAAAGAAAAATCTGGAAAACTATAAAGGCACCTGTGTTTAGAAATCCCCTCCACAGATCATCCTTGACCACTGGGGAGATACTGAAATGGAAGGTGTCTTACCAAACGTTTTGGTCAAAAACTTCATTCTTTGGTTGGTCTGAGAACCCCAAAAAAATCTCCAGCAAAATCTGAGAGGGACAGAACTCACAGTGAAGACATTCCTATTTTTTTTTTTTTAAAGCAGCCAAACAAACTGAGAGTAAAGTCTTCTTTATAAATCTTAGTGAACTGTGTGGAAAAAGCCCCCTGCATGTCACGTTCAAGATGAAATGAATCAGCTGTAGTACCTAGGGGTAAAATGCCACTGCAGCTTTCAGTACAGCCACAGAAGTCATTTCCTGTCCCTGCACTCTTTGTGTTTTCATTTCTTCTGCACAAAACAAACTGTCAAAACAAGGTGTGCCCTGGCTCTACTCTTCAGAGAAGTCTGAAGGCAGAACATCTTTGATCACCTCTCTTTGGTGGAGAGTTCCAGCAGGCTGTTTGTTTGCCCCCTACTCAAGTGATGTGCAGTTATTGGCTTCCCTTTCCCCTTCTCTCCCTTCCTCTCATCCCCCAGAAGAGAAATTCAGTTTGCTACTGATACTTGGCACCTACAAAATGCAGGCCACAAGCTGAGCAAAATTAGTCTTTTTAAAAGAAAAGTACCAAGGCTCCACTTTTCATACTTGTACATATGAACAAAACAGACCAAACCTAACCGAATCTACACAGTAACCCTGGTGAATTGCAAGAACAGGAGGAAGTATCTAAGTGGATATGGAAAAAAAAAGTGTTGACTTCAGAACTACTTTTTGCTAATGAGATTCTCAGAATCTAAAATCATCTTATGAAATGCAATAATGAGTTCTACATAATCTTTTCCATGTTCTTGTCCTCATTGTGCACGTAGCTTATGGCCTGCGCACACGAAATTGTAATGAATTATAAAAAGGACAGCAATGGTTCTAAGACATGACAGTTTCTCATTTTAATGGCTAGTCCACGGATTGTTCCAATCACTAAGAAATCCCTTAATAACACTACTTATCAAAGGAGCCAAATCTAATTTCATAATTTTAATTTCCTGTAATGTAAAATGCTAGACTCATTTCAATTTTTTTTTTCCTTAATTTGTATATTCCTCACCTCCCCCCAGGCAGCAGGTGGAGGCTCCACAGGAGGGTAATATTTGGGGACATCCCAAGCCACTGCAGCCATGAACCACTTGAAATCTTTACATTTAAGGTGCTTGCGCAGTTCCTTCTGGGCAGAGATATCACCAGTTGAGAGATGTCTGTACTCAGGCCGTCGCTGGTAAATGTACTCTGCAAACTCATCCATCCATGTCTCTGCCACACGCTTCAGGTTCTGTGCAGCAGAAAAAAAGCAGAGATTAACTTTTCCATGCTTTGACTGAAATGATATCTCCAATGGAAAGAATTAAGCAAACAAAAAATCAATAGTCCACACAGCTCTTAAGCTTGGCTGGTCTAGTTTTTTATTCTTAACGTGGAAAAATACTGGTAAACATATGCTACCTTCATTAAAGTGTTGAGCAACCATTGCAGAGTATTAAGTATCCTGTTTTCCTGCTGACTCTATAAGATATGTTCTTCTGTCTGTTGAACATCTTATTTTCCTTCCTATTCTTTATGCATCTTTACATGGGTTTTGACTAATACTGAATGTTAAAAAAGAATTTTCTTTCAGCTGCTCACATTTGCTCCTATGGCTTTTCCTGTTAGCTCAGAACCTACTACTGTGCATGAATAGTTTAAATTACTTCTTCTGATATATTTCACTTCACATGTGAAAGGTATCTGAATTTCAGCTGTCATCACATGGCTTACTCACCTAGCTTTTTGCACTTCTGAACCTTCTCCAGTCTTGGTTAACTTCTCTTCATCAATTTGCTTTTCCTGTTGCCTTCACAGTTCTCCTTAGGGAAATCTTAAATACCTGACCTAGAACGGAGGTCTAGTTGCCCTGCAGCTAGCCCTCTCCCATGATCACATCTCACAAATCATACCTACGTTTTAGGTATGAATTACACGCATATGTATGGGGCAAGCAGTCATGACCTTGCTCTGTGCTCTCACATTTGGTTTCACGCTAGCTTTGGAAACTTTGTTGTATTAGTGTACAAGTAAGTCTGCAAAAGCATAGCCCATAATCATAAGTGACACTGACTTGAGGAAAACCAGCTAATGGAATAGAGTGTGCAACTTGTGTCTTTCTGCACTCATCTTGTAGACATACCTAAATCTACTTCTGTACAAAACCCAGTTCTGGCTTATGCCCCACAAAGTTTATTTTTGTTGGCATTTTACAGTGAAGACAATTATCTATTTTCTTAAGAACAAGACTGAAGAGATATATTTTATTGTTGTTTAACATCATGGAGTCTAAACAGCAGCAGGTCAGGGGAGATTTTCTATATTTCTGTGTTTTTTTCCACATGAATTTATATGCAGATGTCGTTGTGGAATACCGATTTAGTCTATTCTGCATTTCCACAGCTGCCCAATAAGCTCTTATCCCACCAATAAAGCAACATCTCACTGGATGACATTGAGACACTGGAGTGTTCTTATTGCTTTGTTTGTAAAAACATCATCAAGTTTTGTAATATTCTTTTTATAGAACACTAACTGCAAAATGCTGAGATTTGCTTTGTAATAAGCTGGAGGACAATATACATCTGATTATCAGCAACATAAGGTAATGTTTCTTCTCAGAACATTCTCTGCAAATAAGTAAGACTGATTCTTACTCTGATTTGCTTTCAAGATTCGTTTGAAAGTTCCTTTCCTGAATTTTATTAATCCACAAAAACTAGATGTCTCTGAACTAATAAGGCTTATCTGAATACAAAGACAGCAAGATACAGAACAAAGTACATTTAGCTGACACTGCAAGACAAGTTTCTGTGTGTTTTGTCTGTGTGAAGCAAATACATTAAAACCTGCAGGGACAAAGCAAGTAAAAGTAAAGAAGTTTAAGAAATCACATGACTTCTATCCCTATACAGAAATGGCTCATGCCCTATATAGGGTTTATTTTTGTTGTAATTTTGTGACAACCTAAATTATTTTACTTTACAAGGCATTTGAATTCAAGGATAAAGGAACTGGGTAGGACAAAGAAAGAATAAATTCAAGAACAACATCTAAATGACAAGCCCACACTTTTAGCAGAAACCCTGTAAGAAAAAAATCTCTTGACAAGTAAAAGTACTATGTGACGAAACTCCATAAATGAGGCTAAAATATGATTAAGCGCATTAAAACCAAAAGCCAAAATCATAGAATCATAGAATGGTTTGGGTTGGAAGAGACCTTAAAGCCCATCCAGTTCCAACCCCTCTGCCATGGGCAGGGACACCTCCTACTAGACCAGGTTGCCCAAAGACCCATCCAACCTGGCCTTGAACACTAAAATCATGAAAATAAGTGTGATCCTTCTAGTATATTTTTTACTTCTATGTTCTGCACACTTCATTTACTATAATGCAAATGCAGTTTAAGACTGTTATAGAAAATATCATACTATTTTTGTTTTAATCACTTTATCTAATACTGTTATTTTCATATAAAAATATGGCAAAAGTACAGTAAAAAAAATCTTAGGAAAACTCAAAATACCTCCAGCAGAGTCTGAGCCCATCAATATTGAAGTAGACTCTGCTGGAGTTTTCTCCAGTTATTTGGCTAATCTAAAAGAACCACATTCTTCCTTAGATGATTATAACTGAATAAAAAAGAGTCCAACAGAAATGCTTCATATTATTACACTTGTTCACTAGCTCAAAACTCTCATTCACCCATCAAAACCTCTTTGTTTTCAAAGGAGCCCTTTATCATTGCCTTTTTTTTTTTTTTCCTCTCTCTCCTTTGCGGTGGTAGAAACCCACCAAAATACTGCATTTGAAAGAAAAGTACAGTTCTGCCCACCATTCCCCAAGTATCATGTAAGCCGCTTTATCCAGGAAGCTGCCTACAGGGATCACTGAGTCCAGCTCCTGGCTCCACACAGGACCACCCAAAACTCAGACCCTGTCTCTGAGAGCACTGTCTAAACGCTTCTTGAACTCCATCAGGCTTGGTGCTGTGACCACTTCCCTGGGGAGTCTGTCCCAGTGCTGACCACCCTCTTGCTGCAGAACCTTTCCCTAACCCCCAGCCTGACCCTCCCCTGTCCCAGCTCCATGCCGTTCCCTCGGGTCCTGTCGCTGTCCCCAGAGAGCAGAGCTCAGCGCCTGCCCCTCTGCTCCCCTTGTGAGGGAGCTGCAGGCCGCCATGAGGCCTCCCCTCAGCCTGCTCTGCTCTGGGCTGAACAAACCAAGGGACTTCAGCTGCTCCTCATACGTCTTACCCTCCAGACCCCCTTCACCATCTTTCTAGTCCTCCTTTGGACACTCTAATAGTTTTATGTCCTTCTTATATTGTGGTGCCCAAAACTGCACACAGCACTTGAGGTGAGGTCGCACCAGTGCAGTGCAGAGCAGGGCAATCCCTTCCCTCACCAGCTAGCCATGTCCTGCTTGATGCACCCCAGGATACAGTTGGCCCTTTTGGCTGCCAGGGCACACTGCTGGTTCATATTCAACTTGCCATTGACTAAACCCCCCAAATCCCTTTCCAGGGGCTGCTCTCCAGCCTCTCATCCCCCATTCTGGATGTATAGCCAGGGTTGCCCTGTCCTGGGTGCAGGATCTGGCACTTGCTCTTGTTAAACTTCATGCAGTTGGTGATTGCCCAGCCTTCTAAGTAGTCAAGATCTCTCTGTAATGTCTGTCTGCCCTCAAAATAGTCAACAGTTTCTCCTAATTTCATGTCACCTGCAAACTTACTTAGCATATATTCAGGTCCTACATCCAGGTAATTCATGAAAACATTGAAGAGAACAAGCCCTAAAACGGAGCCCTGGGGAATCCCACTAGCGACCAACAACCAGTTCGATATAACTCCATTTACCGTAACCATTTGATCTTGACCCGTCAACCATTCACCCACTGCATTGTGTTTTTTTCAGAAGGACACTGTGAGAAACAGTATCAAAAGCTTTACTGAAATCAAAAAAAATATATATCAACTGGCTTCTCTTGGTCAACTATGTGGGAAACCTTTTCATAAAAGGAAAAGTCCTGTTCATTAAACAGGACTATCCCCTCGTGAATCCATGTTGGCTGTGACCAATGACTGCACTGTCTTTCATGGGTTTTTCAATAACTTCCAGAATAATCTTCTCCATAATTTTACCAGGCATTGAAGTGAGACTGCCAGGATCCAAAACTATTTAGACTTTATTCCCTGGTTCTTCCAAAAACATTCTCTCCATCCTATGCTAAAAATCTTCCACACCTTGCCAGATTCTATAATGAAACTATACATCCTTAGCAAGTTTATACATTACCATCATAAGCTGAACCTGCATGAGGCAGCTCTTTGAATTTCAATAATTTTAAAATACAAACTCTTCATTTACTAGCTCTAAACCTCCAGACTGTTTATGAAGGAAACCTCTGTCCTGGAGAAGCAGGAAGCTCTTTCTGAATGTGGTAGTTACAGGAAAGCACTCTGTATCCAAATACTTTGAAGAGGTTTGCTGGCTTCAGTTAACATGGGCTTTTTATAGTTATTATCTCTATACAGGCTCAGTAATCACATTTTCCTTTAACATAAACATGTGCAGACCAATAACAAAAACTACAAACTGCAGTTAACCCCCATACTTAAATTGAATGCAGTCAGGTAGATGAATTCTCCTGCAAGCTAGCCCAGAGCAACCTTACACAATCAAAGGCAAACATCATTTATGTTGCTGTTCAGAATATGCTAACTCAGCACGACCCTGGGAACGAATGAGTTTTGCTAAGCTGAATATCCCAGTTCTGTGGCTTTCTGACATTGTGAGAAGTTGCCCTGTGAGAAGACCCTGCTAGGAACATAACTTCTCTGCAAACCGTGTGAGTGAGATTCTGTTTATTACTGACCTTATCACCAACAGAAAGGAAGAGGAGCACAATTGAAATGAGAGCGCTCATCGCACTTTAAGGCTTACTGATCAAGTGACTTATTTCTAAAGAAGTGATTTCAAGCCCTTTATGAGTCTCCTAGAATTGTCCTTACTACTATCTGGTCGAGTGGTTGGCATTGTGGAGGCAGTAGGACTGTCACATCCTCCCTGCCTTAGCCTTAAATGAGTCTAGATACATTCTTGAGCATGTCAGTATATTAAGCCCCACAAATAAGAACGGGAATGAACAGCTACCAAATCTTGACAGATTCTGAATGTAAAATAGGTGCTAAGCAGTTTTGCACTGTTAGGACTTTAAAATGTATGTGTGTGTAGTGCTGTAGAGACTTACAGGTCAAAAAAGTTTTAGAGCCTACGAGATTAGGTGGCATTTTGTGAATGTCCTACAGCATCACGTAAGCACTCCAGTCTCATAGTAAAGCTAATTTACAACAAATTTAGAACAAACAAAATAAGTGTTGGCTTTGAATCTTCTTGATTTCTGTCTCTGTTACTCTTTGTATAATCTTTTAAAGAAAAAAAGTCTTTTAAATGCCAGTTTCTCAAACGGCATCAAATATCTTTATCAATACAAATAATCGGTTTTGGTGTGTTTTTTTGGTAGATCACATTTGCTTGGATTCTGTTACTTCAAACTGAAAACGTCATCTAAATTTATACAGAAGGGAAAAATAAAGTATGTTTCTACAGCTGAAAAGCTGCTGTGGCTTGGCTTTGTCGTCAAACTACTACTCATTACAAGGTTGCAGATGTCCAGATCAGAGAAGCTGGACTTTTAATATAAAAAGGAAAAAAAGTAGAAAAAGAAATAGGAACATTTATATGAAGATCAGTTCAATACAAAACAGTTACACAGATTGTAAGGGAGTCACAGAGATTGCAGATGGACATCTGAAGAATTTCTCAGGACCTATCCATGACAGACAAATGATGACTTGTTTTCCCTCTTGTCATATTCAATGAAAAATTTCTGTATGATTAAAAAAAAGCCCGATGATATTTGAGTAGATGCATATTTCTATGTATAAGTTTATGACAGGTGTCAGCAAGAAGCTGAGAAATGCATGCAGAAGTCATATCAATCATAGTAAGACTCATGCATTAGCTGTCATCAGTTGCCCTTGCATGCATTCTTGATTTAATGAAGTTTTGTGGTGCTGCTACAACTTTACTGTTTGGTAAATCGTTTACTGTTAAGCTTACATTTGGACGAGTTAATTTTGTATGAGCTCATACATTTAAAACTGTGGCTTCGTTTTGTATTTTCACTCAGCAACGTTCTACAATGGTGGTTAAAATACGTCACTGAAATCCAGACTTAATAAAAGAGTTGAAATCAACTTGACTGGAGAATGAAAGAGACAAATGAAGACTTCTCCACTTGAGAAAAAGATATTTTTCATGGACTGTTTTGTCCTTTTCACGTTCTTCAGTGAGTAGTCTTAATGGTGCAAGATCGTCTGCCTTTTACAAGAGACATGGCGTTTACTCAAACTCACTGAGAAGCTAAACACATTTTTCATATGAATGAAAAAATAGACTCAGGCAGGGGCATGGCAAAGGACGGATTCATAAATATTCCCTCTTAGCAAGGTTTAACTAGCTTGGCCCCTGATAAGAGAGGGGTAATCCACACTTCCTAATTAAAATATTACCATCCTAAATACTATTCCAGATTGCAAACCTGCATAATTCCATCACACAGTTACATCTTTTCCAACTCACATTCTAGATGTAGCAGTTAAACTACCATAAAAATGTAATTTGTTTTCAGTTTCTCCAGATGTTCTAAAGCACATTTTGTTATCCAGCGGCACTAAAGCAGTACAATGGTTTTCCTATTTGTTTCATTACACCTGCATAACCCATTTTTTCTGCTTTTGTGCCTATCTCACTTTTTGCACAAAACCAGCCCTGACTCCAATCCGCAAACTTTGCTTTTGTCAGTATTAAACTGCTACAGGAACATGTGGATCCTGCAATGAATTCCTGTTGTCCTACATTTAATCTGAATAGTTTCCAGGAAGCTGGATGTCACTAGCAGACACACACCCAGCTGCTGTAGTTTTGTGTGTCACAACAGCCTTTTCTCTCATCAGCCAGGACATCAAAAATCACTTTCAATTACCTCAATCAAATATGAGTCACTGTAGCATGCCTAAGGCCTGACTGTATTTCAGCTGTGAAATGTAAGAGAGGATACAGCTATTTATTTACTAAAAATAACACAACAATCTCTGCAACAACTGACATATTAATCTATTTCCTTCCTAGTAACATTCCAATGTGGTTATTATCTTTCTAGCTATTTCATTTTCCTACTTTAAATGTTCTCTACTGTTTGTTTTGTGAAGAACAGTGTTGTTGCTACTTCAAAATGTGTGTCATTTTTACTTCTGGAAGTAGCTTTACTTCATTTGGCTAGGAATATTATAATATTCAGTTTGTTTTACATAAAGAAGTATTTAAAAAGCGCATTTGGATCCATCCAGGCAAGAGAACTATACTTGATGTTCTGCTGGCTTATGGGTAGTATAACGTCACAATAAATCACCACGTAGGAGGAGCACAAAGTACAACTGGAGGAGCCCATCCAACAAATGCGGATTAATATGACAGAGGTAGCAGCATACAAAACCTCACAGCACGCACAAGGAGAAAAACAGTATCCTAAACTTCACTCAGACATCCTTCTTGCAGTAACAGCACACAATCATTCCTAATTCATGCATATTTCTACAGCAAAAACATAGTAAAGCATTTCCTGGACACTAATTACAGCTTTGTGACATGTAAAGGTCTAAGCTGCCCACATCAGTTACATCTAGATGTGGACTTTCATCTCTTTTCCCTTCTTGCCTAATTCCCTTTTAATTTTGGCATTAGGCACTGCTAGTGTTTGTCAGTCTTTATGCCTCTTGGGCATCTTGTTTTGGTCCTCTGCCCTTAATTGTGTTTAAAACTTGATTGGGTTTCATTCCAGCAATGGTTTATATTTGTATAAAAGAAACAACCAAATAAAGAGATGCCTGCAGGTGTAAAAGAAAGGCTTCTCCATGGAAGACAGTATGCTAACTAGGTGACAAAGCTGGGGGTGTATATAAATAACTCTTGTGAGCGTTAGCACAGCACAGCTGGCAGAGAAGCAAGAGACTATTTATTTTCAGCCTGTAGCCTGCAAATACCTAGAACTGAAATTCCACAGATGTCATCTGAAAACAACCAGAATTCCATTCTTTGTATAAACGTTTATATCTCCAGCACAAGAAAAAATAAGATCTACACATTAGAAAAAAGGGGGGAAAAAAGCGCTCTGTCACTAAAGGACACACCTCTGCTCACTTGAGGCCAGGCTGTGTGGCTTGGTGGTCAGTGAGCTCTGCAGGCTTGCAGGATGGGCATGGTGTACCATGAGGATGCTTCCTGGCCCGAGCCCAGGTCTCTGAAGACTGTTTGTAGGGCTGCTGTGGGGAGAGAGGGCATAAAGCACAGTGTCCTCACGGCCACTCTGAAGATTACCATTTCAGAAAGGTATAGATATAAATTTTACTTACTGACCACTACTCCTCAGCAGAAATCATAGTGACATCATCCCCACAAATCTGTTCACTATTGTGATTTTCACTTTATGGAGTCATACTTGGTGGGCACTTTCAGCCTTTAGCCCACTCGTGCAGTTAAGCCTGGAGAGTTAGCAGTTTGATGCCAAATACATTTCTTTAGCCATGTAACCTGACTTCCAGTGCCAGTCTATTGAACAAATCCTGGAAAGCAGTTATCGCTGATGCTGTTGTTATCCAGGGACATCTAGTTCTCCATCTTTTTTGCATTTCTTTCATATAGCTAATAGTTAAACTGCCTGTCCTGTTGCCTTTTTTTATCTTAAAAGCAAAATTTCTATTCAGATCAAAGAAAATATGTAAAATTAGCATTAAAAAAATTACTGCAACTTTCTTGTATTCAAGGATTAGAAGATATTAAAGTTTTTCTTTGGTAAGTGCTCTGTTTGAGATCTGAGTTTAATTTTAATAACGACTTCATAAATCTGTTAAATGAAAAAAGTTAGAATGAAAACTTAAAAGTTGTATTGTGTGACCATTATCATATATTACAATTGTGCTGTTGCAAGAAGGCAATTCTTGCTTGATTCTGAAACGATTAGCTAGTTCTAAGCTAACATTACACCTGCTTACTGTGACTGCCGATTCCTAAGTGAATTTGTGCTACAGCCTTTTGCACTAAAGAGGTGATTGCAGAAGTGCCAGCACTGCCCCCTGAACAGCAAGCCACATCCATCAGTTTGCACTCCAGTCACAAGGAAACCTACAAATATTCTTTACCTAACTGTTTCCCCTTGGTTCTTTAACCTGGCTGGAAGCCGAAAAGAAAATGTTCAAGGGCTGCAGTAAGAAAGCCCCAGTCAATATTTGCAGCTGGAAAATAAAACAAAATAAAAAAGGTAATAATATTAAAGGAAGCTCTGTCAAAAATGCAAATGTGGTCAAAGCACCAGATGGTCTAGCTACAGAAATTTTCCCTAAGGATCCCTTTCGAAGCCACACAAAAAAGGCTGAGCAAATGGTTCAGGTGGGAATCTGAACCCACCTTTATCAGCTGAATTCCTGAAACAAACTCTTGCAAGTTCCAATTCAGCAACACTGTGTAATGAGGCAAATGTCATCGTGCTTGTGCCTGCTGGGTCAGAGGATCACTGTGCTCTGGGATCCCACGTCCTAGAGTGCAGGGAGGAATTCAAGTTAAGATTAGGCTTCACCATGCTGCTTGGTTAGCATCCAAATTTGAACTTCAGTGGGATTGCCCTTCCCTTCAGGAAGGCCTAGTACTGTAATGCTCTGTAGTTAATGCTAAAATGCTGTGTAAGATACCTGCAAATGAAAACAATTTCTGTAGATATATTTTGAAATTCTGAGTTCATCTCTGCATATCCTATGGAACAGTGAGCATTTATCGATAAATGTGTTACAGCCTTGGCAGAATTGCGAATAGAAAAATATCCACCCCCCAACTAGGAAACTAAATAAAATAAATAATAAGCTCAAATATACCTAAAATAAATTGCTAATAATGTTCTAAAGTCTAATTTCATGGGTAACTGGCTAAAAGAAAATGGCTTAGGTAAAACTCTTAAAAATGAAGCAACAGTGAAGAATACCACAAAGCAACTAAAATAATCCAGTCAAACAATTCAGAAGTTCTTAATAGGGCAACATCTTGTGTAGGATTTTAAGATTTGAGGACTTGCTTGCTATACATGCCTTACCTAAAACAAACAGACAAAAATAGCTATTAGTCACTGCAGTTTTGTGCAGAGGCTGACAGGTTTGGAATGAACAAATAATTATGTGGTGCTTCCACATTATAATGCGGAATCACTGCTGTCATCTGCTTGCCCATTAATCTCATTTCATGTGCAATTACCTGTAAATTGGGCATTGACTGCACTTAGTAAGCAGCTACATCCTGAGATATCTCCTGAAAAAAATACTCAGCTTTGCTATCCGCATTTGTTCATTGTGGTCTGTTTTATAAATCTACTACATGTGTAGTTTCCTTTACTTTTGTTCTGTACTACCAAACAGTTTTACTGACAGAGCATTTCATGGGTGGATGTTTTTCAACACTGGGTATGTGTAGGCCTTGCAGGTCTTCAGTGACAGATAAGGAGGTAAGAAATATTATAATAAGAATGTAGAAAGTTGATGTAATGATATCTGCTATTGTGTGTGGTACACTAATACTTATTTACTGATGAGGGTGGCAGAACACAGTTTTTGACAAGTCTTTCATTTTATAAAGTGTATGTGATCCTCATGTCAGAGAATAGCTCTTTAAAAATATATCTAGATTCGTCAGATATTATATAGCTACCTGAGAGCGCATGTTGAACCTTGCTGCTATAGACAGGTGAAATCCCAAGGGAAGGGAAGGTAATATGCTCACCTTAAGACATATTCATTATGGACAAACAAAGGCTGAAACAGCTTGAAAGAAGATCCACGGCATGATCTGGGCTATGCCTGAGTTTGTCTAGAAGCTCCATCCTCTTCCTAATTCATCTCTATATCCCTTGTGCTGATCTTGTGGGACAGGATGAGGAAATCCATGATCCTTTAATGCAGTATCAGCACAATGGCAAACTCTTTCTTGACTAATGAAGGGGATGCTACAATCATTTATACAATCACAGACGGGCTTCCTATGGCTTATTCCTTTGTGAACTGCATCGCTAGCATCCTGCTTTACATCCCACAAGATGGAAAAGGATTTAGCGAAAAGTTTCATGGATACTACTAAATACTGAAAAATACTAAATATGCTTTTGGCAAACAGGGATAATATTTCTGAGTATTTTTGAATATGTTATCCATTATGTTCTGGAACTGAAGGGCAGTTTTAGATAAAATACTTATATTTGGAGAACATAATATTTGGACTAACACTGAAACATAGAGAAGATCTTGCGTTGTTGGCGACCTTAATAAAATGCATCTTAACAATAATACTTTGGTTTAGAACACTGTACTGGAAAAAATATGGGGAACCTGAAAATTCAAATTTTCTTTCAGTGTTAAATATATGCCAGAAATTTACCTAAGCATCATCATATTTTGGATTCCAACACCACATAGGAAATGAACCATTACTTGAATTGGAAGGATAAAATCCATCCTATCAGCATACTACATCTTTTCTCACAAGACATAGGGCAGTCAGTCCGTGCATGGGCAGATTTATAATTTTGTAACAGGGATTTAGTCTGGGTATTAGGAAAAAGTTCAGGCTGGATGTTGGGAAAAGGTTCTTCACCGAGAGGCATGGTCAAGACACTGGGACAGGTTCCCCATGTAGTGGTCAGAGCACCGAGCCTGAGGGAGTTCCAAAAGTGTTTGGACAATGCTCTCAGACACGGGGTCTGATTTTTGTATGGTCCTGTGTGGAGCCAGGAGCTGGACTCAATGATCCTTGTGGGTCCCTTCCAACTCAGGATATTCTAGGATTCTAGGATGGGGTGGTGGTGGTAACATTTCACAAGTAGTTTATTGAAATCAAGCTAAAATAAACATATATCAGATATAAATATATAAAGGGAGGCTGCTGGCTGTGGCTAGCGGTTGGCTGCAAGTTTTCACAGTATCTCCATGAAATCTGAGTGGGGAAACTGAGATTACACATATATAAGGGGAAGATTTTGATCTCACAATTTTGTCAATACATGTCTTGTCACTAATACTACCACAACTACTAATCCCATTACGGTGTCTCACAATTTACATGGTGTTTTTTTTAAGGCAAGTTTTTTCTCTCCCTAGGCAACTGTCAGGCAGGCAGTACAGAAGGCCTTTTTCCTGTGTGCGGAGTTATTACAGCAAGCCTTGTCCCATGCTGCTGAAACCAAGAATATCTCCCCCTTAAAGCAAAAGATTTATTCTTTTATTCATACCACATTTTCATTAATAAAAAAAAAATATGATTCATAAAATATTACCCTATGGCAATATGCAGACTTCAACATTAATGCCATTTTATTTAAAAAAAAAAATCCTCTAAAATAGAAAAGATTAAACTCAAGCATGAATAAATACTTGTATCTGCCTTGAAGCTACATCTGTGCACTTTGTCTCTCATCTTTTGACATCCCATGAACATCTCCAAAAAGTTATGGAACATTTTCTCTTGAGCAAAAAGCCCCTCATGCACGTGGCCGGTAGTCTTTGAGAAATGTCAAGAGGTCTTCTAATTTCTCACTCATACAGTTTGAAGCTGGCTGTATTCCATAACCAGGTTTTATACAATAATTAGACAGCCACTCAAATTATTGTTACTCAGTTCTTTGGCCTCAAAAAATATTCCTTATGCAAGATTCTGTCTGTTCTGCTGACTGATAAGAAAATGTGCATTCAAATTGGTCCTGCTATGACTGACAACACTGTGCAATTCAAGAACTGAAAGCCTTAGGTTATTCCTCGGTTCTTTTGAATCAGTATGAACCGTACTTCTGTGCTGAAATGTCCAACCCTGTATTTTTAAGCTTTCATTTTATTCTTAGCAATTTTATCTCTCGAAGGCAGCATAACTGCAGCAATTGCACATCCCATTTCAGAAAAATAAAGCAACATTCATTTTACATTTTAATGGTTTACTGTTAGGTGCGGAAATGAAGAGACTGATTATGAATGAGAATGACAAACAGCAAAACCCAATTACTCACGCGTGCTAGGCTGGTTCCAGAAGGGACTTTATAAGGGACATACTTCCTGTAGATATGCCCAACTCTAGAGCATGGAACATCAAACATGCCACCTCCACACATCCACACCTGGAAAGGAGACACACAGCAAATGAAAGAATGACTCCTGGGGACAAATGGGGCAAAGAAGGGCATTTTGATTGACGTTATGATTTGTTATGTAAGGGTTATGTAAAAACTATACATCATTCTGTACCGAATCCTCCTGTATTCATAGTGGTGGCCTTCTTTGCTTACCCAATGCTGCAATTTGATGAAAAGGTTCTTTGGTACCTGGAATCTCACTTTGCATATGCAGAGTATGTTCAAAATGAAAATATAAAACATCTTTAATATATCTATCAATAGTCCTCCTGCAACACAACCACATATTATTTTGTCTACTGTTTAAAACTTATAGGGACAACATTTCAGAAGAAGGCCATGTGTGTAAAACAAACCATCAGAAAAAGAAAGAAGAATTTCCAAAACACCTGGCTTATGTTTTGTATTGAATAGTGAACAAAGAGCTCAACTGTTAAGATGCTCTTCATTTTGTAAAGAAAAAGGAAAAAAAATCAATTTCCTTCCAATCAGATTCACATAGACAGAGAAAAGAGCATGCTGCTTTTCATCTTTAATACATTTGACACTGAAACAAATGTAGTCATCTCTGTCAAAATTGATGGGAGCTGCAAGTACATCACAGGCCTAAAACCCACGCTGCATGTCGATGGGCAGCAAGTAAGGAATTCTTCACAAGGCTTCACCTAGTGTGACTAGGTTTTACCAAGTGTATGTGAGAGCAAGGCTGTATGTCACATCAGAGGAACTACAGAAATTATGCAATAACACCTACGGGCATCATTTTCTATGCCAAACCACTGAACTCCAAGATGGCTATTCAGTGGTTTTTATAGCACACTGACAACATTTATGACTTTCTGATTAAAAATAATACTAATAAAAAGAAAAAGCAATTTGACTTTGCAAATCAGGGAAATGGAAAACAACAAAAAACCTCTGAAAGTCCCCAAGCAGAACTTTTTTCAAAATCCTGAAACCAGTCATTCATCAAGAGTTTAAAATTCACTTAGAGTGAAAGCTGATATAAACATTATTCCCTAGCCTTGGCAAAACAGTATTCTTTGTTCTCTGCAAATATTATAACAGAATGGCTGTTATTCTATATTTCCATTAATTTCCATTTATCTGGGTGACAACAGAGGTCCACATGCTACACATATGAAGGGATTTTATCTGTATTTGATGCATTTTGGAGCAAAATGGAATGAAGTAAGCTTGTGACTGAGGCTAACGCAGAACAGAACAGACAACTGAAAGTTTTATCAATGATTCACATACAGAAAGCAATTCATCCAGAAGTTGATATACTCCCAGTTAAAGAAGCAGTTACCAGATCCCTAGAAAAAGGTATCAGAAAATATGATATGATCACGAATACTTGACATTCACTGTGAAGCCTGCAGTGAACAACGTGCATCTCTGCATTTTTTTTACCATACATTTCTCATTCTGACTCTTCTGGCCTGCCTACCAGCTGGCTGTAGCAGCTGGCTTTTTCAAATCACAGGAAAATGAAATGATTAATTTCATTCATTTAAAACAATACTGAAAATGGACAAGAGTTTGTCCTTTTTTGCTGAGCTTGCCTTTGTTACAGAGGGTGTATCTGCATAGTCCTGGCTGTGTGGCTGTGAGCTTGCGACTACATGTTAGTAATCTGAACGTACAGATGCTAAGCACTGCACTGCGGGATCTCTTGGTGCTTGAGTGTGACTGAAAGCAATTGCTGAAGGTAGCAAGCTGGAATTCAGCCGCTGAGACTGACTGTGCTATTCATACTGTGAGAAGAGAAAGCTGGGGTTTTTAGCACGAAGGCCTGAGTTGCAAAGCGATTGAGGAAGCTACTTCTTATGGGTCATTTGGGTATTAGCCCTTGTAATTGTCTGAGGCTCTGTACCAGATTGCTTGACAAGCCTGAGTACACTAGCACGAGCAAGGAAGGTTTGAAACCGCCAAAGACAGCAGAAGATCCTGTGCTCAGCTTTCTCCTGTGGACCCACAGACACCCTTGCACAGCTGAAAGCTGCTCATGACCTTTCCCTCGCCCAGCACAGAGTTAGTTAGCTCTTCACTAAGGCACAGGAGCGCTCTGTAGGTGCTTCTGGTGCTTGCTAGCATGTCCGATGAGCAGGCACATTTTGCAGGTTAGTGGCACCAAGCGATAAAGGCACCTGCACTGCCAAATGGAAGCACACAATGTGATGGAATCAAGAGTATTTTAACTCCTATTTCTGTTGTGAGCATATCTCATCAGGTCCCTGAGTGAGCACAGTCCTTCTCAGGGAGTAAATTTACTGATGGTTTAGAAATAGAGACCCAAATAAATGCTCTGCCTTTGTGTCAAAATAGCTCATTACAGCCCCGAGTGGTCTTGCTATGCCACGCTGACTTGATCATTTTTTTTCAAAACCATTTTGTAAAGTTTGCTTCTTAAATGAAAACCCGAAATCTTGTTAACATTTGTATATAGAATCATAGAATATCCTTTTCACGTAATCCCGTGACACCTAATTCTCATTCATAAACATATTAAAAATCATAAAAATGAGAATGTTCAAATCAGGTGGGTAATATAATCATGTAAAAAATATTATTCACCTTTCTGCGAATACCCTGTACATTACATCATTTGGTACCTTTTCAGTGGATACCTCTGTGACTGTCTTCAAATAACCCAGTGCACAGATGAAAGTGCAGACATATATCTACAGTTTGTTGCTGTTTTTTAAATTAAAGTGTTATTTCAAAGACTAGACAAGATATTGAAGTCATTAAGCAATGTTTCTTAGCTACTGAAGCTAAGAGTGGACAGTATAGAAGTTTGACTCAGGAGGATCAGCAGCAGAACAAATTTAAAAGACAAGAAAGCATATATATTTATAGGGCAGTATTACTTTAACTCAGACAATGAGAGCTGAAGTAGACATATACTGCATTTTCTGTAATGCAGTTGGATATCTGTAAAAAAAAAAAAAAAAAAAAAAATGAAAGGAGAAAAGGATTTAGGAAAAAAACCTGTCAGGTATGCTGAGGCAATAACAAGTGGGAGGAAATAACACTTTGTGTTAGGTTTATATTTGATAGATATAAAACTTGAAAATGCTGTGCAGCACCTGAGGTGCACTGTATAGGGTAATTGAAATGAATCTCGGGCTGCCTTGAAGGACATTTAGCAGCTGTTCCTGTTTATCTTTTAGCTTCAGAATGGTTTTAAAGGCACTTTTAATATTTTCCTGGGAAGATCAATTCTGGCAACCTTGTCTTTAAAATGTGCATTTTTATGTCACCTGCACTAAATGCAAAAAATTGGAGAATGGCTTCTGTGTTAAATATTGCAGATCTCCAGTGTACCATGAAAAGAATTCAGGTGGTGTGGGACATTTGGCAAAATGATATCACAACACTGATGCCTCTGTTTATCTAAGAAGCAAGCAATGAAACTCTCAAGATTGCTAATGCCTCCTTCTTACAAAGCAATGAATCTGGTCCACAGCTGAGGTATAAAATACAAAGATGAAACTAGAACAATGCAATTTCAGTTTGGAAAGATCAAAAGAAGAGTAGTTTATGTGTCAGCTATGTACTATATCACAATTTATCTTTATATAGCTCCTTCCAAGAGAATGTGGCAAAACACTTTATAGGGATGGTTGAAAGCAAAAGGCAAGCATTAACGCAAGATTTAAAATAGATTAAGCTGTGGTTTTGTGGCTTTGTTCCTGACTGCAGCTTAGATATCACAGATGCATTTTCTGGCTCTGCTGTACAGCTCTTGTGGGATTTGGGGTGAATCACCCTCTTTTTGTATCACTTCGTCTTTAAAACTAAATGTTGCTTGCTCTTTCTATCTCTTCGCCTTATCTCTCCGGCTTGTGAGTGATCCAGCCCAGGGACTATCTGTAAAATGTAAATACAGTGCACATGAGAATGAGACTCCAATCCATATGCTACACTGTAATCATAATTACTGCAGTAAGAGATTCATGATTTTTCAGCAGTGGAGGATATGTTGCTGGAGAACAGGAACATAAACATACAGCAAATTAAGTAAAAGATTGAGGAGGGACTGAATGGATTTTGGATCAGTCTTCAAAACTAATTGAGAAACATACCGCAGCTGAGAGTCAGTAACAAGACAGACAACAGCAAGAGACACTGTAATGAAAGGAAAAAAAAACCACAAACCACCACCACCACAAAACAGTAAACTGGTGGAAAAGGAATATGAAGTATGTCATGCAAAGCTGTCAGTTTGGTGCTCTGAGCATTGGGCAAGAAATAGAGACTACAAACAGGAGGAATGTACTATCACGATGGGGCTGAAAAAGTCACAGAAAATATAAACACAAAAACATTATGGAATTTTGCAGATACTCTTCCTGAAATGTAAGCCAAGAAACCAGATCTGGCAGTGGTAGAAAAGAAGGAAGAATATTTTATTGTGAACTTTTCCATGTAACGAGAATGCCCAGCTAAATGCAAAAATAAAATAAAAAATTAAAAACAGGAACAATGACTTCAAATGTGCAGGCAGCAAGGTCAGAAACAGCAAAACCCATTTACTCATGATGTAGTGGGATTTCTTGCCAACGACATTAAAACAGTACTGTGTAAACTGGAAATCGATGACTGGATATTTCAACAGAACCCACCAGTGGCTCTCAAATACTGCGCATCTGTACTTCAGTATAGTCTGCAACTGCATTGACAAGTGGTAATGCTCCCCTACTCCCTATCTCCCCCCAAGACTGCCAGCAGTGGAGGGAATTAACAATGAAGACAATAAATAAAGGGATTAATGAACTTGGAGTTGTGTGTCAAAAACAGGGATGGAGAGAACTTGGAAGATGTGTCAGCACAGCTAAGGATAAAAAAGCCCTAGATATAGGTGACTCTCTTCAAAGAGGCTGGGATATTAGCACGATCATTTTTGTTAAGGTATGGTATATGTCTATGACTAAGGAATGTCCAGTGTAAAGGATCTTCAGCAAACACAGGAAATGACTATCTTTTACAAGTCTATATATTTTGGAAATTACTACATAAATAGTGTTTTTCTAGCAGACTTAAATTTGGGATTTCCTAAATAGTGGCTTCCCTGGTTAATGAGAAGGGAAGCTATTAATCAGGTCAGTTCCAGCACTTGAACAGTTTTGCAAGTTTAGCACATGCTGAACAGTATCGTCAGCAAGATATCATACATCTTTTTAATTAAAAAATTGATCCTGAGGTTATGCTGCCAAAAAACTAAAATGCTACACATTATTTCTTATGTAAAAATTAATCTAAGAAACCCGTTAATGAAGAGGTCATATTTTGATACACAGGTTGCAACTGCCTTACCATCCCTCAAATGTATGTCCAAGTGCTCTGATTTGGAAGCTGCAGTTAATCAACACAGCACCCGGTGCAACGACTGTTGCTGTCCTCTGCTGCAACATTACCACGCAAGAGAAAGAGAGAAGTATGTTGTTTTTTGTAGTCAAGGAAATAAATGCCAAGCAAACTTAAAATGCAGCCTTTTTTTTTTTTTTTTTTTTTTTTTTAAACTTGTCCCTGTCTCTTCCTAACAACTCAGCACCTGGAATAGAAATGTGCCTGAAGTCTGCGGAAGTTTCCTGCTATGGCACAATTCCAAACATCACCAAAACATTATAAAGCTTCCTGTATTTTAGAGAAACATTCAATTACTCTGCAGTAAAACTAGTTTCAGTGCAGATTCAGTCTCTTTTTTTCCCCCTAGAACACCCCTCATCATCCCCAAACACACACTAAGAGATTTTTTCTCACACTACCCACCCCCTGTCCCCGTGTAATGAGATAATGCAAACTCCCCCACAGAAAAATACTTTGGGTTAGGAGTATCCTCTACACTGAAGCCTGGTGCCTGTCACCCCAGGTCACATCTAGTGAAACAGCCAGTAAGAAACATCAAAATTGACACTTACCATCCAATCTTCCCAGCCTGACTACCCTTCCTAAATCTGGTTCAACTTTTTTTTGTGTCAGAAACTGCTGCCTGACTCCCCAGACAACGAATTCTCCTGTTATAATCTTCTTATATAGTTTTTTAAATCAGTACTCAAACTCTGCCTTAGCATCTTGAACTCATAAAGCAGCATGGCTTAGCTGTTATTAGTGATTCCTTTGAGCTTGTATGATGACCCTGCACACCAGCCTTTAATTCACTGTGTGTCTGGGGTATGCAAAATGCAGTAGAAGATTAAAGTGAGCACAGCACAGCAGAGCAGGTGATACTAAGTTCACGATGCAGAAGCTGATGAAGCCTTATGTCAGAGGACATCAGGCAAACTATTTTATGGAGTCCTGAGACTAGCAAAGATCTAGCAATCATACTTTTCTGAAAGATCCAATTTCTCTGGTTTTCTAAGCCCATGCTCTGTACTCACAGCTTCCTACCTGCCTTGTAGCCCACACTCCTCTAATTTGAGTTGTGCGGATGACTGTCAATAACTGTGATTCACTAATGCAGACGTCTTTGGTTGAGAAGATGCTTTTCCTTAATATGATCTTGACTGTCAAGTGATATTTTCCCTTTGGTGTGTGAATGTTTCCTGCAGAAGTTTCATTCCAGCATCTAGGATATTTTTCTCCAAATAAAATGAGGCCACAAAATATTAAACATGACATGCACTGTTTCTTTTACATGATGCTATGCTTGGAAACAGTGAAATTGGGCATATAAGCCTGATATTTGAGATACACATTTGCCAAAGATCTTCCTTAACATACCTGTAAGCCTACCTCAAGCACTCAAATCATTAAAGTAAACTGGAGCACTAATTAAAGACGCGCCACAGCTTGTCTACTGTATAGTACCTGGATCTTCTGTTACAATGTTAAGCAGAGGGGTTACAGTAAGTTGTTGATCCATGAAGTGGAGTTTAAAACTCATAACTGAGTAGAAGAACAAAAATGATCCACGAACACTCCTCACTCCAGCTCATGGAGCAGGGCAATCTGTTCGAGGTGAACCAGACACTATTTCCTTCCAGAGAGTCTGTGACAGCTCTCACTTTGGCATGCACTCCCTCATAATTACATCACTGTATTAGAATTAACCACAAAAATCACAAGTCTGACACTGGAAAGATCATGTCATTGGTATGGTATCCATTTATAGTAGCTGGATCACTTATTTATACTTATATAGCAGTGCTCATACAAATGAATCTCAAAGTTAAAAACAAGATTATATGCGAAGAAAATAAAAGGAAGATCATGTTTGTCACTGAGTTTGAAGACCAACCTGAAATAGTTCTCTAAATGTGAACTTTCTTCCACTGTTATGGGACGTTTCAAATTGGCTTCTTTTTGCAGCTTCTTAATGGAATGTTTTTACAAAATACTTGAGATGTAATTGAATTGAAGAAATGAGCGAGAACAGTCAAGTATCTGGTAGTTAGAGATGTTCTGGAGGGGGTTCTTGAGGCAGCATGCTCCAAATAGTCATTTGCCAAGCAAAATAGCATTAACACAAGACATGGCATCAGCAAAGGGTACCCATAAACAATAGATAATCTAGGGAAGATGTCATTTCCTACCCACTCAAGCTGGGTGTTTCACGTGTTGGTCATCTGTTTTTTTCATTGACTTTGTGAATAACAGAGAGATGGCAAGCCCACCACCTTCTCAAGTTTTGTGAATAAAAACTTTGTGAATAAAATTAAACTGACTAATTTGCTCTCATTTAAAAAAGTTTTAAGACAACTGAATCTGTAGCTCTCAATGTAGAAACTGTTGAACCAGAAACCTTTCCCAAGATGACATGGGTAATTCTGGTATAACAAAAAAAGTCTGTTCTGTTTCTCCATCCTGCCTCCCATGATTTCTTCTCCCATTTTGTGTCATTCCAAACAAAACAGCAGTGTTTTTTCTGTAACTCATATCTGTTAAGTTCTTCCAGCAGAAAGCTGTTTCTATTGGCAATTCTTTCTAAGGAGTTTTTTTTTTTTCCTCCTCCTACTTCTTTTAATACTAATAAGAAAGGACAGAGACCCTAAGGTTAGTACATACTAATGAGATGAATCAGGAGATATCAGGAGATATGACTGAAATGAGACCCAGTGTGACACAGCTGCCTCCGAAAAATAAAAAAAAAAGGAATCTATCACTTGAGTAAAACACACTGGGGCAATCTAGTATCTCAATTTCTAGTGCTGTTACCATGGTTTCTATACAAAGACTGGACTGCATTACAATTATATTCTTTGTGATGACAAATAAAAGGAATAGTCGAAATAGGATAATAAAATCTTAGGTGACCTGCCAGAGACTGTTGTTACAGCTACAAGTGACTACTTACATTTGACTCTGAAACAACCTATATGGATAGAACGTAAATCGATATATTCAAAACATGTTTTCCATCTACTGGGTTTCCCTTGCCTTCCAATTTTGTTTTGCTGTGGCGTAAAAATGATTTAGAGAAAGATGAGAGTAGTGCAGTTAATACAAACCATTTTTCTGTTCTTGATAACTCCCATAAAGACAGTCTAGCAGCCCAGTGTAGGGTCGTGCTGTACATTTTATTCCACAGAATGGCCACAGCTTTATTGTTTTAATCACTGTTGAAACTCAGATGCAGCAAGATGTACAATATTAGTCATGGCTGACATATTAAATTTATTTGCTGAGCTTTACACCGTAGGAGTTTGGAAGTAGGTTGGAAAGATCCTGAAGCTAAATGTGAATTCTGATTACAGATCCTTATCCAAACATGTCTGACTCATTTTATATTTTTCATGAAATTCTATCAGCTAATTGAAAACCTGCGCATACAGAGGCCATAAGGTAAAGTTCTTAATTCCATGGGTATACTGGAGCATAGTAAACTGAATTTTCAAAATTAGATATATTAGTCTTTATCAAACTAATGCAAATACCTATTTTACATGTGGAAAGTAGTAAGACTTTCAACTCAGCATGTAAAAGCCAAGTAACTGATTTGAATACAGATGTCCACACAGAGGATATACCATGGATGGTGGTTCATAACCTGGGCACTCAAAAACTCCCCGTCATTACAATTATGTCAATTATCAAAATTGAATTAAAAATCATCCAATTTTGAGAATCTGGCCTGTAGGTAATAGCTCATAGCAGTCGAGCTGGTCTAGTGATTCACTGCTACTGAAGAGAGTCCTCTTTCCTACGAGCTTCTACTTTCACTTCCATCCATTCCCATCAGCTGACCCTACGGAAGCCTACCTCCAGCATGATAGGGTTCAGGAAATGCGTCTGATGGATGATGGTAAGTGGAAAAGACTTGACACAAAGGACAAGGTAAAACTTTGTTCTTTGATGGCGGTAAGCTACCAGATATTTGGAGAAAATTGCACTAAACTGCACGCAGTGATTTTATATGGTTTATGGAGCCTATGTTGATGACATAATTCTGTTTTAAATTAGTGGAAATTTGTAAAGAAAAAGAATTCAAACTGTACTAAATTAATTTTAGTTAAAACCCTAAAGCTAGCGTTAGTTACAGCATCACGATCACAAAGCATATCAGAAATCAAAATCCACAGGCATAAAACCAAACAAGTAAGGAAGACTCATAAGGTCATAAGGTGACTCGATGACTTACCTTAAAAGAGATTTCATACTGCTCTCCTCCCCATATTTCTAATCCCGGATCATAGCCTCCCAGCTCCCAAAACCATTTTCGGTTAACAGCAAATAGACCTCCAGCCATCACAGGAGACCTGAAGAATAAGTAAAACAAACTGTAAATGACAGGAACCATCCTGCTGTGCCTGAAAAATGGAAAAGACTGGCAATGTACGTGGACAAACAATAATGAAGATGCTAGGATCACGTGAATGTAGGTAAATTCACAGTTACCTTTATTATAAACTACATTTACCTTTATTGACCCTAAAATGGACTCCAGTTGAGAAACAGGCAATGTGATATAAGTAGATAGATATAGGGCACGGTAGGCAGTCGTGCAAATTCTCCCTTTTAAAACCAAATTCTGTTCATTGTTAAGTAAACCTACGTAACAGTGAAAGAAAGGGACTCTGGAAACCTGCAAAAGTGTTTAATGTGATCCCTGTGTTCCATGTGAAGTAACTCACATTTGAAAGTGAGTTTTGAAAGCAAGCAAAACTTCTCAATTCAATTCAGTTTCACAGGTGCTGGCTAGAGAAAAGCAACAGTAGATGGTCACAGAGCAGCTGCTGGGAGTTGAACATCTGCTTTTCTACAGGAGCATTTAAAACTCCTAAACTTGGTCTCACAGTGGTGATTTACCTCATAGGCAAATCATTCAGTATTTCCTGTGTTTTCATTTATTCCATGAATAAACATGTGGAATTCAATTGAATTGCTTTAATTCACCCCTTTCCGCAGATAATATAGAAAACAAACAAGTGAACAAGTGGGATACTTAAGATTATAGGATGTTCACAAAAAGTGCATTTTAAATTTATAAGCATGATTTCTTATACTGGACACTATTTTTTTGTTTTAACTACCAAGACAACGATGCTTCTAATGAAGTAAGTACATTGACAGCTCTCAGGAGTTCAATGTTGCTCAATGATTCCTTGATGTTGTAGTGGAAAGGGGATAAAAAGGGTTCTACACTGAGCAGGTAGAAGATAAGCTGAAGAAAGGTCAATCCAACTGCTCAATCAGTTTTGGGTCAACACTTGCCTTGTAAGTTTAGAGCAATGGGCAAAAAGGAACACATTTCTGTTAATGTCTGGTCAGTAAGAGGAAAGATGCTCGTGGTACTTCCTAATCAGAGAATAGACATACAACCAGATAGTATGCTATATGTTTTGTAACACTGCAGCCCCTCTGGGAAAATCATCCCACCTGGGGGAACATTTGTTTTGAATTAATATAGGTGGATTGTTTGTGGCTATGCAAGCACATGGTTCCATTCCTGAGAACTGACTGGCAAATAAAAACTTCATTCTTTGCCACTGATTTAGGATTTGGTACTGAACTAGGACTGATAAGTATTGCAGTAAGCTAGAAGTTTATTAACCGGACATCAAGCTAATGGAACAATGTTCTGCCATATTTTTTCTAATTTATCGCTTTTTATAATGCTATCTTTTATCCAAGACAAAATAGCAAACAGCTGGGTGGCCTCTACCACCATTAGAATCACAGAGAATGAACGTCAGAAAATGATCCTCTCAGCTGCATTCATAGTAATGTAATACATTACAGGTATTTTACCTTTCACTTCTAGTATGTAATCTGAAATATATGTATATATAAAAAAAACATATCTTACATTTTATATTAAGCTATCAATTTTCACAACTAGGGAGCCCTGTTTTTAACAGACTAATTCTGTTTTCCTTTAGAGATTGTATTTCTAAAAGTACACAGTAGCTTTGTGAAACAAAGCTCCAATATTCTAACTGGCAAGGCCATGCTCTGCAACATAGACTGCGTGTTAATACGTTTCACTTTTATTGACATTTCATACCTCAAATATTGACTGTTCTTTCCACATATGAATAAATTCAACGGACTTTTTATTAGAAACCTTCCCCTGGGGATTCTGACTACTACAATACGTTTTCCATTCCTACCGATGTAAAACTAATTACAACATGCCCTTTGTGACTTCAGGTTCTAAATAATCAAAATACAATGTCCTTTTATAAAGATGGACTTGCATGGAAAATACTAAAAGCTAAATCTTAACTGGCAGAAAAAATGAAGTCCCAGAAATCACTGGGGAAGCACAGGTTTTCTCTAATTCTCTTCAGTACTTTACCTTCCTTGAGTATTTCTCTTGACACAGTGGAGAGCCTATGGAAATGGCAATCCCCTCAGGTGAATCAGATAGAAAATGAAAAAAATCAGACTTCAAATTGCAAGATAATTGGCAGATACTTTAAAAGTAATCTGTACATTTTCCAGAGATAGTACTGAGTAAAGAAACCCCTTGTTATTTAGATGATCATTCATGAAAGTTCAGAACATTTATTACAATTAGAAAAACTAACAAACAAGGGATTGGAACAGCAAATTCATATTTCTAGCATTTAAAAAAAAAAAGTTTCACATGATGTTGCCATAGTCATTCCACAGCATGTTCTGACATTTGTAGCTTTGCAGAAAAAGTAATGGGGAGGACAAAACAAGATAGCTTTCTAGTTATTGGAGAGAGATGAGCAATAAGTTGTGTGGCCCTGACCACTTGGCACAGGATATGTATTCCACAGCATGCCACAAGCAGCTACAGCTGAACAGGGCTTAATTTGTCTCCAAAATATGAAGACAAGAGTCCAGTCCTACAATCTTGACTGATATGAAAAGTCCTTTTGTAGTCAATAGGATTAGTCACACAGACAAGAATTGCACTGAGCCCAAAAGAGAAGAATTAATGTCTTGTTTAATGGCTTCTATATAGAAACGTCAAGTACAAAGCTATGTTTGTAAAGGCATTTTTTTTTTCATGGAACATCCTACTCAGACACTTAAATAATCAGACTTGAGCTACTGTAACATAATATTATGTGAGTAATTAGAGTGGGAAGCTGTAAAAAACTTCTAGTCAAACACTTCAAAGGACAAAGACTCCTAAACATCAGAAAAGCTGGAAAGGCTAAGGTTGCTAAGCTTAAAAATAGTTATAAAAAGCTTCCACATAAGAGTACTGCACAAACTCACTGTACCTGGAAGAACAATACTGCTGGTAAGTCAGCTGATCCAAAAATTGCCCAAGAGATCTCCGTTTTCCCAGCACAGATTGGTGTGCTGAGACAAAAATGGAGTATGATTTAGTGATAGTGAGAAAAAAAAAAGAAGTTATTTTTTGCAAAAAAAAAAAATACACACTGCACTGAGAAAAAGGCAGGTAAATGCTTAACAAGAAAAATAACTTACAGATTTAAAAAAATGTACCTAAGGAAATGTAGCAGTAGACTAACTGTAACCAGTGAACAATTTTCTGACTTCTCATAATTTACGTGCAGAGGAAGAAAAGAGATCATCTATGAATTTTCAAAGTCAGAGAACCTCAACCTGCTGGCCATGTTGCTTTTGATGCAGCCCAGGAGGAGTGTGCCCCTCCACCTTAGTGATACCACAGGAAGGCACCTCAGAAGAGTGAATAGATTCAAATACCTCGTTCCAGAGAGCTGGTGCTCTCTGCAGTGATTCTTGATAGTGCACCAAAGCTTCGTCATGCAAACAGCAGGAGCTGATACTAATCCTATATAACAAAAGTTTCGAACAAAACTAAACATTAAAATCTATGCATGTTTAAAGCAAGAGACAGAGATTTGGACACTAACAACGAAATGATGTGGATGCAGAAATAAAACGAACTGAAATGAAGAAGATGAGTTGACCAAGTGGCTAGGAAGTGATAGATACAGTATGAGCTTATAGGTTGCTCCAAAAGACAAATTGAAGGACAATTTCTGTACTGTGCATAGAAAAAGATGACGTAATTGGGATGAATATGGATTAGACTGACATCACTGAATTTTTCAAGTAAATTAAAAAGAGGTATCTTACATATATTTAACTGTTTAAACAAATATGTTGAAATTAGTTTAAAATACACTATTTTTTTACATTGAATATTTCTGTAAGGCACTATTTCCTTTTATCTTACTAACATCCATTCTAACAACATGATTATGAAACAACTTTGCCCCTTATTTGATGAATTTGTGCCCCAGTCTCTAACAAATGCTCACATAGCTTTTGCAAACCACTGCATCCCTGCAGCCCACATCCTATCTTCTTAGTGTGTGTAGGAATGGTATCTTAAAATACATGACAGATCAACTGTGTAAGGAAATGGTCTGTCTTTAAGTTGATTTGCTCCCCATAAATAGTGCCCCTACACCACAGCAGTTCAATAATTGTACATTCAAAGCCCTCACCAAAGTACACTGTAAATTACCAGCTGTTTTTTTTTTTTTATTTTTTATGTAACTGTGAAGTTTTGAGTATTTATAATAAGATAGCACAGCAATTTTCACAAAGTAAACTGAAGGCAGCATTTGCACCACTGTATTCAACTGTGCAGACTCCTACACATCCAGCTGGTTTCAGTAATCTGCATTCTCTAATTAAGCTGCTGTATAAATTTATTATCGCTCCTAATCAGTTTGAATATTCTTGTGTTATTTTTTGTTCCTCTCTATCTTTCTAATGAGTTGTTTGCAAAATCCATCATGTGTTGACAGATTTCATACAGATCCACAGTGTCTCTATCTTACCTACAATGAATATCTACATATATATATATGCATGGTTAATACATTTCTTTCACTGGCACCCAGTAAACTATTCTATAGGTGATAATTCATTTGTGAGATAGGTGTCCTTTAAGAGGCATAGAACAAAGATTTCACCCGTTTACTTCCTTGCCACCTGGACATGGTCCTGGGTAACCTGCTGTAGGTTCTGCTTGTGCAGATGGGTTGGACCACATGACCCCCAGAGGTCCCTTCCAACCTTTAACCATTGTGTGATTCCAGGGAGGCACTATTATACAAGATAGAGATCAAGGCTAATTTACCTGACTCATACTTTCATAGCCTGCATCCCCCCGTGATCAACACACTTTCTACTAAAATTGCAGTAAGGCCTCATTCTAATGCCAAATGCAGTAAATTTCCCATGACCAAGAGCTGTAAAAGTGTTGATAAAAATTTGCATTCTCACATAGCAACCTTTGCTGGAGATTATGAAAGTGCTGCATAGTCATCAAGCAGTTTCATTACAGGTAACCTTTGTAAGTGGCATTATAGCCACATCATTCACTTTAATCTTAAACGTACAAATGATGCTTTGGTATTTAAGCAAACATTTTACTTAGCACATTGCTAAACTTCATTGAAACATCATATTGTAAAAGAGTGATGAACCCTTATATGGGTAATGATGCTGAGGCCCATTTAGCCTTCCCTCCCATATTTAGAAAATTAATGAAGCTCTGGAAGAGGTGGGACAATTGGGTAGAGATGGAAGACTGAAGAGAAGACTTCCTTCTCTTATAATTACCTCTCATAATCCAAGGGAAATCTATCTGTATTATTGCTAGAGGAGATCTACAGTAATCAAACTAAGGAGGTCGGTCAGCAGATATTATCACAAAAGGAAAATGAAATGTTCTGGAAATGTCCTCCTGGCAAAGGTGTTCAGGAGGATAAAACTGAGGAGCAAAAGAACACTGGGAATATTGTGCTTCAAGTTGGACTAGAGACATGAGTCTAAAACACCTGAATCTTGTAAGACTGCTTGTAAGGTGAGCTGAGAGCAGCACTACTGCTGAGCCATGTTCATGGCATGAGGGGGCAGGGATATCAGATATGTGCAGCTCAATAGCTGCCCTAAAACCCTCCAGCCTACTAGTAGGAAGTGAGTAAGAAATGCTAGAAAAAAAAATTCTCAAGCAAAATTTGATGCAATTTTTAATTTACAGTACAGAGGCAAAATATTACTAAATGTCTCTAAAATACGAACTTATATTAGGCCTTCTGGCTTTTAGTAAGGTTTAATTAGAAGCATATCTAAAAATAAAAAAATCACTTTTTTAAAGGATATACTCTTTCTCAACAAGTCAGGAAAAAAAAAGACATTACATCAGACTCTGCATTCAAAGTTAACTCAAGGTCAAAGTTCAAACAGATAAGTAACGTTTTGCACAGCCTAAGAAATTTGCAAGTATGGGAAGTCACCCTGTTTCTGGTTCTTGTAAAAATCCAATTATTTTGATTATGAAGGCCTGTGCCATTCAGCTGAAGGCACAATGAACCTCCTACTATCATCTCTTTTCCCTCTGGGTTATTATGAAATGTGAGACTGACATTTTAAGGCAATGCCACTATTCTAAATTGAGTGTACATCTTACTTTTAAACAGGAAAAATCTGCTCAAGCTAACAAGGAAATCTGTGTCTATGGAAAGTAACACTCAGGTAAATTGACATCTCATTTGAGATTAAACTTCTATTTTCAAATAAGGAACAAGGCCAGCAGCATATCTGTAGGTCATCTCTCTTGGTTGCACAGCAACTCCATCACTGCCTCCCAAGTATTAGGGAATAACAACAGTTCATTAAATTCCAACACTCCCTTCAAGGATGTTCTCTCAGAATATATGGGGGCAGTAGCTCAACAGAATTACTATCCAATTACAATGCTACCTTCTTCTCTTTAGATGTAGAGGTATAAACTACAGAACTATCTTCCTTTTCCAGGACTTACTTTTGCTTTATTTATTTATTTACATAACACAGTACAGCATCATAAGTAAAGTTTAAACTCGGGGAAATTTTTATTAAAATTTGATGATAAATGATTCTTCTTAAAACGTATCTACTGGAGCCCAAACATTTTTTTTTTTTTTTTTTTAATTTCCATAACAGCCCTTTAATTCAAACCTTGTTCTCCCAACATAGATAAATAGATAAATAATAACAACAAATCTCACTGGTTATCAGCCTGCTGTTAGATGTTACAGATGATTTAAGTTTTTCTGATTACTGTAACTCTATGACTGATCTCTATAACTCTAAAGCATTCTGTACTTATTCCAGATTAAAGAAGACTTGAAGGCACCACAGCCCAGAAAGCCAGCTTTTGCACACAATGGGTAACGGTGACTTCATGCCTGGAGATTACAAACTGCTCCAGTGCATTTTTTTCCCTGCACTGCTCACAGCTTGCAGCAGAACTGCACCAGCAGACCAGAGCAGCTGCACCATCCCATGCTCCGGCAGCACTGCTCACCGTAGCATCTGCTGAACAGGCAGAACCAGCAGGGCTGTGCCTACCAGGCCTGTGGCATCTCCTATGCCATATGTACTCCACGGGGGCTGGTAAAACAGCTGCTTGGTCTTTTTATGGTTGACAGGTGAGAAAAAGAGGTCATTCTGTTGACCGTACTGGATGGCACCGTATAGCACTATATGCATATTTGCAACAGTTGGAAAACTTTGAAAAAGACAAAAAAGGCCATCAAGCTAAAGTCACTGTCATAAATTTCAAATTATAGAGAAGCCTTTTTTTTCTGTCTCTGCTGCAATATTACAGGCTAAAATTTTATTTCTGTGACAGAGAATGCTTCAGCTGTGCAAATGTGTAGTTACTATTAAAGCACTACAAGGAAGTGGCAACACTGGTTTGGTTTCATTGGGTTTCCTTTTTGGTCACCCCACCACTTCCTTCCCAGATCAGACCAAATAATTAGTGAAGGACATTTCCAGAACATTTATGAGTTGCAAAGACTTTAAGTGGAAGCATAGTTACAATAACCTTCTCCTGATTCTTTAGCAAGATCTTTTAAGATACTGCTGCCTAGCACACTGGTGGAATCAGCTTTTCTTCAGGGTCCTGCGAACTGTGCATAGTGATCCTGATTCAAACAGACAGAGCGCTCACGCTTTGCTAAGCAAATGAGACACACAGTTAATGATAGGGCCTGTGATCTGCCATGGAGCGGAGGATGTGGATGAATATTATTCCTTTGATCAGTCCTTCAGAAGTACTGTCAGCAAGTGCCCCTGCTCTACCCTTGCGCACACATGCTGCTTCAAACTCAGGCAGGAAATGGGGACAAAAGGTAATTTTAATATTTAATTTATTTCTGTCTTTAGGGGTTAACGCAGAAGCCTGAAATCACTGCATAGTGACAGGGAGGAAGACTGGAACCCGTGTAGCTTCACACCATTGCTACAAAAAGCAGGTCACCCATTTGCCATTGGTCAACAATTTCAAGAACATTATCATTATGCTATGAGAAGGCATCAGGAACAATGATGACAAAAAAAAATGCCTGAAGAGGCAAACATAGCCAAAGATATTCTGAGATCCTAGAAATGTGCTTCTAACTGCATCCTTGCTATTTATTAAAACTCTATAATTTGGTACATTACCCTACTATAGAGGGGAATGGGGAGGCGGGCACTTAACTATAATGAAGTTAGATTTCCCCTTGTCTGCACCAGAGGCACAACAATATTTTCTTGTAAAATCTATGAAACAGTGAAAACAGTTCTTCAGAAATAGAACTGACAGAAAAACACTGGAAACCACTTCACAGTAAGGGAGTAAGGAGCTGAAAGCTGATGATGTTGAGCACTTCATTGTCCCATGACAGCATCTGCTTTTAATTTGATGTTGTTGTAAAGATGGGCAGGCAGGGCTGTGGAAACCCAGGGAAATGAACCTTCCTGTTTTATCATCATAATAAATCCCATTAAAAAAATCTCCATTTGATAATAAAAGTAAAATGGAAGTCTGGTCTAGGGATAGCTCTCCACATTTGCATAAGCTCATTCACTCCGTACTAAAAGTGCATGGAAATGTGCCTTAGCAATAATGACATAGATAGAGAGAATATCCACAATGTGATCTAAGGGAGATTAATATTTTTGGGCTTTGAAATAGCAAGACTGTCAGGAATTGCAGAAGATACCCAATAGCTTATTTTATTTCCTCACAAAGAGTGATATCTAGTATTCTTCTTTCAGAATTTGGATGTGAACTGGTTGTTTAGAAAAATCATGTTATAGTATAGATAGTTTTCATTAACCGTTTGTAAAATATTCTGATGGCAAGAGCTGTTGATCGCTGTTATAAATGCTCACTTCTGTTAGAAACTCTTTCAGCCATGTGAATATTTTGATATGCAGCTAAGAGGAAAAGGGTCTATCCAGGTTGAAATATCACATTTTTCCTTTCTTCTAAATATAAAAATGTGTAAAACAACCACACTTATTACCCCATTTACTGATAAATGGTCACCTCTAGAGGTAAGCCACTAGAAATCTCTATCACTGACTATACGATTCTGCTGCCAAATAATGCCTTGCAAAGCTGGCTCTTTAGATGGTTTAAGTGTACGCAGAATACGCTGCCAGTGAAATTATGCTGTTGTGCATGAACTCTGGACCCGACCTCGAAGGCAAATAATGACAATGGATTTTCCACAGAGTTGTGATCATTTGCACAGGCTGTATTGCAAACATTTCTGAACCACATCAGTCTCAGAGCCGGAAACAAGAATTCCTATGTACTGTAACAGCCCACACACAGAAAAGCACCTCCACTGCGTGGGATGACCATCCACACCCACCCCAGCCCTCCAAGTTGCAAACTAAAATTTTCACGTGGCTTGAGAGTACAAGACACATTTCTGAGAACAGCAAGCAGAAGAGGACCTCTGAGAGTAATGCAAAGGCAGAACAATGGCAGCCCCCCAGAAGTAAAGCTGCTCCATGTGGGACTGGGCACAGAGCTGGCACCTGGGTGACTCGCCAAGGCAGACCCCAGGAGCCTCTGCAGGCTTCCTCCCTCCCGCACCCAGAGGCTCAGGCTGCCCAGCTCCCCTCGTGTGCCTGCCAGGCAACAGAGCGAGCATCAAGAGGGGTCACCCCAACCTCTGCCTATCTATAATGAAAGCACCGCAAGAATGAATCAAGAACTGGAAATGATAACATACAAACACTGCAAATGCATTAACTCAAATCCCAAGACTCCTGCCTATACACACTTCCAGGAAATACTATTCTTCTGCATTTATCTAGATTAAGAGCATACGGATGAAATAAATGATACTATTATTTTAAGAAACAACTGAAGAGACAGAAAAATTTGGAGCAATCAGCCATTCTGACTCATTTCCAAAAATCTGCTAGTGAAAGCCCTATCATTTCAGACTTAAATTAGAAAACACACAAAAGCCATATCAAATCCTGAACTGGCAGGAAGATAAGCTGGACAGTAATAACTCTTGCAACTGATCTATAAAGGCTTTATTGTCAAGACTTCACAAAAAAAAAAAGGCAAATCCTTAATAACAAAATAATCAGAATAATCTATTGTTAGTAATAGCAGTTACCAGCAACAATGGAACTGTAGTTTTATCTGATCCCCTCCATCACAGTCACATTCATCACCACAGACAAATGGGCTCTATATTGTCTGAATGGTTACTGACAGATAGTCTCATTAGGTGGATGATATTTATAGGATGGAGTTGGTAATACTGTTATTATTTTACAGACTACACAAAGAGTGCTCAGTGCTTCTAATCTCACAGATTTCTTAGCTCTGCATGGAAGTACTTCAAATGCAAATGCAAAGAGGTGCAAGTTACTTTAAGGCCCTAGTTCACACTGACTTGTTTTCACTATTCCACAGCTTCGTGATCTGAAATAACAAAGCTGTCCTTGGAAATGTGAACTGAATCTTGGTAAACGACCTAGGTGATGTTGTAACCCTCCCTCAGTGTCAATGTACAGATGGGCTTCACACTTCAACTCATCTGTTTTCCCTAGAGAGTCAAACTGCTCAATCTGCCCAGAAACTTCTCACCATGGGACATCACTTTACCCTGCAGGCATGTAACATCACCTTGGTTTGTACCTCTCAGCAACCTTTG
Organism: Anser brachyrhynchus; assembly: GCF_964034855.1. Lineage (NCBI taxonomy): Eukaryota > Metazoa > Chordata > Aves > Anseriformes > Anatidae > Anser > Anser brachyrhynchus. The sequence continues at coordinate 26,019,287 of NC_137698.1, forward strand.
AGATTATAGTCTGTTATTTAGTGACAACGGCCATGATCAACAGGGATTATGCTAACTGAATAAAACCTGCATGTTTTTGAAGGATGCAAGCACTCCGATTACAGGATCATGTCTGCTCTGTCATTGCAAGTTCATTTCTTTTTGAACTCTTGACCCAAGTCCTCTGAACTCATCCCTCATTCTGCTGGGGAACTCCACAAGCTCTCAGGGTCCACGTCTCCGTGGCCAGCCCAAGCCCAAGGGCATGGACCTCAGCAGCAGCTTCCACTCCCTCCACTTGGGGCAGTCCTTCCTTTACATCCTTAAGTAAAAATATTCACCCACTACCAGCTAAACAAAAATGGGAATAATGATGCCATACACAGCAGAAATCTGAATACTTTGCTAACATGCATTTTCCAACAACTTCTCTGCAGCTAGCGGAAGAAAAGAGAGCTCATAGATAGGATAACAGTAATTAGGTCAGCCTGACATTTGTTGTCCTATGCTTCAGAAAATATTTTTCTGAAAACTTCAGTTATACAACAATGCATAACCAAACTTAATACATGCAGTAAATTGTTGGCTGTCATTATCAGTAATAAGAGAGAAGAGCTATAGTTGCAAAGCAGCTGCTGTAGCATTCAACCATATTCGGCTGGCAAGAAAATAAAACTAATGGAAAACTTAAAGGAAGGATGTTATGCATGAGACTTCTCAGACACAATTAAATACAAATTGCAAAACACAAATAAACATTATAAAACGTGGAATTGCAGGTCAAAGACTGAAATTACTAACATTGACAGAATCTTTTATAGCTTTCTTTCTGAAGATATACACAGGATGATATTCAATAAATAAAGATGAAATGAAACAGAACACTGTGAATATTTTCCCCTAATGACTATACTTTACAAGCAGAATCATGCTTCTACTGTAATTACAGAAGATAGTATTCCATTAACAACTAATATTAGGAGTAAGTGGGAAAGCCAACAAGCCAAAGGGATAAAATCTGCTTCCATGTATTGTTAGAAGAACCCCATTCATATTTGTGTTCGGGGTTTTAGTGATGAGGCTTAATGTCTCAATGGAGGCAGAGAAGCAATACAGTCAAAACCAAGCTGTGTTTTGGGGTCAGGTGAAGTGGAGTCCTGACAATATCTTTCAATGACTTGTGGATGAGACTATTCCCGAAGGCCAAAATCTGCTCTAGCTGGAAGATACAATTTCTTGACAATGAGTAATAGCAAGAAAGAAGGACTGAGTACATTTTCTTAGAAAAAGAATGAGCTTCACAGAGGTCAGCATTCTGTCTTTGTTGCTTCTCTTGCCAGAGCACAGACAGCAGCTCCAAGCAAATCTGGCACAGCATGCTCTGTATTAGTGGTTTTCTTCCCTCATGCATCACCCTGTCTGTACCGATACCCTTTAGATACCATTCAATTAATCTTGGGGTGGTTCATACACCTGCATTTCCCAAGGAGAAAGCTCAATGTAGTCCATCTCCCTGCGTAGAAGCAACATACAAAACAAACTTACAGGGAAGAAATTCACCTTGAGACTTGATTTCAGTTCCTCTGGAATTTCAGAAATCAGAGAGCATCAAAGCAACAGGTGCACTGTCTGGCATTCAGTTTTTAAGGAAGAATACAGTAGAACACAGACCCTCAATACCAATCATACTGGCGCTATCTGAAGCAATGACTAAGAAGAAAAGTAAGAAACACTGAAAAACATCTTCCTGTTTTTGCTTCTGTAACTTCAAGAACTCTGTAAATACAAAGTAGATGCCAACCGAAGATCCACGTATGCAGTCCTGTAGTTCCTCAAGATCAAGGCACTATTTGCCATGCTCTAATAACAGATGCGAAGCTCCAAATGAATAATATCAGCATCCACAAACTCCTGTTGCCATGAGCAATGGTGTCCACATGATAAACACAATGCAACTGATCCAATGTTCCTACAGTAGATCTTAGCATCTCTGTGGAATAATGAAGTTCACTCCAATGTCAAGATCCATTCAGAGTACGTGTGTATGTATTTCATTATCAAGATGAAAGCCAACAACTATGTATTCAACAGGAAACACATAAGACATTCTTGACAAATACTATAAGTAATAAAAAGCTCCTGTTTCACAGAATGGAATATAGTCAAGAACATTTTTCTTTATGCATGAAGGATTTTGATTTTAGTTTTATAACTACAGAGTTTTATCCATGAAGCATAATTAAATTGTACTCTAGGTGGAGATGAAAGTAAGATGTTTTAAATATATTTTTTAATAGGAAGTCATTATGCAATTTATTGTTGTAACAAAAAAGAAAAATAATTTTCAGAAATCATGTGGCTTGTCTGTGGATTTAAATAATCATTTGAAATATCAATTCTTGCACAAAGGTATTTGTTTAGAAATTGATACACAAGGAGGGCTTTCCTCAGTCACTAAAATTCTACCTGGGTCTGCCTCCTACAGCATCAGTGCAATTAGACATCCTGGATTCACGCTCTACTAGTTAATTGCTGAAAACATCTTACTTTAAGAAGTGTTGCTTGTAAGAATTAAAAAAACTTACCTAGAACTCCAAATAAAATGTTTTTTGGGCTACTATGCAGGAAGCTACGTTTAAAAAATCCTTTAAAATATGATTTCATATGTGCCTCTAATGTCAGGTCTGAACATACTGCTTGAATTTTTGCTCAAATTATTTTTCAGTACTCTAAGTCTTTAAAGTAACATTATTTAAACTTAATCATTTCCTATTATTTTAAGCTCTGCAAAACTGACTTTATGACAAGAGGTTTAATTACTATTTTTTTTTTAATTTTCTTCTTAGGAACCAAACACATAAATGAAGTACTTCAGTGAAATAAGAATGCTCATCCTAACATTTCAGTTACTAAACTAAGCTCATTGTTGGAGTTAAAGAGTTCAGCAAATCATTAAGTGCTCCTCTTCTTCCATAAAAACATGGTTTTCATGGCAAAAAAAATAATTGTGCACAAGAACAGTTCTGAATGTCAAATAAATCTGTCTCCCAGAGCAGTATTTAAAAATTCTACAGGTGAGGGCATTACAGCTACTTTATCTATAAACCAACACATGAAACATTTTTCAAGGTACTCCTACCACTTAAATCACCACCAATACTCCTTCAGTTTACATATCACTCCTTAAAACATTAAGGGCTGATGAAACTAACATATTTGATGGTGTAGAAGCAGATTGTCTGCTTCACACAACACCTTTGCCTGATGCTAACTGCAGTAAATAAACAAAGTGTGAACAATGCTACAACTGTCTGAAATTGCCCCAGTTTCCGTAGGAACAATTAATCATTAGCCACTTTTTACTGACCTTTTTAAAATCAGAAAACAGATATAATGCCCTCTGTGTTCTAGATTAAGCAACTGAAATATAACTGGGTCTCTGGATGACTATTGCATCTTTCCTAGGCATGGTGGCCACATCTGGACACAGTGATGCACCTGCCACTTCACAAGTATGCAGACTGGAATAGTTACCCACTGTTTCTTATGGATGTTAACACACTTAAATTTGTACACTGTTGTTTGTTTAACAATTTATGTCTCTTGTCCTAGTCACAGTGCTAACAAACTATTTTGTGCTTTAAATTTCTCCTCAATAGTGGCCCTTGATGCTTTCTTGCTTTCTGTGCTGAATCTCATGTTACTGTCTTCCAATAATTTCTTTGATTTGCCAGGATCCACTTTCATTTTGACCCTGTCTTCCCAATTGACTTTTAATATCCAGCCAACGTCAACTTGATGCCATTCATTTTGCTACCTATTTATTCAGACAATTAATGAAGACGCAGAACAGAACTAGGATGTGGGGTTCTACAGAGACAGTTACCTCGGGGACCTGTATCTGTCTTTGAGACATTCTTGGTCTAATATCAAACCATTGACAGCTACTCTTTGACAGCAATTTCTTCTCATCCTGTTGTGTAATCATCAGATGAAAATTAAAGATGCATCCACTCTCTAACCAGCTTGTGAGAAAGCAACATTAGCAATACCAAAAGCACTGGAAGAAAGGGCACATTTACTTCTTCATTGTTCTAGGTAGCTGAGATCCTAATATTGCTTAATAGATCTAATGACTTGCTGCTACCAAAGGGTGAGAACTCATTCCCTGGCTCACTGCTCACTCCTCTCTTCCTCCCTGTTGTAGCTTGCAGATGTGTGGTCTCCTCCCCACGTAACTGCTTTAGTCCTCTTCAAACTGCTACAGAATTCATTTAAATACCAGAAAAATAGGCTTTTTTTCCCTGAGCTTCTATTTATTTATTTATTTTTACTGAGTTTACGTGGATCCTGGAGAGGGGTACTGTGAAGACAGGAAGCAGCACTAAGTCAGCATCACGAGAGACTGTGGAGAGCAGGACCATCTTCTCACTATTCTAGTGGCAGGGAGCTGGTCATGCTCTTCCTGTGTCTCATGGCACCATAACTTCCATTAAAGAAAAAAAAATCAATTTCAATATTATTAATTTTATTATTTTACAGATAACTACAAGTAGATTATTGAGTAGTATTTCAAATTTTCAATCCATGCTCAAAGAGAGCCTCATTCACTTCTTTCTTTTGATGAGATGGTCTACAATATCCTCCAAACAGAGAATAGGTATTCTATAATATCTACCATCATCCTTTTATTTTCCTTTATCCAGTCTTTCAATAAGCTTTCCTCCTACCTGTCCCAAAATTTCATAGCAAGTATACATAACCTTGTATATCACAGAAATTCTCCTCACTCTCCACATCAGACTTGCAAATTGCCGGGGAAATCCCAGTCTGCTGTACGTGGCAGAACACAGGGAGCATTTTGAATTTTAGGCTGCTGAATTTTGAGGCAGAGGACAGTATGCCCATCCTTTCCAGCTACTCTGCACTCAGCAACATCATTTGCACCAGCAGCAATGCCCCGAGACTGCAGGCTTCTGGATACTTGAAATCAGAATTGGAGGATTGCTACAGTTTTGGAAGGGGGAGCTGCAGCCAGCCCAACCTCCATCTCAAAGAACTTTTCCTTGGCTCAACTCTCCTGCTTGTTGTTGTTATTATCAGAGTGTGTTGACCCTGACTTCAGGGCAGGAAAGTGTGTCTGCAAGGTGCACTCAGACTGATGACATCCAATATTTCCCTTGGAGGACACCAGCTGGAGCATCCCTGAAGCCAACTCTGACATCACTCCTGCAGGTAACGAATGTGGACAGATGGCTAATTTGGCTTCAAGCCTGTCCTCCAGGATGTTCTACTCAGTAATCAAGCTTACTTCTGATAGTGATAAAATATAACAATTCGGACAAAGCATTTGGTGTTATACTAACTTTTCTGATTGTTCTCATTTGGTTTCCATAACATCAGCATTTGTATTCAAAAATCCCTAATTCAGAACATTTTGCCTGTTGAAATCTGATTCTTTTTAGACTTATGAAATACTTGCAAGAATATTTGAGTATCTTTGTCACTTGAAATCATTCAGTTAATAATATTTTGAAGTCTGTCTCCATGGATTAAAAGTTCTAAATGCCAAGCTGTGTTTGTTGTGACCATTCAACCGAGTCACCTGGTATAATATTCCTGGCTCTCCTTGCCTCAACATAAATATACAGCTACTCACTTGCTTTGCCATAAGGCCCACGCACAGGAAACAGAACTATAATTTCTGTGCATTTTTGAGATAATAAAGCTGTGCGTGCATCAGCTGAACAGAAATGGAAAGAGGGAGTACTGCATCTGTCATTAAGTATTGGTATAATTTAGTTTTATATTATTCCCTTAAATCTATACATGAGAGCTAAATGACCAAAAATATTTTAGGAAATGTTAAATACTTTTTCCATCTGAAGAACTAATTAATCAATTAATTGAAATTAGTTAATTTAAAAAGAAAGATAACAGCTCAAAAAATGGGGGAAGAGGATGTAAGAAGTAGGAGCTAATTTTAGTCTCAACAGTCCTCTGTGGACGCTTCTGTTTGAATTTAACACTTCAGCACCACAGTGTATTGAATTTAGTATGAGATAGTTTATAGAGAATTTTATGGTTGACAAATTCATGACAAATTCAAATGCAGAGAGCTTCAAAAAGCAGACACAGTACCAGTGACAATCAGGAATAAGAAAGAGCAGAGCCCTTTCAGTCCTGTATTCCAGAGGGAAAGCACTATTTCTTTCCTCAATACCGTAGGTGTAACAACAGTTCAAAATATGAAAATGACCCCAAATCCAGAATGTCTAAGTCTTTTGTCTAGACAGACAGATACCTACAGTTATCATGCTGAATTTTGCTCTTTTCCTAGCTTTGACACATGATTCTCTAGTAAGAAGCTTGTTCTTTGCTTCACCGATTAAATTCAATATTAGTTTCCTTCTCCTTCAGTAGGAAGCTTTGATAAGACACTCACTAGAACTTGTGATTCAAACAAAACCTTTTAAGAAAGATCATATTTAAAAGCTCCCAGTGAAAGATCAAACAAACAAAAAGTAATTTCTTTTCACTTAGTGTTCTTGGAATTAACAAAATAAATTTCTGATTTCATTTCTTAAAACTTTGTTTCAATCTAGAGTAAAAAAAATTACTGAAGGGTGTTCATGGTCTTTTGGACATTAGCTCAAGGGTTCATTTCATCTGACACAGTTATCAGTGTCAGATGAAAGTTATCAGTACCAGACAGTCAGTTATCAGTATCAGACTTAAAGGAAAAAAGAAAAACTGGGTTCATTTGCCACTGTACAGCAGACCAGCAGCAAAGCCTATTTCTCCCATACAGCTTACTCATGGCCAAGACAGAGGTTATGTATTCTGGATACCTGAGAGTACATTTTTTACTATAGATTAGAAATACGCTATGATTGCCAAGAAGAACAATGATTTTTTAGCTAAGCCAGCCTAGTCAAATTGAAAGGAAACTGTCTGGGAATACTCTAATTTGCCATGAGACAAATATTAAGACACCTAGATACCTAATCAAATGCTTCTCAAGTTCCCCGTCCTGAAACGTCAGTGCATTTTAGCAGAACATGGCTCCAGCTAAAAAAGCAGTAGATCAAAAACCAGCTAAATATTCTCAGTATTAGGTTGGTAAGAACTGATTTAATTTTAATTTCCATAAAATAAAAGGTGAGGCTTGGAAAACCAACAACTAAAACACTTGGCACATGGAGAAGTGACTGTCCTAGAACAGATCACATTTCACAATTAGTTTAAGTCTATTTGGTTTTGCATATCTTGGAATGTTTAATTTTTGCCCTGCTTGGTATTAACTTCAATGAGATGACGATATCTTCTCCAGGGTTTCCCAGTCCTGCTTTCAGGTTCCTGTGAACTACAGTTGGTATTTGAAACTACTGTTCCAAGTATTCAAAAAACAATGAATATATAATTGGGACATTTCTTTTTTCCTGTTTTTAACCATCGCTAAGATAATTACACTCCAGAGACACTACCTGACTTAGCAGCAGCAATGCTGAATAATTCAGAAATATGGAATATCAAATGTGCAGAAAGGAAAGCTGTCATGAAAATCCCCAGAGGTTTATTTTAGCTAACAAATCTGACAGCACTTCAGTTACCAGTCCTGCTCTGACACTGGGATGAGTTACTACCGATCTAGCTGTTGTTCTCGTCTACAGATTTTTTGCTTCTTTATTGAGTCCCAACAAGAGAATTTCCAAAACAGTACATTTTTCAGACTGAAATACCTAACTTTGAAAAATGGATTACAAACACCTATTTTTTCCATTACTAACGTATCTCTGTAAGGAAGTATATACTGTTAACTTCACTCTTACAGTGACCAAAAAATAGACAAAGGAAAAAAAAGGCTCAGAAAGACAGAATTCTCCAAAGCAAGTATTAACAGACTCTGACCTTATGGTTAACACTGGGTTTATTTAAACAGACACCAAATATACAAGGACACCAGAAATCTCAGGGTGTGTTTTCAATACCAAAATGCTGCTCATCTCCTACCATACTTCCAGCTGGTAAAATCTACTTACTAAAATCTTGCTTACCAGTACAATATGTTTTTAAAATCATGAATGATTTAAAAAAAAAATCAGATTAATGAACTGCTATAATTCTTCCTTTTTTAAAAGTATTTTTCTATGCTATGCAAATCACAATAAGAAAAATAAATATTTTATGTTTAGTTGAGTTTTTTAATAAAACTGCATCTGTGTTAAGTTAAAGTGGTGCTACCAAAGAGTTCAGAGTCAAAATAATTTGTATCTCTGATTCACGTGGATTGTCTTCCCCTAAACAAACAGCATTCTAAATATAGAAATATTAAATAGTAGTTATATGTATACAGGGCCTATCCAAAATAATTTTCACTTCTGTCCTCCAGCTTTGCAAGAACTATTCCCAGTGCCATGATATTACTATCAATGATGTTGCTGCAAATAAGAAAGTAAACAAAACGCTGTTAATTTCAAGCTTCATTAGAGAAAGTAAAAAACCATCAACACTTACTGAATGAAAATGGACTCAAGTATTGGAAAAGAAACATCCAAGTTCTACGGAAACGTTTCAAATACATCTCATCTCAGTGCTCTCCTGCACATCTTCTGCCCATTGCTTCATCAGAACCAAGACTAAATCATTTGAAATTTTGCAGTAATAGTTGTTCCAAATACCTGAGATATGCAAGGTCAGATTGTTCAAGAATGGATGCAAGAAGTATCAGATAAGCTTTGGAAAGGCAAAATACAAGTTTAAGATCTATCAATGGAGATCTTTTCAGCAGGTACAGATCACTAGCGCTGCTGAAGATCACATGCAGTATGAGACTGCATACAAATCTGGCCAACTATTTTCAGAAAAAAGGAAAAATGAAACTTATCACAGAGCTGTGCCAGAATAATCAGAGGAATTATGAATCTGGAATTCTATGAGAAAAGGAAGAAACCCATCAAAATGAAAGCTAATTTGTCTTTAGAGACAGAGCAAGAGTAAATCTGATAGATCACATATGTTTAAACAACCTGGCTGCTTAGGTACGTACAATTCATTTCCAGAAAGACCAGCCTTTTCAGAGATTTGAGAGGTATCAACTCTATTGCTGTCAAGTTACAGGAAGCCCACCAGTCTTGCTTAATGGATTTAACTCCATGTCTTTCTGATTCAGTTCTGCTCTGGGAGTATTTTGGATTCTCTATTATGTCTAGAATGTCATAATATGCAGAAATTTACTAGTTAAATTGTTTCAAAATTAATGAAACCACTCAAAAACCCACCATCTTGAGAACTATAGCCATTGTCTTACTCTGTAAATAATATTTCTACTAGTGCCTATTATTTACAGATACAGAGCAAAGTGTCTTTTAAGCTTCTTTCAGTTGTCTTCCATATTTCTGGAAAATTTGTTTTCCAGATGGGTAATAGCTGTTTTTCCATTCAGGACATGCTTCTGTTTTGCTTCATTTCTGTAACTGTTGTAAAGAAATTGATCAGAGCAGAAGAATTTAGAGGAAACCTACTTCATCTAGCATCTCAATTCTAGCACTGTTTAACATGAGCTTCTGTAGAAATAGATACTTAATTCTAAATGGCTCATATGACTTCGTAGATGCACCTGATAGGGCATCTGACCTAGACCGAGTCTCTGTAAAATGAAAAGTGTGTGCATAGGAGAGTTAGTATGACTCTGCCCAAGCAGCACATCTCTAATTTCACCTAGAAATGAGTACTAGGGAGCTTGGGTTCTTAATATTCCTCACAATTACTTAGATTTTACCCATGTATCCTTAGTAGGAAGCTTCCTGAAGCCAGAAACTTGATGTTTGAAAACAGAACAGAAAACAAAGCCTTTGGTATAAATTAAGGTATAAATGAACACCCTATGCTGTAATTTTGTGTCTGTTTATTCTATGTTCTCCCCAGGGAAAGAAGAAAAAGGTTGCTGTGCCTAAAAAACAGCAGAAGCATGTCAGATTTCATTCTGGGCTAAGAGGAGATTATTCCCTAACTTGTGAGGAACAGGAGCAGGGGCTCTCTGAGATTCTGAAATACTCTGTAACCTTGAAGGGCCACGGGCTATGGCAAAACAAGCTCCAGGACTGCATTTGCCCTTCCACAGCTGTTATCACACCGGAGAGTTGCTGTTACGAGCTGCTTTTACAAATAGTATTTCTCCTGTTTTACTGTTACCAATGGACGAAATCCACTCCAAAAGACATTCTCATTATCTGTCCACTTTGACTTTGTACTTTTTGGTATTAAATTTCAGCCTTTTCTCTTTGCTAATGCCTGAACTGCGATTTTGTTGTTGTTGCATGTCAACACTGATAATCACCCTGTGAACCTTGCCGGAGAACCTTGTTAGAACAGATTTTTCTATTTCTTTAATTCATTTCTCTTAGAGCCTAATTATAATCATTCTTGTTATTCTCTTCAGCTTTATTGGGTTATATAGCAATAACTTCCTAGAGGTCTACTGTGTTCTTGGCTCTTGGATGTACTCACATGTTCCCACAAAAAGGATCTGTAGGTGGGTTTAAATGCATTTTTTAATTTTTTCCTCACTTAAAATCTTGTCTTATTTTCTTTATTAAGACCAAGGCTAATATGCATAGGTCAGTGAGTTTGAAGTCAGTGTCTTAATTACATACACAGCTAAATAGCTTTGAACAAACTTTCCCTTAAAATTGTGTCTGTAAATGATTTACCTGTAAAAACTTTCCTTACAGTATTAAAAACAACTTGGATTGCAATAAAACTGACTTTCAAATGGGAATTTGCCCCATCAGCCAGTAGGTGGAGATGTAAGTCCAGTAATTACTGCAGAAAACAGCTATTTGACCGTCCGTGATCCAATTGAAGTTTTGTATAATACAATTTAACCAAGGTTAGATTTCTTAATAAGTATTAGATGAGACGGGTGAAATCTGTATGCAGTTAAGGCCCATCTATCAGCCTTGCCAAAGCCATTCTTACAGTCTGTGGTCAGCTGTGCCCACAGCGTTTAGGAAACTTTCATATTCAAGAAAATACTAACAAAAGGGAAAAGACGGAAAATTAAACATGTAATCATAAGACATTTCCTTAAAGTAGACCATGTGCTGTTGAGCATCTCAAAAAAAAAAAAAAAAAGAAAAAAAAGAAGCTTGATCAGTATTCTGTTGCACAACATTAAAAACATACCAGTATAAAGAAACATGTAGTGCCAGTCATCCAAATACCCCTATTTTGACAAGCTTTGAGTCCTTTTATGCCTACAGAAATTACAAGCATTTAATTACCTTCCAGCAAATAAATGAATGTTCTTAAAACACTTCCATCAAGATAGTCACAATATCCTGTTTTGGCATCAAAAAAATACGAATCTATTAAATTATCATTATAGAAACTAATACTGGAAATTGGCTGCAATAGCGATAGTATTTTACGATTTACAAAAAATGCAATAATGTCTCCTATCATCTCTCTGATACAGAATAATAATAATATCTCTGCTTAGCAGAAATGGAAATGCAAGCAATTACAATATAAAATTCATAATATAAAATTTAGGGAAAGTAGTTGGAACTTTAAAGTCATTGTTTTGTTTATGCTGCTTGATTTAAGGCCAAGTAAGAGCAACACTGAAATAATAGAGCCCACATGATTTAGCTATATCGACTTAATTATAACACTGAAACTAATTATATATATTGTAACTACAACTGCACAGACAGGCAACCTATAACAAAGGACTATTCTTCTTTCCTGAATGCCCTTTGAACAAGTCAGGAACAAACAAAGATTGTGCTTTGAACAGTTTTGCTATTTAAACTGTCATTCTGTCAAAAAGAATCACTGCAAAATGGGCTAAGCACAAAAACATATTGCAAAGAAGCAATCTGGGCACCAAAAACATTTCCTGTGGGGTGAGAACTCAGTAACTTTACTTTTCCTTTCCTGCCTTCAGTGAGTCTCTTAGAAACCACTACCCTGAGGTCCCCAAGACAATGGGTTGAAAATACTGCTCCAAACTACTTTCTTCCCCTGCTGTTTACCTTTTCCTCTGGTACTCTGAGAGGTCCTTTGCATGTTCACAATCCTCCAAAAGGCAAAAACGTTGCTGGTGTTTCCCTGCTGTGCTCCTGGCTTATCACCATCTCTTCCACTCCTAATTCACTGCATGTCCACAGGTCATTTGTACTCTTGGGAAAACAGAGTGGTGACTTGGCCTAGCACAAAAGAAAACAGGTAGGTTCTGCAGAATCAGCTAATCTTTCTGCTTGAGAACCAGAAGAGAGTGGGGAGTGGCATATCCTCTTTCCTTGCAGGCACCTCGTTCTCTGTCGTGGGCAAATTGACTCGTGCAATTTAAGCACCTACAGCACCTCTCCAGCACTGAAAACAACACCCCCACACCAAGCTGACAATAGAAAACATCAGAAGTGTTGATTTTCAAAATTATTGAATTACTGACTTGAAGGGATCCCCACAATAGAAACAGGTATTTTTAGAAATGTGCAAAGCTGAGATATGAACCTTGTTCCCCAGTGAAGGACACTGACTTGGCAATGTATGGAACAACAAATGCCAATTCTTGTGAGCCTCATTTATTCCTGGTCTATCAAAAGATATGCACAGCATTTTATAAATAAACTAGCACAGCAAAATTTGGGGTGTTTATAATAATTTTTACCTCAATGACTGCTGGAGGCATTTGCCTTCACCTCTTGACAAAACTCGTCTTGCAGCTACTTAGATGAAAAGAAAACAGCTGCTAGAATGTCTGGGGATAATTCAGAATGTGATTGTGCTTGTCTTAGTTCTAAGACCCACATCATGTCAATACCCATATTGAACTCTCCTGATATTTAAACAAAATTTGCATTAACTCTCTTTTTTTCAGATCAGTGTCAAATAAGTGATCAGATTCACAAATAACTGCGAGTTAAAAACTACAGAAACATGGACTAGACATAATGTCTGTCAGAGAGGTGCAAAAACTGCTGATAGCCATAAGTAAAAAGCAACCACCTATAACCCAACATCAGAAAGGAATTTGTCCTTAGGCAGTACCTGCAAACATTGTCCTGCACCTGATTCAGTTCAGTATTTCATTAAAAACGCGCATCCAGCGCTCCTCATCCGTAGGGTTTTAAATGCAGCTTTTTGAATGCAGTTTTTTGCCTTTCTGCACCAGTTTGGAACATGTGCCCACGAGCTTCTAGATCCTGATCTCTGATCTGAAAAGGGACCTGAAGAGCCAGCTGACATTGTGCTGTAAATCTGATGCCATCTAGAGCTCATGGAGGAAATCCTGTGTGTAGGACTCACAATGCATGAAACACGTGGTGCTCAGAGCCTCTCAGAGTTTTAAGACATATTCATAAGGCTTACCAATTTTTACTGGGATCATTAGATGATTTATACAGGTTTGCACGGCTGGAAGCATGGCTTCTGAATAAAATAGATTTTCCAGAGACACAGGGGTGGTACCTGCACCTGTTCTGTTTTTGACTGGGAAAATGGAAGAACCACTGGATGTATTGCTGAAACCTGGAGACATCATACATCTTGAATCCTGCCATTTTTACAATCTGGATCTAGAGCAGAGTTTGCCATTTGCAAGAACCTCAAATAGAGCACAAATAACAGTGCACTAGATTTAAAGTAGCTGGAAGGTTAAACAGAATTCAAACTCTTGACAAGCTGGAAAAGTAAAGAAACGAAGGCCAAAAAAAAAAGATAAAAGTAAAAATGTTTAAGTATAAAGCATCACTGAACTAGGGATTATGAAGACACATCACCTTTTTGGCCATGGAACTTTAAACAGATATGAAGGCAAATGCCTTGCCTTCAAAAAGGTAAAATCTGAATTACAAGAGGAGGATGATGAACACTTGGATTGATACCAGTTCTGCAGAAAACGATGTGGAGGTTACACCAGAACACGAGCCTGTTACGAATCAACATTGTCGAGGAAATGTAAATAGGAACACAGTCTCTGAGACAGGTAAAGCCACCCACCTGCTCTACTAGGAAATGATAAGGCTTTGGCTGGTGCAGTATCTGCTTTCAGTGTTACAGGCTAAATGGAAAGAGTCCAGAGGAGAGCAAAGATAATCATCAGAGACGTAGAAAACATGACTTATTAAGAGAGACTGAAAAAAACAAGGTAATTTATTTGAAAATGAACAGTGAACTAATCTGACACTAGTGTTCAAAAAGGTGTTCTCCCAGTGTACAGTGTTCAGGACAAAATAGAGGGGAGTTAAAGCCATGACAAGGAAATTTCTGGTTAACTATTATAAATAAGAATAGTACTGTAACACTGGCTATATAATAAATTGTCTGGGCAATTTATTGAGACTCCGCATGACTGGGGTTTTTAAAAGGAGGCTAGTCTATTTGTAATGCTACAAATAGGGGGGAGAGGTTAACAGGACAAAGTAGGAGACTTCCTGACATTTCTTCCTAGCCTCTTCTTTTCATGCTTCCTGCATGTACTGCATTAGCAGCTCAATTTCTTCAAAGTGGACATCAGAGATATCTCTTCATCCCCAGGACTAAGGTGATCCTATGTCAAGATAGCTGGACAGTCAGAATTAGGCTATATAGACAAAAAATCAGAAGGTATATATCGGCAGGTGAAGATGTTTCTGTACCATATTTAATTCCAAGAACCATCAGCATTGCAGAAGAAAGGAAGAGAAACACTGTGCTACTGTGGAGCTTCTGGCAGATCTTGTACATTACAGGCAAAATGACCCTCACAATGCACATCCTGGCCCATAATAGTAACTTGAGTCAATGAACACATACAGAACTTGCTTTAATGTACATATTTGGAAGCTGTTTGGCACTGTGAGGGGTCTAACAAAATCAGTCATTGGTTTTAATCTTGTGTTGGGAGCAGCTGTAGCACAGATATGGACTAAGCTGAGACTTAAGACAGCAATAGATCATTCTCTAAAAAAACAACCACCAATGAGCTCAAACAAGCAGAAATGGCAGCAGATGCAGAGGTCGCTCCCAACGTTAGGAGCAGATAAACACTAGGTAAACACTACAAAATATAAGAGAGGGACATTCATTTTCTGTGTAGTAGTACCAATAGGTGTCACCAAATTCTAGATGAAAGTTCTAGAAAAAATACTTGAAAATACACACTTAAAAATAATTACTTCAAAAGGGTGACTTCTTCTTCATCACTGAAAATTGTTCAGATGGGATTTTATAATTTTGAAAGCCAAGTCATCTGTATCAATAGCATATTGATAGCTTTAAGTAGGTCGCCTGAATGCATTAAGCAACATACCTCTGTCTTCTTCTTGGCTACCACCCCAGTCTTTTTTATGTAAAGAAATATTAAATTCATGTCCAGAAACTACTTAGTTTTCTAATTACTGGTAGTTTTGGTGACCCACTCTACGAATCTGCCCTAGCATATGGGCATATAGACTATCAACCTCTAAAGTTAATATTTGTGGGAAGTAGCAGGCTAACAGCTCTAGAAACATTACATTCAAGATATTTATGTTTTTATGCTAAACACAAAGTCCAAGTGTAAAAGAAATATTAACATAAGAGTTTCCACAGAAGCAGAAAAAACATAGCTACTTTAGCATTGCAGCATCAAGTCTATGAACAAGATTTGGTCCCTTTTTGCCTTGGGGTGCATGAGCCCCAAACAACGTTTAAGTGGAAAGTTGTGCATCCAGACTGGGTCTATCCAATTCAACCAGCATGTAAGACTCAAATAAGTGCCATGTGATTCTCGTGAGGTTAGAAAAATGATACCAGCAGCAGATGTGATTCTTGATTTTTATTTTATTTTTTTTTATTCTGAAACATTGCACTCTTCCGTAGAATTCTCCTGAACTGGCCTTTGGAGAAAATGTACTGCTTGTACAGAAGCTCTACACTGAAATCCCACCAAAGGCAGGAGAAAGTAATGGAATATTCAGATCTTCATACATAAATAGTATGCATCGTTGTTAGCACTTTTCACTGAAAAAAATCTGAAAATTTCATGGGGCCATAGGTGGAGAGGAGTTTGTAAAATCTATTGTTATCTCTGCTACCAGTCCTCTATAAACCACAGTCTGTCAAAACAATAAATCAAGACCTTAAATTGCACAGACTCACACTGGTTGGCAACTGCTTTTCTGTAGAATAACGCCTTTGCATCAAACATTCCTGTAGCACAGTTCAAAACCGTAGATTACACTCAAGCTCTAAAAAAATAGATGATTGTTTCTGGTTGTGAGAGGTTTTATGAATATGTTTATAGGCAGAAATCAGCCAGAAAAGACACAGACTATAAAGCACTGGGAGCTATAGAACAGAAATCATTGTCCATAGCACTTTCTAAACTTCAGAAAATGATCGTAAAATTGTAAAAGTACTTGTCAGATTTGAAACATGGTCTTTAGCAAAGACTTTATTTGCACCAACATGTTGTTAAAAGTACATATAAATACTGAGAATAAGGAACTGCAGAAAAAAAAGAGTATTTCTAAAATAGATTATATCAAATTCAAATAAAAGAGCAATCTGACAACAGCTTACATAGTAATAATATGATTTTAGATATGTAAATCAACAGAAAGTGCCAAGCAATCTAACACACAACTGACCACATTAAGGTCCTATGTTATATCCAAGGCTGAGCATCTATTATACAAGGGAAGAGAACAATGTACTGAACGCCTAATTACATTCCTTGAGCACATCCAAAATTTCACTAAAAGTACATCCATAATGAATGAATGGCCCTTACTACTGTGAAACCTCAGTCCTATAACTTTTGCCACACTTGTACCCTTGTAAAAGTAGCATTGTATCCTTGTATTTTTACAAGTAGCCGTGGGATGGTGAAGCATTTCTATTCCTATTTTACAAATGGGAAACTGAGTACAAAGAACTAAAATGTCTCATCAAAGGTTACAAAGCTGATTCTAATTCGTTGGCTAGCAAAGTATTTGCCAAACTATTGTTCTGGTCCTTTGCTAGAATTACATGATTCTCCAGTTTCATCTCCCTTCACGGAGGTCTGGAGATGACAGATCTATATCAGAAGGCAAAGAAACCATTACAGAAAGAAATTGTCAAAGAGTAGTCAAGGAGTACTCATATACCAAAAACCAACTAACTTTCTCATGTAGGTGCTGGAAGTCTTGGTACCAGTGAGTGGCACAACACTCCTCTCATCGCCGTCCTGACTTGCAGTTCCAGAGCAATATTAGGTTTCACCTGCACCTTTCCCTCTTTCCTGTATCATAAACCTACACCTCCACAAAACTGCTCTGAAGAGCTGTGCAGCCCTCTCCTATCCTATTCAATTTGTGCTATAATATGTATAGAATCTATTATGCTTTCCCCCCCCCCTCCCTTTTTTTTTTTGAGATGAATTTTTGATGCTTTCTTGTCTGGTTAGGAATATGCTGCTGCTGGCACCAATGGACACTGATGCCTTATTTCAGACAGGGCACAAGATAACATGAATTGATGTTATGTAACTGCTGCCAGGAAATAAAGAGCAGTCATCCCTAGCAGGCTTGAGCATATCAAACCCCCGTGTTAAACTTCCACAGAGCTTTTAGCCCAGACAGGCTATTAAATCACATAAACTGACATGCTGTATATCACAGTCCATTATAGCAACAAGGTTACCCTATTAGTTTAAGTAGCAACTGCTTGGGTTAGGCAAACTTCTCCAGAGACTAGAGTGTTTTGCACCACAGAAAGAGAAACATCAGAGCATACAAGCAATGCCCCAAACCTCTACCATAGCACAGAAACAAGCCAGTGCAAGAGAACTTTGCAACAAAGGATGTAAAGATCTCTGGTTCTCCCCATTTACAAACTGAAAGAACACTTCCCAAGTCATCTCACATTTTGCTGAATGATAGTGAACCTGGGTTCAAGACACTGAACCACCACTGTAACATGGTGATGATTCCACATTTATCTTACAAAGACCACTTCCCACAATACAGCAGAACCAATTTGCTCTGTGCCTGGTACTCAGCCCTAAATGCATCAAAGGGAAACTGTATGAAGTCCCCTTCAGAATGTATTGTGGAGGTGTATGTGCATCAAAAGAGAAAAATCACTATGGCCAACTGTGATGAACCCTAAGTGTGACAAATCAGTTGAATACTATATAACACTTCTGTTGTTTCCATGGCACGTGAAAAGGGAAATCAACAAGGAGTTCACTGATTTAGACTCTGGATGGGGGGGGGGGGGGGGGGGGGGGGGGGGCAAGGAAAAATTAATTCCAGAAATGTTAGCTCAGCTGGCACGGGAGTTTGGTAAGCTCCATACTATTGTCACAACAAAAGCCTACCTGACAACCCTTCAGTTTGTTGTGCCAAAAGCAAATCCTGCTGATGCCCACTGCAGCAGGATTTTGATCATGTGCAGATGGAAAGCAAATATACCGCACATATAATACAACAACCACTCTTAGGTCTTCTTCATTTTGATCTGTTTTTATGTACATTAAGGCTAATGTAACCTTTCTGCTTTACACAAATACTGGGCTAGCATTTTATGTAAGGGGAAAACTCATCAGCACAATTTTTGATTCACATACCCATTATTTGCTGGTGTTTTACTAAAAACTCTGGCAATTTTCCAGTTCATTAAGGATCAGCTCAGATCTAATGCTGTTAGCAAGAAACGGGGCTATTAGACTACCAATAGCAAAATATTTACCTTTAAAAAAATATCCCTACTGCTTACAAAATAGTGACACAATAATTATGGTGCTGGTTGAAGCCATTTCTAGCTATAGTGTATATGCACCTAAAGGAAAACTGTTCTGCCTCTTTAATTCCATAGAAGCTGCCTTGGTCAATTAAGTTACTGATATCTAAACACGTGTTCTGTAACATTTACCTTATTTGTTGTAAGCAAGGTATTAAAAGCCCGAGGTGTCAACAAAGAAGGCCCTAAGAGAAAAGTAGTACTGACTTTCAATTAGAAAATAATTCCTCAACTAAGCAAAAATACCGATCATTAAACACACTTCTGCTATTGCCATTTTAGACAGAGGGTACTTTTGAGCAAACAGATTGTCCTAGCTCAGCCAGCCTTCAATCCTGTTCCCACATGCAGGGTGCACAGAGTGGTTCCCTGTACGGTACTGCTTTTCAACCTGCATACCTCTGATGCGGATCTTGTCACGGGGAAAACAAAGGAAGACTCTCCTTGATTTATGTAAGAATCAGGAAGAATCAAATTACAAGGGATTTATAGGTCACACTGTCCTATATGTTGTTCCTTGTGAAGCCATTTATCTCTGCATCTTACATACGCAGGCAAAGCAAGCTGGGTACCAACTGCTGCCACGATGGTCACAACAACAGCTCATGAAAATTGCCTCATCTGCTCTGTAGTGCACGAAGCCCTGTCTCTTCTATAAAACTTCCTATGAGTATCTCCTCTTCAGGCCTCTCTTGTCTTTGAAAGATGAATACAACAAACTGCAAATGTGCGAAACAGATGATAGTTTGCACTAGCAGTATAACTTTTAGTTATACACAAAGTTTGAATGCTGAACCAAATTATAGGATATGCTAGGTGACTTTCAGTAAGTGGCAAGAAATTACAACTTTTCAGAGGACCAGGAAGACTAGCAACTCCAGAGCACGGAGAATGCATTCACTACATCCATGCTGTACAGTCGTCACATTGGCAGCTGATGGAAAGCACTTCATCAGCACTTAAAAAAGCAAGATTAAGACTGATGTGCCTAGATGGGAATAAGTAAAAAGCAGCGAGCAGAATAATGAAAACAAGCCCACATAATGCTGCAATCACCTATTTTTTTCCTGATGTACAAGGGCTGGTCATTCCCTGAAGATACGGGTCATATTCTAAGTGAATCGGATCCATTGCTTTCAAACAGTGCAGACTCTGAGACAGAGACACAGGTTTTCTGTTGCTATTGTTTCCAGGTTTTGTTTGGGGAGGGGAAAATGCTGAGTTTTTAAACAGCCAAAATCTGCAGCATGGCATTTCAGACAGTCATGAGCATCAAAGCAAGTCTCACTGCCAGTCCTGCTGAGATGCATGCTGCATGAGAGACCTAGAGACTCAACCATGTTGAACCATGTCTGGCTGCCTGTCCTCTCTGCTGATGAGGATTAACCCCATCTGATCCTTACATGAAAATTAAAAAAAAAGAAAGTCAAAAAAAAGGATCTAATTTTATGAAGAGTAGAAGATCATTCTTGTGAATGAGCTGATCTATATAATATTGGGATCAGAGGCTGGCTTGTAAAAAATTATTTACAAATCAGCTTGACACTGTCCAGGTTTGGCAGTCCTGTGCTGAAATTACAGGAACACATACAATAGCAGTATCACCAGCCATAAACAAAGCATCTATTGCCAGAATGTAGGCTCAGCGATTGATACATGTATTGCATCAATCTTCAGCAAAGAAAACATAACTAAAATATTTTCAGAATGTGTTCTGTGGAATAATGAGAATAATTGTAGTCATATTCATTCTTTGCTCAATGCCAATACTTTCTCTTAACTGCACGTATGAGTCTGTTTCTTTTTCACACAACCACTGGGCCAGAAGAGCTCAGGAAGTGTTTCTAACCACGGCTTGTGAATTTGGCAACTGGTTGCCCTGATCTTTTCCCCAGTTTTGAAGTTTATAGCTGCTTGCTTTTACTACCTTTAATTAGTACAGCCTACAAGGAAATTCCTGGGCTTGGCTTCTTCTGCTACAGCTGCCTTCTTTGCTTGTTCTGCTTCATGTTCCCACTCTCCCCTTTATTGCTACTTACTCAAAGGGGTCGCTGGGATCAGCTCTCTGGAGCTCTGGAGGAATCGGGATTCTTTTGTAGTACATTTCCCAGTCAAAAGCTCCTCGCATGGCATCCCCCGCCTGTGCCTCGTAGCCAAAGTGATTGTGGTCAATGACATCGATCATAGGACACACGATGGTTTTGTGGTTTAGTGCAATCTGGTCTGAAAAATGAAAGTAGAAAATAGGAAATGGCATGTCTAGTCAAGCCATCTGTCATATTACTGCAAAGTGAATCCCACAGGTTTTTTGATGTTTGAAGATTGCTTGCTTCGCTCCCCATGGCCCCCAAATCATTTCATTTTTCAAATCTGTATCAAACCTTTATCTAAAGTGGACTTAATGCAGTTAGGCAATGATTAGAAGCATTTACAGTTCTTTAAAGGGAGGCATATCCCTGTGAGACCCACAGGAGTCCAGTCATCTATATCTCTGCCACTTTGCTACTCCGAGCTGTCCCCAATCTGTCAGCTATGGAACGAGCCAGCAAGCAAAATATAAAAATACTCCTTCAGCTGTGGGGAGCGTGTACGGCAAGCTCCTGAGAGAGAGATTTGTGTTCCCAAATGTGAATCTCAGACCTCGCAACCATTCAGCCTCTGTTCCCGTAGCACTAGTGTCCATCAACTCTGAGATCAAATGCTACAAATTAAAGGCAAACTCCAATGCTGGGAACAAAACAGGGCTGGTGTCCATTTTTTGTACCTTTCTTGGAGATACAAAGAGGGCCTCACGGTATTATTCCTACTCACCTGTTTTATAAAGCGAGCAGTTTCAGTTGGCTTAAAAAAAAAAATTAGAACTGTGAGATTAAATCAAATTCTCATCTCTAATATAAAAGCAGGGTGGGCCTGAGTCTGCCTTTGGTGAATCTTAGTGCTAAATACCTTAGAGCTCCACAGAAAAGAAACAGCAGGAAAGAAGATATGCCAACTGCATGAATTAGGCAGAAGAATAATGTACTGAAGTGAGGAGGTACAGGGAAAATTTGTAGCTGTGTTGGCATGAAAGGACAGGAGAAAGACTATCTGTGAAAAAAACAAGATCTCAAAACTCCAACTACAGTAAAGCTTTTTCTCCAAATGATAGCCCAGATTTTCTAAACAATGTAATAAATTTTTCTGTGTCTATGTGAAAAACTTTTTTTTAAGGGTTAGATTTCACTAGTGCTTGAAAATATCCCCAAAAAAATAATCAGAGGGCTGAGTGTGGAATGAACATTTGGATCAGAAGGCAGGAAATATTGGTGGTATTATTAATAATATAGATTTTGTTTCCGTGCTTCTGAAGGACTGAAATGAAAAAAATACATATATTTTAGCTAACTTCTGTAGCTTTCATATTTATTCTCAGCTATTCTTAAGAGACTGTCCAAATAGGGGAACAATACTGACTGCTAGTGAGAAATTGCTGTGCCTGGAAGTTCAGCAGGTTTTTACACCCTAATCCTTTAGTAGTGAAATAAATTTAATGTCCAGACTCTCACAAAATTCTAAGAAACTCTTCTGAAACATAATGGCTGCATTACTGTTCCTATTGCCAAATATAATTGTATTCACTGGTACACTGTGTAGTGCTACCTGTAATCATTATGTAAAGTCATTTTTACATAATCTCTTTCCTGTGATGGTCCTGCTAATAGTTACGGGGCTTATAATAATCTGCCTCTGATCGCCCCTTTCTAAACTGATTAGAGGAGAGAAACTAAATGGGATTGATTTGGCTGGAGTAGGTCAAAGGTAGACTCATAATATACTGACATCCTTCTCTTGATCTTCAAGAGCTTAAAATAGACTGGAGGACTGGAAACCTCCAAGTCCCAAGCAGAGATAGCCAGGAAGACAACTGTTTGAGCAGGGCTCACACTCAAGCCTAGTCTTCCTTCCTAAAACTCTGCAAGATTTTTGCAAGTAAGACGATGCTTACATGCCTGGTCTTGGGGTATCTGCAAAACTTACACTTCTCATCCCTTAAAATGTTTCAGAGATGATGATGTGCCATATGAAGATATTGACTTTTGATGAAACCAGGCTGTTAAATTATGTAGTTGTACACCAAAAGGCAGAGTAATAAAACATTCAGCCTCAATGTTTCTTTTGGTATGCCTAAAATACTGAATTTTGCATACTTCTCAGGCTTAAATGTAGCCCCAGTATAAATTCAGGAAACAGAAAAAAGGGCTGTACAGGCAGCTTACTTTCCACAAGAGTACTTATATCATACTTTTATAGATGTGAACATGCTGCTGCCTTTGCCACAAGCTGCTCTTTATCCCACCTGCTCCTAATGTACAAAACTGAAAGGCACAGGAAGTGTTTTACAGCTTCCTCATCCTCTCACAAATTCCTGTCTGTCTGAAAATGTCCACACCGTATTTCAATGCAAATATGTTGCAGAAACAGGGAAAAGCAGACATAAGCATCATCATACGTGTAAAAATCTTTCAGATTTGAGAGAAGGCCTGGGATTAAGAGGGTACACTGCTCAGTTTTCGCTATTGAAATTTTAAGCAATTATATGTACATATTTGGATTCAGCAATTTTATTATCAAGCAGAGTGTATGTATGTGGTAGTAAGCAGAAGTTTTCAATGTTGGATAAGCCACTACCTAAAAAAAATTTAGGTTCTGTCTTTAAGAGAAAGGTGCACTCCTTTAATTTTGAGTGCTTGTTTCAAATTGGCCCGATTTAAGAAACAATACTACTTTGCAAATAATCTTATTTTTGTATTTATGTATGGAGTTACGGATGGTGACATCTGAGTAGCTCAACAAGTTATTTCATGTTATCTGACTTGTCATGAGCATTTGCGCTCTTAAGTCTTCCCCACTGGCAAGTAACGTTATCAAGTATAACATCGTGGAGACGGATAGCTATGGCTAGCAGGTGTCTTGGTAACTTGCTAAGCATGATGTAATTTTAGTTCTTGGTCAGGAAAAAAAAAAAATACCTGTTTTGACAAACCTGGCTTTGGTAGCCTATAGCACTATTGATCTGTGTTTCCATCTCCCCTCTCCTCCTACTTCTGCAGCAACATCAGCAGAAAGAAAGATGTGCCTGCATCTTTCAGCTGGTTTGCTCCTCAGTTTCTTTCCTTGAACCCGTGATAACTGGGATTCTTCACTACACTGGACTCAAATACTGCAGCTGGAGCTCAAATCACAACTTTCTCTCTGCTGGCTTTATATTACTGAGGAGTGATAACAAACAGCTGTGTTTGCCAACATTTTTACATGATTGCAGCTGCCTGCTCTGTGAACATCAGGCAAAACTCCCTCAGATCTCAGTTTTGGAGTGGCTTATCTCAGTTTAGAATGCTGTTTAAGCTAACCAAATAAACTAAATAAAGATTAAAGAAAATAAAGAAAAGCCATTTTGCACCTGTTTTTAGGAAAACAACAACAAAAAAAACAACAACAAAGGACTGCAACTGAAAGGAATATATATATATATTCACAGAAAACACCTATGGCTGATCTCCTTAGAAGTATTTAGATACCTAACAAGTACTGAAATAACTAGGTTTTCTTTGGTCTAAAAAGTGATAGCCAATTCTTAAAATGTAAATTAGATGCCTAAATAACTTTGAGACCTGGCTTTAAGTGATTGCTTTTTTTTTGTTTTTGTTTTTCTTTCTTTTTTTCTATCCTCTAACTTGCAAGATCTCATTTTGAGAAAAGCTGTTTGCCACTGCTCTGAGCAGTGCAGAACACTGCTGCTCTCAGTGAAGACTGACAGTCTTCATTACAGTATTGGGTTGAAAAGTCCTTTTTGAGGACTTTTCACTATTCTTGACCAAAAAAAAAACAATAAAATCATAGATAAAATAGGGCCAGCTTCAAAACAGTAAGTACCCATTATAGACTCTGTTTTGGTTTCCTTGAATGACATTCATTCAAATGCAGTGCTGATTGAAACATAAGACAAATCTTAAGATAAACACTTTAAAAACTAGACAAAGAAAAAACAAAACAAAAAAAGCCACCAATTTTACTATTACTAACAGCCACATGTCATCCAATTTCCAGATAGTAAATATTTGCCCCCTAATGGTTCAGAGCAATTCTCTCTTCCCTTTCAGAAAACAGGGCACAAGGCATTCTTAAGTATATTAGCTGTGTGATCATTCTCTATTTGTCCTTCCTCATGTAATGTTTTTTTTTTTTTCTTTCAAAATAAAGCCTATTGACCTTGGGCTCCTGTGTTCCTCAAGATTATTTTCCAGATCCTCTAGCTGGTTAACTAAGGGTATTTCCACTAAAAGGGAACGAGAGAGATCAAATTGCATTGAGAGCTGAGGAGAACTGGGTCTTGGTCCCTGATGAAGCTTCTCTCATCTTTCCAGTTTTCTTGCTTGAAGCCGGGGGTTGTGGTCATCAGTTCAATACCCAACTGAATCTAACTGCAATTATGAATTCTTTGTGATCATTCTGTTTAAAGCTTTTATGGGGTCAAACCCAGCTACCTGTATCTTCACTTCAGACAAGAAAGCAAGAAAAGGAACTGATTTCGCAATTGCAATTTTCCCATGTCTAAACTAGCAAAACAGAAGGGCTATATCTAATCTGCAACAATTTAGCAAAAGGTTCCAGCAGACAAGAGTGAGAGTCTTCCTGAATTTTTTACATTATGGTGATGTATTATGAACCTTCAGACAAAATTAGAAAGCAGAGGAAAACTGTATATGTACAGTATATGTATATGTACACTCCACAGTGTTTAACAGCTATCTGTCAAAGCTGCTTGTGGAAAGCTTGTTGAAACTTGTATTTCCTTCTGCTCCTTTATGTCACTTGGGCTTCACATGAAGATAGTGAGGTTACTTTTAAAAATGCTGATCGTGTGATTAAGGACATTGTGGTAACACGGGGATAGTCTGGATTTGTAAATTGATATGGAAGATAGAAAGGATGTAAATTCAGAATTTTGTAGATTCTCCTGTTATTGTTCTGAAAGAAAACTAGTTACTACTTTTTTTTTTTTTTTTTTGTCTCAAGTGATAGTTCATTACCCAAACAGTGCCCTCTTCTTGGCTCTAAATGTTTTATTAGCTTATTGTATGGCCAAACCTAGCCTAGGAACAACATTCAAGAAACAATAACCATTAGTTGATGAAACACTATCTTGTCTTATACTTGTGACATATCCATTTAAATAATACAAATTTCTTTAACAACAAATTCAGAAGTTTTATTTGGTTTTGTTTGGAAAAAAAATGCACTGCAAAGCACATATGCTTTGCGTGTAGTCAGGTGTACAGAAAAGGAGACTACTGCTTCCTGAGTGAAATCCTAGACTACAATTGATTCCTTCCATTCCTTTGACTAATGGAGCTTTGCTGGCTGCAGCCAGATTCCAGCAAAGCAGTCAATAGCTAATCATTCTCTCTGAGCTTTCTCTTGCGAATGCAGTTGTTATTGAATTTAACTCCGAGGTCCTAGATACATTTACAGCAAAAGCTGTTTTAATGGAATGTGGAAGACTAAGAAGCAGTACGATACCTGCATAACTAAAGTTCTCAGGTGTATAGTAAGGGCATGGCATAATACTAGATTTAGTAGCTTGCTTAGTAGTAGTAATAATAAAATAAAACGCAACTGTAATAGGCCAAAGTGATACTTCAAATTTTCGCTAGTTCTGCCGCAAAAACAAACAAACCCAACAACAACATAAAATTGAGCTGCTCAGTTTTCTCTGAGTTCTCTATCATACTGACTCTTCAGACATTGCAGAGCAGCTCTAAACACTTCTATACATTGTATGTCCTTTTTATTGTGGGACACAGTTTTGATTGCTTAAGCTATGCTGAATGCTGCAGTTTTAGTGGGTGATGAACACTCGTACACTTACTAAGCAAGGGAGGCAGCCAATTCACGTTGACTTCGCAATGGGAATCCAGAAATGTCAAGACTTCTCCTCTAGCCAGCGAGGCTCCTAGCAGTCTGGTTCGAATGAGCCCTTCTCGTTTCT
This sequence comes from Anser brachyrhynchus, assembly GCF_964034855.1. Lineage (NCBI taxonomy): Eukaryota > Metazoa > Chordata > Aves > Anseriformes > Anatidae > Anser > Anser brachyrhynchus. The sequence goes on from NC_137698.1 coordinate 26,046,054, forward strand.
TGGTACGTACAATCCTCACTTTGGCAAAACGGACCATGTATTCCTCCAGCTTCTCTTTTAAATGTTCTAGAAAGAAGGGCAAAAAAAGCGTCAGTGGTGCCAAGCCTGGAGGAGCCAACAGAAGGATAGGTTGGCATACAACCTGCAAGCAGCTTATCCACTTCCGTCTCCTGTCTCTTCAAGACCTCCAAAATCTGCCACAAATCCTCTGTGAGGCAGTTCGGAAAGTGCAAATGTTCTCTGTTTTATCACCCAGAGGAAGACACTGACACTCTGGACCTTTTACTGCAGTTGCTACTGGCAACCTGCCATCCGCGATATAATCGTGGCCAAAACAACTGCAGGATATTCATACATCCTCTGGTTCCTGCAGCCCAAGGCCAGATAAACATTCTGGCATACTGTTTTATAAACGGTGTCCTTTCCAAGTGGGCTTCCTATTATCAACTAATTATGAAGAAATACGCACGGAAAGCAATTTTTAAAAAGTAACCATTAAACTAGCATTATTAGATTGTTTCTGTAATGGGAAGGGAAACAGACATGAAGGAAGATCATAATAGTTGGATACCAGTGTGAAGCAAATGGACAGCTGACGTCCTAATAAAATTAAGCTGCAAATGTAGAGCATTTGATAGATTCTCTTATCTGCATAACCTAGCTGTTTGTATCACAAAACAGCACCTTCGGGAACTTCTTTTATTCTGACTAGAAACGGACACTAAGAACTATAAAACCCCAAATCAAACACCACCACTAACAAGAAACAAACAAAACACCACAACCTATAGTTTTGGCTCTTCCTAAATACATCTACAACAGAAACACTGATATTTTGCCTTCGATATAACACCTCAGCATGTCAGATTCATTACTTTGGAAAAGTTTGATAACTTCTTTGGCAAGACAAATAAGGAGAGAAAAGCATAGTCTCCAGTAATGAAAACTGTTGATGTGCCACATTTAGTGATGCTAGGAGTTGCAAACTAAATCTCACTGAAATAGGTTTGCCAGGTTATGATTGCTTCTTATATCACCTACTTTATTGTTTGGACTTGTGTGGTCAGTCAATACAGGCTTTGATCCAGACCCGACATCGTTATTGATTGCAAGAAGTTTGTTATGGACTACCAGAAGGGACTTCTTCAGCAGTACCCTCAAGTGTATAATGCTGACACAAAGATTTAAAGGCAACAAACAAACAAGTCACAGTACAGGGAATACAGGATCTTGTGTTAAAGTAAAATTAAGCTCTACTGAAACACAGCTTCCTGCTCATGCTCCTTCTTGTCTCTGCTCCTCTACTTCCTAGCAGATCAACACACAAGACTTTCTAAATCTACCCGTAGATCAGGAGGAGTAGAAAACATTGAATTGTTGACATGCTGCTGGCAAATCCAGAGCAGCAGGGACAAGTTATATGCATTTAATAGGAGAATACTGTATGGGATACTTCTCTGAACTGAATATCAATGTATGCTCACACTGACAAGGGAGAGGCTTGAGACCTGGGAACCATCAGAGAATTGACAAGAATTGCAGAACAAGCTGTGAGCTTCGGGAGGGAGAAACGGAATACTTTGGAGAGCTACTGAGTCAAGAGTGCTTTGTGTTCATAGTACTACCCGGGAGAAGTATTAGATCAAGTAGTAAACAAGTGTCGTGAACAAGTCCTCCTAGGATGATTGTGAGAAGTCAGAGAAATATGTTAAGGGCCAAGTCTGAGACCTTATTCCAAAAAGTAAAGAATGACATTCAGATAAACATCAAATGTTTTTGTCTTCTACTCCATGGCTGATTGGAAAATTCTCAGATTTCATTCTGAAATAAGAGAAGCAGCGGCATCCCTTTTTCATCCCATTTCGCTAGTTACATACCTCAATAAAAAAACAACACAATCCCCCAGCAGTCACAATGACAAGAGATGCACTGTGTCTTTGAATGATGATCTTTGTATGCCCAACCATACTCACATGACAAGGGCTGTATGCCACTCTGACTCATTTTAGGTACCAGCTACAATTCACTATCATGACTGGCCTGAGGTTAAATCAAGTCTTAGATCATTTTGTGCCCATGTGCAAGACTGTCTAAAGCATATATTTATTGACCTGTTTTGCTGTTTTTATGAGCTCCATTGAGGTTATTCCCATAGTGCAGGAATATAGAAGAAGGGAAATAGACCTTAAAAACAAAGATACAAAGAGTCCTTGCAGGAAATATAAGAAAATCTGTTAGGGCTGTCAATCTGGATTTTTTTCCCACTGTAAATCGCATCATCTTATGGCCATGAAAAATGAAAGTCTCTCAAAATGACAGGATATTACTTACTTCCAAAGTAGAGCAAATCTAATCTGTTAGGTACTGTGGCTTCTTTTAGTCCTGAGACACTGTGAAAATGTCCTGTAGTACTCTAAGGTCATCTAACCCTTTCCCCTGTGATCTCTTGCACCCACAAATCTTCAGATTTTTACACTGACCCGTGCATGGCCTGCCCAGCCAAGAAGGTGACCACATTGCTGCATACTGCACAGACAACTAACAAAAAGATTCAGGTGACCCAGCCTGAACAGAGCTCTCCAACTAGGCCAGCAAGCACTTAACAGCTTGGCTATGTGCACATCCTCCATCTTTACCTGTCTGCCCTCAGAGGTGGTTCACTGATGAGACTGGCTGATCAGAGGATCCTACTACGTAGCTCAGCCGGGCTCTGCACCAGGTGCGAGTGCTTTACCATTTCCCGTGAGCTGGCTCACAGGCTGGCAAATTCCCCCTGTGTATGTGAAGGCAGCTACCAAGGCAGCTCCTCATCCCCTTGATGGACAGAAGCAGGAGCTTAAACAATCTAAGTTGTTCCTGGTGGGGGTAAGCTCTCTGTTCCCTATTTACAAATTCAAGGCAAGCCTGAACTGGACCTTTACTCAGGTGTCACAACAACTAAGTTAAAGCCCTTGCAAGTACCCAATTTGAATATCCACTGATGCTTAAACAAACACACACAAATGCTATCTTCACATGCACTCTTGACTGTTATCACTTGCCTTGGGCCAAATAAATTCAGTGAAATTCAGCTGTGTACCCAGCCTTGCTCAAAGGACTTCATTTCATTCCTTGCACATCTTCCAATGAGCAAATTCTGAAAGCCCATCTCTTCAAGAAAACACTTCAGAGAGAGATGATGTACACGGCCATACTATGCTACATTCTTTTCTGTTCTTATATCAATTGCTAAATAATGAAATAAATGAATAATATAATTTGATTGTCATCAGTTGTATCTGAGCTTGAACCCCATGGAAACAATGATAGTTCATACTGTTCCTTCATTGCTTCAGGTTCCTTGCAAACTCAGGAAAAGAGATCTTTCGCATTGTTAATATTTTATCTTAGGCCAGAATGATGGCTGAAATTCTGTACAACAAACAAGAGTTCACTACACCATCTTCTTCCTCCATTTCCTTCAAATAGCTCTTCACACATTTCAGACAGAATATCATTTGATTTGTAAAGAACTGCATTAAAACAGACAGCACATCTTTTGATGCCAGAATTACGTGCCCCAACATTGTTTTCAGATACTTTCATTTTATTATTTTCTCCCTGTGATTCAAAGAACTACTCACAAGTAAGAGGTATACAAATAAGAGGTAAAAATTGCACATCTTGTTCACACAGAATTCTAAATACACCCTCATTTAGACATAACTAGAAGTAACCAGGAAGAAAACAAATTTAAGAGTGAATTTTTATAAAGCTTAGATAAATGAAATAAAAAGATCAGGTCTATATACAAACGGAAATATATAGATTAGTGGCAATACATAAGGAATCTAGAGACACGTATTGGTAATATTCTAACAGTAAGTCATGACACAGTCAAAGAGATGCCAGTAACAACACCTACCATATCTTTAGTTTGGAGCTTTGGCCAAGAAGCAAGTTTTGGAATTTATTTGCAAAAAATATCATGCAGCATTTAGGTTCAACAACCAACTGTAATATGCTTCTGAGAATGAAAATAAAGTGAAGAAAAAAAATAAATCCCTTTTTGGATCCTTAAATAATTTTTTTTCCAAATTTAAATAAACATGAAAGTACTTTCACACTGCATTTTCTCTTGCAGTGTATTGTGGCACTATCTGGTTCTGATCTTACTGATCTCTGATAGCACAAAAATCCACAGAGTAACAGCCAGAGGCAGCAGAACAGTAGTAGTTGTAAAGAAAATTGTAGCATTTTATTCTATTTATATAGGTAGTAAAACATAACCTTTCTGCTGAACTACTCACAAAAGCCACCCCTGCATTACTCAGTATGCTGGCATTACTATAGGTGAGACTATGAAAGAAAATGCTCATGCAGAGTAGTAGCAATTCTGCAGGATCTGCAGTCAGCAGCTGGGCTAGCTACTTAATAAAAGAGCCAGTGATCATAAAGACATGGATGCTTTGACAAAGACAATACCTGGGAATCTCGCTTCTCACGTATTACTTAAAACAGACTGGACAAGACTTTCAAATGTTCTGTATGGCAATAAATTTGACTAACAAATGACTTAGATGGTAATTGTTGTTATTAACAAATTCCAACTAATCTCATATTTTCCTAAAATAATAAACTGTCCCCCTTTCACAGCACTCCATAAACTTCTTTCTTCTAAGAGAAAAATACTTTTCCTTCCTATAGTACATTTACAGTTCCTTGCAGTCCCCAGTTATTTTGTTGCTAATATTATCTCCAGAAGAAACATCTCTCACACAAGCCTATATATTCTATATATACATTTAGAAGCAAGTGAGCTCTAGTACCCAAGTAAACATGCAACAATCAATGCCAGAGAAAAATTATAATTTTAAAGAAATTATCTGAAAGCAATTATAACAGTGTGCAAAACAGAATGCAACAGGAAATAAAATGGCCTTTAAATCTCCAGGAGACAACACATTCGGCCCATTTATTACCAAAAGAATCAGTTGAGGAAAGCTTGCCACAACAATAAAACAGGGAGGTACAATGGTTTCATTTATGTGCTGTAATATTACATAAATTTCACTTTCAGAGTTAGGCATGAGAGAGGAGCCAATATTTAAATTCTACAGTGAGCTATAAATGGTGCACTTTGGATATAAAGAAGCCAAAACCCCTGTCACTAGATGTGGGAAATAAATGTCTAATTTGTAATTTAAAAGAAAATACATCATCATTTTCTTCACAGTGCTGATCAAATGTACCCATGAATCATATGTTTGACACATGCCAGGCACCTGCCAGGGCAAGAGTTGGCACAGGTGGTGACAAATAAAGAATAATGCACAGGCAGGAGGTTTGCAGGCTGTCACTGCTATGACAAGTGATGATAAAGGGCAGCATTACATCTCTCCTTCAGCAATAATCTGTAAACAGATTCTCCATTGCAATTACTTTCTGTGGGTCTTCTCTTTCTTCATTTAAAGTCTAGAGAAGTTTTCCTAAAAGAATAGCAGGGACTCAATTTCCTGGTCAGACTAATTGAAGGCCTACTCAAGCAGAGTACCCGGCTACTTAATTTGGTGCCCAGACATATATTAGAAATCAAGCCTTTGTCAGGAAAAAATCATAGCAATAAAAAGTGGAAGTGTAATTCTCTCCTTTTAGGATGTATACAGAGAGCATTTTATCATCACATTGGTGCCCCCTGGCAATATGTGCTATATGACAAGCATTGTTTCTCCAAGGTTATTGAAATGTTCAGAGAGACTTAAAAGATGATGGGAAAACTGAAGCTGGTTTTCAAGGCTCACTTGACTGCAGCATGGATCAAAGAGAAAAGCATATACAAAGAAAAAGACCTTTGTTAAGTATCCCTTCTGGAGAGCCAGGCAGGTCCAACCCAACTCCATGCCTGTAACACAGCTTACTCTCTTCACCTATGTTGCCCCTCCAGTTTTTGCCCCAAAGCACAACTTCTGTTTTACTGTCGCCAACCTGCAAGTTATCAAATAACTGTGTAACTCCACTAAGAACAGTCACAGAGCCTACCAGAACTGCTAAATGCCCTGATAAACAATCTTAATTAAATCTGTTTGTTTTTAACATTAATTTACTGATGTATTTTGAGCTGTTCTGCCATTCCCAACATAAGCCATATAAATGAGATTCAGGAAAAACTCTGTGGTGGAAAATGTATGCTGGCCTCTCTTGTTAACTCAGCACAGGCAAATGGGAGGAAGCAGTGTGGCCAATAACATAGCAGTCTGTGGTCTTAGCTAAGTAAAATAATCTTCAAGTGACTATTTCTGCTGGTGAAAATTAAAGCAGTCAAATGGCTGTTTTTACATGCAATGATAATGAGGCTGTCCAGTTCAAGAACATTTTTCTCAATCTTATCTCTGGCCAGCAGCAGAAAGCTTTGTGCCCAGTATGCACAGCAAACCAATTTATGCAACAGAGCTCCCACTGTGAAAGGACCTCAGTCACTTTATATCCTCCCAAGAGGGGAGTATCTTCCCAGATAAAATTAGCAAGCATACCCTCCGTTCCTCCCAAGGCCCTGAGCACACGTTTTTCTTGGAACACGTCAGCTTAAGCTTTTGATGACTGAAATGCTCCCGTCTAGCTTGACAAAAAATACATAAAGGAAACTTAGAGGCCTATGATTATTTTGTTATTATTGGTTTTCTACTGCAATTGACAAAACAGCCTTCCCCAGCACCTTGTCATTATTTCTACTTTCACTGCCCCTATGCATGCTAGCATAAAACCAAATCATCCCGAAGAGAGAATATGAGATGAACACGTGAATTTGGGTGCATCAACTTTCTTTTCAGAGTTACGCTTTGAGTTTGTTACTCGCAGAAAGTTGGCTGGAAGTGCTCGCTGGACACAGGACTGCTGCCAAGGGTGTACCAGGACAGCTGCCACGTTTTTCTAGCCAAGTCTTGAAGACTCCAAGAAGGACAATTCCACTGGTTACCTCTCTGGGTAAGCAAATCCACTACCACACTACCCTTCTGGTGAGTAACTTTTCTGTAATGTACAAACTGAATCTCCCAAGCTGCACCCTGGGGCTGTTGCCTCTTATTTTACCATCTGCCAGTACCAGGAAGAATTTGGTTCTGCCATCTGGGTAATTCCCATTCAGGTTGCTGCAGGCAGATATCAGATCACCACTTAGCTGTTTCTTTGCCAGACTAAACAAGCTCAGATGTCTCAGCCTCTTCTCAAAGGTCACATGCTTTTGGCCCACGATAGTCTTGCAAGCTCGTCTAAACAGATGCCAGCTTTTGTCATCCTACTTGAACTGTAGAGCCCAGAAGTGGATGCAGAATCCCAGATGTACATACACAGCACCAACATTGTGAGAGGGCACATAATTTCACGTAATCTGCTCACTGTAGCCCAGTTCAGTTTGCCTTCCTGGTGACCAAAGTCCACCTTTTGGTCCTATTAACTTGCTATCCACTATGACCTTTGCAACACCCCAGCTAGCCAGTTCCCAGCTTTACTGGTGCATGGAGTTTTTCACCCAGGTACAGAATTTAACATTTCTTGTTAACTTCATAAATTTATTTTGCCCAATCCTATAGCTTCTTATAGTCCTCTGGACTGATGCTGTACTTTATGTGTAAACCACTTTCTCTATTTTAGCATCATCCACAGATTTGCTGAAGGTGCACAGTCCTCTTCCAGGTCACTGCTGAAGATATTGACCAGCAATGCCCCCAGTACTTACCTGTGATATTCTGCCAGACAGACATCAAGACATTGATTAACTACCCTTTGAGCCCATCAGTCCAACCCATCTAGCAGTCTTATTGTGCTGCCCACGCTTCCTTTGGTTATGAATGAGAATGTTGCAGGGATAAAAATTTCTTAAAGTCAAAACAAGTTACATCCATCACCCTTCCCTTGACCACGATAATTAGAAAAGGCAACCAGATTGTTCAAACATGATTAGCAGTTGGTAAATATGTGATGACAATATTACCTTCCTGTCCTTCCCATAGTTTGAAATAGATAGGCACCACCCAAGGAGAGGATGTATTTCATGTTCCTTTCAGACAGCAAGCTGAGGCTGGCTGGTCTACAGTTACCAGTCCACTTCTCTGTCTTTCTCAATGATGTATCATCTTTTTCTTTTTGGTCACCCATCCTAGTTGACTTCCATTTCCAATAGTTACCCAGTCTTTTGGTTATCTTCCATTGTGGCTTTACTTTTCACCTAGAAGAGTGTGTCAGTATTCTTTCTTCTGATATCCAGATCCAAAGTCTTCTGTTCCTAATCAGTCCTGACTGAGTAAAATCCTGGAGGAAGGATGGGGAGGTTTCTGCTGTACAGACTTTACTACCTGATCCATAGCCATGCCAGACTCTAAAAAAAGTTCCAGAAGCAGACAGATGCTGTGAAAACTGTTGGACATGGTAAGTGTGACACAGACCGATAATGAGAACAAAATTTACAACTGCTTGGTATAACAGCAATTAGCTAATAGCAATCTCATTTAAGCAGTAGATAACCCATTCTTTCCAAACACAGTTTTGCACACCTAAGAATAAGGACAACTGGGAAAAGGACAAGCTAAAATGCAGTCTCTTTTTTTGATGGTAATAGTAAGACAAAGTCCTTGGATGGTTTAATACAAGGCTATGGAGAGGATTCTGAACGTGCAATAGTTCTGCTCATTGCTTGCACACCAGTGAATATAATCTTCCAGACAGCAACTTCATTTTGATGTTGAGTTTCTACTGCAGCCTGCTCAAGTTGAAAGAACCTCTGAACTCTACAGCTCGTTCCTTTGCCACAGCCTCAAAAGGTCAGCATTATTGAGAGCAGGAGAGAGCAAACGGCACAGATGAATACGCAGCCTAGCTTGATGTCATTCATGATAGGCTTTAAATAAACTTCTCTGAACAAATCTGTATAGGTTTCCACATAGTCATGAAAGAAGTGATTGAGACTGCAGAATGTGCAAGGCTGGCCAGATTTGCTGGCACTTTCTCAGGCTACAATCTCAGTCAGTAGAGAGAGACGGAGATTCTGGTATCTCTGTTCCACTTTCCTGAGCTCATGCCATTGTGACAGTCCTATAACCAGCACAGAAGCACCAGGGACGACTTCGTCAACAAGGTGAGTGTTCAGCTAATAGAGCACACACAGGATATTATTGAGATATAAGGTGTGGTGACTTCTTAAACACTGAAGCATCACAGAAGCATCATTAAACTCTTGAGATACTTTTCTACTTCAGATTTCGCAAACAGGGAAAGGAACAAAGCACAAAATTTTGGGGCTGCAGTAATCTAGCATGACAAGTCAGACCTCCGCACGAGCAGCTAGCGCTGGCTTCCTAGTTTGTTGGTAGTGCTGACACGGCTGGGAACTTTTTTATTTCCCGAGGAAAGGATGAAAGATGGTTGGTTGTTCTTTATGGATTTATTCCAAGTGCCAGTTGCACTTGGTAGTTGTTGATACCTTCACTGGTGCCGCAGTATCATAACTCATGTCTTTTCCACAGCTGACAACAGACTCCTTCATTTGCTTTGTTTCCAGCAGTCGAACTCAGGGAAAAGTGGGGTTAATCTTTTACCCAAAGACTAAATGATAAAGTGGTTACTTATGGCCTGAAAACCTCCACAGAGTAACAGAATTACCTAAATCCTATTTTACATATCACAGTTAAGCACCTCTAGGAATTAATGTCCAATGTATTTTATAACTTATAACTGATGCAAAAAGAACTTAAGCACTATACAGAACAATAAACAAACTGTTTTTGCAGGCATGAAAATTGAATATCCCTCCCCAAAAGATTTTTTTTTTAAAGCTAAAATATTTAAATAGACTGTCTATTTCTTTGTATATAGTTTTAAAGCAACTGTCTTTTACATCTTTAGTGGTCCATCTTCAGAAAAGGGTTTTGGAACTGCCTGAAAAAAGCCTGTGACATGCTTGTTCCTATGTTTGCCTCTATCTATTTCTGAATGTTTCCTCAATATTGTATTTCCTATGTGAAAACAACCAACCAACCAAAAAAATACAACAAACAAACAAAACAAAAACAACACTGAGGAAATGCATTATCTTTATAGCTCTGTTCATCTGCTCATATCCAAGTTGTTTGTCAGCCATAATATATGGAAGAATAACTTTGTTCACCAGAGGAATGACACACAATATATGCAACCACCTTATGCCAGATGAGGAAAGCTGGTTAAGAATACACAGAAAAGCAGTCTTAAACAGGAGATAAAGATAAAGTTGCAGGAAGTTATTTTTGCTGCAACATAAATACAATAATCACCTGAAAGTGAGCAAGAAATGGAACCCAATTAACGATACAGCAGATTGAATGGGAGACAGCACACACAAAACTGAAAGCTGTGTTTCCCTCTGCTTGTCCTCCTGCTAACTAAATGGGTTGATAGCACTAAAACTAAAGTGCCTGAAATTAGGGGGTGAAAAGAAACCGTACAACTCACGCTGCCGCACTGAATGACACTTGGAACATTTCGCTTCCTGAAAGAGCTTCACTGATGCCAGCAGCATGGCACACGGAACAAAGTTCAACCAGACCTCTGAAAAGTTCTCAGTACAGCCTTGTTAGCCCCAAACCTAACATGACAGGCACAGGCGTGCTCAGAGACACGCTTCCCTCTTGGGTGATAAGGAAGGCAGAAGAGATTGCAGAACTTTTTTTTTTTTTTTTTTTTTGACAACTACCATTTTTACAACAAAGATTTTCCTATGGATAGCTGCACTTACATTGGAACTTTCTTACACTACCAGTGCAATAAATGTAATCCAGGCTATAGCTCAAACGAGAATCAAGGCAACTGAAGTATACGGTAGGATAACAAAGACACATACAGCTGCCTTTACAGATCATTCTCTGGGCACGTGTATGTAGTACAAAGCTGTCTAAAGGTGATCTTGCTGCACTAAAATTTGATTCTTTTTAACAGATTTGTTTACTACACAGGTATTTCTTCAGTAACTTGTCCCCAAGGAAAGCATGTTACGAGGTTTCTTCCAGGTTGCAAGGCCAATTAGAAGAAGGTTACTTTGAAGTGAATCCAGGAAAGTGTAATTTCTTTGAGATCAATAAATTACTCAGAAATGCCAACTTATTTTCAGAGTCACACTACTGCATCCTGGCAACATTAACTGTTAAAAATTGTAAATGATAACCTGTCAAGCAAAACTTTGGTTTTGAACATATTTATAACACTGCATACAGTCTTGCAGATTTTGAGACCTGTCATTACACTGACATTTTCTCTGTTTTGCCTGAAACTATCTTTGACATATTTTTAGTTCTTCCACCAAAATACATCACTGACTTTTACAGTCGGTGCTGTTGTCAGACAGCTGTTTTCTCCCATACTGCTCTTTTTAACCTCTCAAATGCCAAGCACAGATTATAGTGGAGAGCTAGTGAAACTCTACTGTGAGGATGGCACTGACCTTATATTTGCAGAGGACAGTAACACCAGCCCTTGGGAAGGGCAGAAATAGAAGCCACAACTCAGGTAATTACTTTTTAAGTAGCATCAGATTCTGACACAGCCCTCTACACTGAGCACTTTTATTTCCCACTTTTATTTTACTGACAATAATGTCAGTAAAATTACTTCTGAGATTGCAAAACTTAGGCTCTGCTAACCTGAGGATATTGGAATATGGCCATCTCCCTCCTACATTTCTGTTATTCTTGTCCATTCTACGTACTAATCATTCAGGGTAAAATCTTCAGGTTCTATAATCCACCTGCAATTTCCTGTCCTTTTCCTCAAGAATTCAGTGCGTTTTTTCTTAATGCATGGGTTTGTTCTTGTAAATAAGAGAAGTCCTTGAACTATGCTTTGGAAATGAGATTTCAAAATACAAAATAGAGTTTGGGCAATACTTTACTCTCCTTGAAGTTTAATATTATATCATGAAGTTGCTCATCTTTTACTTTTGTCTCTTTAAAAATGCTCTCTCTGATGCAGGGATTGAGGCTCCAAGTTTTTGCTATGAAATGATGAATTTACATAAGGTCTGCATGCTGTGGCAAGATACAAGATGAGGACACTTAAGAAGGTTTCTTTAACCTACTGAAATAGGCCTTAAATTCCCAGTAGTTCAAATGCTAGCACTAAATTTTTAGCCATAAAAATTTAAATACCCTTTGTACCTTTTAAATACCCTTTGTACCTCCTTAACTTTATTTCCTACATCACAGCACCTAGCATTAGCAGACATATCTTCATGGCTGGAATGCAGGCCATTATAACCTTCAAGAATTTACACATTTTTCCTCTATTTGTTGAAGCAAGTATCCAGCTACTTCTCTTGATTGCTGCATTCCATCATCCAAACGTTTTCTTAGTTGTTATTTCAAGAGTATTTTCTCTTTGAACTTTGTCTAGTGTGGAAATACATCCCTTCTTCTGTTACTTGATATTAATTTCTGCCTTTACTGAGCTAGAACAGAACTGTAGTTCTCAGTGTTTCACTCATTTATTTGCAAAAGTTAGCTGTGTTCTTATTATAACCTTTGGAGTCATCACTATGTCATAAATGTAGGGAAAGAAGATGGAGTTAATATTGCTGAAGACATTTTCAGAAAGCTGCGGGCTGTGGGAATTCTCTCACACCTTACTAGCAAAGAAAAGCAATCTATTTGAGCCATGTTTTTAAGACTAGGTCAGACAGTCTTTTTTTTTCTTCTTTTTCTTTTTTGTTGCTGTTGTTTTTAATTATTATTATTATAATTATTATTTGCAACAAACAATTTCCTTCCAAAATTAGGTGTAAAGTCTTACTGAGAAAGAACTAGACTGCTGTTTGGGTTCCTTATTTTGAAGCATGAGAATTAATTAGCAAAAAGGAAACCATTCTCTGTTCATGGACTAATCTGCTGTGATGATGCTCCTCTACATAATGAGGCAAACACTGATGCATAATTAGGCATCTCCTAACATCAGTATGAGGTATTAATCAAACAATAACACCCTGTTTTTTTCATGGGCAGATGACTGGCTTTTCACATTTTATTTAAAACCAGAAAAAAGGCAAATAAATGAGCTGCTGCATAAATCAAACTTTGGAAGAGGAGACATCAAGTTCTTTCTTTTCTTTGTTATCTTTTCTCTCCCTTTGTTTTACACATTGAATCAACTTGTCTTTTCCTGTCTCTCAGCTGTCACAACTGTTCTGCAGTATCACTGATGCTCTTCACATCCCCTTTAGTCTGGCAGGTCCCCTCATTAAGGATGTGAATTTAAAAAACAGAAAGATATACTGAATATTAAATGAACAGCTAAGATCTGAAGTTTAAACAAATAAACAGACATTATGTTGAATATTAACTAAGAGATATAATTTAGCACCTGGCAGCTTTCATATGATGACAATGGGATTAGGCTCAGATTACGCTTACACATTTCTACACAATTTATTTTGAACACTCCTCCAGTGCTTTCCCTCCCCCAAACTGCTGTCTGCCTTGCAATGTCAAAAAACAGAGGATGTGACACAGTACATAATCTGTTAGTTTTTACTTTATGCGTCACAAAGTTTTACATTAAAATGGTCATGTTTGGCTATAAGGAGTGAGGATAGCATACTGTTCTAAATCCCTCTGGAAAGCTGAGCCTTAGGAGCAAGGGCTCACCGCATCTCCAGGCAGACAGACACGGGTTCAGATCCAAACAGAACAATTTGCCAGATCTGGCCTTTACTTACATAAGCACAGCCTCCTCCAAGTACATTTTGCAAGTCTTTCTGAAGTAAAGGGTTAATGGTTTAGCAGCTAACAAGTATTTTTTTTTTAAGTACTAACTATTATTATTTGTAAGTGTCCTTCCAAAAGGAAGGTGTACAGTCCTACAGTGAAAGAACTAGACTGCTGTTTGAGTGACATAATTTATCACCATGAAAATGTCTTCTTGCTTTTGGAAAGTGTTATGATCATAGAATCATAAATGTTGGAAAAGACCTCCAAGAACAACCGTCCCCCCATCACCAATATTACCCACTAAACCATGTCCCTAAGTATTTGAAATTTCAAAATTGGACTGGTCCTAACTGTTTTAGAGAATTTTACTGATCCTTAGAGATGGACAAAATGCTTTAACTCTGAAAACAATTCTCATACCTTTGTTATTGTTAAAACTACACGTTATAGACAAAATAACCTTTGTATCAGACCACCTTAACATATGAAAAATATCCCTGTCTAAAACTACATACAAAGCTATAATAGAAACATGTGAATTGAAGAAATACACAAATAAAAACAAAGGATAATCTCATTCTCATTTAAAAAAAACAGAACACTTCAGAGTTAAAGTATTCATCAGGCTGTCAATAGCTTGGGTGATCAAAGAAACCCTGCTGGTCCTGACCAGAACTATATATCCGCATACATCCTCCCCTCAGCATGTTTTCTCTGAACTAGAAGTGTGGCAGGGAATTAGTAGTGTGGTTGATATATAGCTTGTCACTTACACTTCTCTCTAATTTTGTGCTGGTGTGCGGTTTCGCACCTTTAACAGCAACTACGAAATAAAGGAAGTATTTAAAAAGAGATGTACTAAGAGGAGAGGGAAAGTTGTTGTCATTCACTGCATGTGATTAATATTTTTAATAAATGAATAAAGCAAGAAAATATTTTCCTCTGCACTGTAATCTGAAAACCAGCTGTGTGCCAATCTGCTGTGCAAGTGCAATGCAAAAAAAAAACAAAAAAAATCAAACAAAAACAAAACCCAAAACAAACAAAACAAAACAGAATACACACACACACAAATGGCAGAAAATATTCTCCATGAGAAACCTTTTCATTGTGAGTCACATCCTAAGAGATGCACTGCGTTACAGATAACAGCCCTCCTACTATACATCAGATGGGCAGCCATCCCTTTCCAGTAGCGAACTCACTAATCTCTGTGGTAGCTCTAGCAATGGCTTGCCTGGGAATAACACAAGTATTGTTGCATTCTACTTGTATTTTGGCCTGCAGAATTTGTATATTTTTGTGGATAAGTTGTAATTACTTCTCTCCGTTTTTGTGATTTTCAGAAATTATTTCAAAATATTTTGTTTCTTTCTCTTCTTGTAAGAAAGTTTGACTTATCATCATTATCAAATGCTTGGCAGACTCTGGAAAGTAAACCATGACGGTACTTATAGGTCAAAGAACATGTTTAGCTTCATTTCAAAGCTATTTGAGAACAAAAACTCTGAACTATTTCCTAGAGTTGTTTTTTGTGTTCATATTTTCTTAGAAGCAGCTGAAAGGAACTAAGAGCAACAGAGAAATAACAGTTGAGTACATAAATGTTGGTATGGGCGAAACTGAATATAGGAAAACTAAACAAACAAAAAAACAAAACACCACCACAAAATAGTAAAGAGTATATAAATAAAAGGTACAATGCAAGTAACCACAATATTCTGAAGTGAATATGGCTCCTGTTCATAGCAGACTATCACTCTTGTGAAAACGTTGGGCTTTTAGTTCTGCTGCAAAGGGCAGTCTGCACCTTAGCAATACATCTCTTCATCTGGTTCACTTTGGGGCTTGGAGTGAAAGGAAGAACACAAAAGACTCATGCACAAATGCACCTGTTTTCCAAAATAACAGCTGGATATGTTCGAAAGGAGGAAATAACACTCTACCTGCTTTCTTTCACTGATACACACTTCACCTTTCCCCAAGGAAGTTCTCTCAAGGATAAGAGCATCCCTTAACAGGAACTTCCCCTCAGTACAAAGACAACGTGCTCCCTTTATTAAAATTACTAGAAAACTCATTAAAGCAAGCGCTTTACACAAATGTGAATTTCATTTTCAAGGGAAATAAGGATGTAACTGCTCATTTATATTGTAACTCTGTGGTTCACTCAGTTTGGCATTAACAAGTGCTAGCAATAGACCTCAGTCTTGATTTTAAAAACTAATAAAGTACTTCAGAACATAGGGCTTTTTATCCTTGTCTTAAATTTACTGCAGCTTGATGTGCCACATCTAAAAATAAGTAAGAAATAGACTGTAGCAGAAACTCACTTAAAGGTCTGATGGTCATTGTCTAGCTTGTCCTAGCTGTAACACCACAGTTACAAGTGCTAACTTGGTGCTTCTCCTGTGTTTATGAGTGTTAGTTATTTCAACTGTTTTACCTTGCATTATGCTTAGCTTTCTGTTAGTTGCATAGTTCTCCCCTTAAAAAGAAATCACACCATCTACAGAGGAGGATTAACAAGCCTGGAGATTTGTAGGGAGGAAGAAGTTCCCACCCTCACCTTCTGACTCTTGTTGACTCCAGAAGGCAAGGACAACACCAGGGAAGAGGCTAGGTACAAGGATGCTGGTTTACAGCTATTTTAATTGCATTATTAATGAGAATGTGGAATAATTAATTTGTAAAATTGCAAATTCCTTCTCAATTGTGCTAAATTAACTGATTGTGGTATTTTGATTGGGCAATTAAAACACTGTATTAATACATTCTAATTTTTGGCTTGACACACAACGGTGTGTTCTCTGTTTTTCTGTAACTAAATTGTATTCATGACAATATGCTCAGATTATGCTTTTGGAAGGATCCCACTGAATGTGAGAAAATCAAAAACACTTCAGCGTCCTTTGAACATGTCTTAGTGACTTTTCTTAATCTCTTGTTCCAATAACCCTACTGTGTGTTTTCCTTTAGCAGCTACTCCAGCACAACTCGGCAGGATACTTTGAAAGCAACAAAGTCAGCAAGGCAGTATTTCATCTATTCGTCAATGTCAATATTGTTTTTAGTTTTAAAAACCTTTGTAGCCTCAGAACAGCAGAGCTATCTGTTTCACCAGACAATGGCTTACCATGGGACACAGGGCTTGTTAGTGAAATGATTCAGTACCTGCCATAAGACTGAGGCAGCTTTACACACATGAGCAATAGCTTTATCTTTATGTATCTAGCGAGTTTATGAAAATGTACTTTGCCTTAAACTAAGATCTTCTGAGAAGAACTTTCATGTAACACAGGTAATTTGTGAACTGCACTGGGAGAACTTCAGCATACACAGCAGAACAGAAGGTACAATTTACACTGCCAGCTTAGCGTTTGGCTTGGCTCAGAGAAGCCCGAGATTTGCTAAACCCCAGGCAGGTACAAACTGTGAGGGCCACTGTTGACCAGAGTGCTACAGCTCCGTGGGACCCTAACCCAGCTCCCATCTCATTTAGTTTCTTCTCGGTCTCATTTCAGGGAAGCAGGAAACGCTCCAATGCCACTACCAGGAGAAGCTTTAAGAACTGATGGGGGGGCAGGACATTTCTGACACCAGTGAGCGACAGGTGCAGTCTACAGCTGGCAGAAGATAGCCCAATGTGTTTAAGAGGACGCCCCCTGATGATCATCCAAAACACTTGACCTGTATGTAAGCACACACGAGGATGGGAGGTGACTGCAGATGGGAAATGCCCTCCCTGTGAAGCTCCTGTCTCACTCCATCAACCAGTTAGAAAACAAAAGGGACCAGGCTACTGCCTCTGTCAGGTAGGCGAGAGCAAAAAATTCAGCTCCAACTTAAGGCTATTTATTTTATGAAATTTTCTAAAGCAAAGTTATCTGCAGGAACAGATGTATGTAAATGCAGGTGTATGCAAATGGACATATGAAAAAGCCTTACTCCATGTCACTTCGCTGGATGTGTGCTATACCTTGAGATCTACCCACAGATGTAAGCAGGGGCCTTAGCCAATTCATTTGCTGTGAATTTATCCACTGACGCAGTGAGAAACCACTAAAATGTGTATTCTGAAATGTAACCTAGAAAATAGTATTAAAGAAGAAACTGATACATAACCCTTCAGGATGTTAAATACTCTGAAAAAGAAATTATATTCACTCAAGAAATAATTCACTATTGATTAACGAATTCCACTATTAACTAACAAATCAGATGTTAATACCATAAAAATTTGTCAAAATAGTAGAAGTACTAAGAAAAGCTGAAAAGCACAGTCATGGTGTTAAACTATTTCCACTATGCTTTGGTGTTTTCTCCAAATTCATTGACAGGCTGCAGAAGCTTTTTTACTTTTCATTACTAAGGGCTAAAGCTGATCCTGTTTTTATACTTTAGAGTGAAAAAGGTCAATGCCTAAGTACAAATGGAGAATGCTTACTATTGGTAACTTTGTGAAACATTGATACCTATTCTACACTGGAATTACATCTTGTATTTCATGTTGTGTGAGACTTGCGATAGTGCCTATACTAAAAAGACTTGGCAGGACCGAATTTTTTGACATGTCTTACAACACTCACACATGCACTTTAAAAAAACAACAACCACCACTAAGTTTTTATCCATATTCTGAATTTTTCTGAAAGCAAAACCAAGATGAATATATGCACTTTCAAAAAATGGTTACCTTACACTAAATTTCTCCTGGAAACTTCAGCTAATATACCAAAGCAGAAACAACTGCACAAAGTCACCCCACCCACAATGTCATTTCTCTCAGATTCTTCTGTCACCAGTCATGGAAACTCTATGCAAAGAACGACTTCTTTCTTTGTTTTCTTTCTCTGTTATACATCACAGTTCAAACTGAACAGCATTTGAACCACCAGAAACCCACGGACCCAGGTTTTGCTGATTATTATTTTTTTTTCCTAAATCACTGTATTGTATATTTCCTCTTGCTTCACATCATCTAAACGACTTAGTTGCCTTCTACCTGGCTGTAGCATTTCCCCCTTTAATTGCCACATTAACACCCGCTTTTCAATCAGGACTGTCCTCCAGACCAGGCAGAGTTGCAAACCCCTGCTGCTGTTACCACAGATCAAGGCTTAATGGGAAGTATGGAACAATACATCCTATGGCAGCAATTAAATTACTGTCCTGCAGAACTGAAAATTTCTCCCCAAGTGTAATCTAAATCCTATAAATGTTCTTACTAAAATCAAACTGCAAAGGCTGTTTTCAGAAAGACCCTACTGAAAGATCCATGCTTTTTCCTTTGTAAAATTCATCCCTGCAAGGGTGACTCGTGAATATATGCTTTAGCAACAATTCCTCACATTAACAACTTCAGACAACAATGAATAGAACGCTAGGGAGAAAGATTTTTCCACATAATCTAAAATTTTCACAGTTCAGCCACATGTTGCAATGCATTAGGAAAAGATATGCCACTTATTTCAGCTCTATACATCACTCTGCTTCTTTATCTGAAGTGAGAGGAATTAATGGCAGTCAGGCGCTTTCAAGGAAGTTTTCTTCCTTACATTTGTAAGTTCTTATTAAAAGATCTGTCTAAACTAAGTAGGGAAAATCCTTTAACAAGCAATCACCATGCCATCTAAAGCTCATCGTTAAGTAATGGCCAGAATGTTAAAGGTTTTCAAACACTGAGTGCTCTTTGTTAATAATGAGAGTATTTAAACACTTTTAAAACTCATTAATAAAAAAGCTTCGTAGGTAAACACTTCAAATATTCTGATCTTACTTTCTTCTGTTATTCTTTAGCAAGCTTATTTGTAAAAGCTCCCTTTAAAAAGAAATTGGAAAGAGTCGGTGTGCAATATGTACCACTCGATCATGACTTCAAAGCAGCACACAAGTACTTACAGGTACCATAAACGGAGGAGAGTTGTGAGCAAAACCAGAATTTTGAGTATTGCTATTCCTTTACCTGTCCAGATTACTACATCGCCAATTATCTGTGCTTTACAATTACCTTCTTTTGTGAACGTTTTGTTCATCAGTAGATACTAAAACTCTCTTGCTCTTTCCACATTCCCTCCGCTTTGCCATAGGCAGTGCTGTTCAGACTGAAGCAGAGCATCGCGGTTGTACAGACTGGAACGTACAGTGCATGCTGGAGAGCAGCCACACAAACACAAGCATCTTAGAATATGTGTTAGCAGACAGTAAAGTTCTGCTTATTTTAAATAGCCACAATGTGAGAAAACCAACCAACCAACCATACAACAAAGCACCCTTACTATTAGTGCAGTAACAACACTGGACAGGACATGGAGGCCAGGCAAATACAGGCTGGCAATAGCAGATAACGAGCAGAAAAACAAGGTTTGCACATCGAGGACTTCAGGTAGACAAAGACAATGAGCAAGTAGCACTGTTACATACTTTAGCACTTTCAAAAAAGGCTTTGTCATTTTTCAAGTAATGTTGCAGACGTTACTGGATAATGTACTCCAGTAATACTACTAATACGGAAGCTTTCCATCACTGGCACAAAATGCAGAAAGAGACTTATTTCCACAATCTTGACAAATCTTAAAAAGCAGGATGTTAATCTGTACATCTTAAACAAGCTTTCTTAAGATGCTCATCATTAGAAGTGATAATTACCACTCCATGACTCATGACATTCAGAATTTATCATCAAAGCTAAACTGCACACATTATCATGGTTATTACCATGGTGATTTACACTGTGATAACGTTTCTTTGCAACAGTTTTCAAATTATTAAGATACCATTAAAGCATATTCTGTTGGCATTCACTTAGTGGTAAAAACAGGGCATAAGATGTAGAAAAGGAAAGTAAGTATTTCCTTTTTCTGTAACTTGACATAACCAAGCTGTCATGACCAGAAACTACTCAGCAATGTTCTGAGACAAAGGCGAACAAATTGGCACAAAGCTACATTTCATCTGCCACGGAAAGGACGTTTTTATCATCTCTAGTGTTTACAGTGCAGAACTATATATTTTACCTCTGTTTTAGCCCATCCTACCACTAAACAAAAATTAAATGTACTCACTGAAGAAACTCTTTAGGCCCACGTAAGCATGCTGTAAGCAAAGAGGACTCAATAACAAAATGTACAACTTAACAATTTGATCCAGCAGTTTTAACACTGGCAAAATTCCTATTGGTATAACTAATCTACTATGAGGTAATTTAAGTAGCAAAATCTTTTTTGGACATTAGGCATTATCAGACTTGCAAAAAACATTAAGCTCTTTTGGCCAATTGAACCTCCATTAAGTAATGACCATGCTCTCCGAGCACCTGTGGCTTACTACTATTTAGGCTGTGGAAAGCCTACTGCTCCATCACACTCTCTGTCCAATTTTCAACCAGCATTCTGTGGCCCCATTTGTACAGAAACCTGAGCCCAAGGAGTGGCAGGTCCATGTCCAGCACAGAAATCAGGACCAAAGCCTTTCATTCTTATCTCCGAGTCTACGGATGCCTCTGCTGTCTGTTCAGAGGGGAACTGGCCCTGGCTGTTTGAGAAGGCTGAACCTAAGATCACACAGACTCCAGAAAAAGAAAACAGTTCTAACTACAGTCCAGAATAAAAACTCAGGCTGTTATCTCTGAATTTGGACCCATTAAAGTTTCCAAATATCAATATGCATTTACATTTTTTTTTTAATCCTTCATTCTACTGGAAAAACAAGCAAACAAAAGCACCAATCCAGGTCAGAACTGGCCTAAGCTTAGTGATTCTAGGAACTCTACTTTGCAGTTTAGACTGATTCCCCAGATTCCTGATGTGCACTGAATAAAACTTGTGAGTCTATTTCATAACTCAGGACACAACCTCCACTATGATATTATGGCTGCCACACTGGAAAATTAATTTCCCAAAGAAAGGCCAGAATACGAAAAATGTGTTGCAATGTTTTTGTCTCTATGAATACATATAGTAAGAGGACTTACAAATCTTAATAGAGGCATTTCCTATTAAAAATTCAATCATGATGTAGTTACTTAAGCACTGATACAGTGTGTACTTGTCCATGTGGTGAGCTCAAAGACTGATTTATCTACGCATTTGATTGTGCTTAAATTTTGTTATCTTCGGCTATTTATTTGGTAAGTGAAATGGAGCTTATTCCAGCATAGTAGTGCAACAACTATAGAGATCCATTATTATTTATATTTTTTATATAAATTCAGCTGTATAGAGAAACATTTCTCTTTCTACATATGCAGAATTACCCTAGCTTATGCACAGAATTAGTGGAGCTGATAACTTTAGCTGTGATTTGGGTCTGGAAACAGAGGACTTAGAGCCTAGATGAGAAAGTTCTAGGATGTCTGAACTGGTTATGTAGGAAAAAGAAAAAAGAAAAGAAAATGCAGATAATGATGAATATAACAGATGATAAAGAATATGGTGTTTCTCACAAACATTAGTCCTTACACACTCAACAATAATAGTAGGAGATAATAACCACTTCATGGAATTTCATGTTTATTCTAGCAGCAATCCTTTGCATTAGAAACCAAGGTTCTGAAGGCATATATTCCTCAAAATCTGAAAAAAAAATCTAAGTATCTTGTGTATATCATATTTGGCATATACCAAATACATGATGCAGTGAACTAGAGGCTTTAATAACACGTTAGTTTAGGATTCACATAAAGTCTGGTGATTTTCTCTTGCTAACTCAAACCTTTACGCTTTACCCACATCACCATACTCCCATTCTGCACGGTAGATCTTTTCATGCTAGCACCTACATGCTCATCTATGTGCTTAAAATACTTTTGCTCAAGTTAACTGAGAAATTTCATACTCTACTGCTCAGGCAAGTGATTAGAGAATTGGGTGATAGGTACTTGAGTCAGATATTGATTGAACATGAGAAATCAATTCTGAGAAGCTCCTTCAGTATGTCTGTACAAGTATTGGCAATTTAAAATACATAGCATACAGACAATGTTAGTTAGCATATACACAAACAATTAGTGTTACTCTAAAAGAGCAGAGATCTCATTTAATTTCTAGTATGTAAGGAGAGCACTGCTGAGGAGCTGAGAGCAAGTTTTACCTTTTTTACCAAACTTCCTACTGCCCATTACTTTATGCTAAAGCTGAAGTCTGAAGATAGAAGACACAAAATACACAAGATAAAACAGGAAGGAAGAAAGAGAAAAAAATGGTTAAAGCTGTTGTTGATTGTAGACTCTCCTATCTTTTCATTCCCTTAATGTAAATTCTTTTAAACAGTACACAAGTAATTTAGTTAGCTAATGCCACTCATGGCAAGAGACTCTCTGATGCTTCAAGAAAATTAAGTCTGCATGAGAATTACTAGTATCAGTGCTACGTAGCTGTGACAGTCTGAGAGTACAGGGGAAATAAGGGCTTGCAGTGCAGATCAAATATTTCATTACAGCAGGTGATATAATTGATACCTGTTTTTTTTTTGTTTTTTTTTTTTTTAAATTAGATCAGGTCTAATAGAAGATGTTATCTGACCTGACCTACAAATGTGGCTTTCCTGGAAATTAATACCCACTTTCAAAATTTCTGCCTTTGAGGAAGGGCTACAGCCCCACAGTGGAACAGCGATTTAGGATAGTAAATAAAAAGTAATCTCTCTGTATGGAAGTCAGTGGGGTGAACTCAGGTTACCAGTCTGTAATTTAAAGTGATACATGTCCAAGGCATTTAGCAACAAATACTTGGGGCTGGGGAGCACCAGAAGCTTCAAAGGATTCAAAGATTCAAATCACTATTTTTAATTTCTAAGGTAACACAGTCCTGAAGTGACCTGTAGAAGATAATTAATGGTTCTTACATTAAAGGAATGCCATACTTTTGCTACACTTTGAAAAAAATAGAAAAACAATGAAGAAAAAAAATTACTGCTTGCTGAATCACAATAGCTCAAACATTTATAGACATGACCGTATGTTCTTACGAATATTGGAAGAATTAAAGTGCAGAAAAAATTCAAGTAGTTAATATAGCCATATTAGATGACATGATCTTTTGCTATCAAAGTTAGCAACAAATGTTTTACCCCTGAGGAATGAACTAGGCTAAAATAAACAGAATAGAGAGTAAGAAAAAAAAAAAAAGGGTTTGAATAGACAGACAAGTGATGACCCAGGGTTATGGACAGTGATATGCTATGGATATTAAGGTAGTATTATTTTACAGATTAAATAAATATGGTATTAATTTGCTTCAAGGATGTTTGTGATCTTTGTCAGCTGCTTAAAGATTACTTGCCGAGGCGACCGGCTCCGGGGCAGACGCGTGCTGCAGCGGAGCGCGCGATCGGGACAGGCAGGGCTCTTTTTCGGGCATCGAGCCTACGTGAGGGAGCCGCCAGGCACCGGCAGCCCTCGTGAGGGAGGCTGACGAGGCGTAGGCGGAGCCAGCAGCGTCAGCGACAGCTCCTCCCCCCGGCCGTTCAAAGGCAGCCCTTAGGGAGCGCGAGCGACCAGGAGCGCGGCGAACAGGGAGTGACGCGGCAGTTAGCGCAGGCAGGGCGGGCAGGAAGGGCGGAGCGCTCACACCCGCCCATAGGGACAACTCCTCCAACGGCACTCTCCCGTCAGCTGGGCTGCGATGGTCTCCACCAGGCACGGTGCTTTCTCTAGGAAGTCAGTACACACCCAGACCGACTGCCCGCCCAAACATGCGGCAGTTCAGGTCTCCGGATGCGGGGAGTGTCTGAGCCTCTTGCTGCCATCGGCGGGGGGCAGAGAGACTGCCTGCGTGAGGTGCGAGCAGGTGGACGACCTGGTCCGCATGGTGGCGGAGCTCAAGGAGGAGGTGCAGAGGTTGAGGGATATCAGGGAGTGCGAGCGGGAGATAGACTGGTGGAGCACCTCCCTGCAGGACCGGAGGGAGAGGGACCAGGGTGAGACGCCCCAAAGGGGGGTGGACCCCCTGCCCTGTCGCCATCGGGCAGAGGGAGGGGACCTGCGAGTTGAGGAGGAATGGAGGCAGGTCCCTGCTCGACCTCGCAGGAGATGCCCTCCCCTTCCGGTGCCGCCTTCCCAGGTGCCCTTGAACAATAGGTTTGAGGCCCTGGAGCTGGAGAGACTGGTGGGTGAGGATGAGGTAGGAAGCCTACCCAGTAGGAAGCCTACCCAGGAGGTGAGGAAGTTGACTCCACGCCTCAGGACTGCCTCCACCAAGAAAGAAAGAAGGGTGATTGTTGTGGGCGACTCCCTCCT
Source organism: Anser brachyrhynchus (assembly GCF_964034855.1). Classification (NCBI taxonomy): domain Eukaryota; kingdom Metazoa; phylum Chordata; class Aves; order Anseriformes; family Anatidae; genus Anser; species Anser brachyrhynchus. The sequence continues at coordinate 26,070,990 of NC_137698.1, forward strand.
CAGGGGAACAGAGGGCCCTATTTGTCGGCCTGACCCCACACATAGGGAAGTCTGCTTCCTCCCTGGGGCCAGGGTCAGAGACATTACCAGGAAGCTTCCAAACCTGGTTCGCCCCTCTGACTATTACCCGCTTTTGATAGTCCAGGCTGGCAGTGACGATGTTGAAAAGAGAAGCCTGAAGGCTATCAAACAGGACTATAGGGGGCTGGGACGATTGGTGGGGGGAGCGGGAGTGCAGGTGGTGTTTTCGTCCATCCCTACGGGGGAAGGGAGAGGCACAGAGAGGACATGGAAAGCTCGCGTGGTTAATAGGTGGCTCAGAGGCTGGTGCCAGCACAGAAATTTTGTTTTTTTTCACCATGGGGAGCTTTACTCGGCACCCGGCCTGATGGCCCCAGACGGGTCCCTATCTCCAAGGGGAAAACGGATCCTAGGCCAGGAGCTGGCGGGACTCATAGAGAGCGCTTTAAACTAGGTAAGAAGGGGGACGGGGCTCAAACAAGGCTTGTTGGAGCTGTGCCGGGGGAAACAATGGCTAGGCCGGGGAAGAAGGCGATGGCCCAGCTGAAGTGCATCTACACTAATGCACGCAGCATGGGTAACAAACAGGAGGAGCTGGAAGCCATTGTGCAGCAGGCAGGCTACAACTTGGTTGCCATCACGGAGACGTGGTGGGACCGCTCCCACGACTGGAGTGCTGCAATGCCTGGCTATCGGCTCTTCAGGAGGGACAGGCAGCACAGAGGGGGTGGTGGCGTGGCTCTCTACATTAGAAAATCTTTTGATGTTGATGTTGTGGAACTCCAGGCTGGGAATGATAAGGTTGAATCCCTGTGGGTTAGGATCCGCGGGAAGGCCGGCAAGGCTAGCTTCCTGGTCGGGGTCTGTTATAGACTGCCGAACCAGGATGAGGAGACGGATGAGGAGTTTTATAGGCAACTGACAGAAGTTGCAAAATCGTCGGCGCTTGTCCTCGTGGGGGATTTCAACTTCCCGGACATATCGTGGAAACACAACACGGCACAGAGAAAGCAGTCTAGGAGGTTTCTGGAGAGCGTGGGAGATAGCTTCCTGACGCAGCTGGTCAGCGAACCTACCAGGGGTGGTGCCCCGCTAGACCTTCTCTTCACAAACAGAGAAGGACTGGTGGGAGATGTGGTGGTCGGAAACTGTCTTGGGCAGAGTGACCACGAAATGGTAGAGTTCTCTATTCTTGGCGAGGCCAGGAAGGGGACCAGTAAAACTGCTGTATTGGACTTCCGGAGGGCTGACTTTGAGCTGCTCAGGATGCTGGTTGGCCGAGTCCCTTGGGAGGCGGTTCTGAAGGGCAGAGGAGTCCAGGAAGGCTGGGCGCTCCTCAAGAAGGAAATCGTGATGGCACAGGAGCGGTCCGTCCCCACGTGTCCAAAGACGAGCCGGCGTGGAAGAAGACCGGCCTGGCTCAACAGAGAGTTGCGGCTTGTGCTTAGCAGAAAAAAGAGGGTTTATAATCTTTGGAAAAAAGGGCGGGCCACTGAGGAGGACTACAAGGATGTAGCGAGGCTGTGCAGGGAGAAAATTAGAAAGGCCAAAGCTCATCTGGAGCTCAACCTGGCTACTGCCGTTAAAGACAACAAAAAATCCTTTTACAAATATATCAACGCGAAACGGAGGACTAAGGAGAATCTCCATCCTTTACTGGATGTGAGGGGAAACCTAGTTACTAAGGATGAGGAAAAGGCTGAGGTGCTTAATGCCGCCTTTGCCTCAGTCTTTAGCGGCAATACCAGTTGTTCTCTGGATACCCAGTGCCTTGAGCTGGTGGAAGGGGATGGGGAACAGGACGTGGCCTTCGCTATCCATGAGGAAATGGTTGGCGACCTGCTACGGAGCTTGGATGTGCGCAAGTCGATGGGGCCGGATGGGATGCACCCGAGGGTACTGAAAGAACTGGCGGAGGAGCTGGCCGAGCCGCTTTCCATCATTTATCGGCAGTCCTGGCTATCGGGGGAGGTCCCAGTTGACTGGCGGCTAGCCAATGTGACGCCCATCTATAAGAAGGGCCGCAGGGCAGACCCGGGGAACTATAGGCCTGTCAGTTTGACCTCAGTGCCAGGAAAGCTCATGGAGCAGATTATCTTGAGGGTCATCACGCGGCACTTGCAGGGCAAGCAGGCGATCAGGCCCAGTCAGCATGGGTTTATGAAAGGCAGGTCCTGCTTGACGAACCTGATCTCCTTCTATGACCAAGTGACGCGCTTGGTGGATGAGGGAAAGGCTGTGGATGTGGTTTACCTTGACCTCAGTAAGGCTTTTGACACAGTTCCCCACAACATTCTCCTCAAGAAACTGGCTGCTCGGGGCTTGGACTGGCGTACGCTTCGCTGGGTTAGAAACTGGCTGGATAGCCGGGCCCAGAGAGTTGTGGTGAATGGAGTCAAATCTGGTTGGAGGCCAGTCACTAGTGGTGTCCCCCAGGGCTCGGTACTGGGGCCGGTCCTCTTTAATATCTTTATCGATGATCTGGATGAGGGCGTCCAGTGCACCCTCAGTAAGTTTGCAGATGACACCAAGCTAAGTGCGTGTGTCGATCTGCTCGAGGGCAGGAAGGCTCTGCAGGAGGATCTGGATAGGCTGGAGCGATGGGCTGAGGTCAACTGTATGAAGTTCAACAAGGCCAAGTGCCGGGTCCTGCACCTGGGGCGCAACAACCCCAAGCAGAGCTACAGGCTGGGAGATGAGTGGCTGGAAAGCTGCCTGGCCGAGAGGGACCTGGGAGTATTGGTTGATAGTCGGCTGAATATGAGCCAGCAGTGTGCCCAGGTGGCCAAGAAGGCCAACAGCATCCTGGCCTGCATAAGAAGCAGTGTGGCCAGCAGGTCTAGGGAAGTGATTGTGCCCCTGTACTCGGCTCTGGTGAGGCCGCACCTCGAGTACTGTGTTCAGTTTTGGGCCCCTCGCTACAGGAAGGACATGGACGTGCTCGAGCGAGTCCAAAGAAGGGCGACCAAGCTGGTGAGGGGTCTGGAGAACAAGTCTTACGAGGAGCGGCTGAAGGAGCTGGGCTTGTTCAGCCTGGAGAAGAGGAGGCTCAGGGGCGACCTTATCGCTCTCTACAGTTACCTTAAAGGAGGCTGTAAAGAGGTGGGGGTTGGTCTGTTCTCCTACATGCCTGGTGACAGGACGAGGGGGAATGGGCGAAAGTTGCGACAGGGGAGTTTTAGGTTGGATGTTAGGAAGTACTTCTTTACCGAAAGGGTTATTAAGCATTGGAACGGGCTGCCCAGGGAGGTGGTGGAGTCACCATCCCTGGAGGTCTTTAAAAGACGTTTAGATGTAGAGCTTAGCGATATGGTTTAGTGGAGTACTTAGTGTTAGGTCGGAGGTTGGACTCGATGATCTTGAGGTCTCTTCCAACCTAGAAATCTGTGATACTGTGATACTGTGATACTGTTGGGTTAGGCCGTGTTTTCCCTGTATTATTTTTGTCAGTGACACTGATGCTATCCTTTGACTACGTACGAGCCAGATGGACCAGCTGGCACACGCCTAGCACCTTTACGAAGAGACTGACGTTATTCCTTCATAAGGGCGTGAACAGTACAACCACTACTGGCCACTGCCAGCTCCCAAAATGGATCTGTCCCCTGGCACTCACACAAACGTTGACCTCCTCTCTTCCTCTTTGAAGCAGAACATTTCAGCTTTCTTTATGCTTGTCATTATAGCAGCATTTCCACTGTTACTCCATGTCCCAACTAATCGGAAATAAAAGAAATTTAGCATCTTGCTACAAAAAAACATACCAGACACGTGAACATTTACATGCTTTTTATAAGCTACTGAAATCACCACTTTAATCCAGTCCTTATGGCATATTTCAAAGTAACAAGACAAAATACTAGAAAATAGCATAATTTAAAAGAAAAAAAAATCAAGTTTGCCTCAAAGCTTACAGTAATTGGATCTCTATCAGATGTACTTAAAATGCAAATACATTTGAAAACTAAATATAAAGGTGGCTTTGGGGATTTACTTTGCTTAAAATTTACCCGTGTGTGAAACTGTCAGCTTCAATCCTTCAGAAATAGACCTCTGAATGAAAACATGTTCCAACACTTTAGTCCAATGACCACAGTGTTTTACAATTAGAAATTTTTCTCTAGAATTGTGGGATCATGAAAATTCAATCACAACTGAATTCTTGGGAAGGCAGGAAGCACTGGAATAATGCTGATAATGCCTTCTCTACAAAGATAAATGTTTTCTCCTTTTGGTAGCAATGGTTTATCTATAATTATTTTTGGCTGACCTTTAGCAAACAGTAAACATTTCAGATCTTTTACTCTTGGCACTAACAATCTGCGTTCCCTAGAAGCACTGAAGGAACTCAGCACCCTTGAAATGTTTTGCCTTTAGCTGAAAGACAGTTAAAATTCAAGATCAATACTGCCTTTAATTTGTTGTCATAATTAGCACAGAGCACCTTGGAAGACAATAGCCAGATGTTTGTTCAGTTTTCTATTCAATATTTGCATTATGAATGATTATTTAAAGATCTTTGGAAATAACATGGAAAATTCAATACCACAAAAAATTCTAATTCAATTCAGATTTTTAGTGTAACAAACACAAGTTTTGTCAGTCAACAGAACTCAGAAAATGAGAATGCTCTCAAAATGCTGATTATTCCTTAGAAGAATATATTATTAGAATACTTAGAGGTTATATTATCATGCTTTTTGACAGTTAAAATTCTGCTATTTAAAGCAGCAACTCTACTCTTTGCTCAGCCTCACTAATTGGAATATGATATTTTTACTGAAATGACTTGAAAATATCTTACACCAATCTACTTTGGGATGAGTTGCAACAACAAATGATTTACACATTTAGTAAACAAAGTCAGATAAACTGCAAACACTGAAAATGACCTCCAGGCTGGTCATTAATAATAGAAAAACCTCACAAATAGCACCTTTTTTTTTTTTTTCTCCAGTATTTTGAGTTACACATTAATTCAAGATTTTATTTATGTATTTATCTATCTACAGGATTCCAAACAGCCACTACAAGTTTTTCATAATTCAAGTGTGGAAAATTGGCTGGAACTCTAAAATTCTGGGTGAAGTCATCTCACCAAAGTCAAAAGCCAACAAAAAACACATCAAGACAAAGATTTCAATCTCCTTATTTACAGTTCAGATCTCTTTCATTAATATGCAATTACGTGCTGTACCGATTCGTAAGGGTCGAAGCGTTACAGGCTCTATGGTGCCTGTGGCCATCCACCGGGTGGGGAAGACTCAGCATTACAGTTCAAAGATTGATTTTACCTCTTAAGACTAGGGTTGTAGAAAAATACTTGCAAACCTCATGCAAACTGGGACAGTAGTAGTCCAGTCCAATACAGATTATGCTTCTTAGGCATGCAGCTGTTTTTATTAGATGGAAAGTAGTACTGGAAGCTCTTCTCTGCTACTGAAGCACTCTGCTGAGCTCTGACTTGCTGCTGAGATTCAGCAATATATTTAAGTGTCTCACCAGGTCTACAGTCAGAAAGCTATTCCATCACACGAAGGAGGAGTAGAATCCACTGACCTAAAGCTAGAAAATCCTGTGCCTTCTCTGTACCCAGCATGAAGGACTCGATGACAAATTGAGGTGCTCTCAGCCTACAAGATGTACACGCTACAGAAAGCTAAGCCTAGGCATACACTTGCTATATTGTGCTCTGCTTTCCTCTATTGCCATCACTTGCACCAATTAGATAATATTTTGCCTCTGTTGCCATCACTTGCACCAATTAGATAATATTTTGCCTAGACTAATAAAATACCTGTAACAATTTTAAAACCTTACAGAGAAGAAAAATCATGCCATACGTATGTATAATTTAAAACCATTTTGCCCTCAAACAAATAAATATTTGCCACTTTGGGATTTTAATGAATGAATACGTAAGTAGTATTTCAAGCCAAGTAGCGCAATAGACTTTTCCATTTTCTGATTTACTGCAGATTCAAAACCTAAACAGTGCATTGTCAAAATTGAGCAGTAACATTAATCATGATCTATAAATATGCAGAATGCATGTATCTGACTAAAATTACATTTTTTTTCACACACCCTCTGTGCAATATTTTTGTTACTAAGCAACAAAATGAACAAAATCCTTCTGTTATCCACAACCCTTGCATTATTGCCAGGGTAGCCTTGGAGTATGCTTAATACAACTTTATTATTTCAATTGCTCCACTTGCTGAGCATGTGGAGCAGCAGATTAGGGATAATTAGACAAGGAATGAATGAAACTACAGTGCAGTCACATCCTGAGAAACAAATGAAGTATTGATTTTGATGATTCTACTAACAGCCATTTAATATGCATAGCTACTAAACATTTGAATTGATATGACTTCAGCCTCAATACATTGTTAAATATATTCAGGGTTCTGGCTGAGCAAACAACGTTCAGCCTTTCTGACACCGCATGCCATTCGTGGTTATTAAACACAATAAAGCAATGCAGAAAAAGACATGAAGGTTGAAAGCAAGATCACTGGAGCAGCTTTGAATTTTTCCTGTGTTTTGAGGTAGGATGGAAGGCAGAAAATGGTTCAGGTGATAAGGAGATAAGGTGTCTTTCCAACATGTACATTCATCCCTGGTATGTAGAGGTTCTCAAGATGTTTTGTAGCATAAATCACACATCTGTTACAATATTGGGAAACAAGATAGGGTGAAAGCTAGGGAAAAACTGACACATCCCTATGAGTGCACCATATAACATGATTAATGACCTATGCTTCAAAATCTGTATATAAAATAGCAGTTTGGAAAAGGTTAAAAATTGACTTTCAAATTATTATTTTTTTGAATATAAGATGAAATGTTGCCTTCAGTTATGCCACTGCAAATACAGGCTACTGGAACTAGTGGAGCTAACCTGGATTTATGTTGGTGTAACTGAGTGTTGCATTTTGTTCCTAAGGTGTAGAGGAATTGCTTCTTGGGATTAAAAACTGGTGCTCTCTCAAGCAGCTTCAGAAATGTTTCACAGCACGTTACTCAATCTCCACTGAGTACCGAGGAGAAAGGGAAGACCACTACACGTAACTGGGAGTACAGAGAATAGTTTTTTTTTTTTTTTTTAAAAAAAAAAAGCATGAACTCAAATATCCCAAGACATTAAGGCTCATGTCCATAGTTTTATGACTCCTATATAGAACAGATCGGCTTTTGATATACTGTATTCTGGTATAAAGATCAACCACACTGACTGCAAGTCCTGCGGTCAAATAAATTCTTTGGATTAAAGCCAGAAGATACAGCAGTATAAATGAGGTCATACCCCGTTCTCCTGCACAGTCAAGACCTCATTGTTCATCCAAAAGACTCAAGTGCAAAGACAAGAAAAATAACATACTGAGAATCAACAGTAGCACATCTGGTACATCCTAGCAGACAGGCTTCAAAACCCACTGCTGGAGTTAATCTGGAAGCCTAAAAATACAGAAGTTTTTTGAATGGAGGATAACTCACAACCTGTACCTGTCTACATGGGAGATTGTGTGTGCATTTGGCAGGCCACTCACCAAACAGATTATGCACAACTTCTGTTTAACTGAATTGTGCTTGTCTGGACTTAACGCTATGAGCACTCTGGCTAAACAGCTTTGGTTCACACGTGGATGGTATCTGGCACACACCTCAAACCACTGCAGAGTTCAGGAACATCAGAAGTACTCAGCGCTTTAAACATTTTAATGAGCTTATGCAATTCCATATGAGGACTGGCCTCAACCACCTGAACAAGAGATGTCAGCATGCTACCTTGCTGGCACTTTGTGCCTCTCATCAGGCACTGTAATTTCTAACACAAGAAGCTGCTTAGTGCATGTCACAAGTGGGATTTTGGTCCACGTCAGAGTTGCAAAGTCAAGGTGGCAGAGGCCCTAGGGAAAGTTTCTGATACCCCATGCACTTCAGATTTACTAAATCTGTTCTGCATCTGCACTACATCTGTACTGAATCTCTTCTGTGACAGTTGTATTGATGCTAGGGAGAGAATATGTGCTCCTCCTGCCACAGGCGCCCTTAGAATTAGCAAGCTGAATGCACGGCTAGGGGCTGGAAGTGCAGAGGCTAGCAATGGCTGCAAGGACTGGATAGTCTGATTCTGACAACAACAAAATGAAAACTGGTAGGAAACAAAAGAAGCAGAGCGGTGATAGGTTGGGAATGAGGGACTTGCAGAGCAGAAAGCTAAGGATGAGATCCTTCTATACGGGGTGAAGGGATGTATGCCACACATCAGTTGTGCTGGTTTGAAAGAAGTGCTTTATATTGTGGGGTTCTTTGCATGTTAGGATGGATTGTGATTTTTACAAGTAGGGCAGTGCCAGGTAAGACTGAACTCAGTCACTAAGTCCTGCAGTGAAGAGTCAGGCCCAGCCTTATGCAGGCTGATGGCCATTTACCTGTGGAGCAAGCTGTGGCAGGCACCCGACACAGCAGTGTAATCCAGGGCTTCCTCCAGTGACTCTGATACCATCAGCAGGGTGTCCCCCTAAGGAGCTGACGGTGAGGGAGGAGGAGTCTGCAACCAGCTTGTACCCTGCCAGATTTTTTGCTGGCTGGGGAAATAACAAGTAGCTTATATTATTATTATTATTATTATTATTGTAAAACGAATTGGTATTTTTCAGTAAGGCCAACTTCACCAGCACGAATCATTATAATTTGGACTGAAAGTGACAGTTGGAATAAGAGAGGGACCTACTAAACCTTCTTGTACCGACATAGTAAAAACAACATCCAGGGAGATAACATAATTTTGAGTCACATTAGGGAACCAATGTTGGGCAGTCAGGAAGCACCAATCCTCCCTTGTGATGCTTCCCATAGGAGATGCCCAACACAGTGGAGCCAAGTAAGGCTGCAGCTTCCAAAACAGGGGAGTCCAGTTAGAAACACAAACATCAGCACTTCAACTGCTGATACTTAGCTAATATTTAAGCTTGGAACCTAAATACCAAGAGTGGGGGTTCAGAAAGGAATTGCTTTGAAAACCACTGTCCTAGAAAGCTCAGCTGCCCTCTGGACATTGGAAATGAGGTAAGGGCTTGCTGCTCTTGATTTCCAGCACAGCAGTGATATAATCTTCATCAGCACTAGCTACAAGCTTCAGACTAATACCTTGCATAGCACGAGGTCTTCCTACAAATCAATATACAAACATAAACTGTTGGAAACCACAGACAACAACTTAATTTTGTCTATAAACTAATGTCCTATCCAACGCTTCAGTCTAATAAATCTAATCCAGTTAGCTTTCAAAGCTGTACATTGTGCTTGGCTGTAAGTTATATTTATACAGTGTTCGAGAAATACAGCAGACTTGTGCCAGAAGGCTTTTCAAAAAGCGAAATATTGGCTTATATCCATTTTGATGTTGTAAATATAGCATTCTGGAAAAAAAAAAATCAAGTGTTTTAACGTTTTACTTCTCTTACACGGATTTAAACTTTGGAATGATTTAACAGCATGGGAGTCATTCTTAAAAGTACTAACTGAAGAAAAAATTAATTTTGATACCATAAGCCAAAAGCCAAAACATTGTTTGAAAGTGATAGACTGGGCTGTAGGATTAGAAATTTATATCCATTGCTGTTAGATTAAAAATACTGAATATTCAGGTGCTTTTCAAATAACCCTGCAAACAACATACACACAGATTATCAAATGAACTACGATTGTTTTTAATCAACAGAAATAAAGTCTTCAATCTAGACCTAGAGCCACAAATGTTAAGAAAAGACCCAGAAAACCCCGTATGAAAAGTATACGTGTCTTCATCCAGGAGCACGGTTCTTGGAATCCACCTAATCCTGGAGTCACCCCAGCAGTCAGTAATACATCTTGCTAGGCTCCAAGCACTGTGTGTATGTGTGTGCACATGCATGAGTGTGCACCTACATGTGTCCAGGTATGCTGCAATATCCAATGGGGCTGAAATAGGGTAACTATTTCAACCCTTGTGGCCAATATTACATGAAATATCCCTTGGAGAAAATACAGAAACAGTCTGTGCAATAAACACTTCTACTTTTGAGGGAAACTATGCTACAGAGTGATAATTCACTAACTTTCCCTTCCTCTGGAAAGTATATATATATATTTTAAAATCAGATGGCTGTCAGTTTCTGATGCAGTTTTCTGTGCCCCAATGTAATGCACATAAAGAAACATGCAGCCCTGTTAGCAGAAGAGGTAACTGAACCTGCATCCTACACATCTTGGAAAATGTTCTTGGATCACTAAGCTGTACGTGGAAAAATGACATAATCTCTTTTTTACTGCTACATTTACCATACTTTAAAAGAATGGTATAAGACTTCCCTATTATTTGGAAGAAAAGTATATAACTCCAGGAGACAGATCAGAGCAATTCTTGCCAAAGGCATGCACTCATGCACTTGTAGCGTGTGTGCGATAACGAAGGGATGTTACACAAATCCCTCAAATCAAAGCTTCCTACCAGAGGCAATGGACAGTATGCTGCTTCTTTTTGAATTCCAGTTAGCAGCAGCAGTCCCTAACTGTGCATACATACATACACATTTATTATTAAATGCCTTGGTCAGGCCAGAGGAAGCATTCTCCAAGCATCTAAAAGGGATGCTGGCAGAGTCTTTGTGTCTCCACCTCTCTTCTGGGGCTTTACTAGCAGGAGGGATAATTCAGCCATTTAATACCTTTAGAAAGCAACCCCCATCCCAAAAATAAGCCATGCACTACATGCAAGAGTACTTTAACAACTTCATCTTTGTTTATACTCCAGAAGATATAGGATTTATTAACCCGTCTAAGACTAACACAAGTCTAAGTAACTCTAACAACTTATTTAGCTTGCTGTTGAGAAACAGTTCTGCTGACTTGGACTACAAAACAGTTCAATTTTTCACATCTGCCTTGGCTTTTCAAAGCTAACAGAGATGAAATCTCCAGCTATGTGACTGCACACAAGAAGCTACATTTCCAGTTCTGGTTTAGATTACAATGGATTGCAATGACGTTTTCTCTAATTTATCTTACATCATGACATTTATAAGTTACATTGTCACAAGAAATAACAGCGCAACACAGAGAACTCTTCTAGCAACCAGCTGCTCCCATTGCTCAGTTAGGTCCATGTTCTACTCATCATGGAGCTTTCAACACATTGAGTGTAAATAAATCAATCGTTAACTCAGACAATGTATCCGGTAGTCCTTTTCCCCCCGTTTTAGCTGCTTGCTCTTCAACTGCCCTCAAAAATTCTGACTTTTCTGTAACAACATGCTCCATGCTTTTATCAAAACTTTGCAATGCAAAAGAAACACTGTGGACCCTACTGAGCAGCAGCAGCTCAGGATCTCAATATAAAGATGAGACGAAGTTCTAAGTCAGCTCAGGGTTTCTATAATGTTTGTTTTGCATGACATTCACTTTGGCTCATCCTTTACATTTGCAATAGAACATCCTGCAGATAAGGAAGTATTTTGTGCCCTTGACGCAAGACTAGCAGTTCAGAACACAAAGGAATAACAAAATGACAGGCAGTGATACGTTACTGTCAAACATATTTACTGGACAGCATTATGTCAAAATAGTCTTGCTGATTCTTATCTTCCCCTACACAGCACACAGACACAAAACTACCTTGGAGTTCCTTTTAAAGAAACTGGTTATGCTATCTCCTACAAAAACTAACAGCGTGGACAACATGACTTGAACTCTATTAAGTATTTGCAAAGAAATCCAAATCTAGGAGGAAGTCACCTGCTTAGCATACAACTCTTATCTTGAATCTTTAAACAATTTTTACTGAAGTTCACTAATGGATTGATATGACATGTAAAAAAACGATACCTAAAAACTGACAACTTTGAAGTCTAAGTTTTTGATTTTATACTCTCCCCATAACCTCATCAACTCTTACCCTTAGGGTCTGGAAGAATGCAATGAGAAAACCTGTGATAAAGTTACTCACAACTCCAAGAAAAACAAACCCCTCTTTTCAGCCTACAACACAGCAGTACTAAAGCCAAGTAATAAGCAGGTATTCAATTTCAACTAGAGATATTTGAAGCTCATAACTCTGAAGTCATTTTGGTAGAATATAAACATTTGCTTATTCTCCCTTTAATAATCTGAGATTTTAGGATAAAGTACACTGATGAGTTAGGCGATGGCACAATGCAATTCAGAAACATTAATTATTTCATCAAGCTGTCCAAATACCAGAGACTTCTACATTATCAACCATTCAGTTGATAGTCAAGGCTATATTTGATAAATTCTTGTACTACAAAGGACAATACAAGCTATTTTGATTTAGGTGACTGTCAGGCTTTATTTACCATGAGCTTCATGTACTGTTTCAGCTTCTGGAGAGCTCTTTGGTTTAACTATGCCTTTGGCACTGTAATCTTGGGGCACTGTCATGTGATTAAAAAAAAAAAAAAGAAAGAAAGAAAACTGATACAACAAGAGCTAAGCTTATGCAACTTTGGCTTCACTGGCTATGCCCTGTCCTTTTTTGTCTGGTACATGCTCTGTTGTGCACCTCTTCAAAGGAACAAGAAGCAGTATCTACAGTACTCTGTAAAGAAAGTGTGCCACAGTTGGTAAAAACAAAGCAAAACAAACACACACACACCCCAAAATATGAAAAAGTATTTTCATAGGTGTTTCTGTTTGGAGCTTGGTGGTCTAGAAATTTTCCATGAATCTGAATGAACATGTAAAGCAAAGTAAGGTAAAAGCATGATAGGCGCTTCATCAAGGGGGAAACCTAAAGGACACCCCTTGTTCCCAGATGAGAATTACACACATGGTTACAAATATTTGCCCAATTGAGAGAAGGATGAACAACATAAAGGCTCTTTTTTTTTTTTTTGGTCCTGAAAAAATTTGACTTTCAATTCATACGAAGTGATTTGGGGATGTGCTCCTCTGCAGTTGTGCCCTGACTGTCCAGTCTGGGCACTTGAGGCGCTATACACAGACACGGGCAGAATTTTGTCCAGGAAATGAACAGAGACCATACGGAAAACTGGAGACTTTGTTTTTGTCCCTGGATGGAGATGGAGTGTGGCTAAAGGTTGAACACAGACTTACAACCTAAAGAGTCTACCTGTGCCCCCTCCCATCCAAAAGCAGCCATAGAAAACAGATCTGAGAGTCTGGGAGAGAAAGCATGGATGAAAAATTTTTCACCCTGAGCCAAAAATCTGGCTCTGCAGTATTTTGCATCAACAGACACAATTGCCATTTCATACATACAGTTCGCTGCCTTCTCAGTACAGAAAAGCCCCTACAATTAATCCGGAACCATATCTGAATTTCTAATTAACAAATGCAATACTTAAACATAACTTTGTCCAAGTGTAATAGCAGCATATTGATTTTCTGGTTTTCTAGAAAACAAGTGAGAAGTTTTACCCAGCTGTAAGCAAAACGCTGTATGTTTTATTTTTTCAAAAGCTTTTTTTCACTTAACTGAAACCGGAAAACAACTTTACTGTTCTGAAATTAAAAATCATTCAGTTAGAAGACACCTCAACAACAACAGTTCCTACTATTTATGGGATCTTTTTGCCCAAATAATCAGACACTGAAAAAAAATTCAAAATTTCTGTTCTCCAGATCTAACAGGCTCAGACCAATGGCTCATCTTCTCTTTTATCCTGGTCTCTTTAATATAGACATCTCAGAATAAAGTGAAAGAACATAAATATTTTATTTCTATAAATATAAATATATTTATATATATATAAATATATATATTTATATATATATATATTACTAGGCAGAAATTTTCTTCCTAGTCTCAGGTTAATTTTACTAATCTTATGTTGTGGTTTAACCCGGCTGGCAGCTAAACACCACACAGCCGTTCGCTCACCCTCCCCCCTCCCTCTCTGGGATGGGGGAGAGAAATGGGAAAGTGAAGCCGGTGAGTTGAGATAAAGACAGTTTATTAAGACAGGAAAATAATAATAACAATAATAATAATAATAGTGATAATGGTAATAGTATTAACAATAATAATGTGTAAGAAAACAAGTGATGCACAATGCAATTGCTCACCACCCGCTGACCGATGCCCAGCCTATCCCCGAGCAGCCGGCCCCCCACCCCGGCCAGCCACCCCTATATATTGTTTAGCATGACGTCAGATGGTATGGAATACCCCTTTGGCCAGTTTGGGTCAGCTGTCCTGGGTCTGTCCCCTCCCAGCTCCTGCTGCACCCCCAGCCTGCTCGCTGGCAGGACAGAGCGAGAAGCCGAAAAGTCCTTGGCCTGGTGTAAACACTGCTCTGCAACAATTAAAACATCAGCATGTTATCAGCGCTCTTCTCATCCTAATCCAAAACATAGCACCCTACCAGCTACTATGAGCTACTTAACTCTGTCCTAACTGGAACCAGGACATCTTACTAGTTACTTAATAAACTCAACAAGTTGATAGCATTTATGATTCATCTTACATTGAATAAAGACTTCTTTTCAACCCATATTTACTTAACGTTTAAATGATTTTTAATCTTATTTTGTGTTCTATTAAGTTTCTTATCTTAATGATTATTTTCATGACTTCTATATAAAATATTTCATATTACCAAATCTACAGTCTTTATGATAATTAATATATAAACTATATAATAATTTTATTAGTATATTCAAGCACAAAGTAAACAGGAATTCCTACTTCATCTTTTGACCAGCTGTTATTTTCTATACTTCTGTTATTTGTCTTCATTCAGGCCTTTTTTAGACTAAGTTCAGATGTCCAGATCTTCTGTAATTTCTCCTCTAACATGATGTGAACAAACTTAATATGATGGTTAGAGCTGAGACAAATCATTGAGGTGCACCCAGGCATTGTAACAGCTGTCAGTATGGAGTACCAATCTCCTCTCCATGTCCTATTGCTCAGCTTTCTGGTTGCTTTCTGCATTCAGCCTATCCAACCTGCATTTGCAAGGACCACCAAGAGTTTATAACTTCTTAACGTGTTAATTTAGAACCCCAAAAAGACAAGAGTGGTTCAAATATATACCTTCTTTTTCAGCTATATTGTGGTGTTTAATTTTATCAGCAAATTATCAAGGTAGTACAGACTCAGGCACACATCACAGACATGAGACAGCAACAGTGGCCAACGGCAAGGAACATCTTAAATCACACCTTAGCCATTAACTACCTCTCTTGGGTGAACCTGTGAAGAGGAATGAGAAGGTTTATGCTAGTTTTACCCACAATTCACCCACATGGCATCTCCACAGGAGAACTCAAAAGTAGGAAAATGTTTGAAGATGTCTACTTGTCCTCGAAAGAGTTTTGACACCTATTCCCAAGGTAGCTCTTGTCTAGGACCAGGGTATTATCCAGTGTGGCTAGCTGGATGTTTCTGGAACAGTATCAAAGACTTAACTTTCTTTCAACATTCTGCATATCCATCTAACGATTGCAATAACCTAAATACAAACATAAGCTACAAAAACTGATAATTTATTCAAGTTCATTCTAATACTTTAGTATACATCAGGCTCAGATTGCAATACTCAACTGCCCAAGAAATGGAAAACATTTTACATTCTATGGATTTCTGTAGACGTTTCATATGCAATGAGTTTTACATTACAGAAACAATTTTCATCCTTTTCAGAAAGTGATGACCCATATCATATTGTTAACATGACCTACGAAAAGAGATATGCTGACATTAAGATTTAGATACAGAGGACCTTCCTCTATGATACTGTTGAAGGTTGGCCTTGACATATTACAAGATATTTGTCTATATATAGCTGTATTAGAAAAGTCTTGCTGCGGTAGGTGTACCACCTTTAGCATGAGTGTCAGTAGACGATCTTATAATTAAATGTGCCCTACACATAATTACTTAGATATGGATGTTTTCATAAAATTTATAATGTTATACTGCTTCATATTTGTGGAGTACATTGTCAGCAGACCTAATTACTACAAAATAAATTCAGTCTGTAATAGGATGCACTTTTTATGTCTATGCAGGTTTCACTTTTTTCCTTTCTACTTTTAGTCCTCAGATTTTCTTGTATTTTTTTATTTCAGCTTTTGTTAAACTACAAATTTCATCTAGATACTGAAAATCCATTACCCTCCTTAAAACCATTCTTGTATAAGAAGCCCTCTTGTATCCCTGCTCCACGCAGTTTTGCCACTGAGTAAACATATATTTTAAGATGACCAATTTTTAATCTCCAACTATACTCTTCATAAACAAAAAACTGTTACTGAATTCAAAAGTAAAACACAACATAGTAGCAAGTAGAAATATATAACAACTAGCACAAAAAGCTCCCAGAGCAATAATCAGTTAAAACTGTCAGACTCTTCTAAGTAATTTCTAAAACATAATTGAACTAAGAAAACATAGTTAACTCCCAGACTATATCAGTGGGTGGTATGCAGGAATGGAGATAGAAGTGGCATACCAGGGGATTCACAGTGAGAATCCAAGTTTGCAGTATCACTGAAAAATATCAGAACTGGTAACGTGACACACTACATTATATCAAACAATACTGCAGAAGAGTCTTGGCTTTGCTTCTATGTTTGCTTTGCACCTGTATCTTTTAAAAATACTTCCAAAAATTTTCTGTTTTCCAAACAGACTTTCAAATGGCAGCATCAAAGTAGAAACTGGATGCTAAAACTCAGTCCACAAATCACAATTCCATGATTCCCTCCCCCCAAAAAAACAATCTTTAAAGTGACCCTGCAAGCTGCTTCTCATATGCCATTATATGCCATGATAGCACCACCAAGTCTTTGGAATTATCTTTTCCGAAACGTACCACGATCTAGTAGACTAGTTGAAGCAAATAAGGATTGGCAGTAGTTTGAATTTTGTTATTTTTGTTGGTACAGATAACAAATTTAATATCAACTTAATGCAACTCACGTTCCCCTAATGTATACGACAGCATAAGCATTTCTCAAATCAAAGCAAAAATTCAGTGCAAAGCTCTCTAGCAAATTTTACTGAAGCCTAACTTGATGGTTAAAGGAACAGGGAAAGGCAAGTATTTTGAGTGCACACGATGCAGTAAGATACATAGGTTATTTTTTTAAAGTTTTTTTTTTTCTTCTCCGTGTCTTTTTTTTTTTTTTAATACCTTTAGCTTTCAAGTTGTGGTTGTGTAAGAATAGAAGTGGAGACTCCTAGACTGCTGTCAGCTCTGCCTCAGCTAGTTCTATCACTTGTACAGCTGTGTTTCCATACTTCCTTGAGCTTTTCATAACAATTCCTTGTAACTTGAGAAGTAAAAACTTTTCATTGTTGGCATACTGAACTGAAGGTTTGCACCTCTATTTTTGTAACTTTGCAAAAATACACAGAGAAAGCCTTAGCTGCTGTGTGATATTAAGGAGAAGCTTTCTATTTTCACAGAACATAAAAGAATGGCTTATTTGCCCTGATTTGTTCTTAAACGAAACAAAGCAATTGCCATTACTCTTTCTGCAGCACTTCCTTTCAGTTCTTTCTGCTCGTTTAGGTCTCGAGGAGAGGTTCAAACACAGGCAAGGAATCTTCAAAGTAATTTAGCACTGCAAGTCCTTCAGTCTGCCAATAAGCTGGATTTATCACTCAGAACTTCAACGCTGTTAGATGAAGAGAGATCTTGTAAATCCCCACATCAGAAGAGAAATGAGCTATACCTCTGGCTGGGAAGGGGCTATAGTGAGACAGGAAATTTTCCATTGGCAATATTTTAAAATATTTTACTCTCCTTAAAATTCAATGTTTCACACCCATATTTTCCCAGATGAATTCTTTCTGGAAAAGTTTTAATAATTCCACAGATGCTAAAGTTGAAAATCATCTCCCCAACACACATTGGCCTGAGATAGAAGAGTGTGCCCACTCCTAGAAAATTCTGACCTAATACATGCAAGCCCTTCTACAGTTCAATAGATCATAAAGGAAGCTATTCAAATGGAAGGATTTATTATGAATAGGTACAACATGGTTGTCTGAGGGGTAAGTGAAGCACTGGGGAGAGCCAACACGAATCACAAAAACATGTCAGCCAGCATGTCTGACTGCTACCACACTGTCCATTTGCCTCAAAGCAACGTGATAAGAAAGCATCACAAAGCCCTGGAATTATCTACAGTTTATGATTTTCTTAAATATTCTATTAAGCCTGTTAATCCTCTCTCCTAATGTATTACAAACTTTGTCTTTCAAGTAGTACTGTGTAGTTAGGCAAAGAAATCATTCTGAAGCAGAACATCATGCTTTAGAAGAACTGTCTGCCGGACTACGTGGAAAACAACTCATTTTATGCTGGGTACCTTTCTATAACAACACATACATTCTTCTGATGTAAAAAGATTTATGAATCAGTTCTTAGAGCTCCCAATTGCAGTCAATGAGAGAAAGCTTACAGTTTAAACTTATATTAAATGGCAAAGCTATGACAATTATCCTGAAATACGGATCTGAGCAAACCATCTTCACGCATCTGAAACTTCTAGCCCAGCTCTTGGCTGCCTCTTGTTTGTGACCAGTGGACAGCTTCTCACACCGGTAATTTTCTTTGTGCTTAGTCTGCCCCAAAAAATCTGCAAAGGTTTACAGATTTAAGATTTAAAGCTGCTTATCTTCACAGAAGGCTGAATAAGAGATTTCACGATTTCTTTAATTTGATCTGACTGAAAGCAAAAAGCAAACCTTTCTAAGTTGCTGGAGAAAAACCAGCTCTGTCTGCTTCCAGTTCACAGTAGAAAAATACCATAGGCAGCAAGCAGTGACTCAGGAGCTGCTATGTGCTCTTTTCATGTGCTCAGTGGGACAGAATAAACCCCTTGGTCTGTAGTCTCTTGATTCACTCCAGGTTTAGCAGACCTCTCATTGGGCTTAGAAAACTAATTTGCAGCCTAGAACAGCGATCTTCTATATTCTGTGTCCTGCCACTGAGCCCTGCCACAAGTCCTAACCACTGCACAAGTCCTCTCTGGCACCCTGCTTTCACAGCCTTGGACTGAATTTAAATAGGAACACTCCACATCCAACTGACTGAAAGGGAAAATATCAGGTGCATGGGAAAAAAAAAAAAAAAAAAGATATCCTCTGCCTGAGAGTGCCATTTCATAATTCACTCCACGTATAAATATCAAAAGGCATTTTTAACTGCTGTCTTTTAATGCTGGCTCCTTTTTTTTCCTTTTTTTTTTTCTCCCCCAGATATGTGCTAAAGACTGCAATCAGATAAAGCTCCTGGTTTGAGTGTGCTCACAGCTCTATTTCTGGGTATGAAAATACACAGTCGCTGTCATTACAGAGAAAATCATGGATTTCAATATTTATGAGGTTGCGAATACGTTACTGAATTTGTTGTCCTCAGATGCTTCCACGCAGCCTACGGATAGCAATGAAATCTGATATTCTGTGGTATCTGGCAATTGCTGAGCCGTAGAAAGAAAAAGCATTATCTTCACAGCCACACTCTCTCAAGCAGTTTGTACAGTCTGAAGGAGGAGCTGTAGAAAAACAAGCTCGACAAGTCTATCAGAGGAGTGACTGAACCATACTGTGCCTATCACAGATCCAACAAGGTACACAAGACATATCAACCTTCAGTGTTTAAGACAGTCTGGGACAAAAGGAACAAATATCTTCGGAGTTTGTTTACTTTTTGTCATGTTAAAACCTGCAATGGGATTATTTTTCTCTTGTTCTACTTAGTATCGTTTGCTTGGTTTCAATATGAGAAATTCATGAGGTGTTTTTTTGACAATAAATGATTCCACTTAATGGTCCACACATGGTTCCTGACACTGGAGATCAGAAGGACATCACACTACCTGCCTGTGTCCCTCCAGTTTTCAATATACTCTTTATACAGCCTAAAGTCAGGCCTCAAGAAGGTAACAGGAGGAAAAGTTTAAAAAAAATAATTAAAAAAAAAAATTGTTGTCCTTTCAGGAAAGGATGACAGACTTAAGCTATGTATGAACAGTTAAGTAACAAAACTTGAACTCCAGAGCCAGAAGTCGTCATTCCTTCTCATCACACCTTTCAAACTCAAGTTCAGATTACATATAATCAAACTTAGATTAACTGCAAAACACAATTGGCTGCACATGATCCTGTAAAATGTTCCATCTTTTTTCTTAATTTCCTGAATATATGTAAACATTAACAAAAGCAAGAAGCATAATTCATTATACTTACTTCCTTTCTTCTTCAAAATCCTGCTTTGTTAGGATGAGACTACTCACAACTTCCTCAGCTATGACATATGGAAACACAATCAGATTGATATTTTTCCTGTTAAAGGAGACTGTAATTACTTCTCCAAGAACTACCTGTAAAAATAGGCTCCAAAACAGCCAGAAAGGCAAGACTAGTTTTCATCCTCCATAAAAAGATAATGCGGCTCATATTCCATACAAAACAGTATAGAAAAAGCGATGCATCTTAATATAGTCTGGAAGCAGAGTCAACAGCTATTATGCATCTTTATAACTCCCATTTCAGCCCACAGAAATACAGAATATTTTAGAGAGCTTTCATAACACATGGCATTGTATAGATATTACAATGCTCTGTACTAATGCCTTGTTGGACAATATTCATGTCCTCTGTAGCATTCAGAGGCAGATAAAATGGAAGTGACTGAATTTACATTCAGCCTTTCCATGCAGCTCTTCAGCTTGGAGAACTGGACTCTTATCTCACATAACATCTTAACCCTTCTCAGTTTAGCTGACCCTACAGGATGGACAACACACTGCAGCTGCCCAACAGTAATTCTTCCCAAACTCCTGAACACCCACCCATCCTGCTACACCTTAACAGACAGGAGCGGGACAGTGAGGTTGGACAATGACTTTTTATATTGGGATACTTGTGAAAAAACAGATTCAGCACCAGAGAGATTTAAAATGGGATACTTTGGAAGCAAACACAAACCTCTATTCTGTTTTGATTCAACAGATATACAAAAGAATGCACATTAACAGAAGCGATCCATAACTCGATGAATTAATGAAGACTAGTTAACTGAAATTAACCTTAAATTTTCGTCTAAGCAAATACCTTTTGTACAGTTTTCTCTTTTAAATCCTGCAAGTTTTACTACAACAAATTCATTGCAGTGGTTAGGTGTTACTTGTAGGGAATAGACCATTATTACGCCAGGGTTTTTAAAGATATTGCACCCTATCAGTTCGGTGAGAGCTACAGAATGGATTTCAGGAAGTTTAGGGTTTGTTTCATGCATGATAGCTACTGAACATTGCTATATCCCCACACGTGGAATCCTCCAGGCAAAGCCAGCAATGCTGGAAAAAATGTGATTCTCAAAAAAGGAAGAGAAATGAGAAGAAGTCAGACTGTGTGCACAAGATCTGAAGAACTTCTCCTCTAAAATTACTGATATAATAAAACAGGAAACATTTACCCCATCATTTATCAGGTACGTAAATCTTATTCTTGACTACCAGTGTTGTTTCTGTCAAGTAGTTCCAAAAATATCAGTAAGGACCTTTAAGTTTGTCTACAAGCATTGTGAGAAGACCACCATAGGTCCTTCTTCAGCTGTTACAGGAACCCCATGAGCAGGGGAAAGAACATGAGTCTTGATGGGGAACAGCTTAGGAAATCATATTCTTTCAGGTGAGTTAAAACTTTGCTTGTTTTGAAGTCACAATGAGATTTCCTTTTACCTTCAGCAGAAACTGGTCATGTATGATTAAAGCAGCCTGAGACTCTGTGTGTATTCAAGGGTCCCTAGGTTCCATTAAAGGTGTTGTTTCATGAACATTTAAAGCCACAAGTTCCCAAAGAAGCAATTTGCCCACCCCTTCACCCTCCCACATGATCTTGTTCCTTTTATGCTGGCATAAACATTTATGCAGCTGTGTTGTAAATCAGATTAGGGAAATTCAGGTCAAAACTATTTTGTTTGTTTATTTATTTTTAGGCATTTTGCTTTTATAAGCATTAGTGAATTACTCCTGACAGCATCACTGCATGTTAGGAGAGTTTATGATTTTTTAGATGAGGAAAGTGAACGATGTACAGACTACCAGAAATGTGCCAAAATTAGGCAGTAAATCTGTCAGTCGAGAATTTTACTCAGATGTCCAAACTTCCTCTCTTTTAGCACAGTAAAATGTAATTAATTCAGTTCCCCATTAATGTGATTTTATTTACAGAAATTACAAGTTTTTCTGCTTAAGGAGTACTGTATTTTATTAAACTGTACTTAGCAATTTCCAAAAGTATATATTCATATCAATAGTTGTAAACAAAAAATATTTGTTCTACTCCGTCTTAATAACTCAGAATAACTGGCATTTTTTTTCTCTGTGCACAGGTTAACTTTTCTGTTTAAAAATATTTAGTCAAGCCAGAGGGATAATGCATAGTTAGATTGATCTGGGTTTGTCATTTTAAACTTCAAGCAGTATGCTTACCTGCCAGTGGTAAGAAATTGACAATAAAAAAATTGACAATAAATAGTGAGAAGATATGTGATACATAACGTGAGTCCAGAAAATACTTACACTTTAATCTATTTCAGAAAAAAAAAATAAAAATCTTACATTTCTAGAGCATTTGAAGAGACTTTGTCAATCTTCAACAAGTTTTGCCTTCCACAAAAACAAACCAATTAATTTCCTTGCAATCTACAATTAAAAGTGTCCCAAAAAAAATACGCAAAGAATTTGTAACATGAAAACTGAATCCCAGTATTTAATGGCTTGCATTTCATAATCCGTACATTTTTTTTCTCTGCCTAGTGCCTTCAAGGTAGAGTCTTGTCATGAGATGACCTTCCACAGACTTTACAATGGAAAAAGTCTTAATATCAGGGCTTCTCCGTCATTCTGTAGCCTTACATTTAACGCTTGGTTCTTCTTTTATTGCCAAAATTGCAGTTAGATCTCCTAACTTTGTACCCAAATGATTTACTTGCATGATTGCATACAAGCATACAAAGGCATTTCTTTTCACAGAGGACAGTCAGAAATCTTTACATCATTGTTACGAAATCTGGAAAGGTTATTGTCAATGCCTTTCACAGACTCCCCCAGGCACAGTTTATTTAGTGGACTTCCCTTCAGCAAGGTAAGATATCAAAATAATTGCTTATCCAAATGGTCATTCAGTATATTTTGAGTTAATGGGAAGCTCACAAAAATTAATTTGGAGTGCTGATTATGGTTTCCACTTTGGCATTTGCCTGTGCTCTCTGTGCACCTATCCCAGTTAGTAAGTGTCCCTGCAAATCTTTAATTATTTGATTATAAAGCCATTTTTACACACATTGCTTAATTTAAGTGCATATCATGCCATAATTTTAGTTTTGAATGAATCTTCTGGACTAAGGCTAATTAAACTAACTTCTGGGTCACAACATACGCGTTGCCACTAAAAACATTATTTAAAATGGCGAACAGTCTAACACACGGTCTTGCAGACCACAGAGGAAATACTGTTTATCAGAAGAGACTGAAAGCATGCTGTGGTCTGGCTGCCCAAAGGAGAATCCTCTTTTTTTGTTACAATATGAGGTCAAAAAACAACAGGCTTGACAATTCACTGCCATTCATTCTGTGTAAGCTGAGTGAAAAGCTGGCATGCTACAAAAAGAGTTTGTTTATGATGCATCACACTGATTTTGCAAAGGTGTAATGGATTTAACAAGACCCAGGGGCATGCAGACTTGTGCCTGCTGCCTCCATCATTCTTGTTCCCATACTGCATGCAGCAGGTCCATTTCAGAATGGAAAGTCTTGTACTTCCTCTCCTTCCTTTCCAACCCCCCAGCCAAAGGGAACAAAATCCCCACAGTAGATTAAAAAATACATGGTAATAAACAATTATGCAAAATTAAATCTAACTAAAATATGCTTTCCTTTAAATATGCAGAGTTAACAATAGCATCCTTTTAGAGTTACGAGGCCATTCTTGTCAAATGGAGCAAAAAAAGCAGGCCAGTTCTGAGCAGCACTCCCATACTCTCAAACATGTAATTAAGCCAATTTTCACACAGAACACTTCAACTTTCTGATTTAATCATTTATTTAAATTTCATGCTACAACTTCACTAAAAGGAAGGTTGAAAAATATTGAAACAAAATCTCCAAACCGAAATGTCCCATTTTGTTTATGGGACATGAATGAATGTTTAATTCATTCCAGAACAGTAAGTTTTGGTATTTTAGCTAGTATACATATTACTTAAAAGTAAAAATATAATAATGAAGTAATATGATACAATGCTTCTAAAATAATTGCTGATGTTTTGAAAGGATCTACTACACTTTTTCTCCTGAGGCCGAAGGGAAGGACAAAGTTCTAAACTGTGATGATATTGAGCAGTGGAGATGCATGGTATGTATGGACACATTTGTTAAGCATTATGTAGCTGGAATCTTGATACTACTCTCAAATTGGATATGTAGTCTTTTTTTTTTTTCTTCCCTATTTTGCAGGCTTTCAGTAAGAAAAACCATGAAGTATTAGTTCTTATCTCTTTTGCTCTTTGTGGATTTTTTTGGCATTCCTACATAAGGTTTTAGCAGTGATTAAAATAGAGCTACATTTAAAATTTTATTTGGCACTGCACTTTTCTGTTTATTGGCTTCTTTTAGAAAAGCATTTTCTGCCTAGGTAAAAGCTGTTCTTCCAACTACAGAGCTACATTTTACCATTTCAACCACATTATTACAGAGAGCATCTCACTGGGAGCATCACATGCAACCATGACTCTATTTTCATATTATCTCATAAGAAACTAGCACACATCCCACTAGGTAATGCGTTCCCTTCTAGTATGCCCAGAGCAACATCCAAAAGTATGTCAAATTTCTGTAAGACTTTGATAAGCATGAAACAAATATGGCATAAATGCAAATATGGCTGTCAGAAATAGCCCCCAAATGGGGTTGTAGTAATGCAAGGTACAGGAAACATCAGCACTTCTTTCTCTCCTGAAGCACTCCACATTCTGGCTATATCATGAGGCCCCTTCCAAGTTTGTTGCAAACTGTTGCTCAATCCCCCTTTATGAAAACATGAAAACTTACCCCCCCCCCCCAATGTCTCTTCAGTTAGCTCGTGCTGTTGGGTACTTAAAAACTTCTGGAAATGATGCACAGTGCATTTGGAAGAAACGCAGAAGGCAGGAAGCAGTTAAAATGGCCCTTTCTAACCCTTGATCTCTACCTCACTTTTCCTAAATTAAAGATCAGAAGCCAGATCTTAACCAAGTCCTAGCCTGTGTCTCACACCAAATTTTAGGATCAAATACTCTCAAGTCCTGGAAAACTCCACAGGGTAAAGGAAAGAAGAAGAAAATGGTTCAGTTTTT
This sequence comes from Anser brachyrhynchus, assembly GCF_964034855.1. Classification (NCBI taxonomy): domain Eukaryota; kingdom Metazoa; phylum Chordata; class Aves; order Anseriformes; family Anatidae; genus Anser; species Anser brachyrhynchus. The sequence goes on from NC_137698.1 coordinate 26,096,402, forward strand.
TCAAGTCTGCCTGTCTGGGAGCAGTTTCTGTCCAGAGAAAATATTCATCATCACGTTCTTCCCACAACTATCTTAGGGACAGTCACTTTTCTCTAAGAAAAAAAAAAAAGTACGATTCTGGAAAATTTGCCTTTTGTCCTTCCTGCAATGCAGTTCCCAGAAACACACAGTATTTCTGCCTTGCAATCCCACAGTGCTCCCAGGAACTGGTCTGTTCAACATAGATTCCTTTTGATCTGACTCAAAAACATTCTGTTTGCTCCCATTTCTTCCTCCTGACCAATTAAAACTATTAGTGAAGCTTAGAAACCACCTTCAAAAGCATACACATTGCAGGGGCCTCGTGGAAACTAGATGTTGATCTAACTGCCTCTCTTATCAGACATGTCTATCCCCTCATGTCCTCATTGCTGCATCAGCTTGCAAGTCCCCTTCTGCCCTATGCCAACTGTCTAGCTCCAAGCCCCTTCTCACTTCCTACCATTTTCTCTTTTCACACATTTAGAAACCCAGTACCACGTCTTTCAACCAAAGAAAAAAATATGGACACAGCTATTAATACAAAATGTACTGTAAGCAGAATTGCCATAGTTAAGTGGATCACAAGTAGGGTAACACCGATTTACAGCATATGCAGTGAGGTGAAAAAAGAAAACCGGGTGATACAGCATACCTTTAAAAATTGCCACCATATACATAACCAGTGAGAAATACTAAGCAACAGGAGGTGGCAATGGGTATTAGACCTTTCCCCAAGAACAGCTTCCCCCAAAGAACAGCTATTTTGTCATGACAAACACTCTCATAATAGCAGCTGAAGAGTTTTGTTCTAACTTACTGGTTTTGGCTGATCTCTCCTTTGCACAGAACAGATTCTCTAATATTTTTAGTGCAGTGGCAGGCAGCACCTTCAGTGACTAAAAAGAAATACTAAGATTTTTTTTATCACATTTCAAAGACGATATTTATTTGTAAACAATATTTTTTCTGATACGGTGAGGCATTACTAACCCAACTGGTACCTCTAATTATGTTTCGTGCCACTGTACAAATTTTTAACTCATACAAGACACACTGCTATGGAATCTTGTTGGGTCTTTACAAATCTTATTCAAGCTGTGCACTCAAAACAGTTGTTTGGGATTCTCAAGACACTTTGAGGCTGTCTTCTTTATTACAGTTTAATGATACTGCTAAGCTGATTCATACATTTTTAACCTCAACACTTCATTAGTGCCACTCTGTTTGCCAGTTTACACTGTACCAGCTTCAATTAACATAGCTCTATGCAGGTCAGCCTTATGCATTTTAACTCCTGCTGCTGCACCGCTGCCTTTGCTAGAGTCACCTCCTGGTACCTGCTCACAAACTGAATTGCCTGCTGGTGACTCGTCAGTGCAGCCAGATGAATCACAGAATCATTAAGGTTGGAAAAGACCTCCAAGATCATCCAGCCCAATCATCTACCTACCACCCATATTGCCCACCAAACCTCACCCTTAAGCACCACTTCTACCCTTCCCTTAAACACCCCCAGGGACGGTGACTCCACCACTTCCCTGGACAACCTGTTCCAATGCCTGACTGCTCTTTCTGAGAAGAAATTTTTTCAAATATCCAACCTGAACCTCCCCTGGTGCAACCTGACGCCACAAGGGGCAGGAAACACTCCCAGAACAGGCTTTTTACCCCTCAAACTATGGCAAATTTAGGTTGGATGTTAGGAAGAACTTCTTTACTGAAAGGGTTGTTAGGCATTGGAATGGGCTGCCCAGGGAGGTGGTTGAGTCGCCATCCCTGGAGGTCTTTAAAAGACGTTTAGATGTAGCCCTTAGTGATATGGTTTAGTGGAGGACTTGTTAGTGTTAGGGCAGAGGTTGGACTAGATGATCTTGGAGGTCTCTTCCAACCTAGACGATTCTGTGATTCTGTGATTCTGTAAATTTTCAACATTTTTGTCCAGCAAAAATGAGGACACGGTGGCCAAGGGGCAAGAAGTGCCTTCATGATACACTGGTGAATAAGAGCTTTCAAAGCTAGTTTTTAGGAGTACTAATTATGAGCAGAATGAAAAATTTTACTCTTTACTAGGTGACAGAATTGCCTGGAGCTAGGTTTACAGCTTGTAAATGGCACACACAGAAATTCAAAGAAAGATTTAATAATCTGTAAAACTCTCACGGACACTGACACAAACCAGACAACCTCTGACACTTGTACCAGGTTGTGCTACTTTGTAGCCATGTGCCTTTGCGTTGTGATACGCACCCATCTCCTCGCTCTTCCTTTTGAAAGAAATAAGACAAAAGATTTTCTTTTCTTAGTATTTGAGAGCCGTCATTATTATTTGTCTTATGGTTGACCTAACAACCTCAGTGATGCTGCAAGTCAAGGTGAAATAAAGACAAGCGAAAGGGAGACAGGTCCACTTTAGGTAGCAGTAGGTTTGCCAAAAGATGTACCAGACAGACTGACTGGACGGAGGGGTGGACAGGTGCTACAGGTAAAGGAAATGATAATGCAAAAGGACTGAATGAACACCAGGTATAGCAGCTGCATGTTGCATAAGCTCTCAATGTGTCACACAATGTTTTTACAGCCTATTTCAGCTTTGCAGTTCCTCCTTTTTACAGACAGTTTTGCCTTAATTAAAATGTATCTTGCCTTGCAATTTTTAAATGTCTCCTTAGAGCATAACTGTTTGTGATTTCATTGAATGCTCTTCAGTGATCAATCTTTTTACTTCTGCATTTTGATTTTTAAAATATATTACATTTAATACTATTTTTCATGCTTTAAAAAAAGATTAGTCAGTTCATATTACAGTACTACTGTTACTTATCTAGCTTATTTTTATGTGTAGGGATGGGAAAGTAATCTAACCACATTATCCAATTCCCATTGAACAAAGCAATAATTTTTTTATTATTTTTCCTCTCTCTCTCTTTTTTTTTGTTCTTTTTTTTTTTTTTTTAAAAAAGGCTGCTGTTCAGTAAGTGAATCCAGTCCACGGGGCTAGCCTTGTTTGACATTACTTACAGGAAGCAGGATGACATTTTTGACAACGTTTTAATAAGTAACAGGGCTTTTTCATTGCAGGAGAAAAATCCTTGAAAATAGGTGGTTCATAAAATGAACTCCTGACATTCTTGTGAAGCCTGAATCTAAAAACCTTTTTGTTGTAATGAAAAAAAAAAAAAATCCATACACCTACCCTCACTCAATACACCTACCCTCACTCAATACATTTAACTTCATAATGCAACACTGAAGGAAATTGAGCAGATCAGGAAACAGAGTGACACAGAAGAAGTGGCTCTAACAAACTACATGAAAAGCACGTTTTGCTGTGAAATTGTGAGGCATAACCAAGAAGTTAAAGGAAGAACAAATTGTTGGAAGAGTAGATGACCTCATCCCTGCATTGAACTCTTTACTGTGAAGTCTGGGAGAGAGGAAAAAGACAAAAAAGGAGAACCTAGCTCAGCTCATATTACCAAAAGGAACTGTTTTTTCATGTAAAGACATCCATTCCATATGATGAGAAAACTATGTGCAGTGTTTTAGTTTTCAAAATCAGAAGTTCAATTTTTACAATGAAGTCCAGATGTGTGTCGCTTATCTTCCCTCATCTGAGTAAATCCAGATTTCGCTTTCCCTCGTTTTCTCAGTAGGCTCACAGACCAAGCTTCCTCCTGACTGAGTAGTGCTTTGATCTGATTAATCTCTTAGGCTAAATCTAAGATCCCTACTCTTCTGTTAAAAGAGTAAAACAGGCACCCTTCTCTAATCCCTTATCTTCTTGATGATAGATCTTTATTAGAAGCTATCATTCTCTCAGATAAATCATTTATATGGAAAAGAGGAGAGCTCTCCTGCCATTTTTGCCTAGAATGCCTACATAATAGCAAAATCAAGAACGTGATTTTTTTTTTTTTTGAATCAGCAAGATAATTGTGATTTTGCCCCACTTTACAAACTGCAAAACACACGCAGAGAGGAAGGCGATTTGTTCAACATCAAGCAGCAGCCGTGCAAAAATCCAGAAGAAAAATTTTCTCCAGATTTCTTTGAATTCTGGATGTTCACTACTTTCTCATCATCAGACAATAATATCTGCAAAAAGACCCTAGTTCATCAAACTACTTATTATTTAATAGAATAGATCACTATTAAAGATTTCTAGCAAATAAAAAACAAGGAATTACACCCTGAAATTACCAAGTAGTTGCTTATGAAAGATTTCATTGGAACAGAGGATACAGAGAATGAAAGAAAACTTTGGTAGAATTACATAGCTATCACTATAAAATAGACAGGAAAGTCCATGCATATTGTGAATGCTGACAATTAGAAGAGCTATTTACTTAATAATGAAACAATGAACTGAATGCACTGCATTTGGTGAACTACATGGCAAGACATGTATGTTTAGAAATGGTTTAAGAAGCATGAGAAGCAGAGTAGATGTTCCTTGTGAATTATATAATGTCAATAAGTACATCTAGTTTTGTCCAGAAGTTCTATTGAGAAGCTGTTGCATTTTTAATGCAAAATATAGATCAAAATATAGTAATAGGAGCTCCATGGGTCCTCAAGAGGCAGCTAGTCCGTTACTCTGCCTTAATGAAAGAGCAACCATAACTTCATTTTTATCACAAATATTATCTCACGGATACTTACAAATATTCAGTTGTAGAAATGTCACCATTGACAGATCATGAGAAGTCCTGGTTGATGTCACTAGATGAAATAATCAATTCTCTTTCCAGGAAAAAAAAAAAGGATGAAAGGATGGTGTCATTAAATACCTATTGTACGGCTGTACGTGATGTTGGCAGAAGCCACCCGCTCAATGGGCTGGAAGGCAAGGCTTATTTAGGGTATACATGGGTGCTAGTTCAATGGCTCACTGGAGATAATGGATGCACTACAACTTTGGGTCTAAACAATGCAAGTTGCCATGAAACTTGGATCACACTCATTGATAAGATAGCTGTAACTGAGTCAGAATGAAGACCCATCTCCCTCAGTATCCTACTGCTATCAGACAGACACTGACTTTTAAAACACAAAAACTACACTCAGCTTAATGATTTTCTGAAGTGCTGCTTTTTATAGACTTTTTTTTTTCTGCTTTAAAGAAAAAATAAATCAAAGATTGATCCTTCACACTGGCTTTCTGCCAGACTAGTTTCAACTGAGTGTTCATCAAGAAGGAAAAAGGAGTGGAATCCTATCTCATCTGCCTTTTGTGACAAAACTCTTTCACACAGAAACAGACACAGACTGCAACAGCGAAATCATTGTTGCCTGCTCTTCTCTGTTGGTTACTGTGCTAGATTTCCCTTTGATGTGTTCACTAAGTTAGCAGTTGCTCTGCACGTGTTTGACATCTCTGCATCCTGTGCTATAAAATTCAGGTGCAGGAATACGCTCATGGCATCCTGAACTCAACAGATAAAACCAAGTAGCTCTGAGACTGGCGGCTGTAGGTGAGACAGGACTTCTCGTAGCATTATCTTCAAACACCATGAGGAAAGGTACAACACATGATCAGCTGAAACCACTGACCAGTGCTTGGGGGTGGGAGAGAATAAAAGAATTATCTGTAAGGGTCCAGAAAATCTGCAAGGAATATGACACATAACAGTAAAACAAAAATGGATGAGAAGAAACTGACAAAACTTTAAAAGACTGTGAGAAACCATTGTTAAGAGACAAAACCACACTGGCTTGCTTCATTCTTTTTTTCTTCTGAATGCCCATAAACCTTTATTACTGCAGCTAAGTACAACCTGTTCTCCCCAGCTACTTATCCAGTGTGGCTGAGGGATCCTGTCATTGCAGAAACATTGGAACACAACATCTCTGGGAACTTGGCCTTAACCAATGCTGGACAAGTTCAGGGAATGAAACACAAAGAATTTTGTGTTTTGTAATGGCTTTCATACAATAACATACAGACATTCCAATGATACTGAATCCTAAGAAGGAAGAACATTTCCAATTAGTCTCAAAGGAGATGCCAAAATGTGATCGTAAATATTTATGTTGCTTTCAGGCATCTTCTATCCGGCTCATTGGGATACTTAACATCTGTCATGAGTACAACAGCAAGACCTTCTACCCTTGTGCAGGCTTCTCCCTCTCAACTTGTTCCAAAACTAATATATACAGCTTCTAATTTATCAAGTATTTAACTCATTCAACTGTGTAATAGACAGAAACTTAAAAAACAAAAACAACTAAACAACAACAAAAAAATGAGTATCACAGTGAAGTCTTCAATGTGCATTTTTTCCACTGAGCCATTATTATCACTTCTATGAATGATTTCATCAAATCCTACAGATGAATTTAAAGGCAAAATAGGAAGATTGATTTGTAAACAACAGCTACCAGCTATGGGCTCATTATTCTTTATGCTCTAACCCTGAATTGGCCTTTGGAAGACAAATTTCTTCTCTGCTGTGTAGTTTCTGCACCATGGTCCCTTGATTAATTATCAGCCGCCACATGCAAAATCCACCATGATGGATTGTCTGCCTGTATCTGTAACTATAGTCAATGACAGTCCTTGTTACTGAAGCAACCAACCAATAGAATTGAGAGGTGAACGAAAATACTTTGCAAGACAGGGCAAAGAAACGCAATTAGAAAAAGGAAGACCTATCAAAGCTATGTTATAGCTAAGGGACCAACAGCTGACAACAGTGCAAATAACTCACAACAAACCACATAAGAAATGTAACTTCTTTTTGAGATCACAAAATGAACAGGATGTTGTTATTAGTGATTGATAACCAAATATTTTTGGAAGAGTTGCACTTTATAGGATCCAACACTTGGAACCTGAGTGCTTTGCTTAACTGTTTCTGAAAATCACATTACAGTTTCACATCCCTGATGGAATGAGCCATGGCTATAATCATAAGACAACTTGAAAGCTTTGAAACTTTCAGAGTGACCAAGGTTTTCTTTTTAAGACAAAGCAGAACAGCATTGTGACCTACAATAAATCGTAAAATTTCTGAGCGTTACTTTACATTTAGGCTGAAGCTTTATTAGGTTTCAAAACTAAAGTCAGTGATCCACTAGAAGACTCCTATTGATGGGGCTAGACACTACCTACTATTTGAGCCTTGCCTTCAGTAGTCTACAGCAAATTCAGTCGCACTAAGCAGGACGCTCATAACTACCATCTGCAAAAGTTGCTTTCAGACTTGTGTCTGCCCCCTTTACTTGCCTTTAGTGGCCTCCTCAAAGAATCTGAGGAGATTATGCTGCCTTCTGAGGCTACCTCTTCCTTTACATTACTTCCACTGTCAAAAAGAAGTAAGTACAAGCAGTAGGTATAAATCATTCAGTTGTTCAGAAAATGAATCACGCAGGGATATGAATGGGCGTAACAACAATTCTGTTAGATACTCTCTCTGCCACAGGGGAGTATGGACACCCAGCTCTACTGATCAGCTAGCCCCAAAAAACAAGGGTAGGTGTACTGTTTTCTGCTAATAAATTGGCCATCCAAAACAACAACAACAAAAAAATACCAAAAATCAATCAATCAAACAAAACAAAAACAACAACAACAACATCTTATTCTGGTCATTCTGGTGTGAAATTTTTAAAAAGAAATATTACTTTTGAGTAGAGCTCCTAATTAAGGTGAAATGAGAAGGGTGGGAATAAAAAAGAACAGTCCTTTTGCAGAGACGGCTGCACATGCATGTTCTTCTGCTATAAATGACAAGAGACCACGTTAAACATAATTCTTTGCATGCTACTGAATCACATATTGAAACTTAACTGCATGAGAGTGGCGTACTAAAATGAGGCAGGTGTTAAAGAAATAAAAATAGGATGCCTTCAGGTAGTTTTCTTGTAGAATTTAGATCAAGTTGCACTTAGTTACAAAGTAGACCTGTCATTCAGACACTGAATTGCTCTCACAGCTGGATCAATCAGGATTAACAACTAAATGAGCGCCCTACTTAGAACATTGTAAGCAATATCTTTAGTACCTATAATATATTCTCATGCATTTTCACTAATAACTGCAGATGCAAAATTACTAAATAGGATTATGCATATAGAAGCTTGCATTGTTTCCTTTAAGAAATTTAGATGTCATCTAATTAACCTGGAAAAAAATAAACAGTGTTTTTTTTTTTCTACTGCTATGTTTGAAACTAAGGGTGTTTTATTTAAGGGTTTTCCACTTCTATAAAGTATATGACAGCACTGTAAGGGTAAGTACAGTACACAAGGGTGGGAATCAGCATGGTAAGGCACGAAGATGCTGGCAGCTTGCAGCTTCTCAGAACTATTCCAAATATTCAATTGCAGAAAGCAGACATCTGATTCATTTTTAATCAAATACCACTGAGAAACATCAATAAGAAATAACCATCACTTGTTTATTGATATCTACTCAATAGGCATGTCCTAAGGCAGAAAGAAAAAATGTAATTACTGTAAAAACTGTAATTACAGTAAAGAAGATGATCTTATTGCATTGTATAACTCATTACCAAAGGCATCAACAGCCTAGGCTTAGGACTTGTAAAAACAATGTAACATGAGGATAGCCAGCCCACAGAAGAAATCCCAAACTTTAGGCCAAGTTCATACATGAAATCTTAAGCTATATATAAAAATGAGAAATATATCTATCACAGGTTTATTAAGTACTAGAGAAGTTTAAACAATATATATTCCACTATGTATGGAACTACATTCAGCAGTGTAAGGAAATACCAATACCCTAATTCCATTAGAGTATTTTTATGGTATTTATTTCTGACAGGAAACATTGTGACTTCCGCATGCAAAGCACATTTTAGAATAGGAATAGGTTGTGCAAGTTTTAAACCAGATGGCTGTACCCTGACAGACACACACCAGTACTTCTGAAAAACAAGCAAACTGTGGAATGAGGTGTCTAAATATAAATCATAGTTCATCTCACAAGAAATATTAAACTTCAGTAATTAAATATAAGCCTTCCTTTTCCAATTTGAAATTTCTCTGTGTTATTAATTCATCTTGCCGAGGCGACCGGCTCCGGGGCAGACGCGTGCTGCAGCGGAGCGCGGGATCGGGACAGGCAGGGCTCTTTTTCGGGCATCGAGCCTACGTGAGGGAGCCGCCAGGCACCGGCAGCCCTCGTGAGGGAGGCTGACGAGGCGTAGGCGGGGCCAGCAGCGTCAGCGACAGCTCCTCCCCCCGGCCGTTCAAAGGCAGCCCTTAGGGAGCGCGGCGAACAGGGAGTGACGCGGCAGTTAGCGCGGGCAGGAAGGGCGGAGCGCTCACACCCGCCCATAGGGACAACTCCTCCAACGGAACTCTCCCGTCAGCTGGGCTGCGATGGTCTCCACCAGGCACGGTGCTTTCTCTAGGAAGTCAGTACACACCCAGACTGACTGCCCGCCCAAACATGCGGCAGTTCAGGTCTCCGGAGGCAGGGAGTGTCTGAGCCTCTTGCTGCCATCGGCGGGGGGCAGAGAGACTGCTCGCGTGAGGTGCGAGCAGGTGGACGACCTGGTCCGCATGGTGGCGGAGCTCAAGGAGGAGGTGCAGAGGTTGAGGGATATCAGGGAGTGCGAGCGGGAGATAGACTGGTGGAGCACCTCCCTGCAGGACCGGAGGGAGAGGGACCAGGGTGAGACGCTCCAAAGGGGGGTGGACCCCCTGCCCTGTCACCATCGGGCAGAGGGAGGGGACCTGTGAGTTGAGGAGGAATGGAGACAGGTCCCTGCTCGACCTCGCAGGAGATGCCCTCCCCTTCCGGTGCCACCTTCCCAGGTGCCCTTGAACAATAGGTTTGAGGCCCTGGAGCTGGAGAGACTGGTGGGTGAGGATGAGGTAGGAAGCCTACCCAGTAGGAAGCCTACCCAGGAGGTGAGGAAGTTGACTCCACGCCTCAGGACTGCCTCCACCAAGAAAGAAAGAAGGGTGACTGTTGTGGGCGACTCCCTCCTCAGGGGAACAGAGGGCCCTATTTGTCGGCCTGACCCCACACATAGGGAAGTCTGCTGCCTCCCTGGGGCCAGGGTCAGAGACATTACCAGGAAGCTTCCAAACCTGGTTCGCCCCTCTGACTATTACCCGCTTTTGATAGTCCAGGCTGGCAGTGACAATGTTGAAAAGAGAAGCCTGAAGGCTATCAAACAGGACTATAGGGGGCTGGGACGATTGGTGGGGGGAGCGGGAGTGCAGGTCGTGTTTTCGTCCATCCCTACGGGGGAAGGGAGAGGCACGGAGAGGACATGGAAAGCTCGCGTGGTTAATAGGTGGCTCAGAGGCTGGTGCCAGCACAGAAATTTTGGTTTTTTTCACCATGGGGAGCTTTACTCGGCACCCGGCCTGATGGCCCCAGACGGGTCCCTATCTCCAAGGGGAAAACGGATCCTAGGCCAGGAGCTGGCGGGACTCATAGAGAGCGCTTTAAACTAGGTAAGAAGGGGGACGGGGCTCAAACAAGGCTTGTTGGAGCTGTGCCGGGGGAAACAATGGCTAGGCCGGGGAAGAAGGCGATGGCCCAGCTGAAGTGCATCTACACTAATGCACGCAGCATGGGTAACAAACAGGAGGAGCTGGAAGCCATTGTGCAGCAGGCAGGCTACGACTTGGTTGCCATCACGGAGACGTGGTGGGACCGCTCCCACGACTGGAGTGCTGCAATGCCTGGCTATCGGCTCTTCAGGAGGGACAGGCAGCACAGAGGGGGTGGTGGCGTGGCTCTCTACATTAGAGAATCTTTTGATGTTGTGGAACTCCAGGCTGGGAATGATAAGGTTGAATCCCTGTGGGTTAGGATCCGCGGGAAGGCCGGCAAGGCTAGCTTCCTGGTCGGGGTCTGTTATAGACTGCCGAACCAGGATGAGGAGACGGATGAGGAGGTTTATAGGCAACTGACAGAAGTTGCAAAATCGTCGGCGCTTGTCCTCGTGGGGGACTTCAACTTCCCGGACATATCCTGGAAACACAACACGGCACAGAGAAAGCAGTCTAGGAGGTTTCTGGAGAGCGTGGGAGATAGCTTCCTGACGCAGCTGGTCAGTGAACCTACCAGGGGTGGTGCCCCGCTAGACCTTCTCTTCACAAACAGAGAAGGACTGGTGGGAGATGTGGTGGTCAGAAACTGTCTTGGGCAGAGTGACCACGAAATGGTAGAGTTCTCTATTCTTGGCGAGGCCAGGAAGGGGACCAGTAAAACTGCTGTATTGGACTTCCGGAGGGCTGACTTCGAGCTGCTCAGGACGCTGGTTGGCCGAGTCCCTTGGGAGGCGGTTCTGAAGGGCAGAGGAGTCCAGGAAGGCTGGGCGCTCCTCAAGAAGGAAATCGTGATGGCACAGGAGCGGTCCGTCCCCACGTGTCCAAAGACGAGCCGGCGTGGAGGAAGACCGGCCTGGCTCAACAGAGAGTTGCGGCTTGTGCTTAGCAGAAAAAAGAGGGTTTATAATCTTTGGAAAAAAGGGCGGGCCACTGAGGAGGACTACAAGGATGTAGCGAGGCTGTGCAGGGAGAAAATTGGAAAGGCCAAAGCTCATCTGGAGCTCAACCTGGCTACTGCCGTTAAAGACAACAAAAAATCCTTTTACAAATATATCAACGCGAAACGGAGGACTAAGGAGAATCTCCATCCTTTACTGGATGCGAGGGGAAACCTAGTTACTAAGGATGAGCAAAAGGCTGAGGTGCTTAATGCCGCCTTTGCCTCAGTCTTTAGCGGCAATACCGGTTGTTCTCTGGATACCCAGTGCCTTGAGCTGGTGGAAGGGGATGGGGAACAGGACGTGGCTTTCGCTATCCATGAGGAAATGGTTGGCGACCTGCTACGGAGCTTGGATGTGCGCAAGTCGATGGGGCCGGATGGGATGCACCCGAGGGTACTGAAAGAACTGGCGGAGGAGCTGGCCGAGCCGCTTTCCATCATTTATCGGCAGTCCTGGCTATCGGGGGAGGTCCCAGTTGACTGGCGGCTAGCCAATGTGACGCCCATCTATAAGAAGGGCCGCAGGGCAGACCCGGGGAACTATAGGCCTGTCAGTTTGACCTCAGTGCCAGGAAAGCTCATGGAGCAGATTATCTTGAGGGTCATCACGCGGCACTTGCAGGGCAAGCAGGCGATCAGGCCCAGTCAGCATGGGTTTATGAAAGGCAGGTCCTGCTTGACAAACCTGATCTCCTTCTATGACCAAGTGACGCGCTTGGTGGATGAGGGAAAGGCTGTGGATGTGGTTTACCTTGACCTCAGTAAGGCTTTTGACACAGTTCCCCACAACATTCTCCTCAAGAAACTGGCTGCTCGGGGCTTGGACTGGCATACGCTTTGCTGGGTTAGAAACTGGCTGGATAGCCGGGCCCAGAGAGTTGTGGTGAATGGAGTCAAATCTGGTTGGAGGCCGGTCACTAGTGGTGTCCCCCAGGGCTCGGTACTGGGGCCGGTCCTCTTTAATATCTTTATCGATGATCTGGATGAGGGCGTCCAGTGCACCCTCAGTAAGTTTGCAGATGACACCAAGCTAAGTGCGTGTGTCGATCTGCTCGAGGGCAGGAAGGCTCTGCAGGAGGATCTGGATAGGCTGGAGCGATGGGCTGAGGTCAACTGTATGAAGTTCAACAAGGCCAAGTGCCGGGTCCTGCACCTGGGGCGCAACAACCCCAAGCAGAGCTCCAGGCTGGGAGATGAGTGGCTGGAAAGCTGCCTGGCCGAGAGGGACCTGGGAGTATTGGTTGATAGTCGGCTGAATATGAGCCAGCAGTGTGCCCAGGTGGCCAAGAAGGCCAACAGCATCCTGGCCTGCATAAGAAGCAGTGTGGCCAGCAGGTCTAGGGAAGTGATTGTGCCCCTGTACTCGGCTCTGGTGAGGCCGCACCTCGAGTACTGTGTTCAGTTTTGGGCCCCTCGCTACAGGAAGGACATGGACGTGCTCGAGCGAGTCCAGAGAAGGGCGACCAAGCTGGTGAGGGGTCTGGAGAACAAGTCTTACGAGGAGCGGCTGAGGGAGCTGGGCTTGTTCAGCCTGGAGAAGAGGAGGCTCAGGGGCGACCTTATCGCTCTCTACAGTTACCTTAAAGGAGGCTGTAAAGAGGTGGGGGTTGGTCTGTTCTCCTACATGCCTGGTGACAGGACGAGGGGGAATGGGCAAAAGTTGTGACAGGGGAGTTTTAGGTTGGATGTTAGGAAGTACTTCTTTACCGAAAGGGTTATTAAGCATTGGAACGGGCTGCCCAGGGAGGTGGTGGAGTCACCATCCCTGGAGGTCTTTAAAAGATGTTTAGATGTAGAGCTTAGCGATATGGTTTAGTGGAGTACTTAGTGTTAGGTCGGAGGTTGGACTCGATGATCTTGAGGTCTCTTCCAACCTAGAAATCTGTGATACTGTGATCTTTGTTACAATTTCTTTTGTTTAAATAATTTTACATGGCTTTTACCATGGAGTTCTGTGACATTTGGAGGAGGACAATTTTTTTTCCCCCTCCCTAGTCCAAGATGACAGGTTCAAGTTCAGTTTCACTGCCATCAGGCACTGGAATACAAATTCCAGGGAAATATGAAAATCACCTTGGAGAAGGGAGTGGGTTGTTGTACTTTTTAACACCAAATTCAAGCAATCCACACCCCTGCAGCTTATGAGAGAGTTTGCATAAACATATTATCATAACAATACCCTACCCATATTTTTCTTTCGTTTTCAAAAAAGCCTTTATGAATGTGAGACAAGGAATTATTGCATTACTTATCAGCACTTTCTAATGAATGCATCACAGATAATTTCTGGAGAAAGGTACATGACTTAAAATTTATGAGAACAGACTTAGATGTGAATTGTACTATAAGCAATGAAATACCTTGTAATATAATATATTCAACTATTAATAAATCAAGATATCCAAAACTGATGTCATAACAGCCCGGCTCAATTCCTTTATACACATTATTTACAAGTGTTTACAAATAATTTGTATTAAAATACTCCTACCTATAAGCTGTGGATAAAATCCTGGCAAGGTATGGTTTCAGGTGCTTGGCATGCCCTGCAATGGGTGTTTAAAATGCAACAATAGCAGCAATATGGCATACTTTGTTACATGCTATTGCTAAAATACATCTCTGGTGTATTTTGGAAAGGAAGAAATTTAGTTTTTATGAAATGAAAGTGTCAAGTGAAATGAACTGTCAAGTCAGATTCCTTATCTCTTGCACGATCACACCACTGTACACAGCAGAAATATAGAATTATCTTCTTAAAAAATATTCTTAGTAAAATTACGAACACCTGAAGTGTAACGTTTAATTTTTGTGTCAATTGCTCATGTGTTTTAAATTACAATTCCTAACTAATCAGTTTTAAACTACAAGTTGAATGGCTATAATGCACTATAGCCTTTACCTGGAGTACCATGACTTTCTACATAAAAAGTACCTTCATGCAGCACCAACTCAGAGTTTCAAAGTAAAATTTTAAAGTAATGGCTCCGAAACCATGTCTTCACTCAGGCTCAAATGAGGAAACATGCAACCCATTAGCTGAATTTCTGTTATATATTATTAGAGAGGGCACCTATGCCTGCAACCCCCTGGAAACACTTTCCCCTGTAACTCTAGACAAGAGCTGATTTAGGAACAAAGCGCGCCCTGATGGACAGCCCAGACTAAACAAGAGCTCTGCAGCAGGCCTCAGGGGGACCAGCGCAGGGAGCTGGAGACTCGGGGGCCAGAAGATCTTCCCACCACATTTTTAGCTATGCAAACTATTTTAGCAAATGTGATCAAATCTTACACTTCAGCAATGTAAAATGATTACCTAATCATCAGAAATAATTCCCTTTTCAATCATACCTACTAATAAAATCTGTAGTTGTACACTAAAGGGAAGCACTGCAGGGCTTACAATAGCTCTCTACCATTTCAAAGCACTACTTTTTTAATGGTTAATTCTATTTTTATTTTTAAATCATGACAGATAACGTAGATTTGCTTGGAAAAGCAAAGCATCTACACTTCCAGCATAGCTGGGAAGGAAGCCCTGTGGCTTCATTAGTGTGTCCACATTTTTGAACTTACACATAAGAGCCGCACACTATGAGGTTCCTCAATTTAGTTCAACTAATTAGTGGTTTGTTATTACATAAAGTCATTTGATTAATACATTAAAATTAAACATATGAGATCTTTTTGAAGCATGCAGGAAATTAGTGCTGCCTCCCCCTGCCAAGTTTGCTCATTTGAGACTCTCTCCAAAGTCAATCTATGGATAATAAGAGGTGAAACAAATGCTTCTTTGCAGAGATACCGGGTTGTTAAGAAAGGGAGAACACACGGGGATGCTGGTTGATTTTACTATGGAAACAGTTGTTTATATTCTGTATTTTAAATCATATGGAGCAACACCAAGTCTATTTAGACCGTATATCTAAGAGGTTTCAATTCCGCAGAGGCCATCATGAACAATTTGCTGCTTCCTTTTTTCCTGTCACCCTGGCACTATAACCAGTCATTATAAGCTCTAATGAAGTTACCGCTTCTTATCCCCCTGATTAGAGATCCTTCCTTCTCTCTTTCATTAGTTCCACTGACCCACTAATTTTACTCATTATCTTTTTCACAGAAAAAGTAATAGCAGAAAACCAAAAGACAGTGGGTTCCAGATTCCTTTGCTGTTGCTCTTAAGAGAAGCAGGTCAGCAAGCACAAGGCTAAAATATATACTGCCATGGTAAAGCAGCTGGGAAGAAGTTTGTATTTGCTGCTATGGATCCTGATATTATTCTGCCAGCAATGATTTTAAGATATTTGGAGTCTCCAGGCAGCAGAGAAAAAGTCACCTGAGAAATAATTTCTATTTTAAAAATGGGTAAGGGCACAAACATGGAACTTATTAACGATGCTAATTTCTTATTGATACTAATTTCTTATTGTTCCATTTTACGTTATTTTTCCAGAAAGGCTCGATGCAGTGAAATCTGAAAGAAAAATTGTGAAACAGCTTATAGGGGCTTATTTCACTATTGGGGAAGGTGTGAAAGTACACATGGCTGAACAGATATGGATTCTTCACAACAAACCCCTTTGAATTTTTTGGTTCTCAGTATGGATGTCAAATGAAATAAAACAAAAGGGTGGCTGCCTGAGAAAGCTTCTAGGAATGTCAGTATTGTGCACAGTTGAGAGCAATTTGCCCTGTAGCATTTCATCTACGTTACTGAAGGACCAAATTGAGGGAAGGCTAAGAAACAGCAGGAACAGGAAAAAGTCTAGATAAAGGATGCCATAAAAGATGCCTCTTGTGCTCTCTGCACCATTTACAGTGATTGATTTGTGCTGCCACTTTACCATGTTTTTTCTTGACAAAGAACAAATAAAAAAAGGCTCCAACAAGAGCAACCACCTATCCCTAGAGAGCCTTTTGATTAAGCCTTCTACTTCAAATCTTATGTACTGAAACCATGTTAATATATTCTCCTTGTCTTATTCTAGTGTTGCCTGATGGTAAGAGATAGCGTTGTCAATAAATGGAACAAATGAAGGCAGTGAGGACCTTCAGATCCAATTTTTTCAATTATACCACATCTTTCCGTAAAATGTTAAGTACAGAACATTTTGCAATGCAGATCCCAAAATCTGAACAGAGTACTCTAATGGAGGCATTGCCAATTCTGTGAAATACAGGCTGCACGTACAGGAATATTCTCTGCAAGACAGTTCCACCTTTTTCTTTGGCAACAGAAAACATACCAGAACTTGGCTACTTTCTTTTTATGAAAGATCTTAGTTCTTAAAGAACTAAGTACCCTTGTCTGAAACATGAGTACTGTAGCTATAGTAAGATGAAATACACATTTTTACATTCAATAAATGTATTATAATCTCCTAAGTGGAAGACGAAATGTAAAAAATCATTAGGTAACAGGGGCAAATGAGCATGTTTACTTCCAATTCATTTTTAAACAGGTTTTCATTCATATTTCATTAGTCTAACTTGGATGGAACTCACAAAAGCAGTTACTCCATAGTTACTTCATATTCCTTAAAGAAAAAAACAAAACATAAATAAGTAAATGTGTGTTTTATAATTCATAAAAATCTTCCTGTAATTACAAGATAGGAATTTGGGGAAACAAAACAAACAGCACTGCTGTATTTAAAGACTTTAAAAGTAATTTACACTACTGAAAATGTTTCCTTCTTTTTAAAACATTAGATTGACATCATTATCATATAACAAACAAAAATGTGATAAAGAAGACAGTTTGCATGAGTTGGATGATAAATGTGTGGTTAACAGGAGCAATGTGCTTCACAATTAGGTACCAAGAAGAGGCATTATGGTAATGCTCTGTGTGTGACTTGATCTTCACTTGCTAATAAAGTGACATAAAGAATTTAACAATTAGAAGCAGCACTCTCCACTTCAGCAGTCACAGGAGATGATGCGGCAGTTGAAACAGCCCAAGCAAGACCCTAATAGCAAACTTAGCTCTCTCCTGTGTAGTGGATTTTTTCCCTGTGGTCTCTGATTTACAGGCTCTTAAAGGCTCTCGGATTTAGCTAATATACTTGTATGAATCTGAAATCCGCTGTAGATCGGCTGTCTTCACAAGAAAGCAGGGTGGATAGATGTAGGTTTCACCGCATAAATTGTACTGTTATATAGTCCTGGGCCACAGCTAGGAGTGATGGATACAAAAGCATGCTAGCTTATTTTTTCAGCTGTGCAAGTTCTTCTACTGTTCCTTGCCCCATTGGTGCTCTCAAACCAACACAGCCACCCCACTATTTTTTTTTTTTTTTTGTTTAACAAGCCAACGTAAAAGCTACAAAAGCTATGCATTTTATATGTAAGTGGAACAAAATGCTTTTAAATTCTGACAGTCTTCAACCTCTATTATTCAGGTATGAATCTTCAGAAAAGGTTTCAAAGAATTGTGAATTATATCCTTCAGAAACAGATTACAAGAAGGTGTAACTGAAGGACTCCTGTATAAGTACAGAAAAAATCAGCATTAAAAGAAAACCTTGCTCTGCAAAATTTTGAGTCCTTTGCACAGAAATAAGGATGGTCTAGCCGGTACAGGCCACTTGGATTTCCATGGAGTTTGTAATGAATTTAATAGGCCATAGCATAAGATGTAAAACCTGACACATATAAATACTTAACTGAAATACATGGCATAGAGGGTAAAACAAAAGTTAGTTTTCAAAGGAGATCACCAGTGAAGTTTTGCCACAGCCTGTACTAGGCCCTGCAACAATCAATATGTCCAAAAATTATCTGTAAAACAAGGGGTAAAGCACAGGGCAACAGTACTGTGCTGATGATCCGAAGGCCAAGGGCAATATGGCCAAGGGCCAGCTGTGAGGAATCACAGAACCACCTGTACAAGGAAACTGGGCAATGCTTAGGCTACTGATGCCCTGCTGCAGTGAAGTCTGAAAACCACTGCTACATAATATTCGAAAAAGATTAATTCTTTCCATCATAAAAAGCTTGTATATGAAAGCTGTCATTTTTTTTTCACCTTAAATTTACTTTATATTTACTTAATTATATACAGTACTTTTTTCATTTGGTGGTACTCAAAGTCTACATTCTGATTTGGTACAGCTGATCGTAGAATAACCCATTGTCTAAACTGACCAGAGATTTGTAACATAATACATGACCATATCATCCGAACAAATACTTGAAAACTGGTATCAATTGAAAACAAATCCCTACTATTTATAGTTCCTGGCATATCTTCCTTTATTGTTGTGACTATGTTTAAAAGTGTTTTTTTTTTTTTTTTTTTAATTTTCATTTTTTGATGGCAGAAACAGCAGATTGAATTGGAAATAGAAGACTTTGTGAAGTCTGTCAATAAATGAAACAGTTATGGTAAACATAATTTCACAATTTCATTTTTACCTAGTGAAAATTAATTTATTTAGATTGAGACCGAGACAACTGCAGGAAGATAATATCTCAGTAACAAGTTATTAAAGAAACTGGTGCAGATCTTTAAGTTATGAGCAAGCACATGCTGACTGAGAAATAGTGGTTTGGAAAAGATAAAAACACAGTAAATCTTACTCTGTTGGTAACCCATCTGACATAATCCAAGTTGTGTAAATTAAAATAGCATATGAATAGCAAAACTTCCTATTCAAACAAGACAAATTCACACCTGTGGAAGCTAGTAAGCCAAAAATAACTGATGTCATTAATTTGGAGAGTGATACCAATGCTCCATATTAAGATACATCTACTGCAAACCTGCTACTGTTGTTGGCAGCATGTTTCAGGACAAGAGTAATTTAGAAGCTGGAAAGTATGTTATAATAAGGAAATTAACTCATACTGTATCTCAGGGGACTCATTGCCATCATCAGAGAAGTGAGAGTTATGGACTGGATTTACAAGACAGACATTCTTGCAATAGTTTATAAAGCTAATTGTGAATAGCACAAATAAATACAGTGAAACTCATTGCTCTCATTTCATGGGGAACTAAGTAGACAAATACAGTATCTCTAGGCTATAAACCATGCTTAATCTGCACAAACCAATGGACCTGAGGAAGAAAATATGAGCAGCAGAAAACGAAAAGCCACTGATGAGCAAAGCATAGTGTTACTGAAGTGTCTGTTTTCATCTTTGCTTGAAATAAATCATGTTTTGCAAATTTTGAGAGAAGGAAGGAATGACGAGGAAGGGCAGTAGAAAAATAGGGAGACTACTAGTTGTTAAAATACATTTTCATTTTCATTCAGTGAACACTCCGAGTTGTCTTCTGTATGGAATTACACAGACGCAAAATAAAATCTATTGAATCCTCAGGTGGAAGAAAAGACATCATCCTAAAAATGTGTACTTCCCTGTCTTAAGTTATAAATACGGTATTTTAAAATATCCTTAGAACTATTTTTTAAACTTACTATTCCTCTACATGCATACTAGTAGTCCATACTTCAACTTACTGCTTTTAACAGGGTAAGTATAATGTTAAACTTTATTTATAGGCAAAACAAAGCTCTTACAGGCCATCACTATGATTAAACACAGTTAAATTAATCAGAATCAAGAGAGAATGAGCTTACCCTTGTTCAAAATTTGGAAATTGGAAATTCCCTTTGGAATACATATTTCTCATAATTTCAGATCACGCCTGACCTCACCTGTTTTGTTTAACCAAACCTATTAATCAAATACATCCCGGAGGTAGCTAACCATCTTCCGGAATTCTAATAGAAGCAGAAAGTCAAGGGCAGCGTGAATTGATCCACATCACCTACCTTATTAAGTTTACAATGCTGACAATGCTTCCCTAGCTTTACTCAGAATTGCAGCTCAACCAGTTACTTTAAGACTGCTGCTTAAGAATTAAAACAATTTGACATACTAACACCTATGGACCAAATAACAGATTTTTTCTCAGTGCAATATAACCCTTAAAATCTGTAAGTTCTTTCCATCATATAGAAAATTAACAGAATAGCTAAAGTAATCTTTTATAAACATCCCTGAAACACATAACCACCCTCACATTGGCCATTATTGATTAATTTTGTTATCTGATTATTATTATTTTAGAAATAGTGTTTTATCAACTCTTCCACATAAAGTTTTGCTATCATTAGGACTTAATTTCATAGGTGACATCACATTCAATTTTCATTATTCACATGCTTAAGCAGAAGTTTGTGCTCCTACATGTTCAACATGTTGAAAAGACATGCTAAAAAGAGCATATAAAAACAATGTAAAAAAGCAACTCAGCACTTCTGTCCATCACAGGCCTCACGAAAGAACACAGGCAGATATTCCTGATACAAGTCGTTTTCAAAGACAAAAATGGGAAATAATACTCCCAATTCTGTCTTTACACAGAAAAATCTTAGCAACCACTAAATCTGAGATCCTTTGCTACAACAGCTACTCAAAATCAAAAGGATGAATTTGCCCCATATATATATAAATATATATATATATATATATACACACACACACACACTTTAAATTTGTGATTAAAAGGATTGGAACATCTTTCATTAGCAGAGACGGGCAAAAACAAATTTACCAGCTCAGTTCCCACTCAACACAAAGCGTCAAGGGAAGTGGAAGTTTTAACGTGGGGCATTGCTGCTTTCATGAATATAACTGCTGTCCCACAGCAGACACTTAGAGAAGGAAGAGGAAACATTGCCGTTCAGTGTCAAGGGATGAATGGCTACTTTACCACAGAGATTAATTTATGAGTTTGATACTAACTGTGGTGTTAGTTACCACACAGATTGCATTTTTTTTCCCTAAACACAAGAATAGATTTGAAGAAAAGATAGTAGAAATAGGTGATGTGTTAATATATAGAAATATACACATATTTCATACTCAACAACATATTGGTACAAGACAATTTTCTGACTCAGGAACCTATGGGCATATCTGCTATTGAGAACTGGGATATATCTGGTAGAAAGAGGCATCAATGGCGGACTTCACAATGTCTTGTACCTATGCTCACCACGCTTATAATAGCGCTATGTTGCCCACCTATCTCAGGAACACTGTGAAGAACACAGTGATGATCAGATAATGAGCCAAATGAACATGTCAAAATAGACAAATATATTTTATATCCTTTGAGAAAAAGCCATATCATATTATGCATAGTATATTCTACCCAAAGAACCAATCACCAGAGAACCAGTTTTAATCTACCCCCAATTGTTCTAAATGGATCTGGTTGAATATCATTCTCTTCTCTCTCCACCTTTATGAAGCAAATGATCCTTGCTATAGTAGAAAAGCTTTACTAATAAAAGGCACTGTAAAATGCTTTGTAAGCAAACAAAAAGTAGAAAGCCGATGTCAGTCTCCACTGAAGGTTTTTCTACAACCGATACTCCTCAGCCAAGAACACATTATCTCTGGCTGTCACTTGCTTCACCCTTGGCCTGTAGAACTGTATTCATCTCATGTGAAATCAACTGTCTTGCATGGTCATAGATGAAGGTGCAGTTGCTGATCTGCTTGAGAACTACAACTGCTGAACTAACAGAGACTGCAGAAACAAGTCTGAGCTCAATTTGTGTTGTGTAGCAGCACAGGGATACCTAAATTAGTAGTGTTGCTGAGGCAGAGCATACTCTGGGCTGGTCTGTAAAGCCCTACCTACGAAAATCACACAAAATCACAAAGGTGGTTTTATCAGACTTAAAACTAGGAGATATTGAGCGCTTAGAACAAAAAGTGCTATAAGTGTCTTTGTTATCAGTAAAATAAATAAAAATCAATCCAGCAAACTTCAATTGAATTAAGGTATGCAAATAACCAAATCATTAAAGGTTACAAGAAAAAGGTTACAAGATTCCTATCTCCGTGTCATATAACATGGTCAGTGAAAACTTGCAAACTAAAAATTATCCATTCAGAAATAATTTCCAGTATTAAGTATTGACATCCAGTTTCTGAAACAAGATTATACAGTTCTTTATGTATTACTCAAAGCACAAATAACTCTTTAATGATAACAAAGCAGTTCTAGGCTATTGGAGATTCCTGAAACATTCCTCCAAGGAAAACCGAAAGACAGCATGATTAATGATTTAAATTGACCCAAGTACAGTGATCACAAGTATTTTAATTTGTGAGAAAATCATATCAGAAGCTGTGCTATTCTAAATTGATATAATGCAATTTTTAGAATCAAAGGAAAAGTAATCAAGTAACAATAAAGACAATTGAATAGGAATGTGCACAGAACTAAAGTAATGTCACCCCCAATTAATGTCCCCTGCTAGCAAATCTATTAGCTTTGCTGCTACCAGGACCCATGAGGATGCATACAAATAGAGCACTGGGGACATTAATTACACATGGCAATATTTATGTAACTAGTATACTCATTTTTATAACTGAACAACAAAGTTCCATTAGCAATTCAATTTGCATTGTTTACCAAGGTCTATAACAAAAATCTTAAGCAAATTATGGCATGTGTCATTAGCAGAAGTTCACAAAATACAACAAAACCAACACAAATAATCTGCATGACCTCAGCATCACTGCCTGTCTTCATGACATTTTGTAACCTCCTGAAAATGACCACCTCGTCACTACTAAGCAGCACACACAACCCTAGCAGCAATGCCTCCATCAGCTAATGCTATGAACTTCTCCATGAAAGCTATCTGAAAAGAACTATCTCGGTGAATTTTGTCCTGAAAGTGTTTTTAAAGTATCACATATTTGCATCTTCTGTATTTCTACTGAGGACAAAAGCAAAACAAAATAAAACCATTCCATGTATCACTTTACTTGTGTATCATTTTCATGAATAAAGTTTTTTTGAAAAAGAAATCCCACGTTGGAAAGGTGAAAGTGACTTTCAATTTCTTATCAGTTTCAGTTCTGCCCTTAACTTGCACAACAGGTATTTGTATTTCTGATCTGCAGCCCCAGGCTTGTTCTGGGAATTCAATAGCTGGTTAGTGACAAACTGTTGCACTCCAATTTCTTCTTTGTGTACATTAACAAACTGTTTGGTGGTGCCGTCTCAGCAAGATAGATATCGTATACTTTTCACTGTGTATATCATGCACCGATGCATTAAACATCATTTATGATTTCATATTCCACAAAAGGCATTATTATTTCTCCTTGCAAGAATACTACTGAATTTTCCCAAGAAGAAATGAGTCTTGTAACTCTTCATTTGCCTTTCTGAAGCCTCATTTCAGGGTATCTATTGTACATAAGTAAGCAGACAGATTTTAAATATGAACAGTCCATTCAGTGCGGCTTAAGGTCTGAATGTCTGCATTTCTCCATTACAGAATCTTTAAATGTGAAATTGAAAAGTAAATTTTAATGTTCTTAGTCATTGAAATTTATCCAACAATGTTAGATTGCAAAGAACCTCATTTAAAAGCATAGTCCTACAAATAAACAAAACCTTATTACTATTGCCTGCCCTTGCCTAAATGGTTGGTACAGATTTAATTAATTAAAAATAAAACACATTTTTAAGAACAAAAGAAGAGGAAGCAACATTTGCTGTTCTGAAAATATAGACCTGTCCTAAAGGTGTATATTTAAAATAAACCTGTCCTGAAGGATTTTGTCACATTCCTACATGTGGGGTTATATAAGGTTGAAAATAGATTTTGATAGATATAAACCAATAAAAAATTGGATTCATTCTATTAAGACTCTGGTTCACAGATATATTTGATAAAGTTAGGTCACTGACTGAAATTGTGATATACAATCAGTGCCCTGGAAAGTACAGACACTACTATTTTGTGAATGACCTGGTATAAAATATAAGTTTTTGTTTTAATTTTAGGTTACAATAAATTTGTCTTTTTGAGTTAAAGCACATCTTTAGAATCATAATTTATTTTTTGCTCTGATTATTTTTTTTTGGTGCATTCCTTTTCAATAAACATTTTAACAAATTCCCTGGCAGAAATTTTGCCACTTACCTTCTTTTGTTTATGAAATATTATGGAAAGCAAAGTTTACAGTTCAAGCTTACCCATTTGCACACTATATATGAATTAGAGTACTTAATTGGAGAAAAATAATTTCAAAAAACAAATCAAATGATTGATGTTCCAGGCTATACAACTTTAATATCAAATTCTGAATATTAAATAATTAAATGCATATAGTGAGGTTCTGCAAATAATTCCACGGGTAAAATATGCTGGCATAAAAAACTCATTGACTCATTAACTGGATGTTAAGTAAATCCATACTAATCAATTAACAAATAGGATACTTTTCTCAATTTCCCATTAAAAATTACTTTCTATCAATTGCTTGTATCCTACACATATCTAAATTATGGATTTTCCACCATTAGTCTTAATTTTCCTACCCTGTTAATACAACATTTTAAAGAATTAAACACCAAATTCTACTATTGAAGAACAGCGTACTGTAAATATTATGAAGACTGTTTTACCTCTAAAGCAACATAGAAGAACATATTTTGAATGCAATTACTTATCTGTGTATGTCCGGGGTATCTCCTAGTTTTTAATATATACCTAGATTGGTATTGGATTTCTTAACATATTCTACTAATGCACTACAGAAAGCTTTCCTAACAAGCCTCAGTGAAATCATTGCTCTGCCAAAATTGCAAGTAAGGTTCAGTGACTGAAATGTATGGAATGCAACAATGAAATACACAAAAAACATAACGAGGGAGTACACGACACTGAGCTACCAGCATATTCACTCATCTCTTCATAGGGTGGAGACTATGCACCCCATCCAAAATAGTGTATTAAAAGTTGCACTGCTGACATCATCCTAAGGCTTCTGCATTGTACCTAAGGAAGTCCAGCCATGTCTGCTGAAAACTGCATTTGTCACAGGGTAGGGTATTGCTAAAGCCTTCTGCAACAAGGTGACTGTCTTGATAGGTGAGAGGAGAGCAGAGGATGTTAGTTACCTCAGCTTTAGTAACGCTTTTGACACTGTCTCCCATAACATCATGGAGAAGCTGGCGAAGTACAGGCTAGATAAGAGGACAGTGACATGGATTGAAAACTGTATGAATATCCAAGCTCTGAGGGTGGTGATCAACGGCACAAAGTCTCTTTAGAGGCAAATCACTCGTGGTGTACCAACAGAGGGGACAATAATGTGGCCAGTACTGTTCAGCCTCTCCCTAATGATGGGACAGCATGCACCCTTAGCAGGTTTGTTGATGACACAAACATGGGAGGAGGAATAACCGCAAGCACCACTATATACTGGGGGCTGACATGCTGGAAAGCAGCTTTGCAGAGAAAGACCTGGGGTCCTGGGGGGCAAGAAGCTGACCATAAGCCAGCAGTCTCATGATAAGAAAGGCTGATGGCATCCTGCACTGCATTAGGAGTGTTGCCAGCAGGTCGAGGGAGGTGATCCTGCCCCAGTACTTGGAACTGGTGAGGCCTCACCTGGAGTGCTGGGTCCAGTTCTGGGCTCCCGTGCAGATTTGAAGAAAGATATGGACCTCTTGTTGTGTGTCCAGTGCAGGGCTACAAAAATGTTTAGTAAACTGGAGTGTCAGTCACATGAGGAGAGAGAGAGCTGGGACTGTTCAGCCTAGAGAAGGGAAGGCTCAGGGAGGATTTTATCCATGCTTATAAATACATGATGGGAGACAATGAAAAAGAGGGAGACAGACTCTTAGCGATGCTAGGATGAGAGGCTATGGGCACAAATTAAAATGCATGAAATTCAAGCAGAACATGAAAACCACTATTTTACTGTGAGTTTGGCCAAACACTGAAACAGGTTGCCCATAGAGGCTGTGAAGTCTCCATCTGTGGAGATGCACAAAACCTGGCTGGGTGCAGTCCTGGGTGACCAAGTTTAGCTGACATTGCTTGAGCAGGGAAACTGGATGAGTTGATCTCAAGAGGCCCCTTTCAACCTCAACCATTCTGTAATTCTATAATCACAACTTGTCAGATATAACGGAATACATGAATGACGAATGAGCACAGTTTTGTATTAAATGCTTCTTGAAAAAAGCTACTGTGCAGGGATCAGGCCCACCAGTATTGAAGACCCTTTGCAAATTTAGGCAAATACATCTTCACGCAGTTGCTGTACAGACTTCCGTGACATGTTACTGACCTTTGCTATCTGTTTCTGGGGGGAAATGAATCGTGATATCAAAGGCTCATGAAACAATAACAGCATGGCTGTTTCTTGGTTATTTCAATGGTATGCTGTCAACAGCAGGGTTTATGAGCCTGATGAATGTGCGTTCATGCAGAATAGGGAAAAGGCCACATTTGCATTGAAATTCAGTTTTTAATTGTCCTTATTCTTTATTGATGCTTGGTGAATTGGATCTATAAAGAACCATTTTTAAGCAGAATGAAACTTGACAAATAATGTAGCTGTGTAAACAATTTCAGCAATTATGGCAGCAATTATTCTCTGTTCTATCTCTTGGTAGCTTTAAAAAGGGGAGAAAAAATGTGAGAGGAGACCAGCTTTAGAAACCCTGTGGAGATCACAGCATCTTGAAAGTCAGAGAAGCCAAATATCAAAATCTATATGACATAGGTTTAGCACAATAAGATAAACATTGTCCCTACCCCTGAAGTTTTAAAAAGAAAAACCTTTCTTACTTAGATAAATCAATAGACTCAAATTAATTAAACATGTAGGAAAAATGCCACCCACACAAAAACTTGAAACAAGAGCAAAGTTGTGCAGTCACAAAACATTATATGCCACCCTATTATTTATACAACTACTAGAAATCGTACTGCCATTATTCTTTCTTCAGGCTCTGTTAGGAAAATCAATCATTGCTTAGGATGATAAATAAGGACACACCAGCAGCAAGAGATTAACTCTTCAGATAAGTTTTGCTGTCTTCTGCCGAGGTCTGGTTACACAGCATGTCTTTTATTCTGAAATTACTGACATTTTCAGTGCAGGAGGAGAGGAAATTTGTTCTAGCTGCAGCAACACTGCTGAGAGTATATTTCCTAAAAACACAGGTATACTGTATACAGTATACAACAGAGATCTGATTATGATAATATTCCTTCCTGGACCTAAAACTCATTAATCATCTGGTATCCAAAGTGCACTAACTGTTCCACCAGAGCACTACTTGCCAGTTTCTCATTTCCCTCTAACTACAAGGGGCGCCACTGGGAGTATTGTCACACACTGACTCTGAAAAGCAGAGACCTGAGCACATCCCTGAATTCCACCTCAGAAGAGAAAGCTTTGAAGCCATTTAGAAAGATGACAAAATGGTAACCATTTACTTTAGAAACTTAAAGTGCCATACAGAAGACACACGTAAAAATGCAGAAAATAAAACAATAAAATGAATCTTGCAAGAAGGAAAAATGCCTATGAATTCAGAAACAAAATGCAGTAGCTTTAACTGATGAACAGCAACAGAGAAAGTATCTTTATGACTACAAAAGGAAATGTTAATACCCAGAGAGAACGAGTTATTGTTGAGAAGCTAATAACAATTTATGAGATTTTTGTCCTCCATCTTTGCTTTCCTGAAGCTCATACTTAGGAAATCAGAGAAAAGAGAAATATTTTCATTATCTGGCCAATAAGAAGATTCAGAGAGCTGCTAGACACAGAGAATGGTACACCTTACCTTGCAAACCACGACTAAATATATCAATTAATGCTTAAAAGGAAAATATGGAAGCTTTGCCTATTTTATTTTCCACTCCTCATAGTACTGAAAGTTATGTGGCATTGCCAAGAACGAACGCATATCAAGGTACACAGCCATTTATTCCAAGATAGTTAAAAGCCAGACTGAAACATTTTTAAAATGTGATGCAGCCTTTTGGACAAGCTATGGCAAGTGAAGCAGAAGTTACTTTTACTTTGGTGGGTAGCCAACACCACCAAAGGTTTGCCCTTCAAAGACACAGAAAGTAAACCAAATAAGCAAAAGGGTGTGGAAACTACAAGCAGGGTCTGCCTTAGCTCTAAAAGCGCAGACAACCACACAAAATACATACAATCATGTGTAATACAAAGCCCTGTCATTTATAGCTAAGACAAAAAGGCAACAAAAGGATAATCAGGAAAATAGCACACCTCGTCTGACTAATCAAACAATCATCATCACCAGTAGAGCAGACAGGTATATTGCAAGCATCCCAGCACAGGCTGGTGTTTCACAAGAGATTTAAAGGAAGATCAGCTAGAGTCAGAAGCAATCTGTCTGCACAACAGATCCTCACAGAAAGCAATTATTTAGCTCCTAGCAAGAGACATCATCAAATCTACTGCTTAGTAAACATGTAAGTAACTCGCCAAGAACTAAAAGACTCTTAATATTTAGTGTCAGGCAGCTGATAAATCAGTCACCTCTGTATCTACCCCGGGGACTCATTTTTTCCACTTCTAGAACTCAGTGTGAGGCAGTCTTGCTCTCACCCCACGGCCCGCAAGCATCATCTGGGAGAGGTACCCGTAGAAAAGGGGTACCCCCAAAATCAGTCAGCAGCAGCTACCTGGAAGTCTGACGTTTCTTATCTTTACCCTCAGCACTCCCCTTTGCGTGTACAGCTCAGAGAACTGTTTACCTTTATATGTCAATATTATTATTAAGTACCTGTTGGGATTAGCAGTGAAGATGTGTTTAATTAGGCCATACAAGTACGGACTATTGCACGAGTAAAAACAATTAATCTCTTTAAATCTTGGAGAGCTGATGTATAGGGTAGTAAAATGGTAGAAAATAAAACTTAATGAAGCACAGTTAAATGTATGAGAATGCTAATATTATCAGAGAGTAACAAATAGATTGGAAGATTACGAACATGAGTCTAATTACTATGATTTTGCATTTTTCATATTGATCAGAAACTTAATTCTAGCTCTCCCACTGTAAAATAAATAACTGGATTTCCTTTTAAGGGGTAAAGAGCTATGCTGTTTATTCATGCCCACATCTTATTTACTATTTCATTACATTCAACCTGTTTACTGTCATGTCTTATCCGTCCCCTCCAAATCCTACAACATACTGTGAATAGGTTCATTTGAAGACAACCACAATCATCTTCACCTCTGATTCTCTCTGAAAAACGCTTTTATTGTTTGCCAGGGAATACCTTGATGATGATGCACCAGTTTACAAATCAAGATGGTATTCTTCATGTATGATTTAAAAATAGATTTCTTCCACAATTTCTCATGCAATCAGATACATTCATTGTAATTTGCTAATTTGTATATTCTTAAATGAGCAAAATATTAACACAAACCAAGTGCTACAAAACCCGGAAAGACAAACAGAAGCCAACTTCTAATATTTAAGCCTTTTGAGGTATCTGCACCTCATTTATATCTAGGAATGTCAGAAGCAAAATACTCATGTGACATTGCATCAAGTAGTGTTTTTAAAATTAGCTAATTAAGGCTAAAACCAGTAGAGATGGTTGGTGAGTGCAACATGATATTTATATATTTTTGCTGGATGGCTAAATGAAAGGATTAAATAACCACAATATGAGTTGGTGCACTTCTGTTTTTAAAATTAAAGACTAAGGATGGAACATTTTGTACTATTAACAAATGTGAGGAGAAATCGTAGGAAAGATGACGGATGCTTTTTTCTTTCCTTTTTTTTTTTTTTTTTTTTTTTTTTAAGGAACTAGAAAATAAGACTTATGAGGATACGAGGAGCAACTGAGGGAACTGGGGTTGTTTATTCTGGAGGAGGCTGAGGGTAGACCTCATCACTATCTCACAATAAAAGAGGTTGCAACAAGGAGGGTGTCAGGTCTCTTTTCTCAGATGACAAGTGACAGAAATGAGGAAACAATCTCAAGCTGCAGCAGGAAGTTTTACATTGGATATCAAGAATTTCTTCATGAAGAGGGTGGTCAAGCATTGGAATGGGCTGCCCAGGGAAGTGGTGGAGTCCCCGTCTCTGGGGATATTTAAGAGGCACGTAGACGTGGCATTAAGGGACATGATTCACGAGGTCAGCTGGATGGTGGGACTTGGTCATCTTGAAGGTCTTTTTCAGCCTGTAGGATTCTATGATTTGAGATGTCAGCAAAATTTTTTAGGTGCTGTAACCAGATCACAGCATTCATTTGTGCCCTTAAGAACCACTACTGCCATTTGGATGGTATTCTGTACCTAAGGTATTCCACATAATCACTTTTAGTGTGCTGTAAGATATTCAGGAGATCATGATCTGTAGAAGAATATGACTACAGACGTGGAACTATTCTACTAAGTGTCAGCAATATCTGACTAACCCTAAACAGAGAAAAATTGCAACGCCTTCCTTAAGTGTATGATTTCTATTCTAAAGAATTTATCATGTCAAGTGGTGGCCGTAAGTATCACTAAAATTGATACCATGCTGCCTGCACACAAAAATAAGGAGGGGAACAAGATTCCTTGCAGAGGTGAATTTAAAAGAGAAATTTGTCTTTTGGTTGTCCTATACAAGCAGCCTGAGAGCTCTCTAGTTAACAAAGGAAATGTGCAGAACGAAAGATTTTTTAGATACTGAAAGAATTAAGTCTCTGGGGCAGCGTGCATCAAAACTGAAGTTATCACAAACATTCTAAATTCTAAAAGTACAGTAAAACGAAGGCTTTGCATCTCACAGACTAATACAGATTATATAAATATATACTTGCATTGTATTAATTGTATTTAAATAAAATAGATTACCTTGAGCACAGTCCATCAGCACACACGCAAAAAGTCATCTCACAGGAAAATGTGGCTTATGTAGGAAAAGTCTTGTTAAATTGTATTGACCACAAACTGCTAGTATTGTAACTAAATAGGTTACTTTCTCTGATAAACATTCCCTAGAAAATACAGATGCTGTTTATTTTTTGATAATTACAACTTCAGAGAGATTCCTGAAGATGAAAGGATGTTGCTAAGCAAGACTCACAACTAGACTGTGTGTTCAAAAAAAAAAAAGGACCTAGCTACATCTGTCTGATCTCACATGAAGAGTGGAGATTGCTTAGACATGTAATCATTTCTCTCATTAGCTGATCAACAGCAATCAAGACCTGAGAGTTCCTACTGCTTCTTGAAACTCATGGTGTATGTCTGTAAAATGAAACAATACTCACAGTCACTATTTCTGACACACTAGTTAGACTTATAAATGTACAAAGTTGTCCACACACAGTCGTGCTCCAGGGTGAGGAGTATTTAATTTCAAAATTAAGAAATGTGATCCGAGGCACTAAAAGCATTTGCCTGAGAAAGTCTCAGACAACAAGCAAGTCCATCAGCCTGAAAAAGCTTAATCTCTGGAGATGGCAGCCAGAGCTCTGAATTTCTTCTTGAAAACAGCACGTTTTCAAGACACTAAGGCAAAGCAAGTTAGGAGAGCTACTGAAAGTTAGTTGATACAGCAGTTCTAAGCATTTGAAATGTTGCACTGTATTAATGTTATGGATATTATGTTATTGGTATTGGGAAGCCTCAATATAACAACTCTTTCAAAATCCTTCTGAAAGTGTTACGTCATGCATATTATGAACTGTACACCAACTAGAACAAAGACCTTGGAATATATTTGGCTGCTGCCAAATTCCTAGCTCTTGAATGGTTCCCCAACAACACAAGGAATACCTCTGTTCAGGGGAGGGCCGTGAAGACGATCAGAGGGCTGGAGCACCTCTCCTATGAAGGAAGGCTAAGAGAGCTGGGGATGTTCAGCCTACAGAAGAGAAGGCAGCTCTGGGGGGACCTCATTGCAGCTTTTCAATACTTAAAGGGGGCTTATAAAAAAATATGTAGAGCAACTTTTTGTTTGGGCAGATAATGACAGGACAAGGGGGAATGGTTTTAAACTAAAAGAAGGGAGATTTGAATTACGGGGAAATTCTTCACAGTGGTGAGGCACAGGTTGCCCAGAGAAGCTGTGGATGTCCCAACCCTGGAGGTGTTCAAGGCCAGGCTGGATGGGGCTTTGGGCATGCTGATCTAGTGGGAGGTGTCTCTGCCCATGACAGGGGGTTGGAACTGGATGGGCTTTAAGGTCCCTTCCAACCCAAACCATTCTCTGACTCTATGATTCTATGAAGTAACTACTAGCAAGCCCTCTGGGAAATAATAAGTACAGTATTTACAGAAGTAAATAGGGACTTAAATTGCAGAAAAATGTGTTTGTCTCAGATATATTAAGTAGTTGCTTACAAACTGCGAGAGTAACTGTGTCCTACCAATCCAATGTAAGTAAAGGGACCTCCTTCATTGTCACGATACCATTGAAAATAACATGACATTTAAGACAAGCAAAACCACTTACAGGAATCTCTTCAGTGAGTTTATCAGAGGTGTTAGTTGCCCACATTTATGAAATATCCCATTCAGATCAACAGGATTAACTCAGAGTAAAAACACAGACTCAATATTATTGAAGCAAGTGGAAATATCTGGAATCAATAGGAATTTAGTACTGCTAATGAACAGAAAATACTGAGTTCCTACGACCAAATACAATGCCTTTGTTTTACATAACATCATTAGCCACCAGTAAATTAGATATCTTTAGAAGTTTCATTAAAATCTAGTACTGCTAAATCACCTTTTTTTTTCTTCCCTCTCCAAGGGCACTGACGGAACCCTGCCCTCCATTCACTGACATGAAGATCTCTCTATCCCTAGGGCTGTATGCAGACCACTGCATTACAGCATAGAGAGAATCCTATACAATTAGCTCCCATAATGAACATTTCTTTTTCCTGTATTTTCCACCTTTATTCCATTCCATGAATATTATGGTATCAATCACGACAGTTTGTTGTGAGCTTAGACATAAGCAAATACACCAAACTCAAAGCAATTTTTACAGTATCAATTTTAGAAGCTGCTCTACACTTACAGTAATTACAAAAGCAACAGCCTTTTTCCTTCAGAGCACATGATCAAAATGTACTGTTTTGATGTATCTCAGCTATTCAAATTTTTAATCTGCTGAAAATTTGACTTCTAATTTTAAAGCAAAAAGAGAAGTTCCACAAAACTTTTCAAACTTGCCACACACATTTGACAAATGTAAAAATCTTGCATAGGAAGAATTAGAAGAAATTCTTTTCTATTGTATATTATTCTACTTTCATAAAAACATCTGTTGCCACCCACTATGAAATAAAACAGGACAACTTCTGAGCAGTCATGTCATTCTGGAGGTTCTTGCGCAATGCCTAGACTGTAGAGAATCTGATGCTCTGTGATTCTTGGTGCTGTTGGATAACTTAGCAACATGTGTTCCCCACACTCATATAGGCCTGATGTGAAAAACTGAGAAAATTGTCACTATATTTTGGGACGCTTGTTCTACTGAGAAATTCCTACTGTCACATCTGAAATTTATTATTTTTGAACATTTTTCTTTGAACTTTTACATGTGTAGTTATATTTGCAGTTCTGGCATTTATCTCGTAAACTGACCTAGTGTTTATTGACAGCATCTTAAATACTGTCACTTGCAGTGGTGTTTCATGATCATATATCTACATTACACACTTTAAGAGGCATGTTTCCCCCCTCCACCAGAAACACTGAATTTTCACATTGTAGCTAAAACTTGTCAAGTTCCTAAAAATATTTGCTTGTTCCTTCTGATTTGACATTTACTGTGATCACCAGCAGTAACTGACCTTGAAGGGGAAGCATGTGCCACACTCACTCTGTTACATCATTGTAGATTAGGTTGGGCCTGGCAAGTTATCTTCAGCATTTTTTCTTTTTTCTTCAGCTGATTTCTGGCTACTTAACTGTATCTAAGAATATAGAAAGTCCAGTTTCAAGCATGGCTTGAAGATCATTGGCAGTCCAGAGAGTCACTGCTGGTATTAGACCCTTCCTATTAGTCAGGTTTCAATATCTGCAATTCCCTTGATTAAGCAGCTTTGTCTTTACAAGGTTTAAGTGGAAAAACAAGGGCTATTACACAAGAAATTCAGATTAAATGTTCAGTCATGCAAATGAGCAAATGGTTTTGCAGAGTCAGAACACTGAGGACCATGTTGACCACCCTGACTTCTGGATGACTTTGGTTACTCAACAACTGCAGTGTAAACAGTGGAAGATAGAGAGAGAGAAAGGAATAGAAATTTTTGTTTTTCTACAATTCAAGAAAACTAGGCTCCATGCATTCTTGCACCAAGAAGTACACTCTGCTACTCTCCACTGTAGGAAAATCACAGTGTAATTGCACTAATTATAAAAGGACTTAACAAAATAGAATTTATCAGTGCTACAGTGTGTCTGATTCCAGTTTAATTCTTAATGTTCTTAAGCCATGCAAATCAAGAGGAAAAAACTTTATTTTCCTACCTTTCTGCATTCATGCATTTTATTATGTTATTTTGGGAATCTTCATACTGACTGGGTAAATATAAGCCCGCAATGCTTCTGAATAAATAAATAAATAAATCAAGCAAGGTCTCTGCTTCTCCAGGTAAATGAGTGCATCCATCTAAAAAAAACTAACGGCTTGTAAAATATGAATGAACAAATGAGAGGACATTTCCAATTAACTTCCATAATAATCAAGAAATACCTTATCTTGCTCATTTTGCATCCCTTGGAAATCATCTGCACTGCATAAAGGCTGGACCCACCGTCTGGGAAGTACTTTGCATCCTCTTAATGGGATGTTTTAATTTCAGAAGATTCAGTCTATAACTCCAAACAATTCAGATTCTCTATTTCATGAACATCAGGGGCAGAATTTAAAGACAGAAGTATTAATTTCAAACCCAAGGCTAATTGATAACATTAAGACTTGAAATCTAAGCTACCATTAAGCTTCATCTGCACAAATACAACTCCTAATACTGCATCACTTTGCTTACCTAGTGACATTGAAAACATAAGAAAAATAACAGAAGACTGAAGTGCAAACCAGTGAAAAAAAGCCATTTTATACATCTTATTTAAATGTTAACTGTATATTGAGGCTGTAATACTTAAGTCAGATTAGTTAATTTGGTAAGAAGCCTTATAAACACTTGTAAAGTACGTGTATAATGCATTTAAATTACGGAGCCTAAGAAAGTGTCTCATTCTAATAAGTAAACAAGTATTTCAGTATTTTTAAACAATAGCTAATAACAGTGTGTCAGACCCACGCAAGCTCTATTACGTGAAAAGGGATAATGTCAAAGATCTTTCCCCTAATTAATTAGGGCAGAATACTCAGTAGAAGTGCATATGCATTTACACGTGCAGGACTCAAGTTGAACTCAAGTACTATGAATTGCGGGAGACCTTAGAGTCACCTCTGTAGATTCACTTTCTTTCACTGAATTTATTAATATTTTAAAATATTTTGTTTTTATCAGGGGACCTTTTACATGATACAGAGATTGGTATATTGTAATACTATGATTTTCTGACTATTAAAAAAAAGAAAAATAAATAGTAAAGAAAGTAAGTGAACTGGAACCAAAGATGATCTGAATTAAATATTTTGTAGCTGTTAACGTTTTATAGGGCTATAGAATTTTTAAGTATTATAGAATTGGTTTTTAAAACCTTTCTTGAAATGTAATTACCACCTTGCCATTAACCATTAAAGCTGGTCACTGAAAGGTCCTTTTGGATTATTAGCAAGAGTGGATATAACATTTGATTCACAATCACGGATTTACAGATACGACCTGACATAATCCTGTAATCTTCCTACTATATCTACTAGTTAATAAACAGCAATTAAAATCCTGGAAATTTTTGGTTATTTGTTTCTGACAAGAAAAAAAAAGTAAAAGGAAAAGAAAAAAAAGAAAATAAAACCATAGAAATAATTAGGGCAGAAATGTGCTTAATTTTTGTTCTTTTTCCCCAACGTATGTATGCTACACAGGTAATTTAGTATCAATTTTATAGTAAGCAAACAGAAAAGAAATAGAGCTTATTTCAAATCTGCCTTCAGGTTTTATTCATTAAAAAAGATTTTTTGTTTTGATGATATCCCATTTTCATAGCAGTAGGTGCCTCTGTCTGAAGAGATTAGTGGCATCTTTTCATTAGTGAGATGCATATATTAACAAGATGGTAAATAATACTAGCTGGACTGCATTTCAGAAGAGAAGGTCCGGGTATTAAAATATTTGCAGAACCTGTTCATTTACAGTATGCTAATAACAACATTTCCTTAGGTTAATAAACAAACATTACATTCCCAACTTTAACCCCCCAATTCTTAAACTTAAAAATATGCATTCCCGAGTGACTGACTTTGAGGGTACATTCCCCATCTCTGGTGATATTTGAGCAACTGTGGAAAAGAGACCTGAAATCCAGCAAGGGGGATCAAATAGATGGCATATAGCAGCAGAACACTTTACAGATCTCAGCTTCCACTCGAAGATGTCATGAGAGCCTTTAAATTGTTTGATAGTCAATTTCTAGAAGTATCTTCTGATGAAGATAATGCTGAAGCCAGCGTAATTTTAAAATCATGGTTTTATAGCCTTTGATTTAATTAGGAGGTGGTAGACATCAGAAGCAGTATGGAGGGGGAAAGAGATCTCATTTGGTCTAATCCTCCCACTATGTAAGCAATTCAAGCAGGGCACATATTGTAACCTAAGGGATGTAGGTAATGGAAAGAAGTGACGTAGTATTGCCTTTTGTTCACCTGACCATATACATATCCAATACAGACAGGGATACGACAGTGGAAAAGCCATCAGTAATGTATGTTCTTGTATGATATTTCTTCTAACTCAGCTAAGCCAACACTTGGATGTAAAATGTTAACACAGAAAATTGGGAATTAAAATTTGCCACTTTAATATTAGAGAATATTGTCACAGGAGGAGAGAGTTGAAGGATCCAATAGTCTTGTCAGAAGGACAATTTTAATTTGAACATTTCCTGAAAAAAATTGAAAAGTGTCCCAGGACTGAAATCCTGATCACATTGACTGTCAGCCGCATAAGAAAGGAGCAAGGGGACAGTAAGTTTTTGCTTCTGGTTTAGGGATAAGTGAATTATCCAAGAGGAGCTATTCTAGGTAAGTTCTCTGCAAATATTAAAGGAGTGCTAAGACAATTCTATAAATGAAAAGACTCCTCTTAGGTGATAGTTGAAGCATAACAGATACCAAAAGAATTGAGTGGTTTAAAAAGTAACACCCTAAACACAGTAGGAGACTAGGGTCAGAGAAAGCAAAGGCAAACAGAATTTACCGAGATAACTGAAAGAAAGTCTGTTCAGCTAAAAATTACAGAGTAGTAAGACCTTTAAGAAAATAAACATGTACAGTATTTTTAGATGTGTTTTTCCTCTTAAAAAGCCTTGTCTATTGTTAATATAAACACTTATTTCAAAAGGTTTGTCTGATTATTACATACGCCAGTGGCTACAGTCAAGGAGCTTTAAAGACAATCAGACCTGCTGAATAAAAACTGTTGCTACATCATGATACTGTCTACAGTTGACAATATTACATGAGAAGAAAAGGTTCATGTCTAAAAACCTCTACAGATGCATTCAGAGACACATGGAAGGAGGCAAAAAGGACAGCTAACGCCAAAGCTGGGAAATCTTACGTTGTAAGAAACTGCAATCTTAACATTGTAAGAAGTAAAATCTTATCACAAAAAACAAAACAAATTGAAAGTACTGATGAATAATTTCACAAAACTCCACAATAGCTGTAGATGCTTGGGATGGAAATAACAGTGTTACTGTTTGCCATATAAAAACTTTTACGAACAAACATTTGCATTTATGATTTCATTCAGCGCAAGCTGTGCCTCCCTACTCACCTTTCTTTCAAAATATGCCCCAAACTGCCTAAAGCTGAAAAAAATCAATGAACGTGGTAGCTGAGAATAAATGAGCAGCTCAGCTCTAACTTTTTCAACCGTGCTCCAGAGAAAGCATCTGCCAATTGTCTCAACTAAACGGAGAACCTGGCAATATTTCCTCATCTCACAGTTGTCTAAGTAACGAGGTAACATGATGTGTCAGTCTGAACACAATTAATGGAAGCCAGAA
Source organism: Anser brachyrhynchus (assembly GCF_964034855.1). Classification (NCBI taxonomy): domain Eukaryota; kingdom Metazoa; phylum Chordata; class Aves; order Anseriformes; family Anatidae; genus Anser; species Anser brachyrhynchus. The sequence continues at coordinate 26,134,926 of NC_137698.1, forward strand.
GAGAGCAGAAGTTTAGAATTTCAAGGTTTCTCTCTCTCTTTTTTTTTTTCTTTTTTATGACAACCCACAGGGATTGCTTTAAGCCTGGCACAAGCACTTTTACCAAGTCCTGCAGCTCTTTGCTAGTATGAAGAATGCATTAGCCACAGATGATTACAGTAAGGGGTTTTGCCATGGAAAAGTTAGAACTCTGACTGATATATATTAGACTTTCTAAAAACCTATCAAGATCCTGCAGCTCTTCAAATCTACACAGGACTGATGACTTTTAGTGCCACTATTAACATCTGAATATTGCCCAGTTTAGATTGTGTTATAAGCTGGAAAAGGTTCTCTCATGCATATTTCTTCAGGGCTACCGATATACATTTTTTATTATACCTTAGCTTTCTTTATCAAAGTAAACATTTAGAGATCATCCTCCCCTTTCCTTGTCAAGTATGGAATAAAACACTTGAAAAGGCAAATCATTACCTTTGTGAAAGCACCAGCTTTGTTGCTGTCTGGTCTGTCTATGACCAGTTTCCTCCTCTGTGCTGAAAAAGCCAACATGCTCAACTCTACCTCCTTACGTGCAGTTCACAGAGATTAAAGATGTCCCATTTCAACAGCTCCAGAAGAACAGAAAGACTTCGAGGTTCATTACTCTTGTTGATCCTGACTGTCTTATTTTTAGTTCTTGTCATACCTAGACTGCTGCAGATGATATTTAAGTGTTTAGTAGTAAAATATTTTTGACATACTTGGTTTACTTTGTGCATTATTTATGTTTACAATGCTCTTTTCTATTACCTATTCCACTCTGTAAGTAAGTACAGGGAAGCTATTATGAAAATAAAACTTTAATATTACTCAATTCAGTGCTGTATAGTTGCAAGAGTCTTATTTTTGGTATATGAGATGTACTCCAAAATTTTAACTCCATAAAAATTTAGCTTCCTAAGGTAAAGACCAAAGAAAAAGGCACTTAAAAATCTAGTATTTCCCCAAATGATTGGAACATTGCAGATTGCCGATGTGAAAATTAAGAGATATCTATAAAGGCAGTTTTAGGAACCCAAGAGAAAAGATTCACTAGTGGGGAACTGTGGGAACAATACCTGAATTAAAAAAAAGTCATTTGCCTTTCAAAAGCAAAACCAAACGAATTTTTTTTTTTTTTTTTTTTTTAAACCTGTTCTATTAGTAGCATGATCCAGTGCTAACTGAGTTTAGGACTTCAGTAAGGTATTTTCTTTTAAGGTAGCTCATTAACAACAAGAACTCCATGCAGTTATTCTGAATTATTATTTTGTCAATTCTTGTAATATTAGTGAATATACACTGCTGACTACCATCTTTCTACTTAGAAAAAAAAATAGCGTGAATGAAAACTTGCCTTATTTCACATTCGTAAATAAGTATCTATGTACTGTCATGGGAAACTTTAGTGTTCATAAAACTTAGCCCTTTGCTCAGTGCATCACCAGGAGTGTACAGTTAAGTCAGAGGACAGGGAATTAAAAATTTGGACTCTTCCACTGGATACTTTGCAAAATACCTCTGTTGGTAATTCACCAAATTCTATTTTTCACACGTTATCTACCTTTCAGAAGAAAATGGTATCATACTAATCCACAGTGGGCCTCATACATTACTGTTAAAAAAGTAATCAGTATACATTGAAAGTGCTTACCAATTATTTTATACAGAGAAAATTGTAATAATATCTACTAATAATGTTCATGGACATTTTCTTGTTATAAAATTGTTTTCAGTATGTCAACCTTATCAAAAATTAATGATCACTACTGAAATTTTTTCCATGTCATGGACTGAATAACATTTATTTTCATTTTCTTATCAGCAGAATAACTTCATAAAATAGTTCAACAGCTCATGACTAACTTGAAATAAAATATTTCTTTGAGAAAGAAAAACAATTTTCAGCGTATTTGCTTTGGAAAAAAGAAAAAGCAAAAATCCTCTTGAGAACCTTTGTTTCACAACAGAGAACTGAAACTTAACAGATGTGGGTGAGGCTTGTATCAGAGGGTATCGTTTCCCCCCCGCACTCCTATGTGAATTTTTTTCAACTTAGCTTGCATATGTTCTCTAAAGATGGAGATTTTAGCAACTAAATTCTTTGGAGCTTCCATTCACTTGATTACCCTGCAATTACAGCTCTAGTGAATATTCACAAAAACTCTTCTCAAAACAAGCATTTTATAAATCCAGCCTGTATCAAGCTACATGGTGCCATTATAAACCAAAGAATAATATTTGTATTAACTTGAACAGGAGGTCACAATTAGGTTATTGCAGTGCCAGTTGTTCCGAACCTTGAGAATTTCTAAAATGAAAATTCAAAACACTAATAAGACTCAGGAGGATCAGGGAGTTTCCAGGATGCCAAACAAAAAGGTGTACTTGACTGACTATATATAAATATGGTCTCCATGCCTTTTATTCATACGCCATCACTTCAAAATGAAGTGACACACACACACAAATATACATACCTATATATATATATGTTTGCCTATAGATTTATTGTCCCACCACACAAAAATGCTCTCAATACACACACTTATTAAAGAAAAACGTGATCAGAGAAGAAAAAGGTGAAACAGATAACCTTTCATAGTCGTAAGTAGTTAAAAAACAATTTTGATTAATATAAATGTATAGTATATATAACTAATGCCTAAATTGAAAACCTGAACCTACCTTTACTTCAGATACTGGCAACATAGAAATTAACATCATGTATAAATTTATTTATTTATTTTAAGATGATAGCACTGAAATTTAAAACTTTTCCAAGGAAATATTCTCCTTTCTTTATACTTTTTCACATACACTTAAAGTGCAGGACTACACTCTGAGCACCACCAGTCTAAATTCTTCATAATCACTGCAATTGCTCCAGAAACAAATATAAATGAGAGCTCGTAAATTAGGCTCACATGGTGGTAAAGGTGAATAGCTAGAAAAGGTCCGTTGCTGAGACTCTTCTGCCAAAGACTGCTACAATTGCATGCAAATATCTGCACTGTTTTGACGTAAAAAATACACAAGTGATCCTCTTGTCATTTTGTAATAACAAACAGGAACAGATGGGGAAACATATGACATGCATTACCAGATCCCTATACTGCTTGTAAAGGCATCCATTTAAGTCATCATTGAAAAAACCTTTTATTTTGCGTTTATCTTTTACAGAAATCTGGGGTTGCATTACTGACATTCTTTTCTTTGGAAGAAAAAATATATAACTGGAAACTATGTATGCATCTGTATGAAACTAGCTCTTCAGCTCCAATTCCTCACCGTTCAATTACAAACTGTGACAAAAATGGCGACCTCACCTATTCCTCATATTTTTTATGCATGTGACACCCTTGGGGTTGCACAAAATACTACTAGGACTTTTATAGTAAGAGTAACTCTTAAGCCTTTCAGATGAATTCATATGTGTACCTAATAAGAGTCAAATTAGTCAAATTAATAAACTTAAGCTAGGACTTTTTATATTATGCTGAATGTGAATTTGCATAATTAATGTTCGGATAACTCAGTTGCAATTTGCACTTTGGAAAAAATAACTAGTAAATTAATCTTATTTTCAAACCAACTGAAATTAAAACTGCAATTTACAGACTAAAAGTGAACATTTTAGCAGTGCAAAAAGACATGAATTGGCAACTTCAATAAAATTCATTTTTACTAGAGTTAGAAGAAAAATTTTTGTGAACTAACCAGTTATTGACCTCTACATCAGTTACAAAAGTCTACCAGCACATTAGAAATGATTTACACTCTCAGCAAAGCACAATTTCTACAGAATGTAATAAAGTTCAAAAGGTAACGAATGTGACGTTAATTTAGAGGTTACATTGAAACCACTTATCTACTTCAAAACTCTTCCTCACTTTGACTTCACAAGATACTAGAGTTTTCAAAATGCAGTAGAGAGTATTAAGCCCGCTGGCACGTATTTGCACCTGTACAATACAATACTTTCCTCTTTTAACTTGTGTTAAGATTGTTCTCAGAGAAGGACACTTGCAAGAGAAAATAGAAGAAACTTCCTTTTGAACCCAGAGGCATCAGCTAAGACTAACAAAGTAAATCAGCTCAAAATTTCTTTTGTATCACATTCTAAAATCCACCATCCTTCTTAAAAGAAATAAAATCATTTAACATTTTCTGGCTGCTGTGCCAAGGTCAAGAACATGTAGAAGCCCTTCTGATCAGAGAGATTTTCTCAGAAAAAATAAGACCTCTTTGGTCTTCTTCATCCTTCACCTCCTCGTAGATTTCCAAGAAGCTGCTTTCACAAGAATAAAGTCTAACTCATGCCTTTATGCCAGCATAAAACTCAGGTTTTATGCCAAAACACAAGGTTCTGTTCTGAGACAGACTTCCTTTGAAACACTATTCCCCCAGCCAGGCAGAGGGGTGGGGGGCATATAAACAATACTAGGAAAAAGAAAATCCCATCCTTCCCACTATACACACACACACACTTTTTGCTGAAAATGACATAGCATGCTTTTTGCAGAAAAATATATGGAAAAATATTAATTTTATGTTCAGGCCCTATGTTCTTTAACATTGTATATGATATGAAGGAAACAAAAAGCCAGACTCAAAGCTTAGTCACCTTGCTGTATTAATCTACCTCATTCAAGTTCCTAAAACTGCCTTTTCAGCTGGTATTGAAGTGACATTAACCAGAGGTACCCTAAGCGAATGGGAAATTAAATCTAATTTTCTAGCAGACTCCATTTATGGAATAAAATTTACCACGTTACATTAAGTTACATTATTGCTTTAAAGATGACACCATTCATAAAGAAAAGGTCTAGGGACAATCCACCACGAGGCGTTTCAGCCATTACGTATTTTCTATATAGCATCTGACATTACCCTATTGCTTGCTGCCAAAGCTGTAAAACCAAAACTAAAGAAAACGCTGACAAAGGTTACACTCAGTGCCTCATGGAGAGCACATTGAAGTGCAGAGCGAAGCGTGGTGCTTACTGCATCTCAGTCACGTCCAAAACACCAGCTCAGCGAGGAGCAGCAGCGCCGAGCAGCCTGGAGACAGGCCCACCATCACCAGCCAGGCCTGGTCCTGCCCTGCCCATGGATGGACATGGCACCACGCCTGTAACTCGGCACGTAACCCGGTGAATAACAGAACAACGGAATAAGGACTGATTATTAGCTAAGCACCATTAACCAGTAAAGTTAAGGAACAGCTCAAAAGGACTGAATGCGAAATCTGAGAATGCAGCTAAGGACATGCACTGGTTTCAGGAAAAAAATGTTCAGCCATTTCCACTGCTTTGTAGAAATCAAGGAGTAACCAACCGTTAGCTTTGGTCACTTTTCTTCAGTGTAAGGACTGTCATGCAGCCTGACATGTAAGAAGCAAGATGTAAAACCATGTTGAGACAACACCCTTTATCCGTTATATTATCAAGCATGGTAATACAATAGGATTCAAATGTTAGAAACAGGAATTTTTGTGTTAGTGCCTTGTTGACATGAAACATGCAGACAAAACTGTGTGACTTGGATTTTTTATTTTTACAAGTATTTTAAAATTTATTTATTTTTTTTAATGAAAAAATCAGGTTTGTGGAAACAAATGATTTTATGTTTTAAAATACTTTAAATGTATTGTTGGAATAAAAAAGGGATTTAGATCCTTTTCTATTGAACACATCACCCCTTAAGAATCAACCCAGTACCTTCCAAGTATTTCAAGTGTGAAATACGTAACTTCTTCTTTAGTGGACATCATCCCTTTTTCTTTTATATTCAAGTAATAACAGCAATTAAGAGCTGATTCTTGCCAGTACTTTCTGAATTAATGCAATTAAGTGTGAGTCTAAAAATCTAGTCACACAGACAAAATTGCCTTCTTCTGAAACTGTAATAAAGTAAAATCAAACAGCAAGAATTCCAGTGGAAACAACGAATAGTAGCAATCTACTTTGTCTTATATTACACTGACTGCTTCATATAATTTCATTTCATTTCTACATAAAATAGAGAATTCTATTGTCTTCTCTGCTGCCATTTCTCTTGATATTTGAAATATATTTAATTATACAAGGTCACATCTGACGAGATAAAGCACTCTGGAGAGAAAGAAATTGAACTTTTCCATATCAGATCACTTCTCTCTCCAGAAATGAATTCTTTATTACCCCAAAATTACATGGTATTATCCTGAAATGACATGATACGTCTTATTTCTCATCTAGCACATTCCTGGAATTAGGCTAGAGTATAAAAGAAAACTAATGGTTCTGAGAATTGGCTGCTCCAAAGGGTTCACACTTTCATTACTCACTCTTTGTAATTGGCATTCCGCAGCAGGAGAAGCAGTAAGAAATATGCCAGTTGCATTTAGAGTTGGGAGTTACAGCCTTTTCTTTATGATGCTCCATAAAAAATTATGGCGAATTATAACAGCTGTTACGGATATGTTAAACCTGCCAAACGTCTGTTTGTGCTAAATGATTCTTTTTTCTGAACTGTGAATTTAGAGGTCTTCAGCCCTTCAAAGGCCCAAAAAGAGTGTTTGCAATGGGAAAGAAAAATTGTAAAAAGAACAGTTAATGGAAAGGCAAATGCTGCTGAAGACCAAGAGTTTAAAACATTTCTGAAAGTTTCTTCTTATCTCCACACTGAATAAACATGAAAAAAAGATGTTTCATAGCTATATATTTTAGCTATCAATCTATTTAAATTATGTACTTTTTGGATATCTAACACCCAAAAAATGTGCATATATAATAATTTTTTTTTCAGATCTATTTACTGTGTTTTACAAGGAAGTAATTTTGTTACAAAAAATGTTATTTTTTTATGACAGATAACTGAACTGTTTCAAAAAACACAGTATTAATAATTAACAGAAGTCAGTTTGTACCTGACACATTACAAATTCTCAATTTTCTGGATAGAATCTAGATTTTATCCTGTTTGTGCAAGTGATGAGGAAGTGGTAAAATCTGCATTTTTGGAAAGCTGTCAGAGACCTTATGGAGTTGTCAGTGCCCTGCACTGCAGTTGCTCAAAACAGTTGCAGCAACAGCTGCAGCAAAAATCCATTTATAGATTGAAGATGTTATAAATATTTATCATATATTTATCGTATTTATCATATCAAATATATATCAGATTGAAAGTACAAAGAAAATCTGAAACTGCAACTAAAGAGATAATTTTTCAGCCTGGACACTAGATTATGATGCTCTCCTCTCACGTGACTCAAGCTTTCTGAAGATATACACAAGAAAGCTGTAGCTGCAAATTGTAAGGACCCATGTTCTGTGAATATGTGCACAACAGCAGGCACTATCATGGCATACATACACACCACAACACTTACATTATTAAAGTTTTGTACATTCATTAAACTTTAATTAGACTTTAATGTTTGGAAATCTTCTTTCCATTAATACATTACTCAAAAAAGATTTCTCAATTTTAAAAATAGAACAATGGGGCTACACTACTTTTTTTGTTGTTGTTGTTACAAAGTTTTCAAAGCATTACGCTGTCTAAAAGTTTGTGTTCAGATGCTTCATAATTTATTGCTATTTCTTATTTATATTTGTCTGTTTAGCAAGCTAAGCAAAACTAGAAAAAAATTAAAAGGGGAGATATGATAATTACAGACTGACTTCTTTGAACAGCTTCAAAACTGTTTAGCAAAGCTAAAAAGTTAAAATGTAAAAAATGTAAAATGTAAAAATGGGTCAGAATTGTTTTCACTTCCAAGTGCAAACTATGATGCGATATAAAGTGAGCACTGTTTTAAAATTGTCTTCCTTTATTATTATTATAACTACACTGTTGAAGTGTTTCAATGAAAGTGATGATTCTCCACGGAAGAAATGACCGATTTTCAGAAAACCCTATTTTCCAAAGGGTAAATATTTCAATAAAAAATTAAGATTTTCTATTTTTTTTCACAGTAGAAATTTTCCTTGCCTTGACTGACAAATGTCAAAATGAAATTAATAGCTTTGCTGTTGAATTTGCAAAAGTCAGTCAAAAATATGTTCTAAAAGGCAGGCGGTAAACTCCTGAGGCAAGTACAGTCTTTCTGTTTTTAAAGTGATTAACATGTTCTGTATACAACTACAATCTGAAATAAAAACCAGAAATACAGAAATGGTAACTATGGGCTGCAAGTGCGCACTGCCGGCTCATGTTGAGCTTTTCGTCCACCAAAACCCCAAGGTCCTTCTCTGCAAGGCTGCTCTCAATGAGCTCTTCTCTCCCAGTCTGTACTCATGTCTGGGATTGCCCTGGCCCAGGTGCAGCATCTTACACCTTGACTTGTTGAACCTCAATAGGTTCACATGGGCCCGCTTCTCAAGCTTGTCCAGGTCCCTTTGGGTGGCATCCCTTCCTTCTATTGTATCAACTGCACCACTCAGCTTGGTGTCAATATATGGTAAATAAAACCAGAAAAAAAACACAATGATGCAGTAATTTATAGTAAATAATTAGAAAGTAACTGAAATTTTATCTAATGTTTCTTTCTAATTTTTCTACTATTCCTCTATGGGCTTTCAATATACCATGAGCTTGGCTTCCATTATATCTAATTTAACTCCACTCACAGGCAGATAATCCTGGTTTGTATTCATTTAGTTTGTTAAGCCTACTCCTCCACCTTTACTGTTTTCTTCATGTGTTATTCCTTTACAGTAGATTACAGACCAAAAGGAGAAATGAACAAGAAAAGCCAATACTATATCACACAAGAAAAGACAATACTATATCACAGAAGTGAAATGTCCCATATACAATGGAAAGGGACCACACTTTTGAATGCTAAGTTGTCTGACTGCTAATATGGCAAAGAAATAGAGAAGAAGGCAATGAAAGACTGAGAAAACACAGTACATATGAACTTGTGCTGTTCTTTCAAAGAACAGGTTGATTTTGCATTACATGGACAGTCCAACACTCTTCTGGGGATTACTTAATTCACCTCTTCTTACCAAAGGAAGACATTCAGAATTGGACCTTTATTAACTTGAGTAAACCTGCAATAATTTGAGACAAGTCTCCAAATTTCTACTTGAGAACAGCAGAATTCAGCCTTGAATCATCAAATTTAAGAGTTCTCATAAAGGATTAATATGCCAGTCATTTAAAATGAAAACTTCATTATGATACCTCATTAACAGTATGAAAAACAACAAAAAAAAAGGGTTTCCATTAAACTCACGGCCTTTCACTTTCTTAAAACAGCAACTCTCTTCCCATAAATATTCATCTCCCATTACATATTTACTCCCTGAACTATATTTCTCCTGTTTAGACTGTACATTTAGAAATGATTTTCCTTGGGAAAATAAAAGTAGAGTATCAATTCAGTCATAAAACTGGGAAAATTTCATTCACTTCAAAGAGGGTATATAAGTGCTCTAAGGCAGATTTATGTTCCCAGCTTAACGCATTTGTCTGAAAGCTGGATTTATTGTATATTGTTCTATTTTTAATTACTATTATTTTAGAAGTTTTTTTTTTTTTCTCAGCTCCACTTTTATCTTGAATCAGTTTGAAGTAGAAGAGGCCCTTTGTGGCTTCAGTTAGTCTAGCATCTTCTGAGTGATTGATAGCAGGTAATTTTGGAAGCATATGAGAACAGAATTAGTTGACCATTACATCTTCCCACACCTCTCTGATTCTAAACATGAGAATCTCAGTGTCCAGAGATGAAGGGCATGCCTACATGTTTATGAACCCTCAACGTGTCTGTCTTAAGTGTTTAAATACGTCTTTGAGCATGTATGCTGCTCTTCTACAAATCCATCCCCATTTTGCTGTTTTGGACGGATCAAGGGTATATGAATGGCATAATGATGTTTCTGAGTTCTTCACTCAACTCCTTTCCCAACTTGCATTTTTAGCCGCTATTTCAGAGTCAACATTTCAGTCAACATTAGCTGTACCTCTAAGTTGGTATCAGCAAGTTAAATTACATTGAGGTGAAAAAAAATCTTAAAATTCCAAAATCATAAAGTTGTAACTCAAGGAACTGAGGAAACACATTCCTTATGGTAAATACTGTGTAAGATGAAGGACTACATCAGAATTTCACAGTCCTAAACCTCCAGGCACTGTGTGCAGAATTTATTTCAGTCAGCACTGCATGATCTTTTAGTCAGCAAACATCAGAGGGCATTTTTAAATTGCTATTTTCTGCAGCCAGTTCATTTTTAATATCTACGAAATAACCACACACTATCTTTCATTGAAGAAATTACCAACATGAGAGCTATCCAAAAGATTCATCAGATCTTTGGCTATTGTCCAGTGCCCATTCCTCAGATAATTCTCTCCCTCCCCTTGGAGAAAGGGTTATGAATGAGTCTTTTAAAAACTTCGTAGGAGTCTGCTGAACTAATTTACAGTTACTTTCCCTTTAAGAAGCCTTGGGTTTCTGGAGTTGTCAGCAGATCTCATCCAATTGATACAGTTGAAATTATTTCCCTTGATCACAGCTGATACAGCTCGAGGTGCAACACCATTCACATCACTCAGACATCAGCAGTTGTCTCATCCTTTCATCCTCCAGTGGCTGAGCTACTACACAGTCTGAGAAAGTATCATAAACCTCCAGGATATACCGATCTTCAGCTAGTTTTTCTGTTAATAAATTTTGCACATCAACTTGTATCAACTCCCAGGATTCAGATGCTTAAGGCATTTTCTATTAAAAACAAAACAATAAAAAAAGAAAACAACAAAACTGCCACTTCTTGATAAACTTTCCTCTCTTAGCAAGTAATACAGAGACATGCTTATTCATCAGGCCCAGTGCATGTATCGGCTCTTCAAAGTAAAACCAAACCAAACCATCTTTTCATCTTGCAGGTATTGTACTCCATGGTTATTCTAACAACTAAGCATTGTTGTCCAACTATTGTCCTCTGCATGACTGCTGACAAAAGAGTCTACTTACTTCCATGTATCAGCTGTATGTTCTTATAGTTGTACATTGTGCCTAAAGTCACCACCAGAGCTGGAACTAAAACAATATAAACTCAACTTTCATATTTCACAGTCAGTGAACAAGTCCAAGGTACTTTCCATCAATAGACCAGGAATTTCCACAGGGATGACCTTGTAGATAGGTAGAATTTATGCAGGAACCTTAAACATCACTCAAAAGGAAATACAGTATTTTTGTTCAACGCTCAGCATTTGTTCTAAAAATCTAGTTCATAATGGTCAGCTACTTATTTAGAAGTACATATCAGACAGTTTGGCCTCTCTCCGGTTCATCTAACTGCAAAAGAAAGCTTGTTTTTATCCAACATAAAAAGATCTCTTGCACATCCTCCATACAACAAAACCAGAGCAAAGTCATGTGTTGAATGTTTTTCATGGGATCTCCTGACCCACCTGTTTAAGAGAACACATTATCAGATGTCCTCTCGCAGGCTTAGAGGCACTTCAAAATTTTTGTGAATAAATACATTTCTATTGAATCAGATTATTCAAACGAAAATGGGACAAGTTTCTTAACACTTCAGTGGCTTAATCTATTGATTAAAGTTATAAACACAGCACATACACAAAGCTACCAGGTATACTGTTTTCCTTTTGTACTATAGACTTAGACCAGAATGTGATGTTTTACTGCAGAGAATTCAGTTACAAACACATTCTTTAACAGAGCAATATTGCATCTACAGTTCATATTTGTGTAAGACTAGAATAACAAGTAAATAAAAAATGAAAGTTGCAACTCTGCAACTCTTTTTCAATCAACTGATACAGTGTGATACCACCTGACCATTGCTCTATCACCAACAAAAATAATCCTCACATACATTCACAGAACAATGAAAAGGTGGAAGCAACAGCAACGATCCTGAAGGAATAGAGGGAGGCAGATCACAGCTGAAAACTGTGACTTCTAGTGGAAATGCAGGGAGGGCAACCCAGGAAAATCCTGCTATAATTTTGTGAGCCTTGATCACCCATCAAATAAAGGTAAGGAAATTCTGCATAGAATATCCATCACATAGGGATGGAGGAAAATACTCTAGATGCTAAAAAAATCTCTATAGCTCTACTATGCCACAGTTCATGCTCATCCACAGGACAACAGTTGGAATTTGTCAAAAGGCATCAGGCAGATGCTGAGCAGTAAATGCCTAAGCTTTACAACAGAAGCCAGGATCAGTTCGCAGGAATCAAAAAGAACTACTGCCACACTGTGGTAAACTGTGAAGGGAAAAAAAAAAAAAAAGGCAAATCCTTTCTCTTCATAAAATTAGCCTGCAGGATATTTCCAATCAAAGGGATGTTTTTGTTCTTAGTAACTAGGTTACTCGAGTAGGATGCCAAAATTATTGAGAGAAATATGCAATTGGAAATGGTTAGAAAGAAGACAGCTTTTGGCTATAAACCTCTTGGCAGCAAAAACAAATGAAAAAATGAGAATGATTATTAAAGAGATTATTTAAAAAATACTACATTTTGTAAACATTGCAAAAATATGGAGTAGTCATATATATGCTACATATATGCAGCTGAAACACTTTGATTCTTCTTTAAGCAGCAGCTAAACCAGCTTAAAGTGAATAAACCTTAAAATATAACATTGGAACACGTTTTGGAATATAAATAATTCATTTTTTTATTAACAAGTTGCTGGATACATTTTCCAAGCAACCCTTCATTTAAACAATAGTGCAGCTCATGATGCTATGAAAGGCAAAAAAAAAAAAATTATTCTTTCTTACAACCATTACAAAAAGATATAAATATGTATACATAAATTGTGGGATTTTCTATATGTACATATATTTAAATGTAAACACTATCACCACATGATAACAAAAATTCTTCCAGCATGCACAGCAGAAAACAGAATTAACAAATGCAATTCATTTCAAAAACAGAAAAGCAAAAAGTACTCTATTGTGATTAGCAGTTAGAGATTGCCTTTAGGTTTTAAGCTTTTACCATTAGAGATTGCTCAAAAGTACTCCCTAAAAGACCCAACCAGTTTAGAGAGAGATTTGAAAAAACGATCTGTTTGAAATGTGTACAGATGTGTTGAATTAGATGAGAAACACCAGAGGAAACAAGTTTTTAATATGTCATAGAACTTCAAAAGGAAGCGTCCACCACTAAAGTTATAAGGAGATGAAAATTCCAGTCTTGACAGCACCACTTATCACTACAGTCTACTGTAGCGATACTGTAGCATGTTCTCCACGGGCTGAGACCCAGACTGGAACACAATAAAGTCTGTTTTCCTCCAAAAAATGACTCCTAAAGACAAATTCTTACTGTATCTATACATATTTTCCCCAAATGGCTCCAATACAGAAGTTGATCAATTCACAAACCAAGGAGTACTCTTTCTTATTTTCAACACTAAAGTCCAGACACACAATCAAGTTACAGTTTTTCCACCATTGCTAGAAAATGTTTTGCTTTTGTAAATTAACTAGTACCTTTAATAGTTGAGGCAAACAAAACTTAACACCAAAGAGTTTAGAAGCTATGATTTTCTGCAAAATGCATTTCAGCTATGCATACAGAGAGACAACAAAGGAATCATATTAGACAATTTGGGTAAGAATTATGTTTAATTGATCACTAGATCCTCAAGTATGTCTGATGTTAAAACTTAGTGCTTGAAGTTGCTAGATGGATAAAAGCTGATTTAAAATCAGGTGTAGTCCAAGCTTACATCAGTTACATTCAGCTAGTGTAAGCTAGTTCTTGCAGATGGAAGAGCACACAACAGAAACAGCTACTAAGATGCCATGCTAAACCAAGTATTATTTTGTTTCCCTTTCCCAAGAAATTGTAGCAGCATAATAAAAGGGATGTTGTAAGTAGATACAAAGATCAATGTGCTATGTTTTTTTTTTCTCCTTTGTATGTTTATTTTGGTGCATGCATTTGTACTCCCAGGTGTAGCTGAATCTAGTCCAACAGTCCTTACTTCTAGAGAAGTAGGTATCTAATACCAACGAGCTGAAGGATTCATTCCAGCACCTCAGAAGAGCCGTGACTGTGATGGGATGAAAAGTGCCTGTATGCCTGGAGGGATCAAGTATGCCTTATTGCTGACTATTTTTACAGACTTCTCATTTTATGGACTTACTGTGCTGAACCCACAGAGCTTTCACCTTGCCATGAAGATGCTCAGAAGGAAGGCATCAAATTTGACTTCAACCTCTGAGTCTGGCCAATGGACATGAAAATGTCTCTGGAAGAGCCCTCAGGGAGAGGTAACTAAATCTGGGATCACCTGTTTGCAGGTGGCCAGAAATAAGCAGTTCCCCTCCTCAAGGCATGACCCATGCCAGGATTTTACACAGAAACTGATAACAATTGACTTGCAAGGTTCATTTCTACTGTTTCTGTATTCTTTTATAGCATCAGTAAAAGCAAAAATACTTTCAAACTGTATTATTGCTGTGTAGCAGCCCCACTCAAGACTGCAGGCTTGAAAGTCATTTTACAGAGACAGCATGCACCTGAACTGTGTGTACTTTCAGGGATTTAGATCTAGCTCACCTGCATGTTCTGGGAGTGTATCAGGAGTCATGAGATTCTACTTCTGTATAGATGAAGATTAGACTGAGGTCTTCAGTTTTGATAGTTAAATAGCAACCCAACAACACAGCATTTGCACATGTCCAAATATCCTCTTTACATTGTTTTTTCCTCATAGCTAGGGTTATCATAAATGCCTTTGCTTGTCCTCATTTTTCCTGAATCACCTTAGGTATCTGGCCAGTTTACAACCGTTTCCATAGCTTAGGTAACAATCAGTAGTGGACACTGAGGACTAAGAGCTGAAGAACAGACTGAGGTGATATTTGGAAGACTTCTCTTTCTTCGCTTCCCCCCCCCCCCCCCCCCCCCCCCCCCCCCCCGATTTTGACACTGCTTCAGCACTCACTATATTTCCCTCTCTTCTCTTAACATTTTTTCATTTCATTTGCTGTGATCAACCAAGGCTTTTATTTGTCTTTTAAACTCCTGTAGTAGAATCGGCAGCACAAAGTTTAGCGTTAGCTGCTTTGAAGTTTCAAGGCCAGTAACCCTCCTGACACTGTTTTCACAAAGAAATAATGCACAGTGCACTGACTACAACCAAACAACAGACAATTAGGTACCACTAATTCACACTAGAAACAATATTTATGAATGAAAACAGAGGCTAGGGAAAACAAAATGAAAGAGGGGATGGAGGAGAGATGATGAATGACTTTTCCAAACATCATCAGAAATAGGCTGCCAGTCTGAGAAAGCATTGATGCTCATGAGCAACTCCAGCTAATTCAAACAAGGACACAGGTTTCGGAACAGTGACTGTTCAAGGAGAAGGGACTGTTTTAATTTCAATAAAATGCAACTTGAGCTCTACTATATTGTTAAATGGGTTCAACTTAGTCTGATACCTAGTCCAGGTAACTACTTTTCTTTCCCTTTCCTGCGTGGGTAGTTTCTCATGCAAAAAATCAGGATAATTTACATACCTTCAATATAACTACTTTTCTTTTGGTAACTGTTGTTTCACTGCATGCAAATAATTATTTAATCAATCACATAGCACTTTCTCTTCTCTTGAAAGGAAGACAGCTGCACTCATTTTTCCAAAGCTCTAAATACAAAATTGATCAATACTATTAAAACATATAGCTTCCACATTGATTCTGATCCTTTTCTCCAAGGAGTATCATTCTAGTGCTAATTTTTTCCCTTCAACTTTGATGTCATTTAGGCGATTTTGGTGTCATGACCAAACACACAAATGTTTCAGCTGCAAATGCAGCAAAATAGTTATGTTCAAGTTGGTGGTTGGTACTTGCCTCATGAAGATTATATCATTATATTTAAAATTCAAGGGACTGAGCTTCCAGATTTAGCTATCTGGCAGCAAGCTGCAGGCTAAAACAATGACAGTGTTGGCAAAAACGTCAGTCCTTTTATCTACCATTTTTTATTTTGCCTTTTTTAAAATGAAATGATTTCTTGACCCTTTGCCAATCTGCAATGCACAATTTTTTTTTTGGGGGGGGGGGGGGGGTGTTTATAAATAAAAGATACCCTCCCTTATGTTCTCTTCTGTATATCTTGATCGTGTTCTCCAGCTGATGTATTCTTCAGCTGCAAAATACCCCTCAGTGAATTTCCATTTACATCTGTATTGCAATGAGCCATTAGAGAAGGTTTTCTGTTATAATTGAACAAAAGAAAAAGACACATTTCTTCTCACATACAGATATCTCCATTCAGATATTTTTATTTCCTTTTAAAATGCATTTTGCTTTCAAGTAAACTGAAACAGAAGACAATGATTAGGAATTTGAAGGGATATTTGAAGGGATATCATGAGTTGAAAGAAGATTTTGAATGGTACTGGCATTTTGCAATCTGTTTCTAGTTGTATAAAGTGCAGCAAGTAAGCCCAGAGCCAGATACAATGATAGGTGAGATAAAATCCGATTATCATTTCAGTACTATAATGCTGAACCTGTGTTATTAAATGAATGATGCACATATTAAAGATCATTTCTACCTCTTCTATAAAGGGGAATTTTAGTAAGCCAGTTGAGTAATTGAATAAGTCTCATAAGCATTTTGCTGAAGCTTTCAAATAGAGGTGTGTCAACATTAGGAAAAGCAAGGTTCTGAAATGGTAAAGACAAAAAATCAGAATTCATACAACCAATACACTATGTTCAGCCACATACGCAAAAGCAAAACTGCTTCATTTTTAAATCCAGTGCTGTTATTCCACTTTTGGTTCAACTCCTAAAAGGCTTATTTCCTTCTGATACTGCTCCAGTTGTTCTCAGTGGGAAACTATAGAGTTTATATATTATTCATCCAACTAAAAACCCTGAGGCAGGACCCCTATTGGAGCCTCTTCAGTAATTGGTCTCCAGATGCTGGTGATATGCAGTGCTCTAAAAGTCCTTAAACATCATGAGAACACAATTCCATCTGCTTTTCAAGCTGCGTATGTTTAAAGGAACAACACAGGCTGCTCACAGAAGCTGCATACATTGGTAGCAAAATTATTGATACTTTTAACATTTTGAGAACACACACGAGCTGGAGGCTAAGTGTGAAAAGCAGGAATTACTCTGTATTAAGACATCCTGACAAGATGCAGGTATGCACAACGTAAGAGTTAAGGTTCACTTGACATTTGCATTTATATCTTGAGACAACAAAATGATGAGAATATTTAAATCTTATTTCAGTATGACTCCAGCACGCAATTCACTGAAACTAGGCTTTGAAGCAGGACTAAAATTATGTTGTTCCACACTTCAATGGTCAGTCTCCATGTCTCCCTAAAACACACTCACATATATTTCAAACTGTGAATAATAAGTGTTTCAATATTTCTTTTTCCAAGATGTTTCCACGAGTCTTTCATGCATTTTTGTTCCATATGAAAGAATACTATCATTCAAAGTATATTAGTTTTCAGGACATCTCATTGGCATGCTGAACATGAAGTTTAATGTTTAACAATAAATTAATTTAGATCTGCAAGGGAAGGTGACAAATCAGTCAGTGATTCTCATCTAACAGCACTTTCTCCCTTCTGCCTCAATTTGACCTATCTCCAGGGTTCCCTGCTACAGCCTGTGCAGCAACACCCTTCTCTTTTCTGAGTCTCCCTCAATACCTTCTGTTTCCCTCAACTGTCATATTGCAGAAAGACTTGAAAGGCTGACAAACTAATTAAGTTCAGTTAGCCTGGAACTGCTGTTTGCTATCAAGGTCAGTGGGAAGCAACTAGTACATTTGTACCCTCGGTACCATAAAAGAGGCACATCAAGGAGGAGGAGGAAGAACTACATGACTTGAAATCAGATGTTGCACACGCTAGAAATTGTAAGGACTAGCAGTCAGGATTGCTGCATAGACATGCCTTCTCAAGAAGGCTGGAAGTAAAAGCTAAAGTGGGTGTGCAATGCTGCTACACATTAGCAAGATGAGTATGTTAGGAGATAAAAGGAATAAGATAAAACAATGTTGTTTATGTTTCAACTTGGGTTGAAATCAAATTTTGTCACAAAATGATGAAAGAGGCTCTGCCCAGAGTAACACCAGGAGTCTAGCACAGGTCTTCAGGATGAGACAGGAGACTCTCTTCCCAGGTGGAGACTGAAGAACAAAGTGCTACTGACTGACCGCAATACCCAACAGATGTCTCACCACTATCACTGAGCCGGTAAGAAGCAAAGATATTTTGGATGTCATGTTTTGGCCAGCTATAATGAAAACCTGTCAATATCCTCAGGGAAAAAAAAAAAAAAAAAGAGGAAAAAGGAGAGAGGAAAAAAGGCAGTAACCCAGAGAACATTATAAAGTCACTGTGACTACAAAAAAGTACTATTTGAAACAACCTTGAAACAAGCTAATGCAGCAATGGTCTCACGGTGCTTATTTATGCTAATTTTTACACCTGTAATGAAGATGTTCTCTGAATCTCAGTAGCCAAGGGCAAATGTACAGGAATAAATCAGCAGAGTGCACTAGACTGAAGAACCAGCCTGACCCAATTTGGAGTTAATATTAGGATGGTCTACTCCAAAACATAAAAATCATTTACACAGCCTTTACCCTTGGTCATAGATGCATCACTATTCATTTTAGAATTACTGCAGCATATGTTGTTTACCTGATAATTGTTAAATAATGCATGGAGAGATGCAAAGCCCAAAGGAGCTCCACCCTTGTATAAGGCTTTTCCTGATTGCTGGTGTGTAAATGATAGTTACCTGTTGAAACTTGGCACCACCTCAGTGATTTGAATAGAACTGCATTTATATACATATATATATGTATAAAGGAGGTATTTATAAACACATATTAATAAAGAGCATTTTAGCATTTTACTCTGTTTTGGTATACAAATACTAGAAGTTGTACAAGTATATAGATCACTGGTCTGAGCTTGTATGCTTTTTATCACAGCAGCAAATTTTCTGCATACGGATGGGACATTGGAAGCAATAAGAAATTCATGCAGTGTTCAGAAGACCATGAAAACTTGGTGCATATATTGATGAAATGTTCTCAAGAACTGTGCCATAGTCAGATCACAAATGATGGCAAACTGCTATGAAAATAGAAACATCAGTCACTGATAATGAGAAAAGGCATTTATGACCCTGTCAGTAGGATAACACTGCCTTAATTTACAATAATTAAGTTTTTCTTATATCCTCTGGAAAGTCTAAGGTTGGCTTCATAGGTTACTGAATTCTACCTGCCTTTGAGTTTCATTTTTTAAAAAAATGAAATTTGGCTGTTTGCCTCTTACTGCATAACAAGCTACTAAGAATAAGAACCCCCTTCAGGCCAGACCTTCTCACCTACTACAAGCAGTCTACTCTTCATAGGAAATAGGAGTAGAATAACCAAGCTTATCTGAATATCTAAACACCATAATTGACGGAAAAGGAACCTCATGGTGTCTCATACATTTATAGAAGAACAAAGAATAAATACCAATAGAAAAAAGTTCATGATACATACACACTTGCAGCATGAGGAAAATCGAATAATATATGTTTATACGGGTAGCATATTCCAAAGCAACATGTATGAACTGTTATATTTGCATTTACACACAATCACACCAAGCGTACACACTGAAATAACACTGTGATAAGACAGAAAAGTTAAACTAAGCAATCCTTCCAGTCCTAAGCACGCATTACAAAGTTTTAAAATGTTTTCAATTAATGCAACCCATCAGGTACTTGAAACTATAGGATAAACCAAACCATTAAAAATAACAATTGTGAATAATTTTTTCTTTTTGAGCACGAACGTGTTTAGACACAGTTTCAAATATTAGACACTGAATAAGAAACTATAAAAATACAAGGCTTGCTCTCATTAATATATGCCTACCTATGACAGGTTATACTACCAGCAGCACCTGAGAAAGAAATCAAGATAATTAGAAATCAGTAATAACTTGTTTCCTTAATTTTTCCTTTAATAACTACATGATTGTCAGGTAATCTGGCAACATGATACTGCTTTGCAACTGTTACATTACCCTAACTTTACTTCCTTACAAAGCTCATAGTTTCTCCTAAAGGTATTTGCACCACAGAAATGTGTACTTCCTGTGAAACTCAAGTGAAAACATGGAACTGTCTTGCTTTTTCCTATTCCTCCCCTTAAGCCTCCATGCCTTTTCTAGCAGAATAGTTTACACAAAATAGAGAAAAGGAAATCCACCTTGCACAGGGTTAAAGAACAGAACCCCCCCCTCCCTGAATCTCACCTCTTCTCACACGTAATCTCTGATCAACACAGACCTATACCACTCCTCACCCTAAACACCACTGGGTGTTCCAGAAGGAAGAACCTTCTGGGCCATAGTCCCTGTTGTCATAGGCAATTGTAAAGTAAGGTCTGGTAACAAAGCCACTATACAGCAATTATAATCTTCAGCCATGTGATAACTGACACTTGGTTTTACAAAGCAGAAAAACAAGATTTTTTTGTTTGAATTCTTCTTCCAAATACACTCTCCTGAAACATCTCTCGAGAAGTCCCAATTTCAGCTACCGTAAAGAACAAACACTTTGCTTTAGATAAGCTGTTTTTTTTTTTTTTTTGTCAAATCATTTGGAGGCAACATTCAGCACCAAACAATCCTGTATAAATTTATTACCTTAATCATCTTCAGAATGTGTATAGTCACAAGAGAAGACAGCAGAGTGATGAGAATTCAATGCCTCCTTTTGTAAACGATATTCATCCTTTGAGATATGTTGAGATACATATTAGCTTTCTCTTCTTAGTAACAGAATTTAAACTCATTTAAAAAGATGCTTAAACTCCACCCAAGAAAATGAAGATGATACAATTTTTCCCTCAGCATATGCATACTGGAAGATTTGTGGCGCTTCTACACACAAAGTATATACATGTGTGAGCATGCCTGTGTGTGCATTCACCATTTGTGACTCTCCTCTTTTACACAGTTTTTGTCATACTGGACACCACGATTCAGAGCTTTTAAGAAAAGTTAGGTAAATAGTCTTTCCTACCAATATGACAAAAATCTGAGTGCATGTAAATTGTAAATACTGCAACCAAATAAGTGAGACAAGCAACATAATGCTCAGAAAAAATATTTAAAGTATTTGAAGCACTTTAATGAAATTACTTTGAGTATCCAATGATGTATATATAGCAAAATAATATATTTTTCCTGTTCGCTGTTTTTGTCTTTTTCACTTAAAGATATGCAACACAGCAGTATTATTAAAAATTTAAGATTCAGAATATTCAGTGATGATGTGAAGCTCTTCCATACACACTTTTCCTGCCTCTAGGTAACTGTATTTTATGGTCCAAAAAGCTATCCACAAAGCTACTGAACTCATGAGATTTAGGTTCTATCAGCAGGTTATGGAGCTCTGAACCTTGACACATTATACCTCATGCTCAGGACAGGATTTTAAGTTTAAAATACAAATTTACAATCTCAATGTTCCTCTTAGATGGGGCAGCATTCTGTGATTGTTGTACTCCAGGTCTTACAAATATTTATTTGTATTTTGTATTACTTTACATTATTGGTCCACTGGGAAAATGACACTGCTATGATATGACTTTGACATGGTGCAGCTTTGGCATTTATAATGCCTGGAAAGTTAAAGAGCGTTCCAGAGAGTTACGGCTCACAGCAGAGAATTTTGGAGAGATTATATTGTTAATATATATATATTTTTAAGAGTAAAATGCTGCAGTACAATAATCAAATTTATGACTAAGAAAAATGCACAAGCAAAATAATCCTGGGAGAACCGGGGACATGAAACAATTACAGTAAAAGGCAAATTTATGGTTTTCTGTTTTACACCAGTTATGTCCAAAACCCCTGTGAAGAAGGCCTATTTCAGAACACGTTTGTTGAGGGAAAGAGGAAACAAAACAAATGACATCAAAGTACATGAAATAAATACATTCATTTTTATATGCAGTTGTTATGCAGTTAGTTAAATAACACAGTAATCTGTGATAGATTTTCACATGGAGTTAGTATGCATTTGGAAGGCAATACTATAGCATTTCTTTCCAGAAGTAAAAATATATCTGGAAAGCAATAATCTGGAAAGCAAGACAATAACCACATGGATCTGTTAAATAAGATTGGCTCAAGTCTGTAATTCTTCACATATTTCCTATGTTAATTTAAAGGGCAAAAATTAACCATCAGTTGTAACATTATTTTGAATTTGGAATCAAGACTAAATTTTATTTATTTTTATATTTTAGATTGCCTGATGTAAAAGACCCAGCAAGAAATCACTGTAATAGCATTATAAGGTTACAGAAACCATGTTTATATAGTTTAATGATGTTATTGATCATGGAAGGTAACTACAGTTATACAATATTCATCTCTCTCTCTCCATCCATTGGGGAAAATATTTTTAAAAGATGCTAGTAGAATTACAATGGAAGTGAATACTCCTCATAAACAGAGACAAAGAAAAATAGTAGCCAGACTGCAGTGATGAAGTACCTTATCTATCTTCTGTAGGAATTACTTTTAGAGCTAAAGAGTTCTTTCCTTCAACTTATTAAGGTTATATTAATATCCTGAGTGTAGCATGACTTAGGGCATCAGTACTCTGCTGCTGTCCCTGAGATCTTCCTGTTTCATTTAAATCAAAACCACATTGTTTTCCTTCCTAATATATACAGAAAAAGTCTTCTGCACTATGATATATACTAGAACATGCAATTTTACCAGTAGCAATTGTACATTAATTTAGTGGGGTAAAGAAAGCAGTAAAAACATTTTAAAGACCTATTAAGATATTTGGAGTTTGTGGGAGTACTTACTGCTATTGCTAAAAAGAGTTGAGAGAATAACCTACTTTATGTTTCAACCCCATGTACATCAAAGTTGCCTTTGCGAGATTCAGTGGAGATATAAACAAAATGCAAGCTACAAAATTATTACCTTAATATCCACACCATAGCACTTAAAGCAGCATGGAATCATTTAATGACAAAAAATATGACCTAGACGCTCACCCTCCCTAAGCAGCAAGCATACTAGTAGTCAGCACCGTGCTGCCAGAATGTCATCTCTGCATCTCAACCCCTCCGCATTTAGCATTTCCACTTACTACATGAGGTTAAGCCTGGTGCTACCAAAGCACACAGACCACCTGTCACAAAAGCAGTTCCTCTTAAGGAAATCTGAACTGCTCCTGTCCCACAGAGAATGCATGAAGTTGGGTGGAAAGGGCCCCAAAACCCTGATGCTACAAAAGCTGGGTGACCCCAAGCCTTTCTGGCTCAGTGCTGAAAGGCTGGGCTGAGCACCTCGTGTGGACAGGACTGCCAGAGACCTGATCTGGCTCTCATCCATCCAGGCTTCTCTGAAGGGAAAACTGTGTAACCCAGGCACAGAGGAAAGCACAGTGATGCCCTGTTCCACCTCTTAGGGTCCAGGAGTAGGGAATCAGATGGAAACAGGCCATGTGTAGAGAGATCTCTCCACAGCAATGCTTCTCTAGCTAGCAATTTGGGGAAACACACTAAGGAGTTGCATCCAGAACAGCATTTTTTTTCAGTAACTAATAAATATGGTCTGTATGACTTTATCTGGTGGTATTTCTTGACACCCACTTATACATATAGCATCCATACCATCTTCAAAGAAGGGGTTCCCATCACAGTCATACTTCACAGGATAAAGAGCAACATTTTCTTTCCTTTTACATTTTCAGCCTAATGATTTCTTAAATATCTCCCCACCGGTATATCAAGACAATGACGAATAACAATATTTTCCTCAGCATCTTCTTTGTTTGTTTTATAACATACCTGTGTAGACAAGGACTAGTCAGGTAGTTTCACTACAGTGCACTATGTCTTTTACACAGGATGTTCAACATGCTATAGCTATTTAATCTATGCAACCATTTGCTGCCTATGCACGTATCTACTGTCACTTCTCTTTGACCTATCATTTTGTCTACACCCATGAATAATACTGAAATAGGAAACTACATTTCCTATTTTCTCTTTGACAATACTAAATTACTCTAGCTAGAGCTTGTTACACTTGAAATAATAGAAGTAAAACAACAGTATACAAATGCTATAATGAACAAACTTCAATAGCTAAGTACATATATCACTTTAGCTGCTTAATTTAATAAACAATCTGATTAATTTTATTTTACAAATCAATGGATAAAACAATCTGTGTTCAGAGACTATTTAACACTTTATAACAAAAACAATGAAATTCAGAGAAAAGCGTCCATCATGTTAACAAACTGTGTAAGATATTTTGTTTTTGCCTTTAAATTTATGAAAAGGTGCAAATTATTTCTCTCCCATCACCCTGCCAAAGCTCACATCACTGTCATACAGAGGAGGAAATCTCTGAAACTTTGGGTAAGCATTCTACTCCCCAGAATAGCTAATTATAAAAATGCCAGTTGTAGAAGGACAGAAACAAAAGCATTTCCTGTTGTTCAGCTCCATCATCCACTGAAATGAATTTCTTGACAGGAGCCAAACTTTGAGGCATTAACTACAGCTAAACGTAGAAGCAGGTGAAATCGGAAGTGCATTTCTGAAATTATTCTTCCAAGTTTCCACTTACTGTGCTTTGGTACACCTTGTGGAACAGACTCAGAACAAACAAACTGGACTGCTTTTGGACAATATTAAATCAGAAGATGCTCTCCAGAAGCACATCTAATAACGCTTTATTGCTAATGGATGTTCAGGCAGTGTGGATAACAGTAGAACTAGTCCAAAGTAACTCCCTTTAATGACAGTGCAGATTTTGACTACTCAGCACCTACTGTTTCCCTCTGCAAAGCATCATCTACTGCACTGCAGACTCATTTCCCTCCTCTGTATAGGGACTGATTCAAGTGTCACCAGAGGCAAATGCACAGCACTTGAGACAGCATCAAGTGGAACATCATGGCACAGAGTTTCACAAAATAAGGCTGCTGAGAAGACAGCAGACTTGATCCAAGGGTTAAAGTCACTAGAAAGGTACATTAAA
The DNA here is from genome assembly GCF_964034855.1 of Anser brachyrhynchus. Classification (NCBI taxonomy): domain Eukaryota; kingdom Metazoa; phylum Chordata; class Aves; order Anseriformes; family Anatidae; genus Anser; species Anser brachyrhynchus. Next base: position 26,160,040 of record NC_137698.1, read on the forward strand.
AGCTTCCCTAAAAAACTAACCTGATGTAGAAAGTCACTGTGACATAAAGAATATAATTGTATTAAGATTATGGTCATAACTCAAGGGGAGCTGAATCAAAAAAAAAGAATGCTAATAGGAACAGTAAATTATACTCAGCTATTCAACAAGATTACTCTCAGCTTAAGGCACAGGCCAGCTCACTTGATGAAACTCAACCTAGAGTAACTAAGGAAGCATCTGAAGAAATCTCTACATCATCACTGTGAACACTCATGGAGATTGAGCAACCCTAAGGAATGGAAAAAGGCAAACTTTTTTCTTTTTCCAATTAAAAGAAAAAAGGAAAAAGACATGAGAAATTATAGATTAGTCCAAATATTATTTTTTGCTAGTAATTCAAATATTCATGGATTTGCATCTCTAGAAAAATACTAGAGCAAAACTGAAAACAAGCAAGCAACCCACAAGCACCCATAAAATAACAAGATAAGAAATCATCACAAGTTTGCCGATAGTGAAGTATCACAAAAGGGTCTTCTTAAACAGGTTAGCTGGCAACTGGATGAGATACCACAGAAAAGCAGTACATCTTGTCTTGTAGCGAGTTTGACATAGTCCTACGAATTTCTTGTAAATAGCTTTCCCCGATTCCAACACGCATTTTAGAATATTAAAGCCTTTTGATAAGCAGGTAACTTGAGTTCTTTTTTTTTCCTCTATATAAAAGGACGAAGATACATTTTAAAATCAAAATAAAACAGAGATTTAGCAACACAAAGTTAAGAATATAGGGATTGGGATTCCTTCTTAATCAAGGAAGACATAGCACTTAGTCTAAAGCTGCTTATGGGGAAAAGCATCGTAAATTATCAAAGAAAGATTTCTTGACAACTATGAAGTCCAATGCAGGATATCTGAGATCACTCTGAAAGGCACTGAGATTCTGCAGCAAGGAACTGGATAGCATACATTCTGAATGTGAAAACAGGAAAAAAAAAAAAAAAACACATGACTGAAGAGTTCTGTTGTAACAAGAAGCAGCAAAAATACAAAACAACCATAACAACACACTGAAAAACTACTCCATTTCATATGTCAATATTTTTAAGGGATGCACAAGCCCTTTTACATGGATGTACACAGTCTGGATAAGCAGCCAAGTTTCTGAACTCAGTTTTGGTAAATACAATGCAATACCTAGCAAAAACAACAGTTACATGTTTGCAAATAGATGAAAGGAAAGAAAAAAGCAAGCCCATGCCTTAGGGCTGACTCACATTAATCCTTTCGGATTTGTTACATTTGTAGCACTCACATTACTAACTTTTGTGTTCATAAATGTTAGGACTTTGTTGTGGTTTAACCCGGCTGGCAGCTAAACACCACACAGCCGTTCGCTCACCCTCCCCCCTCCCTCTCTGGGATGGGGGAGAGAAACGGGAAAGTGAAGCCTGTGAGTTGAGATAAAGACAGTTTATTAAGACAGGAATATAATAATAACAATAATAATAATAGTGATAATGATAATAGTATTAATAATAATAATAATAATGTGTAAGAAACAAGTGATGCACAATGCAATTGCTCACCACCCGCTGACGGATGCCCAGCCTATCCCCAAGCAGCCGGCCCCCCCACCCCGGCCAGCCACCCCTATATATTTTTTAGCATGACGTCAGATGGTATGGAATACCCCTTTGGCCAGTTTGGGTCAGCTGTCCTGGGTCTGTCCCCTCCCAGCTCCTGCTGCACCCCTAGCCTGCTCACTGGCAGGACAGAGCGAGAAGCCGAAAAGTCCTTGGCCTGGTATAAACACTGCTCTGCAACAATTAAAACATCAGCATGTTATCAGCGCTCTTCTCATCCTAATCCAAAACATAGCACCCTACCAGCTACTAGGAGGAAAAATTAACTCTGTCCTAACTGGAATCAGGACAACTTAGAAAAGGAAATTCAAATGTATGCAAAGTCTGCCAGGCACTGAATAATATTTCATCTCCTCTTCAGTTTCACGAAACAAAATAGTTATGTTGAAGGGTGAGATACTCAAAATATAGGAAAGGGCTTGGATTATCAGAAGAAGGGAAGAAGAATCCTCAAAGATAAAAAAGATTGGAAAATAGTATTAAGAAGCAAGAACAGAAGAAAAAACTTGTAAACAAACAGAACCTTCCACCAAACACACACAAATACTATGGCAAATCTATTAGGACACATATAGAAGGGCTTTTATGAGAAAAAACGTTGAAGGCACTATAGTGAAGCGTTAACCAAGGCCTGGGGCTTTCCTGCTTTGGTGACTAATCTTACAAGATTTACATGCAGCATTAATAAAGACTAGTTTAGAGATAGGGGGAAAAGCGAAAAGGCATAAAGCCGTTCTCCTCCAGCCTCATATGCACATCAGAAGACGAAGCAATACCAAGCTGTAGACAACGTGAAAAATCACATCCCATTAACTAAAATAGTGGAACATCACCTCCTACAGCATTATACTTGTGAAGACGGCAATCCCATGGCAAAGGTGCTGTTGAGAACAGAGCACCTGCATGCACAGTAGGCTGTGTTTGTCTTAACAGAGCAGCATCTCAAACAAAGACACTATAGGGCGGTATGGTAATAGATTCCCAGTGGGAGAGCCATGTGTCTGTTCCACTTTAGAACGACACGCACACTCGCTCTGGAGAGGAGGCAGCATGGGAAAGCAGCAGGACAGGCTGCCAGCTGTGACTCGAGGGGCTCACAGGAGGATCTCTTGCTTGAGAGAACGTATGGTTCTTTCACATTTTCTGAAGCTGAGAATAGCCTGCCCTTGACGGCCTTTGGGAAAATGCAAACTATATGCAATCTGACGTGCGTGTTTACTTGCAGTTTTCTGGTTTTGCCCCCCTCTACATCACCTAATCTTTAGTTATTAAAGACTTGCTTTCAGTGAGAGAGCAGCAACAAAAAGCCCCTGGCATGGGGACAGTTCAAGGTAGCAGCATGTTTAACAGTACCCAAACCCTTTAAGATAAAAGGAAATAAATAGTCTTATTTTAGACAGTAAATAGTTCTTATTCTCATCTGTAAGTAGCTATCAGGGTTTTGCATTACTGTTTTATGATTTTGCTTGGTACAAGCATGTAAAAATACTCACTTTAAACTTTTTTCAATCACTTATTTTCCAATCACTCACAGAGGAAAAGCATGTGGATGAGAACATGTAAATATTTCACTTTGGATTTTCACACAATATGCTGCCCTATTAGCAGCAGTTACTTCCCAGGCAGAGGTTTTCTGCTGCTTTGTTTGACTGTTCCTGACACTTACGCCACAGAGCAGCCCACCGCACTGGGGCAGCAAGCAAGCAGCAGCCAGGCACAAAACATGGAAGGCTCTGCCATTCCGAGCATATTTTCACAAGTGTTAATAGTTCATCTTTTCTGAGTATAAGCCCGATTTCCTTCCATCTACTCTCCCCTGCAGGTGGCTTTCTTGGGACCTATCCCTACCATCTTCTTACACACACCAAGGCAAATGCAATGAATAACATACTTTCTGAGGTGGTTTACTTCTCTAAAAATCGATAAAACTGAATTTAATATTTATATTCACAAGTTGTTGCGTCTTTCACCGACCTCCCTTTTATTCATTTTTGAAGACTTTCCTGAACATACTTGAAATGTTTCAAAAGTCAAAGAAACCATGGGTTCATGAAGAACAGTGAGAAAATGAAAAACTAAGTAAATGCAATGTTTCTTACCCAGAAACAGCAAGGCCTATGCAACACCTGCAGATATTTCCTCTCCTGCTGCTTTGTTTGAGCTGCCTTGGAATCAATTTGCCCTGCGTAGCATGTGACATACTCAACCTCTTCCAATAGTGGAGTAACACAGGGCACAGAGGAAGGCTTTGGTGGGGCTTGCCACTTCCAGAAACATCGCCGTTTTCCTCAAATACACAGCTAACAACTGCTGGCTAGTGAAGGTGCCTTTGACCCTCCTCACAGGAGTGAAATAAATTGCAGGACACCAGAGAAAATGCAGTCATTTTAACCATAGGTCAGTTACAGACCTAGTCTCTACCCTTTTCAGGAGTGGTTGCCATGCCTAATCTTGGATCATGTTAAACTGTCATTCACAGACATTAGCCTAATGACATGAGAACACAGTTTATCCTGAAAATCAACAGGAAAAAAAAAAAAGGATTCTGTATACCCCTTTGTTATTCAGTATGAATTTCTAAATGCCAATATTGTAATTAAGGTGAGGTTGCTTTCTCAAGTAGGTAACAAAAACTTTAGCAACAGAGAACAAAAAGGAAATTTTAAATCTTAACTGTAAAATTTCTTGAAATATGGTATTTTTCTGTTGAATCTTGGCAGGTAAAAATGAAGGTAGCTCACTCAGAGTTAACGGAGGATCAGTCTGAATAGTAAGAAAAAAATAATTATGACAAAGATGAAAAAATTTTGTTCAGACATGCTCAATAACGAGGCAGAATTCTGCTCTCAGTTGCAATAAACTAAATCCAGATGAAACAAAAATAATAAAAGATAACAATACGTCACAAGAGGCTTCACTTGACATAATGGAATAGAAAGATTCAAGGCAAGCTCGATCAGGAAATTATATGACAATGAATCTTGATTCTAACTTTGCTTAGAAACTATTATGGACTTACTGGATATTCAGAAAGCAATACCTAAAGCATAACCAGGTTTTACATAAAATTCTAAAAAATAAAAATAATTTAAAAATTTGACTGTTGTAAACATTTCAGACTGTGATTCTATATTGGCTAGCCAGAAGAAAGAAACATGGAAAAATTGCACAAAAAATTCTCAGGAAAAGCAGATCCACTTTATAGCCTATTTACAGATGATCTACAAACACTGCTGTAGCTCCATAGAGTCACTAGAATTAATAACTACATCAGGTGATGATCTGGTTCCTGAAAGCGTTGAACACTCAGACAGGTTAGGTTAAAGTTCACCCATAAATTAAACGATACAACTCTATCCACCATCCCTCTACCAAAGCAACATAACAGAAAAATAACAGATGTTTTAACAGCGGTAAGAATCTAGTTATAACAGTGGTAAGAATCTAGATCATATTTAACAAACAAACTTGAACTGATTATGGACATACATATGCACATAAATTTATGTGTGTCAAAATAAAACAGGGACACTCCTCTAACAGGATGCATTCATTGTGTGCTTCTGATTACTTTGCATATGAAGACATATACTGCCTTCGGCAACAGACGAGTTTATGCATTGTGTTGTCCTAGTTTCAGTTAGGAAATAGTTAATTTTCCTCCTAGTAGCTGGCAGGGTGCTATGTTTTGGATTAGGATGAGAAGAGCGCTGATAACATGCTGATGTTTTAATTGTTGCAGAGCAGTATTTACACCAGGCCAAGGACTTTTCGGCTTCTCGCTCTGTCCTGCCAGCGAGCAGGCTAGGGGTGCAGCAGGAGCTGGGAGGGGACAGACCCAGGACAGCTGACCCAAACTGGCCAAAGGGGTATTCCATACCATCTGACGTCATGCTAAACAATATATAGGGGTGGCTGGCCGGGGTGGGGGGGCCGGCTGCTCGGGGATAGGCTGGGCATCCGTCAGCGGGTGGTGAGCAATTGCATTGTGCATCACTTGCAGAAGAAAAAAAATCCTCTACATCGCTTTTATAACTTTTTCTATTCTTCCAAGATGTTTCTGTACAATTTGAGTATCTGAATTGAAAAAAAAATAATGCAAGAGAAGAAATTAAGAAACATTTCTACATTCATTCCTTTCTGTTTTGACATGCTCAAACTCCGTTGAGTACGCCTCAAGTTTACTGCAAATATTCAGAGTGCTAAATACTTCAGTTTAAATGGAGTGAAATGACAGAGTGTGTGAAAGGAATTCCTCATCTTCTACCTTTGATATATAAAAGATGACATGAACAAAATCACTGAAACTATCAAAAAGTGTCTACAACAGCCCCTTTCCCTGTTGAAATATCATCATTAGAGTCCATTCCTTCTAGCTGCTTAGCTGTTGCTACCAAGGCTATTTTATTCAGTGTAAACTCAGGGATCTGCCCCACATTGCAGGCTGGGCAGTGAAACTCATTTCCTGGTATAGGCTAACCTCACAGTTAACCTCATACTGTGAATGTGCTAAAGGACCTGATACAGGAAAAAAAGACAACTGTAGTTTTTGTCTAATGTGACAGATGTCAGGTAACACCTGCCCAGTTGGTCTGACCAGACAGCAGAGCTGCCATGATTCCCAAATCACAAGTTACTTTTCCTGTACAAACGTAGGCATGTACTATGCAAAATTTAACTAACGCTTGTATAGCTGTTTGCTAGGAACAAAGATATTTCACTGAAGTTACCTTCTGCCCGACAATATTGATAACATATGTAATTTGATGTGATTCTGACCCCATGGTTTTCACTGTCATCTAAATCAGGCTTGGTGGGTGTGAAGGAAATCAAAGCTGAAAAATCAAGGATCTAGCTGCTATTATGCTGAAAAACTCCCTGTTTTTTGATTCATGTCCCAGACTCATTACCCAGACATCTGATGTAAAGAAATACTGAACAGACTTACCATGATAAAAGCATCTAGAAAGAGTGGATGCGTATTGTCATGAAACCATACCTCCAGAGATCCTGCCTGGATGTGTCCCAGTACCTACCACGGACTGATTAATGACAGAGGTATCTGACCCAAGGCATTGAGAAAGAAGAGATTTAATGGTGACCATTCTTCATGCAGTCAAAGCTATGTGGATTATCATCACCTTGTTCTTTAAGAGCTATGGAACTACAAATGTTAAAATTGGCACAAATGTTTTAACAGCATTTGTCTCCTTATTTAATTGGAAACTTATATGGGTGAAAGCCAAAGATCTCACTTGAATTATTTTGATTAATTATATTAATTACATTATATTAACTGCATTAATTAGACTAGAAACTAAAGGAGCTCAGGTTTTCTATGGTACACATGTAAAAACGTTACCCCAGCAGAAAAACAAAATGAAATCCCAGCTATAAAGGAGGAAAGATAGGAAGCAAAAGATAGGAAGCAAATGAACTTGGAAAAAGAAGGGAGAAAATAAAACAGGAAAATTAACAATTAACTCTAAGCTGAAAATATTCATCAGTGGTATCATCTGTTTAGGTGACTATGAAGAACTGCAAAGCAGCCTTTGTTCAGGACAGTCCATCGGTTCTTTTAGCAATTTCTCATTGAACAGGAGTGTCAGTGGTGAACTGCCCCAGTATACAAGATGAAGTCCACTAGTAAATAGTTTTTGCAAGTCTTTAATATTATTCCAATGAGACAGTATTTCTAACAGCTTTGGAAGCACTGCCATGAGTAGGAACAGCATGATCCTGTTTCTTTCAGTATTGTTACACAGAGAAGAATGGAATCTTTGTTTTGGCCACTAGAAGTCTGCATGTTGTAAATGCACCTAACAGAATAATGCTCACAACCCAAAACTGATGTGCCTGTGCATTAAGCCAGTGAACTCTTTCCATCCTTACTAGAAGTTCAATTTTAGAACTTCCAAAAGGAGAAAAAAATCAACATTGGTTGCTCACTGCATGGTCCTCAGTATCTCATACTCTCTTGTGCAGCACATTTTAACAAATTTAGTGCTTCAAGGAAAAAAACATACTTTCCAAGGAGAATAATGGAGGCTGCACTTAATTGGAAGACGAAATTTAGTCAAAGAGCCTGTGGACATCTGAAAGATTCTTCTCAGTGACACTGCAATCCTGAGATACAAGATTATGTATACATATGTGTGTACATATACAACATAATACATACATATTTATGTAATAAATTTATATATATATATATATATTCATTCCTATGACTCTCCCCCCAAACAACTGCAACATACTGGCACTTAATATACAGAAGTAAATTAGTAAAATGAAAACTAAATTCAAAAGATAGTGAAGATGGAAATGTCATTATATTTTAAGTATAGTGTTTTTTTTTTTTTTGAAAGAAGAATTAGTTTCCAAATTACTTTTACAAAACCATCATTGTGGTAATGGAAAGCATGTCTTTATGAAAGCACACGAAGCAAAGAAACAGATTTGGAAAATTCTGCCATCTCTGAATAGCAGAAATTCAGAGCCTGCAGGCTGGCCAGCCAATCATTTAGTCATTCTAGCCTATTGTTATAAATTACATTGTTCAGATTATTCAAACTGAGCAATGAAAAGACATGAAATGCTCATAAAAGTAATAAGTGAAAATTTCTCCTTATTTCAAATGTCACTGTCATATTAGACTCTTACAGAGAAACAATAAAGATGATAAAAGTATTGATGATTATGGTGCATGAACCTCCATCCACATTTGCAACAAAGGGAGCTGATGGACTATCTAGCAGAAAACTTTCTTCAGTATTGCCTTGAGCTTCATTCTTTACTATTACAGCCCTATGCCTTAAGAGAATAGTGTACATAGCAAAAATTTAGAATATAGGTAAATACAGAAAGAAACCTGCATCCAAACAAGCACATTTTTAAGTGCAACCTGGCATACTTACACAGATGTTGAAATTGAAGTTTTCAATAGCATATTCAAACAAGTAAGTACATATGCTACACACTAGGCTGGATTCACACTCATATCTGAGATTGCTCTTTTCAAAACCAGATCAGACCATTCCCCATTCAGCCACAGTAACGTTACAAGTTTTTGTGACATGAACTTTCTGTAGTTAATCAGATATACAGATCTCTCTCCATCATCACGGGGAAAGAAACAAATAAAAAGCACAAAAATACCAGTGCACAAAATCACTCATGAGAGTATACAGACATAAACCCAAACCACTTATGGTGAGGGTTTAGCATAGGGTTAGGTGTCTCCTTCCCTCTGGACAGTGGGGATCCCAGAGCATCCCAGAGCACATACTCCTCCCACAACCAAGGCTACCAAAGGGACTCACTTGGTCTGCCTTCAGGCCTGATGTTTCTCTCCACGTACAGCCTGAGCCTCTACGCAAGGACTCTCGCAGAGCAACACATCAGCAACAAGCCACAATGCCAATACTAGAGGAGATGTCATTCCTGCGGCAAACTAGGACTGCAGAAGGACTAGAGAAGACCAGTCTTTAAGGCTGATATTTGCTGCTGAAATCGAGACCAGAAGAAACTAGCCAGAAAATAACTGGTTTTGCCTTGTAATAAAACAATGATCCTCAATAGTAAGTTGCCTTTTCTAATGTGTACAGATAACAGAAGATTTAGATCTCCTCTCCCTCCCTCCCCAAAAAGTATGTTTGTATAGCATGAGAATTTACAGAAATACTAGAATAAATACCATGGAGATTCAGTTCACCTACATTTTAGACAACATAATGTTTGTATTTTAGAAATAGTGGATGCGTAATTTTGAGTACGTTTCTGTAACCACTGTGCATTCAGAAGTCTGGAATTTTCAAGAAAGGTTTTCAAAGTTACTCACTTCTCCAGAAGCTGAACTTGATGGACACAGATAAGAATTTTAATAGCACTATAAGCTTCTTCTCAAAACAGAAATATATATATATATACATATTGCCATCTGAACACTAACAGCTCCATTATTAGTTTCAGTAAAATGATTCATGTCATGTTCTAGTGAACAGATGGGAAAAGGATAAAAGATAACAACAACAAACCAATTGTTTACATCTTTGATCATTTCCTTGACCTCAAAATCATTTAAGCAGGGGTTTGATTTCAGGTACATAAATAGTACTAAGATCCCAATAGAAATTGCTCTTGTAAGTGTAGGAATATAAGGGCATTTTCTAGAATAAAACTGAAAATTTCAAGCACTAAGTAAACAGTAAGTAAGGATATCACACTGTTAGCAAAAACAGGTCCTCATTTCCTTCTTGTTTAATTTGATACTTTTTTTTTTCCTAATAAAAGTCCACAATTGAAGGATTCTCGGGTTCTTAACTTTCCCTTAGAAAGGCTGACTAAAAATGACCACTGCCACACAGAAACAAAAGACATCACTTTATTCCCTTCAAGACTAAAAACAAAAAACAAAACAAACAATAACAACAAAAACACATACAACCAACAAAGAGATCCTAAAGCATTCCTCTTCCATTTGGGGTGGAACTAACGGTCATATTGGATTGCTGTAGTTAGGGTTTATAACTTTGAAAATGGAAAACCTGACTGCACATATATACAAATAGACCAGCCTCTCATTTATGCCCTTCCTGCCTTCAAATAAAGTTGCCTTGCAAAGAATTTCATCCAGGGAAATCTTCTGAGGAATGGTTAAATGGCATACGCATGAAAGCAGGCCAAGAAATTTTAATCTACAGGAGTTAATGTATGTCTTAACTTCATAAAGTTTGAGATGGACAACTTATCATCAAATAAGTTACATCAAAATAAAATGAAACATTAAATTTTTCAAATCCTATTAGACATCTTGAGAATTCAGTAATTTAAAATAAAATTCAACGTTCCATGTAGTCCTGAGAAAAGAACAGTGCAAATAATAAGTGTTCACACTTTAACTGAGTTGAGTACTTCTTAGATTTCTGTCCAGACAGCAATAATGAAACACGCTTCACATGGCCAGCATGCACTGACCCATGTTAGGTAATGTGGGGTTTTTACGCTTTTAATTATGAAAAATTATATATTTACAATGTGACCTCCAAGACTCAAGATGTTGCCCTGCGTAGAATCTTTATTCTTGCAATCTGTTAATTAGTCAAAAAGCATCCCATATACTTCCACTTAACTTCATAAAACTAGCATTTACATTAATTAGCTTTAGTAGAATATATTCATTATAATTAATGTAATTTCCTAATAGAGTTAAACCAGAACAATAGTTCAGATTTCATCCTTCATTCTCAATTGTATTGTTAATCTCTTAAAGATGAAGGATAATGGAAGTTAATTCTTATGTTTTGACGCTCTTTTAATATATGACTCCTGGAGAGAAAAAAAATAAAAATATTAAGGTGTTTAAATAAGTAGTCTCACGTTTCTTTACACCATCATTAAAGCTTGCATCAAACCCTGATTCTTTACCATTGAACCACTGCTATAATTAGCATGCTCTTCAGACCTTGCAGAACTGTTCTACATCAAGTACTTCCCCTCCAAACATGAACATAACAAATTATTTATTCATTTAATAATTTCAAACAATCAATGAGCCAGGTCCTCCTCTTGGTTAAAAGTTCTCAAAATCTTATCTTTGACCTAAAATTTTGCTATATTAGGTATTTGCGTGAAAGATATTAATATATTTTCTAATTACAGAACTTTAAGGAAAATAAATTCTCTTTCAGTTATGAACACTGACTTCGTCTACATAAGATTGAGGCTAATATTTTCTTAAAGCCTCAAACTAATATTTGAATGTAGAACATCTGAGACAAATACAGTAGTCTTCAACTTCGCTGCAAACACCACCATATTTCAGAAGAACACCACAAAAGTCAACATTGAAATAATGTTTCCAGATACAATCATGAAATTTTAAATAACCCACGCCACATTTATTGAATACATTGTCAAAATTACACATGGAGGAAGAGGAATAACAGTAATATGAGCACAGGAGAAAGTTACTTTACTGCTATTTCAGATATCCAATAAGACACAAATGTCAGAAGAATGAAGGAAGGAAAGCGATTTTTTTCTCAACCTATCTAAAGGACAATTTCTAGGGGGCAAAAAATCACCATAAAAGATACTGTTCATATTATCATGTTCAATAACATTTTTATATATGATAAAATAGTGTAAAACCTTTTTCATGGTGTTTCCTTAGTGTTTTTTTCTTTGTTGTTGCTACTTATAACTTAAAATTGAAACTATGCATCTTAACACAACATACTCTGTGTATTATGTTGTTGTGCCCTTCTAAATATACTCTTACATCTGTCTGCCAACATATCTCATGCACGACGTTTTTCTCCTCAAAGTGACATGGCAGAAGGAAAATCACGACTTCCAGCCAAGTATCACTACTACTAAAAGTTAGAAAAATTTCTTCAGAACAGAATGTTTACCTTACTTTCATTTTGGGAAACATAGCTTGCTGTGGTCAGCTGTTTCATTATAGTAAATAATAATAATAATAATAATAATAATAAATAAAGCAGTATCCATTCTCAAAATATAAAACTCACTACATTCGCATTTCATGGAAAATATATGATGATCATCATACGTGAAAAATATATGGTGATCTCTTCAAGAAAAAGAGTTGTGAATAACCATATATATTTTTCATCCACTGTAATTGATACGTTTCGAATTTCCAGAGAGGCACACAAACTTTTAATCTTATGTTCCTTTGGTTCACAAGTGCAGAATTTGTTTTGGACAGGATGCCAATCTAAAAAGTACTCCTACAAAAAACAGTCAGTAATGGCACCGAACAATTAACGCTTTGCAATCTACATTAGATTCTTGCAGATCTGTAGGCATAGGAAAATATTCTATATTTACCTATAAAGGTCATGAAATCTTTTTTGATACCATTCTTGGATCTTTGATTTCAGGCCTTGAACTGTTTTTTTTTGCATTCCAGTTAAAAAAATTAGAACATGCTCCACATTCTAGAAAGTAGGGAGGGCTGAAGGGAACATAAATGTAGTGACTATCTATTGTTTGTGTTTTTATTGTATTTGTGATCTGTATACTGCTGAAGTTTATCCTGACTTGTGGCAGTACAAGACCTGATTTTACTCTCTAGTTGTGTGCATACAAAGTCTGGGGCAGTAAGGAATGAGATGAAGATAGCACTGAACATTTCCATGAAAACATAAAATATGTATGCAATTGTTTCAAATAGAACACCATCTATAATAATCCATGAGAGTGTGAGTACCAGAATACGAGGAAAAGTCATGAATCTGCATGATGCTTTAAAAGCATGTCTTTGGTGTAGTAATATAAGAGCTGGCAAACAGAGTTTTCTTTTGTGACAAGTTAGCCCTCCCAGCTGTAGGCAGGTTTTTGATTTAGATTACATATGAAAAGAAAACTGGTTGAGCTGAGAAGTGTAGGCAACTGATCGCCTAAAAATTTCACAGAGGAAACAGGCGTTACTGAGAAGTGTTTCATTCTTATCCAATTTTGTTACAGTAAAAAAAAAAATTCTTAATTTATTAAATGTATAATCACAATATTGAGCAAGGTATCTATTGATCTTTCACATTGATGTTCATAACACACATGGTAAAAAAAAGTTTTCCACATACAGGCTGTCAGTTGCAGCTGTTATTGGTAACTGGAGAATCTTACGATACTTGAAAATTACTGCATTAATTACTTTTACTTTATTGCCTTTTTTTTTCTTTTTTCTTTCTCTTTCTCTCTTTTTTTTTTTTTTTTTAAACAGGCATTTTTGCAAATGCTCTGTGACCTCTGAACACAGACCTCCGCATGAAAATACCCATTACCACTGGTAAAGATCCTGTCAAACTGCATACCTCGTCTCTTTCTGGAAGTGCCTGAAGAGCTGTATAGAAACCCACTCATGCAGAGTCCGGGCTGCCTCTCAGTCTCCCCAGATTAACGGGCCTGGGGAGGAATTGCTGGTAGAATCATAGAATCATAGAATCATAGAATATCCTGAGTTGGAAGGGACCCTTAAGGATCATCAAGTCCAACTCTTGATACCGCACAGGTCTACCCAAAAGTTCAGACCATGTGACTAAGTGCACAGTCCAATCTCTTCTTAAATTCAGACAGGCTCGGTGCAGTGACCACTTCCCTGGGGAGCCTGTTCCAGTGTGCAACCACCCTCTCTGTGAAGAACCCCCTCCTGATGTCAAGCCTAAATTTCCCCTGCCTCAGCTTAACCCTGTTCCCGCGGGTCCTGTCACTGGTGTTAATGGAGAAAAGGTCTCCTGCCTCTCGACACCCCCTTACAAGGAAGTTGTAGACTGTGATGAGGTCTCCCCTCAGCCTCCTCTTCTCCAGGCTGAACAGGCCCAGTGACCTCAGCCGTTCCTCGTACGTCTTCCCCTCCAGGCCTTTCACCATCTTCGTAGCCCTCCTCTGTACACTCTCCAACAGTTTCATGTCCTTTTTATACTGTGGTGCCCAGAACTGCACACAGTACTCGAGGTGAGGCCGCACCAGCGCAGAGTAGAGCGGGACAATCACCTCCCTTGACCTACTAGCGATGCCGTGCTTGATGCACCCCAGGACACGGTTGGCCCTCCTGGCCGCCAGGGCACACTGCTGGCTCATATTCAACTTGCTGTCTACCACGACCCCCAGATCCCTCTCTTCTAGGCTGCTCTCTAGCGTCTCATCGCCCAGTCTGTACGTGCAGCCAGGGTTTCCCCGTCCCAGGTGCAGGACCCGGCACTTGCTCTTATTGAACTTCATGCGGTTGGTGATCGCCCAGCTCTCCAACCTATCCAGATCCCTCTGCAAGGCCTTTCCACCCTCATTCGAGTCCACAACTCCTCCAAGTTTGGTGTCATCAGCAAACTTGCTCAAAATACCTTCTATTCCTACATCCAGATCGTTTATAAAAATATTGAAAAGTACCGGCCCTAAAATGGAGCCTTGAGGGACCCCACTGGTGACCGCCCGCCAGCCTGACGCAGCCCCATTTACCATAACCCTTTGGGCCCTGCCCGTTAGCCAATTGCTCACCCATCGTATGATGTTTTTATTTAGCTGTATGGTGGACATTTTGTCCAGTAGGATCCTATGGGAAACCGTGTCAAAAGCCTTGCTGAAGTCCAAAAAAATCACATCAGCTGGTTTCCCTTGGTCCATCATACGGGTGATCTTATCATAAAAGGAAATCAGGTTAGTTAGGCAGGACCTGCCCTTCACAAACCCATGCTGGCTGGGACCAATGACTGCTTTGTCCCCCAGGTGAGCCTCAATAAGTTCGAGAACCATCTTCTCCATGATTTTACCAGGCACTGACGTGAGACTGACAGGCCTGTAATTGCTAGGGTCTTCTTTCTGACCCTTCTTGTAAATCGGCACAACATTTGCCAGCTTCCAGTCTACCGGGACCTCTCCAAATTCCCAGGATCGTTGAAAAATAATTGAGAGAGGTTCCGCGATGACGTCCGCCAGCTCTTTCAGCACCCGGGGATGAATCCCATCCGGACCCATGGACTTGTAGGGATCCAGGTGGAGTAGCAAATCCCGCACACGTTCAGGGTCGGTTGGGAGTTTGTCATCCCCACCGTCCCAGCCCTCTAGCTCAGGGCACCCTGGGTCCCGAAGCCCATCATCGGCATTGAAGACAGAGGCGAAGAAGGCGTTAAGCGTCTCTGCTTTGCCTATGTCATTGTCTGTGAGGAGACCTTCCCTATCAAGGAGCGGCCCTATGTATTCTTTAGTTCTCCTTTTTCCATTCACATATCTGAAAAAGTCCTTTTTATTTTCTCTCACAGACACAGCCAGCTTCAACTCTAGGTGTGCTTTGGCCACACGAATTTTCTGCCTACAAACACGAACGGCATCCCTGTATTCTTTCCATGACACCTGGCCCTTCTTCCAGTAGCGAAACACTCTCTGTTTCCGCCTAATCTCCATTAGAATGTTCCTGGTCAGCCACGCCGGCCTCCTGCCCCGCCTGCCTGACTTGCGATATTTAGGAATTGCTTGATCTTGTGCTTCTAGGAGGCATCGCTTAAAGAATGTCCAGCACTGGTGGACATCGAGGCCTTCCAGAGCAGTTTCCCAGGGGACCTTGCTGACTAGTTCCCTGAGCAGCCTGAAGTCCGCTTTCCCCATATCTAGGGATGAGGTTTTGGTGGCACTTTTCTTTCTGTCACCGTAAATTTTGAACTCAACCACTTCATGGTCGCTTTGACCAAGGCGGCCACCAATCACCACATCTCCCACCAGACCCTCTCTGTTTTCTAGCAACAGGTCTAGGAGGGCACCTTTCCTAGTTGGCTCCGTTAGCACCTGCACCAAGAAGTTATCATCTAGGTGCTTCATGAACCTCCTGGACTTGCTCGTGTCAGCCGTGTGGCACTCCCAGTTAACGTCTGGCAAGTTGAAGTCCCCCATAAGGACAAGGGGAGTTAAACTTGAGGCCTCTCTTAGTTCTGTAAAGAATAATTTATCGGCGCTATCGTCCTGGCCAGGCGGTCTGTAATAGACTCCCACAACGACATCCCCTTTATTCGTTCGTCCCTTGATCCTTACCCAGAGGCTCTCAACTTTGCCATCTCCGACCTGAAGTTCCACACAGTCCAGCCCCTGCTTCACATACATCGCCTCCCCACCACCTCGCCTACCCTGCCTGTCTCTCCTGAAGAGCCTGTAACCATCTATCGCAACACCCCAGTCACAGGACTCATCCCACCAGGTTTCGCTTATGCCGATGATATCGTAGTTGCGGGACTGGGCCAGGACTTCTAGCTCATCCATTTTATTCCTCATACTGCGTGCGTTCGTGTAGAAGCACTTCAGGTGCGTCTCCTTACACTCAGCACCTTGTGGATCTGCCCGAAGGACCTCACTGGCACCCAGCCCCTCTGATTCTAGCGTACCTTCCCTTAGGTCTTCACCGGCGTGCCTGGTTTTAGCCCCTTCCCCCTTCGACTCTAGTTTAAAGCCCTATCTATCAGCCCTGCCAACTCCTGACCAAAGATCCTTACCCCTCTCCGAGAGAGGCACATCCCATCCGGTGCCATCAGGCCCTGTGTAGCATAGACCTTCCCGTGATCAAAGAACCCAAAGTTCTGCCGGTTACACCAGTCTCGAAGCCACGAGTTTATGTGAACAGCACGCCTTTCAGCTTCGATCCCCCCTATCGGAAGGACAGAGGCAAACACAACCTGCGCCCCTGATCCTCTAAGTAGTCGCCCCAAATCCCTAAAGTCTCTTTTGATCGCCTTCGGACTTCTCGTTGCTACTTCATCGCTACCAGCCTGAAAGACCAGTAGCGGGTAGTAGTCAGTGGGCCGTACCAGGCGCTGGACTTTCTTGGCGAGGTCTCTCACCCGAGCCCCAGGGAGGCAACAGACTTCTCTGCGGGTTGGGTCCGGTCGGCATATCGGTCCCTCTGTCCCTTTCAGAAGGGAGCCCCCCATAACAATAGCCCTTCTTTCTTTTTTGAAGGATGATGTGGCAATGTGGTGTGTAGGTCGCCTTGTCTTAGGCGCCCCCTCCAGCTGGGACGGGTTTTTATCTACTTTATCATTCGGATTGTCTTGTTCTAGTCCTTCATATCGATTATTTAAGGGTAGATGAGAAGGTGAGGTGGGCAGAGAGAGGGCTCGCCTACCACCCCGAATAGGCACCTGCCTCCATTCCCCCCCTTGATCTAGGTCTCCTCCCGCTGCCTGGCAGGAGGAGGGAACCTCCGTCTTCTGCATAACAGGAGACGCCTGTGCTGTGGCAGGCTCATGAGCCTGCCTCAGAGAGGGTAGAGTGCACCTCCACCAGTCAATTTCCATCTCCGATTCCCTGATGCTTCTGAGCCTGTTCACCTCCTCCCGGAGCACCGCTACCTGGCTGAGCAGTTCTTCAACCTGGGCACACCTCCCACAGGCATACCCACCACTGCTGTCGGAGACCGACAGAAGGCTGGGGCACACTCTGCAGCCCAGGACCTGGACGGCTGCGTGTTTCCCGGGTCCCTCCGTCTGAGTAGCCACCGTGGTGACTGTGGCTGGAGATGCCGCACGAGATGCGGAGGCCACGGTTTTCTGCCTGGTTGATACCATGGTCAGGTTCTACTCAAGCAGGTTACAAGCACGGAAGGGAGAGGTAGCTGCAACAGAGCGACGATGGATCCCCGCCCTTCCTGCCCGCCCTAACTGCCTCGCTAACTGCCGCGTCTCTCCCCCGCGTCACTCCCTGTTTGCCGGCCCTGTTCGCCGCGCTCCTGGTCGCTCGCGCTCCCTAAGGGCTGCCTTTGAACGGCCGGGGGGAGGAGCTGTCGCTGACGCTGCTGGCTCCGCCTACGCCTCGTCAGCCTCCCTCACGAGGGCTGCCGGTGCCTGGCGGCTCCCTCACGTAGGCTCGATGCCCGAAAAAGAGCCCTGCCTGTCCCGATCCCGCGCTCCGCTGCAGCACGCGTCTGCCCCGGAGCCGGTCGCCTCGGCAAGTGGCCGAGGAAGATACTCACAGCTTGAGCACCAAGTGCTCAACTGTTGAGTTGAGGGCTCTGTAAAGCTGGCGGGGAACCTTCAATTTCACACGTGAAAGGATGAGAGGATAATTCTCATGTCAAACCTAGACCTCAAATTAAGAGCCTGGTGTACCTAATTCTGTTTGACGTGAAACCTTTTCTCAGAAGGGTCGGAGCGAATAAGCATACTTAACGGAGACATACTAGAATTTTACTCATAAGAAACTGAGAGGGACACACTCAATAGAAAAATAATATTTTAATCTTTTTTTTTTCCCCCCAAGGATTGGGAAGGAATTGCCAGAATTTAGGAATTTAGCACTCAAGAAATTTGATTCAAATTGGCCAGTTAACTGTTAACAAATCAGCACACATCCAAAACCAAGCCACAGAGGTCAATGTGTCACAACCAAGATGTGTGAGATTTTTAGTTCATAAGCTGGCCCCTCGTTACCAAATCTCCTTTTATCAGTTAAGTAAACACAGTGCTCAGACCCGCAGACTAGCAAGTAATGAAACAAGGCACCACGCATCTGAGGAAGTTCTCATTAAATCACCCTGCTGAAGAGTCTACCAGTATGAAAGAAAAAAAACACTACATATACTACGTATGGTTTAAATAAGGTATACTGGCTACATAAATTTCTATTAAAAATGAAAAGGTGCCATTGTTTGAGAAGCCTGTGACTACTCTCTAGTCTAATATTCTGAAAGGTCTGCTCATTTTCAGTCTTGTGCTTTGAAAATTTCAGTAAAAGTCTGCAAAAGGCAAGCTTTCAAACACTACCTCCAAGGTTTGCTTTTACACATAGTTAACTGCAATGCTCCCATGTGCACAAGTGCGCATGTTCTATATTTTCAACATCATTTAGTACTTGACACTTGAAGGATTCAACTACCCAGCCAAGAACTGAGATTCTTGAGAGACCCTTCATGTTTTAACTATTGCCTCTTTGTGTGGCTGCTTCTATGGTGCAAATGTACCACCAGGGTGGCAGAGGGAGACCTCCTGTCACCCTTCTCCATTTGACCACGAAGTGCAAAACTACCACCAAGCAGAATGAAACCTAATAATATCAGTACATATAAATGATCAGCTAATACAAGCAGACATATACAGACCACATACTGTACCAGTTGTTTGCGTTGCAAAGGAGAAAAATGGAACAACTCAAGATTAGTTTTATTTTTATATTTTGACGTTACACTTGTTCCCTGTAGGAACTACTTCCTGCCAAACTGCTAAGCTATCCAGGGCTGGCAGCTTTGTTTGGATGAATCAGCAAAAGGCTGTCACATAGACCTTGTATTCACGCATTCATAGAAGCAACTTTGCAGCTTCTGTTTGCAATTTGTTGCCAACAGTGAAATAGCAGTAATAGCTGTGGCTTCCCAACCACCAGACTTCTTCTGAAAGTCATTATATGGTTGACTGACATGGCAAAGGTCAAGCAAATGCTCACCTTTACAGATTTACTACAAGGAATGAAATATTAGTCTTTTCTCTAAGAAAAGTTCTTTTGTCCCCTCTCCCCCCACATCATCACAATCCAGCAACTTGTCATTTTCTCTCACAAGCCACGCTCAATCCAGCAGACTCTAACACAGAGGAAACCTAAGTTTTTAACTTTGTTTGTGCCCTCTTATCTGTCTTTTTCTCTAGCCAAGAACTAGAGAGAGCAACCCCAGAGGCAAGATCTTTTTCTACCAGAGCAGTACGAGGCAACCAAAAGCCACCGTGACACTGAGCTGAAGTCATTAGCAGAGACAGGGTTAAGAGCATCACAGCCCTGAGAAGGGGGATAATGGCCTCCTCCCCTTTACTGGCCATTCTCTTGACATGTGTGGACTCTGAGAAGCTGCTGCTGCAGCACATCAGAAAGACAAGTGCCAGCGCTGCAGTAAATGGCCAAGAGATAAAGCTATGGCCTCCTTAAATCCTGCTACCGCAAGTATTCTGATGTTTTCTATCTTTTTAAACCCTATTTTTTTCTAAAACTGTGATAGAATAAACTCCTCAAAGAATGATTCAAGCTCAGCAAAAGCACTAGGGACATTACAATCTACAACAGAAACATGAGCGGCAGGAGATATTATAAAACGGGTTATATTTAAAAATGTCCTAACCCAAGGCTAATAATGAAATCGCTTGTGAAAGTTAAACCAAGTCATTTTTTTTTCCTGAGATCATAAAGTCTACTCTGAGAAATAACTAGGTAGATCTAATGTTTGCTTTCTAACGTGGACCTTTTATATACAATTGTATTTCCTGGCATTCTTGGGATGGACCCCTGGTATTCAGGGAAATTCATTATTCGAGCTCCTCCTACACATCATCATCTAAGTCCATGGAGCTCTGCATGAAGAGTATCAGCTTTGTCACCCTGCAATACTTCGGGTGTATCTAGGGTACTGCCAGCTGTTGAAATACTGCAACAATTTCACAGCACTATATAGTTAAGCATTACAAAAGAAAAAAGATGTAATCACAAAAATAAAGTCATTTCCATTTCCAGGTTCTATTAATACCCATGTAATAAACTTGAGGATTTTCTTCGAATAACATTTATAGATACAGCAACACATTAAGAGACTCTTTCCAAGGTCAATGATCAGCCTGATGCTACTGCTTACTCCCCAGCTGAAAAAATTCAGAATGTATACATCAGCAGCAGGAAATCCTGCTGCTCCTGAAGAGAACTGCACAGCAAAATGCCTTCTCCAAACCAGAAGGGTTTTCTTCTTGTTTGGAAAAAAAAACTAGAAGAAAACTTGGAAAATGCAAAAAGGAAGTACATGAACTGCAATTCAGACTGAATACCATGCTGACAAAATGTTTCCTGTTACAATCATCAGCTCCTGACAAAGTTTATTTCAGAGCTCAATAATGGCAGCCCTAGCATCATGACATAATACTTTCAATTTTCAGCACTGACTCTGAAGAAAACTGCAGGGAAGGTGCGCAGTGCCTGAGAACAAGTATGAGAGTGGGCAGACCTGTAACGAGGCACTCTTGGTTTCCAAGGCAGGTGGCTGGGTGCTCACTCCCATGCCCCCAGATCAGTGTTACGTACCGTGGCCTCACTCCAGGTCAGCTACCGTGGTTGCTGACTCCTCTCCTTCTTCATTACTCCAATACTGCCTCAGGATTTCCTTCTTTCTTGCACAAATGAGAACACTCTGAAAAGCCCCTAGAAGATAGCTTTTTTTTTTCTGATGTGGTTTTGCCAACAGGAAAATTATCACTGAAGGATTTACTAGCAACACTTGCATAGTGTATTTGGCCAAAGGTCACCAAGGCTGTGAAATTTTGTGCTAACTGAAAGGCTGCTGGTAAGATTCTGTTGGAAACAGGCTATTATATTACAGATCAAGAGTTAATCAAGAAGTGAGTGTTTCTTCACGAATTTTAGTTACACATTGCAGTCAGATGAAAAAAAGTGAAATCCTTGCACATCTGGTCTTGCCATTTTCGCAATGTGACATACTCCTTATTTAACAGTAGGAAAAAAGTCAGTCATAATTAAATTAGATTTTTCCCTTCTCCTAGCTAGAGAAAAAAACAACAGTTTTTTTATTTTCTTGTTCTAGAAAAGCGTGCTTATGATGGGCAATAAGCAAGTTCTTTCAATTAATTGCTGACTAATATGCCAAGCACAGTTATTAAATTAAATTGTTTATGAGGAGGCTGGATTTTAAGAAGTATTGTATTATAAGCTGTAAATATAAGCCAATAAATCCCACTACGCAATCCATTAGAAATCTGCTAGGCAATCAAAATTCAATTAGATTTAATCCACTGATATTCAATAGACATGTCAAAATAACATTTATAATAGTTAGAAATCGCTATCCTTTGTCTACCAATGAAGATACTTATGCAAGGCAGTGTTATCAAAACCAAGAATCCAGTGTCCAAATTAGACAATTATTTTGACTAATTCAAGTACTCCATCTGACTTCCATTAGAGAAAAAAAACTAGAAACTCTTTCACTACTTTTCATTTATCTTCAGCAACATTTCTAATTAGGATGCTTTATAAATGATCATTAGCCACTAGTATAATTACAACTCACGTAATTGTTCAAGTGAGATTTGAATAATGTTATTTTAAGAAGGCTTAAACCTGTGGCATTAGTTCAGAAGCATTCAATATGACAAAAAACAACAACAACAAATACTTATGTAGTATGATCTCCAAGCTCTGTTTTCCATATGATGTTTTCAGTTCATGTTTAAAAGTGGGGAAAATATCTGTCTGTAAGCTGCATATCCCATATACCTATTTGTTAGTATCAACCAAAACCTGAAGAAATCTGAAAGCATAATAAACAGCTCACTGTATTGAGAAAAAAAATAAAATTGTCACAAAACAAAAGTTATAGAGAAGCACATGAAAAAAAAAAGAAAAAACACCTTAGTCAAATAGCTTTACATGGTAACTGCTTTGAGCTTATGGGATTTGTTCATCTTAGAACTGGCTAAGAAAAAAGGAAAAAACAGCCTACATCCAGGTTTGGAGATAACCAATCCATATCACTGGCAGTGAAAACAGATGCTGCACGGACCTTTGTTTTGCTGTGTTTCAGTGATTTATTTTAAATAACAAAACCAGAAAAGCTGGTTAGTAGATTACACTGAAGTTCAGACTCAGCACAACACAAGAAGAATCTCTGGTATTTACTGACGCTGTTGCTGAAAAATGATTAGATAGCCATGACATGTTACAAAAACATCAGGCAAAACAAAATAAGGATACTAACATGAATGTATGGAAATATATAACCTCTCCCTATCTTGTCTTGCTCCAAAATAAGCTTAATGTTCAAGTTTACTCCAGAAATGTGAAATCACTTTTGACCTTTGGAATGTGATTGACATGGGCCCTGATCTTGAGAGGGATGTCTACAAAGGCTCCCACTTCAGTCCAGGCTGTGCAGTCTCCTCCTGGAGCTGGCACTATCATCCATGCTTTGCTGAGTGCTGTGACTACAAGCTGGCAAAGTCAACACAATGCAGGTTATGCACAGACAGAGAAACGAGGGAAATGGCAAAAATCCAGCCATGCAGGTTACATCCCTCACGTGGCAACAGTGAGGCAATTTACTGCCAGGCCAACTCCACAAGATTTCATAATCTTAAATAATATAAGTCCAATACACTGTATTTAAGTGCACACAGTACAACAGGACACTAAATCCCTAGCACTTTAGTGCCTGTACTTTCGCTTTACGTCTTTTTGCGCTCAGTAACTCCTCACACAGCTTGAAACCAGAGTACGCATGGGTCTGACAACAGCGGCCTCCCACCCAGCAGGCACCAGCAGCTTACCAGCCTGCCTATCTCTAAAAGTAAATATTCTCTCTCCACTGTCTTATTTCTGCATGGAGTCCATACTTCAGTGACATAACGTGAATAGCGATTCTTCACATGAGAAAGAAATAAATGTTTAAAGGCATCTTTAATCTCAATATCTATTTTTTTCTTGGAAGTCTTAGTCCTTGAACTTATTTTCACTCACAGTCAATTGAAAACACAAATAATAGAATTTAAACACAAGTAATTAAGCAGACATATCCTGTAATTACACACACAAAATGAAAAACATTCTTTAAGATACAAATCTTATTAACAGAGTAACTGGCATAGTCAGGAGACAGTAATGATTTCTGGCATGTCAACCCTGGAATGTGAGAAATATAAACTTTAACGCTTCTAGTTTGTAAAAGGCCCACCTTACCAAAACTGTACAAAATACAAATAAATGCATAATCTTATAACACAGTGTACATGATTAACTACTTTGTTTTAGGATTTCCCTTTTTTCTTCTATAGATATAGCAGATAGTAGCCACTGACACATCTACACTTGTAACTAACCAGATGCAATATTAGATCTCACCAAAATTTGAAAGGTGGTTTATATACTGAGCAATGCATTTTGGGGGTCACATACTTGCACAGAAGTCCATGTCAAAATTAGTAAATAGTTCTGATTAAAAAAAATAATAAAATTTTAAATGTTTCAAAAGCAACAATTCTCTCAATTTGGAGTGTTTGTTATTGTAATACTAAAAGGAATATTTTCCTTACAGACAAATTAAACATTTAATGTAAAGAAACACATTTTATGTAATGTTTTACTCATGTTTTCAAGGTAAGAGTTTCAAGTTGGTTTTCCAACTCCCTGATTTAGTTAAAATATCATTTACTAAATGTAACTTTCCATTCATCTTTCCTCACCATAAGAACACTTTCAATAACATTAAAGACATAAGACTTGAATAACAGCAAATTAAATAGAAGGTGATTGGCTACTAACAGTCCCATAGAAACTGTTCCTCTCCACTAAAAATAGGCTTAGCTGAAAGTAAGTTGTCTCCAAGTTCAGGTCTACATTTCAACAGACCCTTGCTTATACATATATATAAGCACATACCTTTATATATATATATATATATATATACACATGCATATACACAAGTTACAGAACAGTAGTATCTGCTACACTTTTTTTTTTATTGTTACTCGTGTACTTAGCAGTCTAAAATAATTCCATGTTCTCTTTAAATCTCTTTGATAAGATCAAATCAGGGAAATGTTTAGGTTAATGTGAAGAACTGAGCGGTAAAAGGCCTTTCTACTTTTATTATTATTGGTAAATTGGCTACGTTACTGACTCTGAATCCTGTGTTTCTCCAGTAACTGAGGCCATCAGATCCCAAATAATATGTGTTTAAGTAATGCATCATAAAACATTTGCCTGGAGCGGTTCTCAAAATTTTTCAGCAGGATCCTGTCAAGCCTCATTAAGGCACCAACTAGGTATTACAAGATAAAAGCCTTCCTCACTGAAATTGATTCTTATGTCAAATGTATCTTAAAATTATCAAAACAGCACTTAAAACATTATCTTTTTATTATTTGTTTTAAACTCCAAGAAGGTACAACTTGAAAGAGGGCATAAACTTTATAAGGACACAACTTTTAAAAGTCATAAAATAACCAAAAGCTTCCTTTCACCACAGCTTCCGGAAAAACAAAACAAACAAACAAAAAAAAAACACCATTCTTCCAGCTCAGAGAGTGCTCAGAGGATTAAATTTTTTCTTCAAATTAACTCAGAATTGTATTGTTCAGATGTGTTTCCTTTTCATAATAGCTGCATCAATTTTTCCATAAGGCTCTTTTTGTACTGATTAAGCCTGAACACACATTACAACTAAAACCACAGTGGAAA
This sequence comes from Anser brachyrhynchus, assembly GCF_964034855.1. NCBI lineage: Eukaryota > Metazoa > Chordata > Aves > Anseriformes > Anatidae > Anser > Anser brachyrhynchus. Next base: position 26,185,389 of record NC_137698.1, read on the forward strand.
TGTGAGGATGTAGGCTGTTGGAATCTCATGGACATTGAAAAGCAAAATACAGGTGCAGAGACAATTTTAAAATGACAATTTACAACATTTTACATATTATTCTTTTGATGGCATCTGCTATTCTTAGTCATTCTCTACTTAAATTTAATTTAAGTTGCTTTTAATCATTCTGTTTATAGGTTTCGGCTTTCTACCCTGACCTGCAAAGGATACACAATACTTCCTCCAGAGCTCTTTGACTCTAATCATTTTCATTAAAGTCGCTTTCTGAGCCACATAGTTTCTAAGTATTTCTGAATGAATTTTCCAATCTCACCTTGAACTCATCTGCACTGTTAGCATACACAGAAATGCCTACTAAATCCTATAAGCTGATCTGATTCATAAAAAAAAATTGTCCTTCCTTTGTTTTACTTTGAATCGAGCACCTACCAAACTCAACTGATATTCTCTGGTCGCACAATATAAATAATGCTTATTAAATAATAGGTGCTAAATATGTTTCCATCATGTGCATGTGAGAATGAACATGTATGCAGTAGATGAACTTGAACTTTAATCTTAATATAGCATCAAAACACTTGTAAGAATACATAATTTGGCATTTTTGTGTTTACAATATTTCAGCATGTTAAAAAAAATACTCCATAATAAAGAGATTCAGTTAGAATAAGATATAGTATAGTAGTTTATCTAAAGAAATAATTGAAAAAGGATTATTTGAAATATTCCTGAAAAACCTTTAGGATCTTGTGTAAACATGTCAGCTTAAAATGTAACACATTGAAAGCTTAAATGATTCAGACAGTTAAAATATATATTAAGAATAATTGATATATTGAATATATCCTTCACAAACAAAATTAAAAATTTTTGCTGCTGTTGAAAAATGTCTTAGCATTTCCTTAAAGTGATTCAGCATGAAGAGATGGCTGCAGGAATACAAGCCTGGTTAAGGCTGAAATACAACTCTGTACCATAACCACAAATCTATGATTACAGATTTACTACAACAGCTAAAGCCTTTGTACTCCTATTGCTTATATTGCTTGGTCCATGAATTTGAAAAGGAAGAGTAAAAATTTAAAGAGTAAAATAAAAAAAAAAGATTAAATCTCACTAATTCACTTTATAGTAAGAAAAAAATAAGATTATGCACATATAGTAAAAAACCTTACAAGGGCATGTTTTGATTTCCCTTCTATATTAATTTTAACTTGCATTGCTGTGAATTGATACCATTAAATTAGAGCTCTAAACTACGCAACTACAATTTGACTAGTCTTTTTTGGCACATGAGCATAAGGTAACTATTTAGTATATTCTTAAGAAGCACACACACTTCACTTGGATTTAATAATTACACAGCACTATCACACATCTGGGGAATAACCACACTATATCGTAATTATTGCCTTCCTTTTTAATACTTCAAAAAAATTATATAGCCTTCTTCCTATACCAACTTGTAAAACAACACAATATATAATCAAGATAATACAACACTATTGGTTCTTGATTTGGAATACCATCAGTTCGCGTTTGATCCCCCCTTCCACAGAATTCAGTACATGTACTTTTATAACTTTGAGCAATTTTTAGCAACAAGAGCAGAATCAACAAATGATGAAGTGACTACACAAAAGCCCAAATGAGTATATACTCTAAAATCTAGAAGCTTAAAATCTCTGCTTGGCTATTATTGATTATTTTTAGGTAAACATTACTTTCTTTTTTTTAGCAAAAAGAAGTGATTCAGAGATTATATGCAGTTTATGACTTTTTTTTAATAAATAAAATTTAACAGCAGATGTGGAAAATGATATACATTCTGATATAGCACTTAAAAGCACATGGTTCCACTGTGAAGGGGCATCAACATATGTTTATGTTGCGTGCAATGGACATTCAATTATATTTGAAAAGTGGGCTATCTACATGCTAATCTGCCATTATTGTATTCATGGGACTGAACGCTTCAAACGCTATCAAGGAGTTTCATTTCAAAATCAGAGCAGAAGGTGATAGATTCCCCCCTTCCCATCCTGTTTCCTTTCTTTAGAAATTTCCTTCAGCACAGGATTGATTCTATAACTCCAAGACCACAAAATGTTACGTTTGTTTTGTTCAGTTCCCCTATTCTCATACTTTTCTACTCTTACACAGAAGTCCTGAGGAAAAATAATTACCAACCAAAAATATGAGGATGCTGACAAATGCTCTTCTCAATAGAACATTTCCGGAGCAGACCAGTGTAAACCCCGTCAAAACATCTCACATTTCACACTGTCACTCATCAAAACTATTGAGGTACACCTACCCCAGTATAAATTTAAATTTGGTATCAGAGCATACACATTTAAAATGGTTTGGAGAAATTAGAAGCCAAATTCATTTGGCTACACACTGTTAGTCCACAGATATTACCCTGCAACCCAGCTAAGTACAATATTACAAATCTTCTCTTTATTCTTCTATAATTTCTCATCTCCCAAACTGAAAAACATATTGTCCCATTTAAGTACATAGTGTTGCTTTAAAATATATATATATATATATATATAATTTGGTAACACAAGCTGTGTAATTAGCTGGAGAGTTTCATCTCTCCTGGAAAGAGATAAGCATTATATGTCAAGGCAGTATCGCTGCCTGGGAAGTAAGTAGTACTTACTACAAATGCAGTCAAGCCAGTATGAATGGCCTGACTGCATTTGCTTCAGAATTAGCACCACTCTAACAAAAATGTTTTAAATTCACACAGTATCACTGCCAAGGAGCCTGCCTTTGAAAAACCAGACTCCCATACCCGAGGGAAGTCCGGACAGTTGAGATGATACTGAACTTCCAGGGAAACGTGCCGTCAGAAATGAGAAAGGCAGAACTCAAGTAGTGCAGAACACTCAGCCAAAATATCAGAAAGAAAAATAATAAAAAAAATCATTACCTCTCTTCTTAAGACTATAGAACAAAATTATAACTGCTTATAAACACCTAGTAAGTTTTACACTACAAGTATTTGGCAGTTTCAGTTTTAAAAAAAATGCAAGTCAGTCTGTAAATTAGACAATTTCTGTTGTCGTTTTTTCACAAGATAAAAAATCTCCCATACAGTTTTCCTTCAGAAAAAAATTAAAAGTCACTAGTGCTGCAATGCCTAAGTATCACAAAAGAGGATTGTCAGATTTTCTAGGGCTTTTGGCTGTAGTGAAAATGCAGAGCAATATGTTTTATTGTATCTTGACTGTTACAACTTAGAACTGAAAGACTGGTGATTCTATCAGCTTTTGGAAGACATACTGTGTTTTGTTCTTTGGAAAGAAATTTACTTTTTTTTTAAACAAAGTGAAAAGCCTTGCTGCTGATGACTTCTACTGTCAAGTATATAATCTCTGAAGATCCACTCTGATGAAAAGTTTATAAGATGCAACTTCTCTGAATAAGAGAGATTTCCATTATGAAAAAAACTCTTTAAAACTGAAGTCAAAATCACATACAGCACTTTAACAAGAAAGGACATTTATTTAAGCAATAAGTCACAAAGAACATATCATGACTCTTTGTCACTAGTTACAAGGCTGCTAATGCTTGGAAAAGCCTAAAAAACACATGGAAGCTATGCCAGTTTGTCATGTTTTGTCCATGTCTCTTCTTTGACCTACATTGCTTCCACTATAGATGTTAGTAAGTCAGTGAAGTTTTTGAGTACTGTCTTATTTACTGAAACAATGCTTTTTTTTCCTTCTTAAAAACAATGTCTGTTCCTTCTGAGCATATGAACTCTTATGAACGCTTTCTTCCCTGTTTTATTACAAAGTTATTTTCACAGAATCATTTAATAACAACTCCAAAGAAATAGAAGATTAGGATTTCAGGAACAAAAAATGAAGGGAGGGAAGAAAGCTTTCATAGGTGTAACATGCTTTAGTTTTTAGTATTTGTATTTAAATATTTCATATAAAAATCATGGAAGATGAGTTGACACATTCTTAATGTTAACTTTTTAAAGCCTATACTACAAATACCTTAGGGAAAATATAGACCTATCTTATACCTGCAGACCACTACAGGTCCTTTCAATCTTTTCAGTCTTCCCTCTCCTATCATCTTTTGTCGTAGCTGAAAGTAGTTGAAAGGGCTACAACTGTGATATTGTGTTATTTTACTAACTTTGTTTTTACTATTTTAGCTAAGAGAAGAAAAAAATTATAGCACAAAACTAGGTAGAAATCTATGATCTCTCTTTTTTCATGAAGTTTTGTAAAGACTACAATCAAGTGGAGAAAAATGTATTTTGCATTACTGGTTCTTTTCTTTATACAGCCCACTATAACTTTTGCACTTTTTTTCTTATCTTATACAACTGTGAAGATTTTTTTTTAATTTATTGGAGGCTTTAGATTCACAATAACTCACTTTATATGTACACAGACATATAGATGATAGACCTGTAGATATATATACATATACACACCTTCTCAAGTCTCCATACAGCCAAGATTTCCTCCTCCTCTACTTAAAAAGTTGAATAGTTTTGTTGAACAGTATAGCAAGACATCTGTCCTTGTGAACTTCCTCTTGGCAAAGTTTTCTTTACTTTTTTTTTTTCTTTCCTTTTTTTATATATATTTTTTCCAGCCTACTTCCTCAATAAGCTAAGGTCTCTTAAAATTGCAATTATGCAGCCAAACCCACTTCGGATCCCTCCCAGCTTGTGACTGTCATTAGATTTAATGGGCACATATTCTATTCCATCTTTTAACCACAAATACATGTAACACTATCAGAACCTGAGCACAACACTATCAATATCCACACGCACGTTGCTTTTTTAATTAGGAACCCTTGAGCATCATTGCGAGAACAGTTGCATATGCAAGATTAGTTTCACCTATACTTTGAGTTACAATCTATGTGAACATCATTTATGTCTTGTTAAACTGAAAATCATATCTTGACACCCATGATCCACAACTCCACAGAAGTGTAGTAGCACAAATTACAAACCCGCAGAAGAAGTACCTTCAGAAATATTTAGACCAGGAATAAGGGAAAAAAAAAATAAAATAGCTTAATTTTATGCTAAGAAAAACATCAGAGAAAAGGGCCAGCATTTGTATCATCTACAACAAAAACCCTTCCATTTGTTTGGTCTAAATATTACAACACTGTAAGGAACAACAGCCTTGTCACTTGACATGCTATTAACTTATGCCATTAATGTAGTAGGACACTGTCCTGGTTCCAGTTAGGACAGAGTTAATTTTCCCTCATAGTAGCTGGTAGGGTGCTATGTTTTGGATTAGGATGAGAAGAGCGCTGATAACATGCTGATGTTTGAATTGTTGCAGAGCAGTGTTTACACCAGGCCAAGGACTTTTCGGCTTCTCGCTCTGTCCTGCCAGCGAGCAGGCTGGGGGTGCAGCAGGAGCTGGGAGGGGACAGACCCAGGACAGCTGACCCAAACTGGCCAAAGGGGTATTCCATACCATCTGACGTCATGCTAAACAATATATAGGGGTGGCTGGCCGGGGTGGGGGGCCGGCTGCTCGGGGATAGGCTGGGCATCGGTCAGCGGGTGGTGAGCAATTGCATTGTGCATCACTTGTTTTCTTACACATTATTATTAATTGTAATGGGTAAAGCCTTGTTTGTTCATTAAATATTGCTGATAGGAAGGTTTTCAACGGTTAACTGCTTATACCCCCAATATCCTGTTGAAGGAAAAAAGCAAGTATAGGAATTTCCTGTTAAGTTAACAATTGCAGTAGAAACCAGCTCCAAAAAAGGGCAAAATGGCATTCCCCCTCACATGAGAACACATATCAGCAGCAAAGTCACGACCCCAACGCAGAGGAAGACAACGATCTTCATCCCCACGACCACCAGAGGACTGACGAAGACCCCCTAGCAACAGGCCTCGCAGTCGTAAGAAGACACCAGGATGTGCCACTAAACCCGGAACTACTAGGCTATAAATTGAGACTCTGGGGGGCTTAGGTGCGCGCGAGTGCGGACTCCCTGGTAGTGCGGTTCCCACCTCCCGCGAGGGACTGGGCCACGAACGGGAGGTGAAGACCATGTGTGTGTGTGAAGGCACTCTGGAAGATGGGACAGAAGAGGAGCAAGTCTTCTGGTCCCATGGGTGGGTCAGAACCCAAGGCTAGGTCGCCCCCGATACCACCGGAGAGCCCGTTAGGGTTAATGATTAAACATTGGAAAGATTACCCCTCTAGGCGGGGTAAGGATAAAGTTAAGACGATACATTATTGTATGGAAGACTGGGGTGGGAAGCAAATTAGGGGCTCACCTATTATATTGGCCCATGTTTGGATCCTTTGAGAAATGGATCTGTCAGGCTCTAAACCTTTATGTGAATTCAAATGAGCCTTTCAGCCTAAGAGGAGAGTGAGTATGCACACTTATGGATAGGATCTGAGACCTGAGCCAACTTATACCCATTAAGAGAAAAAGGGGGGTGGGGTGGGGGAAGAATGAACGGAATGAGGAAGAAGTCCCACTTTCACCCCCCGCCTTATATACACCCTCCTCCCTCACCTCCAGCCCCCCCCAAGGCTCCGGGCTACCATAGTGACTCTGATTCGGCCACGGACACCCCTCGGGGAACTAGACGGGTAACTAGGAGCCAAACTAGAAATCGAGAGGGTGAGGGTAGACTATATCTCCTAAGAGAGGTTGCAATGGGAGGGCCCCAATATGGTATGGGATACGTCTCCATCCCCCTAAATACGGGAGACGTCAGAGAATTCAAGAAGGAAATGGGAAATCTCTTAGAAGATCCTCTTGGGGCCTCTGAGCGAGTAGACCAATTTTTGGGGTCTAATGTTTACACCTGGGAAGAACTCCAGGCCATTTTAGGTATATTATTCACTGTGGAAGAAAGGAATATGATCCGGAGGGCTGGAATGCAAATCTGGGACCAGCAACACCAGCAGGGTCCTGTAGGAGATCTTAAATGGCCCCTACAGAGGCCTAACTGGAATAACCAAAATGAACAAGATAGGGATCATATGCAGGATTTAAGGACTATTATTGTACAAGGTATAAGGGAGTCAGTCCCTAGAGGACAAAATATAAATAAGGCCTTTAGTGAACATCAAAAGAAGGATGAAACTCCCACAGAATGGCTGGAGAGATTAAGGAAGAACCTCCAGCTTTATTCAGGACTGGACCCCAGTACACCAGCGGGACAGGCCTTGTTAAAAATGCAATTTGTGGCAAAATCGTGGGGGGATATCAGGTGGAAATTAGAAAAATTAGAGGATTGGCAGGATAGAGGGATGGATGAGCTGCTGAGAGAAGCTCAGAAGGTATATGTGCGAAGAGAAGAAGAGATTCATAAAAGGCAGGCCAGGATTCTAGTGGCAGTGGTCCGGGAAGGACAAAAAGGGTCCCCCCCCTCGCCCGAAGGGTGTTCCGCTACCACGAAAAAGACCTCCGAGGAGCCAGAGTGATCAGAGGGATCTAAGACAGATAGAATGTTTTTATTGCCAAAAGAAGGGACACATGAAAAAGGACTGCAAAAAACGCTTACAAGACGAGCGAATGTTTACAGAAGATTAGGGGAGTCAGGGGCTCCATCGACTGGGGACTTCTGGTATAACGGAGTCCTTGATAAAATTGAAGTTAGGTCCCCAGCATCAAGAAGTGGAGTTCCTTGTGGACTCTGGGGCAGAAAGATCGACTGTCCAAATGGTACCCCAGGGATGTCAACTTTCCTCGGAGAAATTACAGGTGATAGGAGCAAAAGGAGAGCCCTTTAGGGTCTCAGGAATAAAAGGGGTGGAAATAGAGACCCCAGCCCATAGTTGCACAGGATCTTTTTTATTAGTACCAGAAGCTGAATATAACCATTAAGTCTCTTCCCAACAGGTTAAGTTAAAAATTAATTTGGAGGTGGAAAATAAATGAATTGAGGTTAAATTATACACCCTCACTGTAGAGGACAAGGCAAAAATAAACCCTGAGGTGTGGTATTCTCCCGAATCAGTAGGCCGTTTAGATATTAGTCCCTTTCAAGTCACTATCAGGAATCCCGAGACTCCTATCAGGGTAAAACAATACCCAATGTCTCAAGAAGGCAGGGAGGGGCTGCAACCAGTAATCGAGAGGCTACTGCAACAGGGATTACTGGAGACTTGCATGTCACCTCATAACACTCCTATATTACCTATCGGGAAACCTGATGGCTCTTATCAGCTAGTCCAAGACCTGAGGGAGGTCAACAAAAGAACAATAACCAGATTTCCTGTAGTAGCTAACCCACATACTTTGCTAAGCCAGCTGTCCCCAGCGCAGAAATGGTATAGTATCATAGACCTAAAAGATGTGTTTTGGACATGTCCTTTAAAAAGGGAATGCAGGGATTATTTCGCCTTCAAGTGGGAAGATCCTGCAACCCATCGGAAACAACAATTAAGATGGACTGTGCTTCCCCAAGGATTCATGGAATCACCAAATCTACTCAGTCAGGCATTAGAACAAGTATTAGAGAACTATGAACCAAATCCTGAAGTAACCTTAGTCCAATATGTGGATGATTTGCTGTTAGCAGGAGAGAGTCAGGAGGCAGTCAGAACAGAAAGTATCGAGCTACTGAACTTCTTGAGCTTAAAGGGACTAGAAGTATCAAAGTCAAAATTACAGTTTACGGAGGAAGAGGTGAAATATTTAGGACATTGGCTAAGTAAAGGTACTAAGAAACTAGACCCCGAATGAGTAAATGGGATTTTGTCACTACAAGTGCCAAAAAGCAAAAAACAAGTTAGGCAGCTGCTGGGATTGTTAGGATATTGTCGGCAATGGATTGAAAATTATAGTAGCAAAGTGAAGTTTTTATATCAGAAACTGGTTGGGGAAGGATTAATGAAATGAAGCCAAAGCGATGAGCAAAGCCTGATAGACTTAAAAATGGATTTAGTGAACGCTCCTGCGTTAAATTTACCCGACGTGAAGAGACCCTTTTATCTATTTATCAACATAAAGGAGGGGACAGCGTTCGGGGTCTTAACTCAAGACTGGGCAGGGAAAAAGAAACCCGTGGGATATCTTTCTAAACTTTTGGACCCCGTGAGTAGGGGATGGCCCACCTGTCTCCAGGCAGTGGTTGCAGCTGCGCTCTTGGTGGAAGAAACGCATAAAATCACCTTTGGGGGCGAACTGAGGGTATTGTCACCTCACAATATAAGGGGGGATCCTGCAGCAAAGTGAGTAGTACAACGTACCCCCCCTCTAGAGATGGCCATACACAGGATCAAACAAGGAGACCAGGTTCTGATAAAATCCTGGAAAGAGACCTCTTTAACTCCTCGTTGGGAAGGACCCTACCTTGTTCTACTTACCACAGACACAGCTGTCTGGACAGCCGAGAAAGGATGGACTCACGCTAGCCGAGTTAAAGGACCAATACCGGAGGAACAGTGGAGAGTGGTCAGCCGACCCAGAGACTTGAGGCTGACCATGTGAAAAGGGACTGAAGAGTGAATTTGTAATCATATGATCGGTAACCCTCTCTAAGGAATAATAGGTTCACTGTAAATGAAACTGGGAAGTAGGGGAAGGGAAATTCTTTAATGTACCCAGACCCATACATCAGAAGGGTAACGCGCCTAAGGAGGAGTGAGTAACTGGGATTGGGAGTGGCTGGAACAGGGAAATTGGTACCTAGGCCCCTGAAGATTACCCTTGCTGCCGTGAAGAAAGTGAACCCCGCTGCTTGAGGCAACCAAGTAGGCGGGCGAGGCAGAGGGGTACAACAGTGGGGAAAGTTATTTGGTACCCACCCCTATTTGAGATGATGGAGTCCGGCCGAATAAACCGCCCTAGTACCCACCATAACTTGAAGCCGCCTCCCCAAAATTATAAAAGGACGTTGCCCTTCTGGTGTATGTTGGCGCTACCTCTCCTATTGAATATCCCCTGTCCGGCTGGGGCCAACCAGGGATATTCGCACCAACCCTTTAAGTGGAGTTTAATTAGGTGGGGGGACCAAGTTATCATTAACCAAGTAACTGCGGCGGGTGCACCAAGTTTTCTCACATCCCTTTGTCAACTGGCACCCACAAGCCTGTGTCTGAACCAAACAGATTTCTACCTCTGCCCCAGCTTGAACCCAGGAAGGGGCCCTGTGGAAATTGATGCAAGTAAGCTACCAGCTGTTAAATGCTACCAACCCTCACCTGACTGAGTGGTGCTGGCTCTGTTACGGGGTAAGGCTGCCCTTTTACGAAGCTGTGGGGGTCAATGAGAAGGCCCGATGGGTAAATGGATCCAATCCCTCACAATGTATGTGGGGGAAAGAGGGTCAGGGCATAACGCTGACCCAAGTGACTGGGAAGGGGAGATGCATGGACAAGTCCCACCCGATAAAATGCACTTGTGTGCAAATCAAACTAACATCGGAAATATAAAGAAACCAGCGGAATGGTTATTACCAGTGAAGGATGCTAGGTGGGTATGCTCAAAGATAGGAGTTACCCCTTGTTTATCCCTGGACTTGTTCAATGGTTCTGTAGAATTCTGTGTTCAAGTAATAATCATCCCAAAGATACTCTACCACCCAGAGAATTTTATGTATGACAATCAGATCAATCAAGAACACCATTTGACAAAACAGGAACCAATTTCCACACTGACAGTGGCTACCGTAATGGTTTTGGGGGGGGTTGCTGGGGTAGGCCCAGGAGTTGCTTCACTAATCAAACAAGGAAGAGAGTTCACCTCTCTATGAACAGCTGTGGATGAAGATTTAGCCAGAATTGAGAAATCTATCAGTGCTTTAGAAAAATCTATAAGATCGTTATCTGAAGGGGTATGACAGAATCGCAGAGGACTAGATTTATTGTATTTACAACAAGGGGGATTGTGCACCATTCTGAGGGAGGAATGCTGTGTATATGCTGATCATACTGGAATTGTGAGGGATACCATGACCAAACTTAGAGAAGAATTGGAAAGGAGAAAAAGAGAGCGGGAGGCCCAGCAAAGCTGGTACGAGTCCTGGTATAATTACTCGCTGTGGCTCACCACTCTGTTGTCAACAATAGTAGGCCTGCTGATTTTATTAACCCTAGGACTGACGTTTGGTCCTTGTATCCTTAACAAAGTCATAGCTATTGTTAAAGGTAGATTGGAGGCTGCTCATCTGATGCTTATGAGGACAAAGTATGAATCGATAAATGATAGACCCATACTAGAGGAAACATTAATCCTGAGTCAATTAGAACTAAATAGATTTAATGAACAAAATGATACAGAGAAAAAGGGGGGATTGTAATGGGTAAAGCCTTGTTTGTTCATTAAATATTGCTGATAGGAAGGTTTTCAACGGTTAACTGCTTATACCCCCAATATCCTGTTGAAGGAAAAAAGCAAGTATAGGAATTTCCTGTTAAGTTAACAATTGCAGTAGAAACCAGCTCCAAAAAAGGGCAAAATGGCATTCCCCCTCACATGAGAACACATATCAGCAGCAAAGTCATGACCCCAACGCAGAGGAAGACAACGATCTTCATCCCCACGACCACCAGAGGACTGACGAAGACCCCCTAGCAACAGGCCTCGCAGTCGTAAGAAGACACCAGGATGTGCCACTAAACCCAGAACTACTAGGCTATAAATCGAGACTCTGGCGGGCTTAGGTGCGCGCCGTTGGCGGAGCAGGAGACTCCCCGGCCGCCCAGCGCTGTTTTACTTATTGCTGCTTGCTGAATTGCTCAAATAAATAGAAATTCGATCTACCTTACCCACGATGTGTCAGGAATGATTTCTACCAAAACTAATTTATAACATTAATAATACTATTATCATTATCACTATTATTATTATTATTGTTATTATTATATTCCTGTCTTAATAAGCTGTCTTTATCTCAACTCACTGGCTTCACTTTCCCGTTTCTCTCCCCCATCCCAGAGAGGGAGGGGGGAGGGTGAGCGAACGGCTGTGTGGTGTTTAGCTGCCAGCCGGGTTAAACTACAACAGACACAGATACACTGTGTTTTTCTACAGGCAACCATGAATTTCCAGAAAACCTGTTTGCCAAAATTAGCAACTTGAAACATATTGCCAAACAGTACTAGCAATAAAACTTTAACATATTTGACACACATTCTTGACAACTTGATATTTGTTTCCTGCTGTTATCTTTCCTTCAGATATTCTACTTCTAGCTAAGTTTTTCCACTACTGGTTCAGAATTTACCTTCTCCTTATTACCAGCACATTTACCCAGGTAAGCAACTTAACTGCTCTTCCAAAATGATACAATTAAAAACTACAAACATTAAAGAGAAAGAAAGAGAGAGGTCAGACAGCAAGAGAGCTCTGCTGGATGGCACCAGTCAACACTGTACTTTTTTTTTTCCCTTCAAAATGACCTTGCATATTGTCTTGTCAGAACATGAAGTGCAGATGATCTGTATCCCAATGAAATTTGCATGTGATGAATACATGTTCAGAAATATTCCAGATCTGTGCAACTGATGTCACTTTTATGATTTTAATAATCATAACTCAATTTTATTGACTTATTCATTTGTGAGAAAACTAATTAACTTTTAAATGTAGCGTCTCCTTGGGGAAAAAGATGTGTTAGAGATTGAAGAAAATTATGATTCAGAGCTCCTAACCATGATGGAGTGGCTGTGAAATTAATGAAAGTGAAGACAAACAGCAGCAAAATTAAGTGAAATTTGGCTTTAATTCTGATCATGCACTTACTTAAAAGGCTCTGAAAGTCTCTGATGCCTCAATCCTATGTCTGACTAATCCTTTTTCGGAAGGACAAACTTTTCAATCTAGGACTTTCAAGAAAAAGAGAAGACTCGACTAAACAGAACGTGAACCCCAGTAGAGTATACCATCATCACTCTAACAAAAAAAAGCAAACAGAAATCAAGTCAGTTTCTATCATGTTTCATTCATTAAATTTCTAGTAGCATCTAGGTGCTCAAAAATCAATTATACTGACATCACTTACTCCTAAAAATTTAGTTATACATATAAAAATAAGAACATTACCAACTTGCACACTTTTTGTGGAACCGCGTTTCTATTCTCTTTGTTCATACTAATTCGTTCTCTGAATTTAATTCCTTGAACAATGTGCTACCAATAGTGGATAATAATCAGAGGTGACATACAAAAAATCAGCTAGATTTACAAAACTTTTCTGGGGATGGAAAGGTGAGGAAGGGGGCAATCATAGTAACATATAAGATGAAGGTAATCCAGTCCAAGAATGCATTATACTAGACACTGTACAGACCAACGCTCCCAGCCCTTTCATATATAATTTCCTCAGAAAGCAATGGTTAAAGAAACATGAGAAAAAGGATACGCTGGCTATTGGAGATATGTTACCAAAATATGCACAGCAGGTCAGTGGCAAAGGCCAGAACCACTCAAAGATGACCTGTGTGCTTTGGGTCTTTTTTTGTTTTTTAAGATATACATAAATATATATTTGAGATACGCCTGGCTTTTATGTGCTGACAACTTACATTTTAAATACACCCTATTAGCAAGTTAGTACACTGAACTGTGCTGACAACTACAACATGATATTTTACAAATAGTTCCTTGAGAAAAGCTAAAAGGCAGGCAGAAATTTAAAGGAAGAAAATTAAAACAAAATACAATGCAGAAAATTTCAGCCTAACTTTACCAATTAGTTATTTTCCAAAGGTTACCATTTTTCTGAGCTGAATTAAGGGTCTAATTAAACTGTCTGTAATAAAGGTGACTAAGCTTCATGACAAATGGCAAATCTTTAACAATATCCCTTTTCATCTAAAAACAACGCCAGAAGTCCAAGATGACAACTTGTGGGAGGAAGCACTGTCATTACCAGTTACCAATTTCATTGAAAAGTTTGAAATCTGTGCCATGTCCTTTAATTTACTAATGCACTCTGGAATTAGATTAATAATGGAGGATTGCTGCAGGATTTCTGTATGTTATTCTTCTGACAAATTCTGTTATTCAAGGTCACTCTTACAATTGTATTTGCCTCATGGGCAGGCACAGGTGCCTACTTTCACTGTTAAGAAAAATCCCCTTTTCTGGTGTGTAAGTGTCAACAAGTATCACGAAGTGTAAAGAGATGCTTGGCAAAACTGTCACAATGCCTGACCTTTCTGTAGCAGGGAGAGCATTTGCAGCATTGCACAAGATTCCTATCTAAAAACATGTTTATCTGGCACCTATTAGAAATGGGCTACATGCCCATCTTCACAGATGGTTTTAAGTGTTCACCACTAAACTATCATGTAACTTAAAAAATGTGAGAGTCGAGGGCAGGATTTCTTATGCAAGAACATTCACATGTTGTCACATTTAAAGTCATCTGCCATTGTAAATTCTGCTGTGAGCTAAATTAATCTTCAAAAAGTGTGAAACTAAATTTTGCAGACAGGTAAAGGAATACTCAACTAGTTAGAGGAACATATGAGGAAAGAACATGAATTCAGTTGCCTTGATCGCCTTCTGCATTCCGCTCACTTGCTCACCAAGGGTTTTAAAAGTAAACACTATCCTATTTTACCAAGGAGGAAAACAAATTAAATGACATTTCCCAACAGGTAATGCGATCTACTGAGAATTTTGGAACCAGAAATCAGGAAATATTGACACACAATGCTAAGTGCATACCTCCCATTCTAGAGGCAGAGATTTATCTCAGTCTCCAGATGAATGGCATGTGAGTGAGGTGCTGAAAAAAAATTGAGACTTTTCATATTTCCAACAGCTGCTTGTCAAATTAAGTTCATTTGTAGAAAACGGTACATGCTAATATTTCTTTAGACTTTTAAATATCATTTTCCTAAGGCTCCTGTGGGCAGAGCCATATGCTGAAAGGAAATGAATATAGGAGTGGCAAAACAGGGGAAAACACTGTGCATAGTTACACTGAAAATAACATATCATTTGTTACACCTTGATAACATTGAACTTGAAGTACCAGTATATAAAGGCCAATTTAATTTTTAAGACTAAAAAAGAATTAACAAAATTGTGTTTACTAATGGAAATAAAGTCTTATTTCATATAATTTATTTTTATATACTATTTTATTAGAAGAAAAAAAAAGTATAGTATTTTTAGGAAGAGCTTGCCAATACTGTAAGATCAGATGAAGTCTTTTGATCCAATTACTTCACAGAAGATTTTAAATAATTTCATTTCCTAAAAAGCAGTGAGCATTACCCAACACCCGCCCCCCTGATTCATACACTCTAAGTAACGACTGTTTACGGACTGATTCTGGTGATGACTGATCAAAAGCCAAGTACTTCTTTAGGACAATAAGAAGTCAGACTTCAAGGTTATATTGCAGGACTAGAAGACACCGGAAGATGGATATTTATCAATATTGGTCATTTTAATTTTCAACATTTGACAGCAGTTTACCCAGCATTAAGGAAAGTGATACTTTTGCATGGTAAGAGATAGCACTTACAGTTTTATATATGCTACCATAGTTGAAGATAAAAATCTTCTGAAAGGTCATAACTGCTCTTTGTTATGCTCATGCAGTATGTGTGAGCTTATCAAGATTCCTATGTATAAATTTGTAATAATGGGCCAAGTAATTTACACAAGTAATTCCTGGTTGGTATGTGTTCACTGAAATATTACTGAAGGTCAAAACTCGAGCAGCACAGAAATAGCAAGCTTCAGATCTGTAATAGTGCGAGCACATATTTTAGCTTCCCCGGACTTCAGTTTAAGATGTTTTTAAGGACAAAACTCAAGCAATGTTTTTAAAGACTTCTTTTAAACTATTCTTATCAGTAAACTAATTTGCTAGAAAATTCATGAAAAGTATGTTCAGAATATATTTGATGTAATTCAGACAGTTTAATACTGAGTTCTAAATATGTTTTAATATTCCTCTGGAGCCAGCATTTAATATACTGTAATAGCAAAACACACTTCAGAGTTTAGTGTCAATTCCATATGCTAAAATGAGTATAATTTCTTTACCACTTGAAGGCCATTGTACTGTTTGTTATATAAACTACAAAACCTTGATCCAAATCCTTTAATAAATTGCCATTCAATTTCAGAAAGAAAAACAACATGAGTTTCTAGTTAACATTTTCTTACAAGTTTACCATAGTTTATGTTGTAATTTATATATTCCAAAAGAAAACGATAGTTTGACAACTCTATTTTTTCCCCTCAGACATTAGAAGAATCTGATATATGAGAGATGTAGACCTGACTACATAATTTTATTCCCATTTCAGAAAAGCTATGTATTTATATGTCACTGCTCTAATTGGATTTATTAAGGTTTACCTGAAATTCACACACAGAATGTCTTACTTGGTGACCTTAAAATTTTTGTATGCTTATCTGCTTTAGTGCATTAGCATGTGATTTTCAGTTTTACTTCCTCAAGGATGAACTGACAGCTGACCTAAGAAGTTTTGGGCCCTTTTGCCTCAGAGTCTGCCTTCATTACACTGGTAACATGATACCTCTCTGCTTATCTGGATAACAAAAAATTTGGGGGTAACACTACACAGAAGAGTAGAAGGAATTTCAATCCCCTTCTTCCTTCCTGCTCCCAATTATCCACTTTCCTTGGACAATACTTCCTCTCATTGTAGCTGCAATACAAAGAGATACTGAAAAAAAAAAAAAAATTCCTCTCCCCTTTTTTCTCTTCCCAGGTAGGGTAAGGTACTCTTCTACTCCTCTTCAAGCACAACCCTTCTCTCTCCTGCTGCAGCAGTGTTGTAAGGGTTCCCTTAGCTTCAATTATAACACTGCTGTGCAAAAATAATTTTTGTCAAAACTATTACAACTCAAAATCCTACATTCCTAACCTATAAAATTGGACACTTTCAGGTTGCTACTAGTAATCTCAACTGCTTATTTCAGTGATGGTTTTCAGCTGAAACATCTTACTGTGAGTGATCAAATACCATTTCTGGTAGAGCAACAAATATCACTAGTGGTATGAAAGGTTTATTATACAGACAAAATATTACCAAATAATTATCAAGATTTCAAAGCTCCTGCAATATACTTGCTCTTTGAAGGCTATATTCGATCTTTATACTTAAAGCTGAAGTCAACTGACAACCCCCTCTTCTACCTTAAGAAAACAGTTTTAGATAGACTCAAGGAAGCAGAAAAGCTCTGATGACTGATGTTTTTGCCATGTTCAGCCAGAAACTGGCATGAATATAAGTAACTTTTTCTAAGAGGTTATCAGAACATATTTCCATTTAGAATTATTATTAATATACCTACAGTTTGATCTAGACAACCAAAGTATGAAATGTATGAGCCTCCTTTTAAAGAAATGAGGATGAGACAGACAGTTGTCAGGCTGTTGCCAGTATTTGTAAAAAAAAAAAAAAAAAAAAAAAAAATGAGGAGCGAGCAGAGCCCAGAGTTCCTTCTGAAGATGCAACTTGGTCTGACCTGTCACTTGAGTGACAAGCTATTAGCACTTCAGTGGTGCTTTTATTGCTCTGGAAGCACCAAAAGATGTGTCTACAGTACTGCAAAAAAGTCTCAAAGCAAACCAACCTCTTGCGTAAAATGAAATTCTTTTTCCTTCAAGGAAGACCAATACAGTGGAGAACGGAAGTGAAAAAGGAGTAGGTCTTTCAATATCAAAGTCTTGCATTATTTATTCTAAGGGTTCTTAGGTAAGCTCTCAAACTTCAGTGCTAACTCAGCTGATGTTGAGGAGTCTGTGCTGCATATTACAATAATGTATGTTTGCCTTAACATAACTGAGCTTTCCCCTCTTGTCATTAATCTGTGCTGCCTAATATATCAGTTAAGAGTTGCCCTCTGTCACTTCGGTTGCCGTAGTCCAATGGTTCTGTACGCGTAATTGTAAGGGGCCTCATGAGGAGAACTCTGCCTAAGCGTAATATATTGCTACAAAATACTTCACTTAATTGGGATATGCTGAACTGGGACTGTCATTTTATTAAGGACTCCCGGGAAACTGATCTAGCTAACGATACGGAATAGCAGTAAGTGTTACTGAAACAGGACCCTATTAGCATGAAATCAGTGTAATAGGGATGATTTTGAATTGCATTAAGTGGTGTTTAATGAAGTGATAAATAGAAATCAATTGTTAACCCTTAGCCTATAATACATGAGTTTTAAAATGCACATTTGGGATGGATATGCACTAAATGCACAAATGCACTGAAGGATAGATATATACTTGAAAACAAGTAAGTAACACAACCAGAGATGGCTTCAGGAGACCTGAAACCCACAGTTCCATAAGAGGATCAAGAAAACAAGAAGGTTTCAGTCAGAGTGATTAGCGATCTGTTAGCTAATGAGACAACCTTCTGGCAGCAAAAATGCTGTCAAAATGGAAGCACTAAGCAATATATCTTCTTGAGCCCTTAGAAACAGTTATAGTTGTAATTTAACAGTATCGTACAACCTAGAATATGTGGAGTATACATGCATACACCATGCACGAGTACAAGTTCACACACAAATGTTATCTGAATGTGCAACTGTTTACAAGCAAAGGAGAAAGTCACCAATCTTCTATTTTTTACACCTTGCATACACTTTATCTGCAACCCCCACCTTTGAAATTACTTCTCATGTTGTGTTTTGCAAAATAAATAGATCATTCCCTGACTGTGGACATCAAACACAACTGAAGCAGCAAAGTCCCGCAACGCAAGAAATAGTAGTAATATTTGTAAAAGAAATGCCATATTTATCCATAATAGACATCAATACTTTTCAATGGTGTTGTTGCCACAGAAACACGCATAAATCATCCTGCAGCTTGCATCCATTTATCATCTCCAGCCAACTTATTCACTATGACTATGGAATAAAAGAAGCTTTCTCTGTGGGCCAAATCATTAATCAATCTTGTCATGTCATACCCTAATTTCTTCAGTAGCAAACCAAACTCTGGGCACCCATTTTGTAAAGTGCACCCAAGAGGGTACTATAAACATGGAAATTAAAAGATTTATCAAATGGAAGCAATATGAAATACCAGAAGAAGATACGGTACAGATATAGTTCATAGAAAATATAGTATCATGAAAAGAATTATGATTTTCAATGATATTTTCATGCTAACTTACGTGAGACCAAATTTATCTGGGCTGGTTCTCATGAGGGTCTCACAAAGAAAGCCTTGCTCCCCACAATATAACACCATCTCATCCCACCCAATGACTTTCAAACAATTTTCATAGCTACAGGCTCATGTCTGATTTTTTTTTTTTTTAACATTTGATCTAAACATAAACATATTTTATTAACCCTATAAGGACATCCTACAGTTTTATTTACACTTTTTTTTTCTTCCCTAAATAAAAATTGAGAGAGAGATTCATACATTTTAGTTTGCAGGGAAACACCAAAAAAAAAAAACCAACAAAACAGGTGCTTCCCTTGGAGGAATCTAGATTTTATACAGGACAATAACAAAAAGTTATGTACACAAATATCAAAGTGTTGATGCTCATGATCATAAGAAAATACACAAAAATTCATGCAGATACTTCAGGCACGAGCTCATTTTGAGGTGGTTTTGCTCTTCTATTTCATTCTCCCAGCCCACCTAAAGGAATAATGTCTTGAACTCAGCTTTAAAATTCAGATTAATGGGAAATCAAAGTAAGAATAATTTGTGAAAAGTCTATCTCTCTCAAATCTTGGGTAGGGAGATCAAGGGAAGCAGCAGATGAATATGTGCCCTTTGAAAGCGTGGATAAGAGGACTAGCCTGCAAATCCAAGATCAAAAGAGAAAGCTGGGAGCCCCCTCTAAGTTAGAGAGCAGTCTTCATCCAAAGTATGAACTTCTCTGAATATGATAGGATTTGGTTAAAATTCTTTCAGAGTTACCTAAAATTACTCAACTCTATCACTGCAGATTAACAGGAATAAGACCTATAAAGAAGGAAGAGAATAAAACAACCATTTAGCACTCCATTGCTCTGTCAGGTGAAAAGGGAGAGTAGAAACAAACATCGCTGTCTACAGATTTTCTCTAGAGTAGGATGCCTAACATTTACATTGACTTGATATACAATTGTAGCACTTTCCTTTCTGTCTGATGTCTAATCTCAAAACTGATAGCATAACTACAGGAAATCTTGCTGTGCCTTTAGTAATCTCCCCTTACCATATGCTCCACAGAACAAAGAAACAGTTAATGAAATGTAAAAATAACTATGACACTCTCTGCTGCAATATTTTGACTATGTCTAATGAAAGAAAAACATAACCATATTGCAACATAACTATATTGTAAGGTATAGCCATATAGTAAGCCTTTGATAGGCTTACTAGCAGTTACTATTACATTAGTTTTGGAGCAGAAGATCTGTTTAGCAAAACAGATTTTACACTAGAATATGGTGCTAAAGTTGAGAGCATCTCTAATCTCTTGTTGAGAATATATACTTTACAAGATTGAGGCCAAACACTTTGTAAATAGCGATTTTTCAAAAATAATGTTGCCCATGCTTAACAAATGCATAATTAGATCAAATTTGCATTTTCTCTGTGGATTTTCAAAGTAACATTGCATATATGTGCCTTCTGTTGGTATCTATTTAAAATGACAGACCAGATATAGTCACTAACTCTCTATCAGTGACTACCATATCCTTCCTACTAACTTTTTTATACAGTTTCTCCAAGAACTCATTACTGGCCACAAGGCGTTAACCTACAAATTTGTCCTGGACTGTCTTCATGCTACCAAAAAAAAAAAGAGTTCCAAAACAAGCCAAAACTCAAATATATCAAAGCAAACAGCCACTTTGGAGCTTTTAAGGGAAAAACTCACCACTTTGTTGGAGTTAAGTATCAAACATTTTTTCAAAGAAGTCTGCCTGATATAAATTCAAGTCCATTGCTGTTGATCTAAACAACATAAGTTTCTGTGTTTGGGGTGCTTGTCCAAATCAGACCATTCATCAAGGGTCACCTGTCACTAAGCAGGATTAGAGAGGAAATAATAAGAGGCCACAGCTTCATTATTCTGTGTTGCAGCAGAAAGAAAGCAGGATGGAGATATACAGGAAGAAATATATTCCGTGCTATTGTGCCAAGACAGAAAGTGTATCAAGCAATTTCATAGGAAATCAGTCCCAGTGCACCATTTAATAGATTAGAAGCCTTTGTGTAAAATAGCATTCAATCTACTGTGGGTGTCAGGCTTAAAATCGAACAGGCAATTACACACATCTACTCAGATATAAATTATTCAGATTGCTTGAAAGTACCTATAAGAAAGTATGCTTCATGGAACTCAAAGAAATTAATAAAAATCAAGAGATTAATGGAAACTTCAGAAAAACTAGAGAACATATCTTATGCTGTGAATTTGTACAGTGACCAGTTCATCTTTCTACTTCAGTTGGTTGATCTGACAGTATGCATAATTTTGAATTAAATAATGGAAGCCGTATCAGGTCACTATCAATTCCAACTTAAACAGGGAAAAATACCAGAGCATAGAAGTTTAAAGTCTTTTAGTTTGCACAGGGCTGACACAAACATGATGCTAACCAGAAATTCTCTTTTGGCCATGGGATTGCCAAGAACACCTTTGACCTCATGCTATGAAGGTTCAGCGAAAAATAGGTACCTTCCCTCTAGGTGCAGAAATGGGTACAAAAGGAAATAACAGACCTCCAGTTATCACTAATGGCCAAGGTTTCTGGTCAAACATTTTCGAAGGCTACCTGCCTTGAAGGGTGGAAAGAATGCTTTCTAAGTCACTCAGTCTTAAAGCAGGCTTTTCTAGAAGCACTATTTATTTTTTTTTCCAAGAAGTGACTAAAGACTTATTTTTTTAACTGATTACAATGGAGGGGAGAGAGGTAATCACTCTGGTCTCCAGAAATAGAGAATAGTTGCTGGGCTTTGGGCAGAATTCCATTGTTGCTTTTGTAAATGTACTAATGAGCCATTGTCACGCTGGTGCCAACCTGGCATTAGCAGTTACCATAAATTTACTGCAAGAACACTGCTGTTTGTAATTAGCTCTTCATTACACAATCAGGCTGATTTAGAGAAGCTCTCATATGATTTGCTCAGCAAATGAAGCAATATAATTACACCTCACTTGAAATCAACAAATTAGACCGCTGTTTGCAATTGGCTGTATTATGTGCTGTTAGCATTCTTGCAATTGCAGGCCTGTTGCAGCCTTCAGCACTTAAATAAAGTAAGCATAATTAAAGTACTGAATATTTTTGGATTTGCAAGATCAGCCACATAAGTCACATTTTTTGAGATTAAAAAAAGGGGCAAGATTTATGTGCCACAAACTTTCTATAAGCTTAAGTCTCAAAGATGATAACCCCTAATGATACACATAGAAATCAGCTAAAAGTTAAAGTGAGGAAATAGTCAAAGGGGCCAATGCTTGGCAGTACAAATGAAATTTCAAAATTTGAAATCTGACACTATGAATAAGCATTGTTAGTACATAGTGAAGAAAACTACATTAAGAGAAAGCTTCCTACCTGACACTGAGTAATATGTTTTGAGTAATTTAATGCAACATGCACACAGATTTTAAGTTACCCACATTCTACATCTTTGCAGAAGAAAAAATAAGAATCAAAGGAGAATCAAAATAAGAAACAAGTACAAGAATATTAAAAGTAGTATTGGAAAGGGTAAAAAAGAACACCCCACAACCTCACCCAAAAGAATGGAGAGATTTTTCATTTGGGTAGTCTTTGCTGTGTTTGACACAAACTACACACACTTCAGTCTTGGAGCAACAAATGCACAACGAATTAGAAAGGAGTGAGAGAAAAAGTTCAACTGGTAAAACAGCATGGCATCAAAGCCTGTTAAAATTAAGTTAAGTCAAATCTAATTAAAAATCATATGGCTGGAAAAATGAGCATAAAAGCATCTTAAGAAGGAAGGACAAATAAAAGTGTTAAAGAATAGCTTGCAAACAGATACATACCTAATAATAAATTCCTTTCACAGGAGGGAAGCTTACCAAAAAATAAGACTATCATATAAAACCAATCAGAAAGATGGGGCAACAGAAGAAATCTATGCAAGTTTTGTGGTGTTTGCATCCACTGTAGAAGAGTTTGTGGCAATTTTCATACAGGAACTTCTCCTTATCATAGATAAGGTAGAAGACCTCTCAAAATGATCTACTTCCTAGTAGAAGCAGCTGTAAAACAAGTTTATAATGTGATCGGTTACAGGATGTCAGAACCAGAGTCTGTTACACTTGGAATTTTAGGGAACCCTAGCATGAAATGTCTGAATTGCAACTTCAGCACATAAACTATCACTTAACATTTTGAAATGAGAGAAACTATAGGTAACAAATATAGCCTCAACATTTAAGAAGAGTGTTTGCAGTATCTAGGAAACTACAACTCCGTAAGTCTGACACCAGTATCAAGAAAACTGATAGAAATTGTATGAAACTAAAGAATTCTTGCACAGATTATCATATTATCCATGTTATTTTTAACAAACATAAAAAGAGAAAGCAAGTAAAATGCTAGGGAGGGAAAATTTCTTTCATGAAAGGATTAGCACCTGATCACAAGATTACTGATAGGCAAATTGCTACCCTGCACATCAGAGGGAAACCAACCCTGGAATTCCACTAAGACCTATTTAAGGACTGCTTTTCAACATACTCGTATTTGAGTCAGAAAAGAGTTAATAGTGAAATTACTTACCCCCCCCCCCCAAAAAAAAAGTTATTTTTAAGCTAGTAAAAACACTGTAAATATTTCCATCAATATCTGGATAGCAGATGAATTTCAACACAGAAAGTAATCACATGGAAAGAAAAGGCTAACTTCAAACATACATGATTGTCTTTGAGCTGACAACTACTAAGAAAAAAATGATACTAGATATAAATCTATATCTCATTGGAAATGACAGCTCAATGTTCACTAGCAATATAAATAAGAAAAAGAAAATATAAAATCTCTTTATGCCACTCAAACTTATCGTCTGCATGGATCTTTAATACTACCTACAGCTTGCTCTCTCTGCCACCTCAAGTGATATAGGAGAGGTATGTCACAGTGAAAGAGCAAGAGTTTATAAAAATATTTCTGAACAAAGAATATTAAAAATGTTGGATAGTCTTCAGTCTAGAAAAGAAGTTGCTGAAAAGTGGTAACAACCATCTGTGTGAAATCATGAATGATGGAGGAAAGGTAGAAAGATTTGACTTTCATTACTGATTCTTAATACAAGAAATGACAAGTATCAAAGCAAATTACAGTGAACTAAACAAATACCTCTACACTATATGCACGT
This sequence comes from Anser brachyrhynchus, assembly GCF_964034855.1. Lineage (NCBI taxonomy): Eukaryota > Metazoa > Chordata > Aves > Anseriformes > Anatidae > Anser > Anser brachyrhynchus. The sequence goes on from NC_137698.1 coordinate 26,209,717, forward strand.
AAATACAGAAGTCAGTGTCAAAAAACATATTTTTAAAGGATTACACAAATTCATTGAAGGGCAAGCCATCAAAGTCTAATAATGCTGCCTCAAAGTTCCTAAGCCACAGATTGCTGAAAAGGTATTTCATGTAAGCTTCATTTTTTTTTTTTTAACCTCTTCCTCTACTTTTTAAGTACGTGCTATCAGCCTCAAGGTGAAAGGCTATGAACAGTCCTCCAACCCCGTACAGACCCTATAAATTCTTATATTCCACTGGAATATAAGAATTCATATATATAAATATACATATATATTTATAGATATATTATATATAATATATTCCCAGATATATATAATATATTCCCAGACATCCAGTACCGCTTTAATGGTAGATAACTATCATTTTTTCCAACAAAAGTGCTTTAAGATGTACGGAGGCTACTTCTACACACTGACTTTCACACTCTAGAAGGAAATTAAGAGCAGAGCTAATAGCACAGGGTTACCAGTTAAGTTACATGCACATAAGCATGAAACAGGAAGCATTAACTGCTTCAGATGGTCATTTAGTACTTGAAATATCAAAGCTTTCAAAACATAGTGTTAGAACATTTTGCAAGCTAGTTGCATGGAAAGCTATAGGCACTGTCAAGGTTCCACTTGTCACATAAAAATGAAAAAAATGAAATAATTCATGAACAGAAAAGCATAACTGCTTCATGTAATGCCAAGCCTTCATTCAGACTAAGGCTTTTTAAAATATTAACAGTAAATAGTAAAGATGGCTTAAGAGATAATCTTCTGAGGCAACCCATTTCTTTATATTTTTATACGCTTTTTAGTAATTCCAACAGGTACCAGCTGAGATCAGAATTGTGTTCTGTTTGCCTCTGTGTACACACACGGACACGCACACTGAAAATATTGCTTGCTTCAGAGAGTCTGCAGCCAGCTGCAGTTTCATACAACAGGATAAAAGGACAACAGAAGAAACTAAGAAACTCAGCCCTAGAGGGTCAATTGACTTTTTTTTTTTTTTTTTTTTAATTTTACCTTAGTGTTGCAGTATTTGCACCTATTTACTTGCAAGAAATCTGTGTGCATCTCAACTTTTGGACAAGTATTAAAAACACAGTTTCACAGCATTTAAAAAAAGAAATTTCCCTTGTGTCGTAAATTTCTGCCACTATTGAAAAAACCTTGCCACTGTTATTAATGGGCAGTCAGTAATTTGTAGGCATTTTATTCTCTAGATAAAATGAATATAGACATGCTTTAAGTTTTAGAAAGTGGGTACTTTCTTAAGAAACATTAAAACCTAATTTGAGTTAGTGCCTAGAATAACAATCACTTCTGGAAGATAAGAGCAGTAAGGCTCGGCTAAGTCAGAAGGCAGCCAAGACTACTATGCCCGTATACTTGCTGAATTCGGAATCCTGGGAAGATTACCTGGTTTAATCTCTTCTACATTCTCCTGTGTAGCTGTCACAACACCTATGCAAATGTATACAATTTGAAGACTGAAGCATTAAACTCTAACATTTTTGCAAAAAAGTGTTAAGGAACAGACAGGAGGAAGGAAGAAATAAAACCTGTGTTTTATTCCAAAGTCTACTTTCTATTCCTGTAACTTGGGCAGGTCTGAAGGCCCTGGTGTTTCATTTTCACACGTAACACTGTAATATCATATTTATATATAAACATGTAAACAAAATGAAGAGATCCTTGTGTAACAGTACAGTGCTTTAGACATTGCACAGAGCATACAACCTATTTTCACTGCCTTTCTTGAAAGTTAACACAAAAGACTCCAGTGTCTGAACAGGTAAAATCAACATTCACCTCACAGGGCAAATGGATTGCTCACTGATGATCTGTCTAGCAGCACCCTCCAGACGTGTGACCACATTTAATGCTGATATTATACTTGATCTGCAGCCTACAAATCTGGTAAACGCCTGATTGATAAGAAATGTATGTATAGTTTCTTAACCAGTGTTTAAAACAACAATACATTTATACTTTACACAACTTTATATGTTAAATAAAATTGTTATGAAAGCACGTGCTTTAAAAATTAAGATGTTTTAAGTAACTATAGTATTCTGAAAGTATTCGTAATGTTATATATCTTTTTGTCCTGTAGTTTTTCATTGTCTTTTCTTGTTTTAGTCATGACCTACAGTCAGCTTAAATCACATCTGACAACCCAGAAGAAAGGCTGTAAAAGCAGCAATTACAAACACAGAAAACACCCAAATAAATTATTGTTATCCTGGGAGCAATTTGTGCCTGTTACTAAAAAAATGCTAGAGTCCATCAAAGCACCAGACAGTCCCAGACCAAGCTGTCTCTCAGTATCAAGCAAGAAAACCAAGCAATGAGGGAAGAAGTTGTCAGAGACTGTGGAGAAGCTGTGGTTGAGGTGTTAGGGAAAAGGGCAGCACTTGGAGTCAATGCTCTACTTCCATCACAGATAACTCCTGCCCATCTCCTACACTCCACTTTTATATTCTGCCTGCAACACACAACTTAGAAAAACACAAAGTTGAAGAGATCCCATAGTGGCTGATGAAACACTGAGACAGATGATTCTTCTTAAGGATCAATTTCCCCAAGTGAAAGGTCTCATGGATTTACTTACTCCATAGCCCAGCTACGCTATGCTGCCTGATTGGTGTATTAACTGATATCCTGAAGTGAAACTATTCAGTAATGTTTATTTAATGGAAAAAGTAAACTCATAGTTGAATAACTGCTTTGATTAAAACCATTTTTAGTGCTCAATTACAACTCTATGACCAAAATAACTTCTTCATTGTTACCCCCCACCTTTTTAAAATACATATATTATATTGTACTATTATAATGATTTATCAAATTCTTTTCAAACCTGACTTTATATGCTGAGGCTAGACATAATCTGAAATTGCACACCGTAAATATAATGCCAAAAAGGTCAGCCAAATTATGGAAGCAACTTGCCCTACATAGTTGCTGACCTTCTACTTCAGTGTGAGGTTATCTAGCCGAACATGAATAGCCTGTGTTTAAACCTACATGAAACTATGAAGGAAATCCCCTTTAGAAGATTGTATCATTTCAGGGTGGGCAGTTTTATTAGTACAAAATTATTTGTCGTCTTTTTCCACCCCACCCAATATAACATAGCAAAATGTAGCTGTAACAGCAGTACAGCTACACTCAAGGCGTTATAAACTTCAGTGAAAATATCAACCCTGGATGTCTAAAGCCTGAATGTAGGCTTCAGGAAAATGTATGCCTGAAGTTATTTCCTGTAGGGATATACAGGGGGCATGCCCATTCAAAACCTTTTTATTACAATTTGCAAACTCTACACAGAGCTGAGATTAAAACAGACGCTAAAACTGCACAGCTGCTCTTAAAATCTGAATGGAAAAATAAATGGCTATTCAAGTAATGTCCATATTCCTGAGACAGTGGGTATTTGACAGGAGGAAAAAATAGCCATACACATAAGGGAAAGAAAGTAACCTTTTCCAATAAGTCGTGCAAAACAATATAATCTTTCCTTATTTGTTATTTGTGTAGTGCTACTAGAGTACAGTGCACTTAGCACACATCTCGCTTTCATTGCATCCCACAGCCAACAACCATTTGTCTTAGTGTTCACATGCTAGGAGTCATTAGCATGTGCTTCGAGGCACCACAACCAGTTATTTGCAATCGCTGGGCTACAATCGTCTGTCAAGGCGAGAGATCTGACCAGGGCGCTGGGGAACAGTGTTGAAGTTTGAAAGAGAACAAGCACTGAAGTATGGAAACCTTGAGGCCCACCTGAGAACGTTCCCACAGCACATCTCCTTCTCCCTGCTCGTATTATGTTAACAACAAGATGTTAACATGAGATGTTCTGTGGCTGGGGAACGTCACTGGGTACCAACAACAGAGAAACAGATATATCTGTTCAGCACGATGTTTCTCAAATGCATAATCTTATCTGCTGGGTTAGTACTGCAGCTGGCTAGAGCAAAGTAGTGAATGACATGCTTTCCCTGGGATGACACCATTAGAAAAAGCAGCAGGAATTTTAAGGAGCTAAGTTCACCCTGCTCAATTAGATAAGATGATGTTGGCTTCCCTGCTGAAAAAGCAATACAAAAACAATGACAGCAAAAAATTAAAATTATGCCGTAGTAAAACCAAATTTACTGTACAGTATCAAAATACTTGGCAGGGAAGAAAGATTTCAGAGTTAAATATGCTTGCAAGTGTCCAATATAAAGAGAACAAATTCAGGACTGATCATAACAATAATTTACAAAGCTGAAGGCAGGATTAAGGTTTAAATACAAAAAAACCCCACACCACTCCTCTCCCTAAGACATGCTCCAATGAAAAACAATGTTTTACACCATATTGCTCGACTAAAAATAGATAACTCGACATATCTGAGAGACATTCTGTATAGCAGTTCCAGAAAAGCTTATTATATTTAATTTTATCTTGTACTTCAAGTTTTGTTCAACACAGAAGGCTACAAGTCATACTCAAATTCTTACCTTTCCGAAACCAGCAGAAGTCAAAGTGCTTAGAAAGGAATTACAATTTACCTAAAATACTCTCCAGCTTGCAGCATAAAATTAGACAACTTTAGATAACAGAAGCCTCAATGGTGTAAGCAAAAAGAAATCATATAAGAATCAACATGATTCTTTAAATAAGATTTTAAAAAACAGATTTGGGAATATGAATTAGGAAGTTAGAATTAAAATAATTTTCATTAGAAAGATGCACAACATGAAAGCAACAATACTACCTTAATGTTTTTTGAAACTACTCTATAGGCACCATTAAATCCAATAGTGTACCCTGTAGAGTAGCCCAACACAGAAGTGACAAGCATCAGCACAGATCCACGCACAGGTGAAAACACACATTCCTGTTGAAATGAATATAAAGACAGCTTTTTCTTGCTGTTTCCACATAATAAATTTCTCACTTATGTTTCACTTGAGGGTTGTTTGCTTTTCATTATCATCACTTGCATAGATTTTTGGTTCAACTTTAAGAGGAAACTGTCTAGGCGAATACTCTATTCTCTTGGCTAATTCTTCTAGCTTACCCATCCTCATACATAATCAATCTACCCTAAGCCCTTCCTTGTAAAACAGGAGATATAGCAAGGAACAACATGCCTTCTGGGACAAAGATTACATCACTGACTTTTTACCTTAACACATCAATCACTCTGCTTCAATTCTCCTTGACAACTACTAGTCCCTTAAGCCATGCAGAAAACCAGCAAAGAATAGTTTTATATCATCCCAAAGCTGCTTCACCAGAGACCCAGCAATGAGCCATTTTGCATCTCTTTGATTTGCCACGGCTTAATCTAAGTATTTTAATTTGCCCCTGCACTTTTTCAATCTTACCTGAAAAAAGAAAAATACAATTTGCAGGTAATTATTATTAATCACATCAATTCTTTTCCCTCCGCATGCTTGAACATTTACGATTTTCACGAAGGCATTAGATTCCTCGGACGGCCAGTGTTGTGTGCTAGTCAACCATCACTTTCATAAGAACCCATGAAGCAGCTGCTAACTCCTGTTAAGAGAAACTGATCTCAGTTCCTGAAGCAGCTTAGTTTGATTTAAGTATGAAAGAAAACACTATAAATGCTCATTTCAGCTCTTTTTAGTAATGTTTCTTATGAAGCCGGGTAAAAGGAAGTTTGTTGCTCAAAGACTTAATGCATTTTCGCAACTAATTTAAAGAAGAGAACTGACACAATACAGAAGAGGTACAATCATTTTTGTAATTTTAGAACAACTTATTCTTTCAGAAAACATATCTACTAAACATCTCATACATGGACAAATAAGTAAAAGAATAATTGAAATAAATAATGTAATTTCCATAAATATAATATTACTATTTTTTCTGTATAATGTTTCTAAAAGTTACAGATTAAAATATATGCATATTTGGCATGAATCCACAAAGTTATATTTGAATATTTAGTGATAATTTTTTTATTTTGTCAGAAATAAACTCTAATGGTATTTTGGCCTTTAAGGTTACTGGATACATATGATTCCCTGGAAAGTTTCCCACGTCTCACCCATCCATTGTACAGTTTGCATTCCCTATAGGCAGTGATAATTGCTTAGCTGATCAGAATGCTTAGAAACACTTAAAGAAAAAGGAAGAGTACCGGCAATCAAACCCTATGCTTCTCAAAAACAAAATACTGGACTGAGCAGGCAACCACATTAGCCAGTATAGCCAGAATACATCAGAAATATTCATATGGCATGGGAAAATGTTCTTTAAAAAAAAAAGTTCCACACCTGCAAACATTTAAGACAACTATTTTGGGTCTCTTCTGTGATTAAATGAGGCAGAAAGAGTAAAACAGCAAACTCACATCTATTCTGCTAAAGCTACAGTTTGCTATTTTTATAGCTGTGCACAAACAGCACTCTTAAAAGGAATTGTCAGCTCTATTTTCTAAATTAGCTCTGTTGCCCTTCAAGCAATTACAGGCAAAGCTCAGATGCTTTTCAGCCATCAGAAACTGGAGACCGCTGTGTCGAACCCCTCTTGTCAGCACCACTAGTGGAGCAGGTCTGTGAGTACAGCATATTCCAACCTAGTTATTTTCAGATACTTGCACAGGCCGTTTGAAGTTTGCCATCAGAAGTGACTTGGAGCAGGCTGGGATGCATTTACATAGCGTCTTTTCTGGGCACAAGTGGTAGCACAGTAGAAAGAGAAGAACATCAAACCAACTTAACCATTAAAATGAACATCAGTCCATAAAACGTTTCAGTCACCAGCTAGGAACGTCTTGGGGAAGTTGAGATTACTATCTATATTAAAGGTTATTAGATCCCTATTAGGGTCAACATTTTGCCTGCAAATTAGTATTATGCATTCCCTCTTTTTTTTTTTTCATTTTCCCAGAGCTAAAAAAATATTCTGAAAGGTATCCTGACCTAGCAGTAAGAGAGATTAACTTGATAGATGTAAAAATATAACAGCAATAATCATTTTTCCAAACCAGCAAAGACTGAAAGCAATTCTGCATCTTTTAGTGCCATACACCCATAAAACATACTGCAAATATGTATAATTAGAAGGGTTCTCTCCATCATACTGAAACAAATTCCCTAATGGCTACCCATTCTAAACGGTTAGGATTTTTCATATTGTGTAGGACGCTCTGCTTTGGTGAGACACTGCAGGAGCGTTCTTGTGCTTCATGGTCACTTTTTAAGCCAATCTTACATAAAAACTATTAGCAACAGACTGGATATGCTACCTTCAAACATGCTTTAAATTATATATTAGCTTTTCATGAATATTTTCACACTTCATTTTTTAAGATATACATACAGTTTATCTTCACTATTAGCTTCAAGTTTTAATCATTTGTCTTGATGCTTGTTTATTGAATTTTTGTGTGGGGAGGACAGAAATAGGGGGTTCTGATAACAGGTGTACAGAGGTTGCTGTCACTGACAAAAAAGAAAAAAGCACAAGAGATTTGTTTGCCTAAATGCAGTGGTTGTGTCTCAGCAGAGCTATGCAGGAGCCCTGCAAAACTGAAAAAGCTGAAGCAAGAAATCTCAGAAAGCATAAGCAGACAACTTGATAAAATGCAAAAAAAAAAAAAGTCAGAGGTGAAAAACACTTTCTGGTTACAACTTCAGAAGGCAGAGGGCAATGCCCAAAAGCTCCTGGCACTGCCTTTTTCACCAAAACCTTCCACTAGGTGTGGAACTTCTAACTTGGAAAGCCTGATTTGACCCACTCTTATTGAAATAAATCCTTTTTAATTGCTAGATACAGATTAGTAATGTTTTGTGCACAAATCAGCAACATTCAAAAAACAAACTGTGCATGACAGATCCGTTAAAGCGTTCAACCATTTATAAACTTGATAAAATTGCCCATCTGTCTGAAAAAAATGCATGAGCTTAATTTGGGAAAACAGAGCACACTCAGAAAAGCCCCCCCAAGTTGGCTGAGTTGTCTGGATAGTGATTTCTGAGAGGAACAAAATATTCCTTTTTGAGCTAATCAAAATTATAATTGCATTTTTATACAAGAAGATTTGTAACTAGACAATTCCATACGTCATTAATGCCTCCTGTGAGACATCCAAGATGCACAGAGCAATGAACAAACACGCATAAGTATTCTTTTGATTTTTGACTGCACAAAATAAAAATCTGCATAAAGACATAAAATACTAAGCAAAATAGATGTTTTTGGCAATAGGGCCTTCAATTATGCAAGATAAATTAAATAAATACAGATGATTGGGGAACTGCTTGCCATTAGCCAGGAAAGAATCACTGGAAACAAATGCTGTCAAATTATGTATCGTGTCATCTCAACAGAAAAGCATTGAGATTAAATGAATACAAATGAATTGCAGTGCTTTTAATACTCAGATAGAAAATATTTTGTAGGCAATCCTTCATTTTGTTTTGTTTTGACAGAACTAATGTATACCAGAGCTTTAATGGAAGCTGAAATTATTATCTGTTTTACTCCATGTCTGAAGCAAGGTCAGAATAGCTATTAGAGCTCTTTAAACATTTCTGATTTTGTGAGGGTTACCAAATTAATAGGACAGGACAAACCTTTGTTCCTCACATATAAAGCTCTGAAGGCACTCATTTGCTAAAGTCATTACAGATTTTTTTTTTCTCTAGGTCACCATTAAGATTTGAAAATTAAATACTCACTTGCAATCCTACACATACGAACCATTCTGCAAAAGACTTCAGTGCTCATTTCAGGAAATATATAGTTAGCAACCAAATCAGCATTCTCCCAGTCTCCCTCCAGAGACATTATTAGAAGCTATTATTCACACCCAGTACCTGATCCTAAGTGCTTTTACAAGATGAGGCTAATACAAAATTTTACTACTGACAATCACAGTTGAAAAACCTCTTACAAGTGATGATCACAATTTCGTGCATTGGTCATCTTGTACTTTTGCTTGCACTAGCCACTTTTATTTCTTAACCATATGTAAAGTTTGGTGCCAGTGAACAAACAGGAAAATAACTGATCATTTATACTATCAGTAATATATTTCAAATAAAATTAGCAGCATTCGGGCTCACCCATGATATGCAAACTGAAAAGTAGTAAATATTTAGTGCCTTGTTTTAAGGAGGTAAACTGAAGTAGGAGGTTTCCTGAAGTTATTTTCTTGAAAATGCATAAAACGTAACTCATTATATGGTACTGTTATTATTGTGCTTGGTGAATATAAACCTACTTGAAAGTCTGTGTTCAAGGAAGGGGAAGAGACATTTTTGAAGGTCTACATAGGTGAACTCAAATGTCGCAATTAAGACAGCCCTGTGTAACAAACTACTGTCTTCAGAAAGACTACTGGGATGTTAATTCAAAAGCTTGCTAAACCACGTTTAACTTTGAAAACTGAAAGCTACCAGCCCTTTCTGTATACACTGAGAAGATAATGAGTTATTTAAAGTAAGGAGAACATTGAAACTCTAACAATCAGATACAAAATAAATAAATAAATTTAGATTTCTAATTAAAGAAAACTGCTAAATACCAGAAGACTAACCTTTGACAAGTACCTTCTAGCTGTATACTAGGGCAAAAACTTGTTGATTAGTTTATGAAAACAGTACTACATAAGATCTCAGCTCTGTACTCCTGACACCAAATAAGAGAGAATCCCTCACAGCTTAAATGGATGCACGTGAGACTTCCAAAGCAATGAATATCAACTACTATCCCACACCATCTGACTCAAGACTTTCATGCTGAATGCTTCTTTATTTGTTGCCTAAAGATGTAAAAGTTAATGAACATTTCCATTATGCTTCTCACTGAAGTAGTGGAAGTAATACCTTTGGAGTACCAGCAAAGCATTGCTAAATGTCCAGGTGACTCCCAAGAGCACCTATTCATAGCAACAACTGTGTACTGTCTTTAAATAAAGGCATTTTCTTAACACTTAGAAAGGAAGGATTGTACAGAAATGCAAAAGGAGTATACATTTTCCACTTATTTGGGCTACTAATATCCATCTTCTCCATAGTTCATAAACTGCGATAGCTGAAGAAGGTAACTAAGCTAATTGTTCAAGGCTCTTGTCAAATTGTATAATGTATCATTGCAGTACAATCGTGCTTTTTCAACAGGAAAGCGAACAGCTGATGTTTGAGAGAAGAGCCGATATAGAAGCCAACATTTATTTGTGTTCAGGAAGTTTCTTTACTAGTTATGAGATCACATCTATTTCATATGAAGATTTTTTAAATAATCCAATTTCGGCCACATTTCTATAGGGTTAAATTATCAAAGCTGAGAGGTATAGTAGAAAAACAGAAAAAATGAACTCAAAACTAGAATGCATTTATTCTACTACGTGAATATGCTTCTGATATTTCAAGATCACTGAAGGAATGTAGTGATGTATTTCTGAATCCTCTTGCTAGCCTTGGTAGTGTTAGGTGATTTGTTGGGTTTGACAATCTTAAGGGTCTTTTCCAACCAAAATGATTCTATAAATCCTTAGGAGATGCCTAGTGAATGACACTCAATACAAGGATGGCATAAGCATTTTTAGAAGCTGACGCAGAGGACAACCTTGCAAAGTACAAGCTGCCCATTGGCACCACCTTGTTAATGTACTAAAAATATCTTCACATATTTACACTTGAAGTGAACACAGCCTACAGTCACCAGCATGATGCACATCCAGCAAACATTTCACAATGGGAAGGAAAAAGCCCAGAAAAGTTCACCAAAACAGAGCTACTGGAAACAGCCTCCTTAAGTAACTGAAAATGCTTATTTATTTAAACTGAAGGAACTACATGGAAAATAAATATAAAATGCTATCATACAAAAAGTCCAGTCATGCAATGTTAATAAACAAGGTGCATCTCGATTGTCTGAGTGAAAGCAGCATTGGGGCGCGAGAGGTGGGGGCAGTCCTACATTGCTCCCACTGCATCCACATTCGCAATCAATTCAGTGTAGGTGAAGTGTACAAACTCAATTACTGCAAGTTCTTCCCACTCCTCCTTTTCTCACAACATGACAATATTCTTGCACTACAGCAATTGGAGAGCATTTTGAGATGGGCTGCAGACACTTTCAAGATGATCATTATTCTTCTGATCATGAACTCTCATCCTCAGGGTAACCATTTATTTTCCCATGGGTAAAGCCATTCTGTCAAGTCACAATGCCTTCAGTAACAAAACTGCCATTGCAAGGT